>NC_135234.1:116678741-117278741 GCF_051348905.1 Ranitomeya variabilis
CCCGCCGTTATTCTTTTAATATAGGAAATAGTGGAGGACAGACATCCCCTTAGATATGCTTTTAAAGTATCCCAGAACAGACCAAGATTTGAGGGATCTGGGTGGGTGAGGATAAAACAGTTCAACTGATCTACCGTTCTATCGCTAGAATCTATTAATTTCAACCAGAAGGGATTCAATTTCCAAGGTATAAAATTATTTGATTGACCATATTTAAGTTTAAGAATAACTGGACTGTGGTCCGATATCCCCCTATTGCCATGCTCAATACTATCTACCCACAACGCCACATCGCTAGACCCAAATATGTAGTCTATACGAGACAGAGACCGCCTAGTTGATGAATGGCAAGTGTAATCCTTTATCCCAGGGTGACGAATTCTCCATAAGTCCAGCCATCCGCTACCACCCATAAACAGTGCCAACGGAGAAGAAGATTGAACAGAAGGGCCTCCAGATATCCCATCCCCCAGTCTCAATCTATCCAAGGAACTATCCATGACTAAGTTAAAATCTCCCATACAAATAATACTAGCGTCAGGATAATTTAGGGAGAATCCCATTGCCATACGGAGAACCGATATATTAGCTGGGGGTGGGTTATAGATACACAGTATCACGTATTCCCGAGTATTAATAAAAGCATGTACAAAAACGAAGCGACCTTCGGGATCTCGTCTTGCCTCCCTGGCCTCCCATCTAACACTTCTATGGATTAGCAGAGAGACCCCTCTTGAGTAACTGGTATGAAATGCATGGAGGGACCACTGCACCCACGGCTTTTGTGTACACTTAGCTGTGTCCCTGGTCAGATGTGTCTCGACAAGTGCTACAACATGGGGGTGATATCGCTTAATTTGTGAAAATACCTTGATTTTTTTACGGGGAGTCTTAATTCCCCGCACATTCCAAGTCATATACACAATCTCAGATCCCATAGCTACACTTGAGAAAAAGAATATTATACACCATAGCTTGTGTAGAGATCAGGAACACCACGCAGAGCACAGAATTATCAATGGCGACTATTAAACACATCAAAAAATCAAAACTGGTATAAAAACCCAAATAAAATAAAACTTGAACAGTAGAGGAGTTTAATCTTTCACTCCTACAGTCAATCAGAAAAGGGGATACCCTCACTGGAATCAGCGTTCGGTATTGTTGGTAAACTCAACACCCTGTACGGAGAGCTCCAATTATATTGCCATTGGATAAGAGAGATTGCTCAGGAGTCCGGCACATTAGACACCTTGTATGTACGTAACCATTCGGTTACCTCCGCCGGATCTGTAAAAAACAGGGAAGAGCCTTCATGGACAACACGGAGCCGAGCCGGGTAGAGCATGGAATAGAGGATGCTTTTATCCCTGAGCCGCTTCTTAACTTCCACAAATCGAACTCGCTGCTTTTGGAGCTCCATAGAGAAATCCGGGAAAATTGATATAGTGGCGTTATTGAATTTAATAGGGCCCTTCTGCCTCGCCAGGCGGAGTATCGCATCTCTGTCCCTGCAGTTGAGAAGACGCGCCAAGAAAGGCCGGGGTGGGGCTCCAGCGGGGAGAGGCCTCGTTGGTACTCTATGGGCCCTCTCCACCGAAAACGTTGAGGAGAATCCATCTCCCAGGGAGGTTTTCAGCCAGTCTTCAAGAAATTGTTCAGGCTGCTGACCCTCCGTGCGCTCCGGCAAGCCAATTATTCGAATATTATTACGGCGCAGTCTGTTTTCCAAGTCATCTGCCTTTTGTTTCCAGGCGTTCACGGACCCGGTGGCCTTTGATAACTTAGCTTCCATAGGGGTAATGGTGTCCTCTATCTGAGACACTCTTGTTTCAACCTCCGAGATGCGCCCTCTCATAGCCTGCATATCATGTCGCAAGCGACCAACTTCAGTATGTACGTCCTCTATTTTCTCAGTAAGAGAGGATCTAGTGAGGGAAATGGCCTGCATCAGTTGCTCAGAGGCTTGTTTGAGAGTTAGTTCGTCCTGTTCTCCCTCCTCATTACTGTCAGGCGGACAATTTTTGCGTTGGTGCTGCGTGGGATTATTTCTGAGAGTGCGCACATTATCAGGGGTGCTTTCTCTGGAATATTTCTTTAATTTCACAGCAGCCCCCGCTCCTTTAGAATGTTGCATGGTGGTTAGCAGAAGGACCCCACAGAAGGATCACACATATAGTTATAGCTGATCTATTCTTCAACAACTGATCTGCCAATATTAAATACTGAGATGGCTCCCAGGAAGATCATCGGCTAGGCAAGGGACCTTTCAGATGCTCACAGAAACAGCAGCACAGGGTTTAATAGGCACAACGTCCCAGAGCAGCCCACAGCCTCCACAGGCAGCACAGCAGATAGGGAGGGGTTAATCCCTCCAAAGTTTATGGCACAAATAGGGGCTTGTCAGACAAGGGGGGTGCAGAGCCCAATTTTCCAGGGCACATACCGCACTACCCCTTTATTGTTACTATAATGCGCTCACCTCCCAGATTGTGCCGCTGTCTTATCATGGAGCGTCACTCTCCTTGCTGCTGGAGAGCACGCTGCAGTAATGGCCGCCGCCTCCCGGGTGCCGCCCGCCGCTCCGGACCCAGCACCTGTATTTCAGTGTTCCACAGCGCTCCCGTCCCAGCGCAGGTGCCCGCTCTCTCCAAGGGAGATATGTCCGGCTTCAGCAACCGCCGGCGCCGCGTCCCTGTGAAGTGGAACACGCGCCCAAGATGGCCGCCGCAGCCTGGGGATCACACTGCCCGTCCAGGCCACTTCATTTCCCGGCGTCTCCGGGCTCCAAAACCGCCGTTTTCAGGGGTCACCGGTCTCCTGTGATCTTAAGGGCTCCTCTCCAGCCGGTGGAGCCGGTGAAACAGGGGAATTTATGGCAGGATTATTCAGGATGACCGGAGCTCTCCAGAGGTGCGTCCTTTCTCCTGGACTACATAGCCACGCCCCCCATGCAAATCAGACTTTGAACACCGTTTCAGCTCTTTGCCTGGACGCAGAGAAGGTATGCACATTCCACAGGGGTTTAGGTGCACAGTATTTTCTGGTCCAAGGACCACAGTGTCAGTTTGAATCAATTACAAGGGCCGCAAAGAAACCTAAAGGGGCATTAACATATGGGACATTTATAAAATTGTAAATAAATGCCTTGTGTGTCACATATATGAAAGTTAGAGCACTAACTGACCTTTAAAATGAGGATTCTCTTTTGCTCATGTTTGCTCTCTAGAAACGATAAAACCATACATGCATTCTGATCCATAGCAGTTGCAGAGATGTTGCCATAAATTAGGATCTAGACTCTACAAGCTAACTCCAAGTGGGCGTTAGCAGAGATTCTTCTCTGGAGGCGGTTATTTTATAAACAGGGGGTGTCATAGAGGGGAAAAAAAAGTACACTCCCCAGAAAAGGTAAGAACAGGCTTTCATCTGTGAGACACATGACACAGAGCCCTGCTCTCCTCCATGATCTCACTACTGGCATCTACTGTGTAGCGTAAAGCAGAGCATTTTTCTAAATACCTTTTCATATAGCAAAAAGGTGTGCTTTATCTACTGCACTCTGTCAGGATTTTAAACATGGCAGCTGCCAGGACATTCAGTAGGACGGACTGCATCTGAGACAGACGCATTCAAACTGTTAGGCTGACTTGAGATGAATGTTCATATTTATCTTCTTCTTTAGTCTGGCTCCACCCAGAGTCCTGTCAGTTTGACTGCACAGAGGATTGCACAGTCAAGATGCCTGACAGGATGCTTGAGACATATGAGGGTCAGTGGGTGCTCTGAACCACTGGTCTTGCTGTGTTTAGAAAGAGCACATGGACCAGGGCTCATCCCACTAAATGCCCGTATGCCTTTCCCATGGCCCCAATACTACTCGAACAACACAAGGTGAGGGTGTGGCAATACATTATTGAACCACCAACTAAGTTATAGAACTGTCCCAGCAAATCCACAAGATGGTGCAAATTGGAGCATCACCCTACCGCTGGCTCACCGGGATTAGAGCAGCTGTGACTTTGGGGCTTCGAGGGCTGACTACCCCCACCAGTGGCACCCCTCATTTGATGGGAAGCCAAACAGAGAAGTTAACGTCAAGCTTAGGAATCGGACAGGTCAGTGAGGTATGTGGCCAAGTGACCTGATTGTCCCAACTTGGGTGCTCCAAACGTCTCCATGGGCTCAGTGATGGGCAGTGGATCAAATCTGTATTCCTCCAGTTGATGCCTGGCTGCTGTTCTGTAAAGTCTCCCTCTAGAAGGATATGAGTCTCTTTTTATACCCACATCTGTCCTTCAGGCTATCATCCACATGTCAGGGGGGAAGGTGGGATGAGGTCACCTCTCATTAGTCGAGTATTCAATTAATCCGTTTAGATAATTCTTCAATGTTTGCAGGTCAACAAGCTGCATGAACTGGTACATAGGGTAATCAATAGTGATGAGCGAGTGTAATCGTTGCTTGGGTGATCTCCGAGTATTTGTAAGTGCTCAGAGATTTCGTTTTCGTTGCCTCAGCTGCATGATTTACAGCTGATAGACAGCTTGAATACATGTGGGGATTCCCTAGCAACCAGGTAACCCCCACATGTACTCAGGCTGGCTAGCAGCCGTAAATCATGCAGTTGTGTCAACAAAAACTAAATCTCCGAGCAGTTACAAATACTCGGAGACCACCCGAGCATGCTCGGGAAAACTCGAGCATAGAGTACACTTTCTCATCACTAGTAATCAACATATCAGAAAACATTGATTGTTCAATAACCCTGCAAGGGTCCCCCAAGGATAATGGGGCAATAAGCTGCAAGGACTGATTCAATAGGTAAACAGCAGCCATTCAACAATTAACAAACATCAAATTAATCTACAACAAGAGTCCGTGTTCAGACTCGTATGAACAATAGCTCATATATATGGGCCTACTGAAATTATACGTCTGGCATAGCTACAAATAAATGCTGTGTTGTCACATTCCTCCGCCTTCTTAATTAGCCAGACGTGATAGACTTCTGATCAACTGTCTCCATTTGTTGGAGACAGTGCATCATCATTTCTTTCAACATAGACAAGTGGTTTCACCTTCATGGGAATGACACTTTGTATCATCCAGTTTCCTCAAAGCATTTTCCATGTCTTCTTTGCGAATAAACGACACAATTCCCATTCCGTCCTTGTGTACATCAGCATACCAGACATTTCCAGCTTTTTCTCATATGATCTTTCAGAGCCTGCCAGCTCCCTGATGGGGGAAGCTCTAAGAAGAGGACTCTTTATTCAGTTCGCTGGAACAGGGGTTTGTTCCTCCTGCAGGGCCCTCCAAATCCTCTTATTGGTCTCCGGCTTGACCTGGGAAACTCCACACGTAACCAACGAGAAACAAACTCGCGTCCATTGCATCCAAACACAGCGTCTTCCGCATCCTGCGGATCCTGGAAGCTGATGAAGGCAAATTATGTGACACCACCTCCCCCACGATTCTTCTGCTTGATGATACGGATCTGCCTGTACCAGTGAAGCAAATCCTACAACTCCTTTTCCCACATAAGGGCCCTTAAATTGCCCACGTAAATGCACCCATTCCCTGAGTGCTGATCCCCAGTCCAGGAGATGGACACTTGGCGACCTGGCAAATGGCATTCTGGGGGGGCAGTATTTTGGTTGACCAGGCTGATAGGAGTCCCAGTGTTCTGAAGTCCTTGGGCTTGGCTATCATTATTCTTTTTCGGCTGGATGCGGTGATGGAGATTAGCTGGTTTAGGGTGGTCAATCTGCCATACAGTGTGGACAGGGTATATCACTTCATCCACTGCTGGTGTATCTCAGGGGTAACATCCCTCAGACCCTTATGGTTCTTCTTGGCAGTCGTTGACCAGCTGTGTTGGCAGACAGGCTCCAGGCCGGGGCCCTGACCCTGTAGACTATCCTTGGCCATGTGCCCAAGGTGACCACACGTATAACAACAATGCCATGGGTTGGGCAAATAAGAGGTCCTGTTTGTAAACCTTTGTCCTGGTGGGGTTTCTGCTGAGTAGCAGGATAGTCTTGCTCGAACGGCTTTGGTTGCTCAAATTCTTTGTTAAGGTGTCTCCTGGGATCAGTGGGCATATCTGGTCTCCAATGGGGTCAATTGGGTGTAAACTCGTCGGCCAATCGGGCTTCTTGCTCTGGAGTGTCAAGCTTCCGGTCGGCTATCCACTCTCGTATTTCTGGGGTCATTTTCTCCATAAGTTGCTCAAGCATGATCACGTCACTGAGGACATCAGCAGAGTGGGCAGCCAGACTCTCAAGCCATTGGTTGCAGTGCCATTGGAGTTGACTGCCAAATTCTACATAGGATGCCCCCTGGCAAGACAAAGCCCAGAACTTGGTGCAATATCACTCTTGGGTGATGGCAAAAAGGGCCAACAGGGTGTCCTTAATAGTCCAGGTGGTCCTGAGGCCCAAGCTATCGGACAGCATTCTATGCCCGGCCAGTCAAACTAGTCCACAGGTATTTTCTCCAATCAACAGTGGGCACCTGGTGCATGATCGTCAGGATCTTAAAGCTTTCCAGATGTTCATCAATTTCTGTGTTGTACTCATTAAACACTGGCATGTCTCTGTAGCGAAGATGATTTCCTTGGTGGTGGGCCATCATGGAAGTAGGGTCTGGTGCTGGCGGTAGGGGTACTGAAATTCCCCAAACCATTTCTATAACACAAGCCCTCTCCTTGGTTTGGGCTCCGGGTTTCAATGTGATCAACAATTCCTGGATTCGGGATGATTGAGACTGGGTATTTGATTCCAGACTACCACTGGATTCTGGACTTGGGAAACAGTTTAATTCCTCTGGGTCAACCTTAGTGGAGTTTTCATCGACCGCCACGTCATTCTGGGCACCTAATGAACCAATTCCTGTATCAAATCTGACCAAGTATCGGTGGCCCAGTATTCAATCCGCTGAAGCTGGCACAGCTCATGTACTCTCCGTTTCTTGTTGCGGCTGCATATCATTTCAGTTGCTCCTCCCAAAGCTAAACTAGTGGGGTTGAACATGGTAGCGCCAAAACCTGCTATGTATGCCTCACCGATTGTCTCCTGGGACTGTCTATCTACCTTCATGGTTTAGGAGCCTTTGGACAGTGTCTACAAACACCAGTCCCCTGCAGATCTGCAGGGCTAAGTAGTATCCCGACGCTGCCACCAAGTTTCGAGACATGAACGTTAGTGGGTGCTCTCATCTGCTGGCCTAGTTGACTTTAGAAAGACTGCATGGACCAAGGCTCATCCCACTGAACACAAGTATTCCTTTCCTGTGGGCAGAATACTATTCGGACAACACAGAGTGATGGTAAAACAGCGTGGCAATACTTTTATTGAACCACCAACAGACATTTATCCTGCGCTCTGTGCTTACACCTGGTTTTCCATGTAAATCTTTGAAATCTGTGATTCAGACAGAACCCCAGGTGGAAGATTCCCTATAATGAGGCAGATGGAGGCACTGTGTCCTGCCGGTGTCCATTAGTGATGAGCGACTATACTCGTTGCTCGGGTGATCTCCGAGTATTTGTTAGTTCTCGGAGATTTAGTTTTTGTCGCCTCAGCTGCATGATTTATGGCTTCTGGACAGCCTGAATACATGTGGGAATACCCTAACAAACAGGCATTCCTCACATGTGTTCAGCCTGTCTAGCAGCTGTAAATCATGCATCTGCGGCGACAAAAACGAAATAGCACTAACAAATACTCGGAGACCACCCGAGCGTGCTCGGGAAAACCCGAGCAACGAGTATACTCGCTCGTCACTAGTGTCCATCTTTTTAGGCGTGTGTAAAAGTGCAGTCTCCCACTCTGGTTCTACACCGCTGAACAGAGTCAAGATGAACTCTGCTGCCTCATTATAGTGGATAGATCCCTTGGGGGTTTCATCTGAATCGCATCATTCAGAGTTTTAGATCGAAACCCTAATATAAGTGCTCAGTGTAAAGCGCCAGATTAATGTGATCCCAAATGTTATGTAAAATGTTCCCAATAAGTTTTAACTCAATCCACAAAAAAAGTCTCCACTCAGGTGCATCATCTGTTAACCAAAATATACAGTGCTTCTTCATTACTTTTAGTACAAAGACTCTGGAAAAGCGCTTTGGCTCCTCGCCCTCCAAAAGAAATCCAGAAAATTCTGCATTTCCAAGTGCCCCCTCTGTTCTGAGTCAAACAGTGGGCCTAAACCACATTTAGCGTCCACATGTTCAGCATTTCTGTAGCTATGAGATCCTGCCTAATTTACAGGTGTATGTCCTTAGAAGCAGGAGCTGGGCACTACAATGTAGGGGCATTACAATAGCAGGTTTGCAATTTTCATTCAGCAACCTCCGCTGCTGCTTGTTTCTGGAAAACACCCATGGCAGAGGCGTAGCTAGGGTTTTGGCTCAGGGGGGGGCGAAGCTTCTGAGTGGGCCCCTAACCAGGTAACCTTGATTACAACTCGGTGATGCGCCCTAATAGTGGAGGAGAACCTCAGCAGATGACCGCACTGTTACTGAAGATAATCTCTATATAACGACCAACATTGATATTACCGCCATATGGTCAGTGGTAGATACCTGCCCTACAGAACATAGATCACAGCACAGTTACAGATAATGACTTACTGCTGACGTTCTTTTGATGGAGTCGTCACTTTTCCCGTCTTTTCCATCTGGCCCAGACCGACATGACAACTTCATCCAGCAATGACTCGGCTGCAGAGAATACAACAAAGACACATTTCACTTCTCATATTCCAGCCCCATCACCATCTATTCACAACCTGCACAAACTCCTCATCCTGCTGATACCCCAATACTGAGCCGCCGCTGCCATATGTGTCCTTATTACTGCCCCTGATACCCCAATACTGTGCCGCTGCTGCTGTATGTGTCCCTATTACTACACCTGATATCCCAATACTGAGCCGCTGCTGCCGTATGTGTCCCTATTACTGCACCTGATACCCCAATACTGAGCCGCTGCTGCCGTATGTGTCCTTATTACTGCCCCTGCTGTGTGGTTCTGTGTGCCCTCTAAATTCTAAGGCACCCCTCTATAATATAGCAATGCCAGGTGCAAGTGACCTAGAAAACAGTGCCCATATTTTGCCCCCTAGAAAGTAATATTGTCCTGTGTGCCCCTTTGATACTCACAGTAAACTGAGTTCCCCTATAACAATAAGTGCCCACTTTACATTTAATAATGTCCCGAGTCTGCCTCCTGTATAGCTCCCCTATACACAGCATGATGCTCTCTTATACACAGTATACTGACCCCTTAGTAGCCTCCAAACTGATGGCTCCAACACTGTAATCCCCACACTGTATGATGCCCCTCTAGATAGCCTCCATATAGTATAATGCACCAGATAGTCCTCAATATAGTATAATGCACCAGATAGTCCTCAGTATAGTATAATGCACTCCCCATAGGCCTACTCTATATTGTATAATGCACCCCCCATAGGCAGACTGTATAGCACAAGGCAGCACCCATAGGCAGACTCTGTAGTATAAGGCAGCACCCCATAGGCAGACCCTGTAGTATAAGGTAGCACCCGCAGGCAGACCCTGTAGTATAAAGCAGCCCCCTATAGGCAGACCCTGTACTATAAGGTAGACCCCCCATAGGCAGACCCTGTAGTATAATGCAGACCCCCAAAGGCAGAACCTGTAGCATTTAGCAGACCCCCCTAGGCAGACCCTGTAGCATTAGGCAGACCCCCCATAGTCAGACCCTGTAGTATAATGCAGACCCCCAAAGGCAGACCCTGTAGTATAAGGCAGACCCCCCCATAGACAGACCCTGTAGCATTAGGCAGACCCTATAGTATAAGGCAGACCCCCCATAGGCAGACTCTGTAGTATTAGGCAGACCCACCCCATAGGCAGACGCTGTAGTATTAGGCAGACCCCCATAGGCAGACCCTGTAGTATTAGGCAGACCCCCCATAGGCAGACCCTGTAGTATTAGGCAGACCCACCCCATAGGCAGACGCTGTAGTATTAGGCAGACCCCCCATAGGCAGACCCTGTAGTATTAGGCAGACCCCCCCCATAGGCAGACCCTGTAGTATTAGGCAGACCCCCCCATAGGCAGGCCCTGTTCTATAAGGCAGCACCCCTTAAAAAAATTAAATACTCACCTCTCTTCTTCCTAGTTCCTGCTCTGCTCTGAGCTCCCACTCGTCTCGGCACCGGGCAGTGACTCATCGCGCCCTGTCAGCGTCAGACGCTGACAGGGGGATGATGCGGGAAGGAGCGTAGCGTAGCGCTCCTTCCCTCATCATTGCGGTCAGTTGTATCTGCTAAATGCCGGTACAGCTGACCCTGCGATGACAGGTGGGGGGCCCACTGCTGGCACCAGGGCCCCCGCCTGCTCAGAGGCCCCATAGCGGCAGAGCAGGGAGATCGATTCTCCCTGCTCTGCCGCAGAAGGCAACTGTATCGGCGCGCGCAGCCTCTGCCCCCCCCCCGGTAGCTACACTACTGACCCATGGAGTCAAATCATCACGATACTTGTAGATAAATTACCAAAGGAGCATAATTTCCAAAATGGGGTCACTTGAGGGGTGGGTTCTGCTCTTCTAGCACTTAAGGGCTCTGTATATGGAGTTTGCAAGTTATTCTAGGAAAATCTGTGCTCCAGGAGTTTCGCCATATGGCTAAGCAGTACTACACAGCCACATATGGGGAATTCCTACGTTCAGCAGAAGTTGGGTAAAAATGGCACCAAAATTTTTCACACATTTCTCCTTGTGAAAATGTAAAATCTGAAAATGCTAAAAAAAAAGTTTTAGCTGTAAAAATAGAATTATTCTTTCTTCACAGCCAAAATGGTATAAATTTCTGCTCACAGCATATCTAGATGAAATCTTTAAGAGGTGTAGTTTGTAAAATGATGTCACTTATGGGGAGTTTCTGCTGTTCTGGCACATCAGGGGCTCTGCCAATGTGACCTGGCACACTCAAGCTATTCCCGCAAAATCTGAACTCCAATATGGCGCTTCTTCCATTCTGAGCTTTGCACTGTGCATCAAAACTAGTTTTCCTCCACGTATTTGGTATCGCCGTACTCGGAGAAATTGCACAGCAAATTCTATGGTGCATTTTCTCCTATTGCCCTTATGAAAATGCTAAATTTGGGCTAATAGGACATTTTTGTCTGAAAATGTGATTTATTTTTTTTTATTATTTATTTCACAGCTCTACATAAAAAAACTTCTGTGAAGAACCTGGGAGTTCAAGTTGCTCACCACACATCTAGATACATTCTTTGAGGGGTCTAGTTTCCAAAATATTGGGGGTTTCTACTGTTTAGGCACATCAGGGGCTCTTCAAATGCAACATAGTGTCTGCTCTCGATTCCAGCTATTTATGCGTTCAAACAGTGCTCCTTCCTTTACGAGCCCTGCCATGCATCTAAATAGTAGTTTTCCCACACATATGGGGGGTATTGGCGTACTCAGGAGAAAATGGACACCAAAACTTGTGCAATTTCTCCTGTTACCCTTGTGAAAATAAAAGGACTAAAGTAAACTTTTTGTGAAAAAGTAAAAAAAAAAAAAAAAAAAGGATAATATTTTCCTTCCACAATGTATTCATTCCTGTAAAAAAGCACCTGAAGGGTTAACAAACTTAATGAATGTGGTTTTGAGGACTTTCAGTTTTTAGAATGGTGTCACTTGTTGGTATTTTTTGTTTTATAGGCCCCCCAGTCACTTCAAATGTGATCTGGTTACTAAAAAATGGTTTTGTAAATTTTCTTGGAAAAATGAAACATCGCTAATCAACTTTTATTCCTTCTAACTTCCTAACAAAAAAGTATTTCAAAAATTGTGCTGATGTAAAGCAGACATGCGGGAAATGTTAACTGTTTTGTGTAACTTTCTGGTTAAAGGGCACAAAAATTTAAATTTTGAAAATTGCTACATTTTCTGCAAATTTCCATTGTTTTTTTTTCCACAAATAAACACAAATCATATTGAACACATTTTACCATTATCATGAAGTACAATATGTCACAAAAAACAGTCTCAGAATCCGTGGTATACGTTGAGGCGTTCCAAAGTTATTACCACAAAAGTGGCACTGATTAGAATGGTAAACTTTGGCCTGGTTGAAAACTGACTCTGGGGTGAAGGGGTTAATACTCAGAGGCCCATTAAATTAAAATCAAGCTCTCCGTCTCCTCTCCTGTTTACAGCACAATTATATGTTCATCGCACTTATTTTGTTTACAATAGCAGTAGGCTGCTGTTCTAATTAAAAAACAAAAAAAAGACCATTTCTGTGTAATAACATTGATCTGATGCCCCCCAAAAAATAGGACCAAACAATCTTCAAAATACCAGAATGTGCAGACTATGTGCAGAGGGTTTTTATAAGAGGTTTTGGATTAGAAAGTGAGCTGAAACTCACACGTCCTTCTGAAAAACATGGAGGTTCTGCTCCTTTCCGGCAGGATAATATGATGAGAAACAGTGGGGAGATCAGATGCTGATTTAGCACTGTTAAGATTTATATAGCCATACACTGTGATATACACTCAGTGGTTTGGGCCTTTACTTGCACCTAGCAGTGTATTAATGCATATAGGTGTCAGTGTTTATACTGATCCTCATGATGGTGGAGTCTGTTGTCCACACAGTTGGCCTGTACTATTCTTGTCACTTCCCTTAATTTATAACTATGATAGAGACCCCATCTTTTTGCCTTTGGATATCTTACTATAGGTCAACCCTGATAAATCCCCAATTCTAAATATAGGAGTAGATAGTACTGCAATCGCTCTCGATTCACCTGGGTATTGTACTGGTTAGTCCTTGTTTCCCAGTTCTTTCAGCTGCCTTGCACCAGAGTCCGAAATGTACTGCAGTACCTTTCTGCTATAATTTACACATTACGCATTACATTATAGTCAATTTATTGGCCATTAAATTAAAGTGAAGCCCTCTTACAAGCTCTATCCACTTCCCAAAAAGTTGGCAAAACTAGCATAAAAGTTGCAAAATTTTTGCATAACTGTGTATTATGCAAAAATGTGTGATTTTCTGCTCCAGTTTTGTGGCAAAAGGGATAGCAGAATTCCCCAGAATGTGTAACTTTGTTTGTCTTCTTTAGTCTTGGTCGCCTGTTAACTACTAGATTTGTCTGTTGTCATTAGGCTTACAACCAAAGACCTGCAGGTCCAATCTGAGCATCGCTATCACAATGGTGGCAATATTTGATTACAATCCAAAAGAAAACTCTCCCAATCTTGATGCTGAGGTAAGGCATGTATAGGTCTTAAAGGCAGTTTATGTGGATGAGATGTTATGATGAGCCCCCTTACTCCTATGTTTATTTGTTTTGTTCTGCTAATGCTTGTACCCTCTGACTTGTAAAGTGCTGCGGTATGTTTTTTGTACTATGCAAATATTACTAATATTTAACTATTATTTTAATATCATTGTGTAGATAATTTGTATAGTGAACCATTGTTTTACACATTATGCATTGCATTTAGAGAAAACACAAGATCTATAATATATGTGATTATTTCATACTAGATGGTGGCCCGATTCTAACGTATTGGGTATTCTAGAATATGTAGGTAGTATATAGCACAGGCTACGTACTATATTGCACAGTGATGTAGTATATAACACAACCGACGTAGTATATAACATAGCTACGTAGTATATAACAGAGCTACGTAGACGTAGTATATAGCAGAGCCACGTAGTATATAACATAGCCACGTAGTATATTGTAGAGCCACATAGTATATTGCACAGGCACGTAGTATATTGCACAGCCACATAGTATATAACACAGTCACGTTGTATATCGCACAGCTACAATAGCACAGAGATGTAGTATATAACAGAGCCCACGCAGTATGTAACACAGCCCACGTAGTATATAGCAATGTGGGCACTATATGTGTGGATAAAAAAGACTTAAAATAAAAAATAAACATATACTCGCCTTCCGAAGGCCCCTTGAAGTCCTGGCGCCTGTGCACGCGGCAGCTTCCGGTCCCAGGACCTGTGATGACGTCGCGGTCACATGACCGTGATGTCATGGCAGGTCCTTCTCGCATAGCATCCTTGGCACCGGAACCTGCCGCTTGCACTGCCGAGGACAGCGCGCCACGTCGGAAGGTGAGAATAACCTCTTTTTTTTAATTATTATTATTTGTAACATTAGATCTTTTTACTATTGATGCTGCATATGCAGCATCAATAGTAAAAAGTTGGTCACACAGGGTTAATAGCTGCGTTAACGGAGTGCGTTACACCGCGGTCCGTTAACGCTGGCATTAACCCTGTGTGAGCGATCAGCGCTGACTGCCGGGCAGTAAAGCAGCAGCCATTTCGCTGCCAGACTATGGCCGTCTCTGATTGGTCGTGGGCGTTTTGCCACGACCAATCAGCGACTTGGATTTCCAAGACAGACAGAGGCCGCGACCAATGAATATCCGTGACAGACGGAAGTACCCCTTAGACAATTATATAGTAGACTAGATGGTGGCCCGATTCTAACGCATCTGGTATTCTAGAATATGTATGTGTAGTGTATAGCACAGCCCACGCAGTACATTGCGCAGCCCACGCAGTACATTGCGCAGCCCACGCAGTACATTGCGCAGCCCACGCAGTACATTGCGCAGCCCACGTTGTATAGTCACGTAGTATATAGCACAGCCCACGTAGTATATAGCAATGTGGGCATCATATCCCTGTTATAAAAAAATAAAAATAAAATAAAAAATAGTTATATACTCACCTTCCGGAGCCCCCGGATCCAAGCGAAGCGGTTACCGACGCTGCTCGTGTGCTCCGGTCCCAAGAGTGCATTGCGGTCTCGCGAGATGATGACGTAGCGGTCTCGCGAGACCGCCACGTCATCATCTCGCGAGATCGCAGCATGGACCGGTTACCGGAGCGTCGCGAGCGGGAAAGGCCTGTTGTCGATCTCCGGGGGCCGACGGACGGTGAGTATATAACGATTTTTTATTTTTTTAAATTATTTTTAACATTAGATCATTTTACTATTCATGCTGCATAGGCAGTATGAATAGTAAAAAGTTGGTCACACAGGGTTAATAGCAGCGGTAACGGACTGCATTACACCGCGGTATAACACGGTCCGTTACCGCTGCCATTTAACCCTGTGTGAGAGCAGACTGGAGGAGAGTAAGGAGCGGGCACTGACTGCGGGGAGGAAGGAGCGGCCATTTTTCCGCCGGACTGTGGCCGTCGCTGATTGGTCGTGGCTGTTTTGCTACGACCAATCAGCGACTTGGATTCCATGACAGACAGAGGCCGCGACCAATGAATATCCGTGACAGACAGACAGAAGGACAGGCATGTATGAGCCACATAGTATATAACACAGCCCATGTAGTATATAGCAGTGTGAGCACGATATCCCTGTTAAAAAAAAAAAAAAAAAGTTATATACTCACCCTCCGTCGTCCAGCGAAGCTGTCCCGATGCGCGAGCCGCTGCCGCCAGCTTCCGTTCACAGAGATGCATTGCAAAATTACCCAGATGACTTAGCGGTCTCGCGAGACTGCTAAGTCTTCTGGGTAATTTCGCAATGCATCTCTGTGAACGGAAGCTGGCGGCAGCCGCGCGCACTTCGGCGGACAACGGAAGGCGAGAATAGCAGGTTTTTTGTTTTTTTATTATTTTTAACATTAGATTTTTTTTTACTATTGATGCTGCATAGGCAGCATCAATAGTAAAAAGTTGGTCACACAGGGTTAATAGCAGCGTTAACGGAGTGCGTTACCCGTGGCATAACGCGGTCCGTTAACGCTGCCATTAACCCTGTGTGAGCGCTGACTGGAGGGGAGTATGGAGCGGGGCGCCGGGTACTGACTGGACGGAAGTAGGGATGGACTAATTCTTGGCCAGACTGTGCTCGTCGCTGATTAGTCGAGGCCTAGCGGCCTCGACCAATCAGAGATGTGGGATTTCCAGGACAGACAGACGGAAGTGACCCATAGACAATTATATATATAGATTGATGGTCTAATTTTATTTTTTTTTTTTCAGGCAGAGCTGAGCTTTACTGCAGGAGATGTTATCACAGTGTTTGGACCAATGGATGAAGATGGATTTTATTATGTGAGCTATATTTCCTATGCTTCTATATGAATAATTATGTTGCTAAAATGTATGTTGACCCCTTTATTGTTTAGATTAATGTAAAAGAAAAGAGGTGCACTTTCTTCTAGAACAAAGAAAAGGAAATAAAATTGAATAATGAAACAGATGGGTGGAGGCGATAAGGGAGGTTTCAAGTTTTGAAAGGAAGCTTTCACCATGAAAAAAATGCTACTTACTAGCAAATATAGTGGTAATCTGCAAGTAAACAGTGTTTAACTCATAACTGGCCACCTTACTGGAGAATTGGCTGTAGTGAGAAAATAAGGTTATATTCTCCCTGCCGTCGCTCTCTTCCAGTTATTGGGGTGGTGCAGGGAGCTGATAAGTCGCAGTAACCGGGGCAGTTCAGGCGGCTGTTAGTCACTGCTCCCTACACAATGAGCCCACTGTTATCGTGTTTGTGAGGTTGGATGAACAAAAAGACAGCAATTATGCCAATGTTTTCTGTTCTTTTACGGACAATGTGGCTGGTGGAATATTTCAGGTTTGAGGACCCTACTTTGAATTTTACCTACAGCCCCAATTTGTCTAAAACCGACCCTGAATGGAAAAGTACTGGGCTCCTGTGGGTTCCCCATGCTTTTTTTTACAGGCTACATTGTAAACCTGTCTTGTTCAGTAACTAAGCTTGGTTGAGAACATTTGTTTTGATTAATTATATGTGTCTGATAATAATTTTTAATTTTACATTTAAAATAAACAGGGGGAATTAAATGGACAACAGGGACTCGTGCCATCCAATTACTTGGAAATCTCACACACTCAGACTACAGAATCAAAGTGTCCAAGAAAAGTCCATAAAAAAGGCGTAAAAGAGGTGAGATGACCTGTATCAGATTAATAGCTTATGTCTCATAATGCAGTTAGGTTATGTAATGCAGCAAAACAGTGGGTGGCCAAAAAGTGTACATACTTATACACTGCCCGGGAAATGTGCTAGACAGGGCCTTACCTTTATTTTTCTAATAAAAATAGCAATAATCTATAATGCAAACTAGAAAGTTAAAATGCTCATATTTCAAGCACAAATAGGGCGGATTCACCACAGTAATACGTGGTATAGATCTGCACCATTTGGTCTTATCATCCTGCTGCTTTCACTATAATTGATATTATCTTTTTGTCTGTGCCTGTATGTGTCATTCTTGGGATCCACAGAGGTTGAAAAGAAGAAGCAAGTGATAGATTTAGACAGAAAGGGACAGACAGACATGTAAGTGAGAACACGTAGAATAAACCTGTTTTGCTCTCCTCTCCTTTCCTTTCTTTTCTGTAGATGACGTAGTCACACCTGTGTTACCCAGACTGTCCGTTGACCTAATTATTATAGCACAGTAGATGTAAAAATAATAATGTATTTAATCAGCGTATGTTCAATGGTTGTTACTGGATCAAGTCCTAGTTAAAAAAAAAAACACAAAGGTCTTCTTAACGTCTCAATTGATGGAGAATAGTGCCTACATGACCATTGTATCAACTGATGAAGAATAGTGACTATGTGGCCATTGTAATTCTTCTTGGCAATATTGCTTGGAGATATATCATTTTTTATGTTTTGGTGTTTGTGTTATAAGATTTAACTTACGTGATCAATATAATCGTTAAATAAGATAACTAAAAGCAACAAAGTGTTTTAATGCTGGTATAATTCCTCTTGATATTTCTCTCCACCTGGCATTAGAGAATACTATCAAATTGTGTATGAGAAACGTCCTGCATACATATAGTAACTGCAGTGTCTTTTTAATACTTTTTGACAATTTCCTCTATAATTTTTATCCTTTTGCATCTTGTCCATGTAGTTTAGTTTTGACGGAGACATTGAGCAGCCAAATTCACTTCCTGGTGAACCAAATGAGCAAGTGGTCGAAATTAAGGAGAACTGTGAAAAAGATGATTTGCATCAAGAGATCGCCTCCACAAAGAAAAAAAAAAGCTTCTTCTCTAAAGGGAGAAAACTCTTTAAAAAGTTAGGTTCCTCTGGAAAGAACTTGTAAATATGGCCTGGTGTGTCCAAGCTGTCATACAGCAATAATACCCCTTCATGATGTGGAAGTGGTGATGAGCATTTGTCTTTCTGTCCATCCGCTGGCCTGTCTGGTATTGGTCAGCATTGCCGCTTCTAAATAGTATTATTGTTAAATGGCTTATGAGAAGTTTCTTGATGTCTGTGACAGCAAGAGATCACTATGAATGTACATGGATGGCATCTGAATTCATTGTGAGAACAGGAAACAGATTGTACTACAAAGGGGAACTGAAAGCCTGGATTCTGGAAGTTTTTCCATGCTATTTACTTAGGTGGATCCCTGGACCCGTCAACTTGTGCACTTGATAGGTGGCCATGTCTTTTAGGACAACAAGGAATGTTTGCACTGTGTTTTATGCCACGTCTTGGGAAGTGCTGTGCAGAAAGTAATATTTTTGCTATAACTGCTCAACCCAATAAAAGAAAGAATAAACGCCAAAATAGCGACCTCGGCGAGACTTGATAGCGCTTACTCATTTTCAAGGAAAATAGCTTTGTTATGTTGTGTGCATGTTGGAAAAACTGAATGTTCCTTTGCCTTATTTTAATGGTTGAACTTTTACTTGTTTACAAAAAATCCTATCTGTGTGGAGCAGAAAAAGACCGTGTTGGTGTAAAGCCAGAGTGATATATATGTAGCCCGCCGGAGAGCACCCGATTCCATCCCCACTGTCGTTATTTGTCTCTCCTGACATCAGAGCCATTACTTGTACTTGTGACCAGCATTTTGTACCACAAGGCCAGCATTTTGATGCTTTCTGTGTTAATGTTATTTTTATTTTTTATTTTTTTTTGCATGTTTGAAGGAGAAAATAAGTAAAATTGTTTTGGAAGGTTGGGTTAACGCCTATGAATTGTTTGGAAATTTTAAGTGACGCCCATCGGTGTTGCAACATGTTCATTGTTTACAAACGCAAATACATTTTAATATAATAAAGTATATTTTCACAATTTTGGCCTTTTCTCTGTATTTTTTCCTTCGTTGTAACCATATTGGTTTTGCTTTAAAATCAATTATAATATTGATTCTCTCCTTTTTGAGCAATTGTAATAATGGGTCCATGTTTAAAAAAAGGAGATGATTGACCATAGAACTACTATGATGCCCTATAAATAATTAGGGGTGCAACTGAAAAATGTAAACGCATCTCATAGTGACGCTTACACAAAGCATCATGGGTTCATTGACGTGAACTTTGTTTCCCAGGACTCATGTGTTTTTTTGGGGAATGCAGGTCTGACTTAGCTGAAACTAAATCCAATGACAGGAGGTCTGCAGATTATCTCCACAATGCAGACTTTGCAAAATAGAATACTGATCAGATGGGGTCAGAGGCAGAATAAACCATGAGATACAAACAAAAAGCGAAGTGGCTATGTTCCACTAGATTCTGTAACTATACTTTTAAAGGGAATCTGTCAACCATCCAAAGCCATCTATATAGGCATGTAGGTCATAGAAAGTTTAATAAAATATCTTAATCTGTGAGCCAATGTTTTATTCCTGAGAAATCGACATTTTTCTTAATATGCAAATGAGCTGTTAAAATCTATGGGCTGGACATAGATCTCCCTGAGAATCTACCTCCAGTGATTATTTTAAATGAAAGGAGGAGTAGCTAGTTTGCAACATGTACATCAGGAGAGCAGACTGTCAGTCATTACATGTCTTACACTGGTATCCCAAAAAGGATATTGAGAAGATAGGCTGTGTCCACAATGAGTAATACTAGCGTTCTAGACGCAGCATATTTTCACTGCATTGTACAGTACAAACACAGTGGATGGGATTAATAGAAATCTCATGCCATCTGTGCTTATTTTTTACGCTGCGTAAAATCACCTGCAATGTGGGTTTCCGAGGCGCATCATGTCAATTTCTCTTGCAGGAATGTTCAGTTTTCTGTGTGGAATTTCCCTATATACTTGCATTAGATGCAGTAAATCCACACTTTACAAAAAAAGCACATGCATTGTAAGTGCGTTTACGCAGGTGTTTTTAGCTTGGAATAACCTAATAAATAATTTTAAAAGATGACGTGGGGTCCCCCCTATTTTTGATAACCAGCCAAGGTAAAGCAGATAGCTGAGGGCTTAGATTATCAGCTGGGGAAGGTCCCTGGTTACTGGGCCCTTCCCATTGTAAAATACAAGCCTGCAGCTGTCCCAGAATTGGCACATCACATGAGATGCACCAATTCTAGTGCTTTGCCAGGTTTTTCCCGATTGCCCTGATGCAGTGGCAATAGAGATAATGGTATTTGGGGGTGATGACAGTTGTGATATGGAATGACTGCGGGCTTGTATTTTTTTTCGGCTGGGAAAGGCCCAACAACCATGGACCTCCCCATCCTGATAATATAAGCCCATACTTGCTTTACTTTGGCTGGTTCTCAAAAATAAGGGGGGCCCATGTAATTTTTAAAATTTATTAGGTACAGTAACCTACACACACTGCACTAATTATATATCTCACAGGTATCTATTTACCCCATATCTATATATCTATATCTTTGCACATCTAATCTAACATACCAAAGAGAGACAAAAAAAATGTGAGCTGAGGTGAGGTGTGGGATTCATGCAGAAATTCAGCTGTGTGAAAGCCTGAACAAACACTGATCATCGGAACGTACCCTTAGGGTACCGTTACACTAAACGATTTACCAACGATCACGACCAGTGATACGACCTGGCCGTGATCGTTGGTAAGTCATTGTGTGGTTGCTGGAGAGCTGTCACACAGACAGCTCTCCAGCGACCAACGATGCCGAAGTCCCCGGGTAACCAGGGTAAACATCGGGTTACTAAGCGCAGGGCCTCGCTTAGTAACCCGATGTTTACCCTGGTTACCATTGTAAATGTAAAAAAAAAAAAAACACTACATACTCACATTCCGGTGACTGTCATGTCCCTCGCCGTCAGCTTCCCGCACTGACTGTGTCAGTGCCGGCCGTAAAGCACAGCACAGCGGTGACGTCACCGCTGTGCTCTGCTTTTACTTTACGGCCGGCACTCACAGTCAGTGCGGGAAGCTGACGGCGAGGGACGTGACAGTCACCGGAATGTGAGTATGTAGTGTTTTTTTTTTTTTTTTACATTTACAATGGTAACCAGGGTAAACATCGGGTTACTAATCGCGGCCCTGCGCTTAGTAACCCGATGTTTACCCTGGTTACAAGCGAACACATCGCTGGATCGGTGTCACACACACCGATCCAGCAATGACAGCGGGTGATCCAGCGACGAAATAAAGTTTCAAATGATCTGCTACGACGTACGATTCTCAGCGGGGTCCCTGATCACAGTAGCGTGTCAGACACAGCGATATCGTATGTATATCGCTGGAACGTCACGGATCGTGCCGTCGTAGCGACCAAAGTGCCCCTGTGAGACGGTACCCTTAGAAAAAAGACACATTAGGCCACGTGCACATGTTGAATATTTGGTGAGGTTTTTTTGTTTGTTTTTTTTTTTTTACCTTTTTTGACTTACAAATACTGGAGGTAAAAAACTCACCAAATGCTCAACATGTGCAAATGGCCTTAGAGGCAATCACATTTACAAGTATAACTACAGTGACAAGCGAAACTAGGCCACATGTAAATGGCACATAAAGCTAATTTTCATGTTTACTTCTCTATTTGTCTACTTTAGAAAATTACTACATATTAGAAGGGTCTTTTGACAGCAAGCTGATGAAAAAAAAAAAGTGAAGAGATGTGTTTAGTTTTCCTGTAACCCCACCTTAAAGGAAATTGGGCAATTTTTCAGTTGATTTAATTGTATTTGTGGTCTGTGTGTAATGTGTAGTACAGGACAAGATGGGTCATTCAGTGTGTTGATAAGCAGTCCTGCTCTTTTTCGTGCGCTGTGTCATTTGGCATTGCTCCTCAATATAACAGACTTTTTTGGATCCGAAATAGATCCCTATTAAACCTGCTGTTAAACACAAATGTAAGATATCCATAATCACTGACTACCTAAACCCTATTGAGAACCTGTAGGCCCTTCTTAAACACAAGATTTATGGTGAAAGAAAACCGTACACCGCTCCTAAAGTTGGGAGACTATAGTTGCTTCTGTCCAAAAAAAAATTGATCGTCAACAGTTTAAGAAACTAATACACTCCATGAATGGGAGGCTTATGACTTGAAAAGAAGGGTGACTATATTTTTCAAATGCCAAAAATGTATATTTATACATCTTGAGTTGTTTAGCCCTTAGAAAAATGGTGAGGCAAGAGTCACTTTGTGAAGTCCAGGATAGAATTAACTCCTTTGTGACCAATGACGTATATTAGTCATTGGCAATGTCCCTACCTTTTGATGCGTGCTCTGCCGCTAAGCCCACATCTTTCCCTCCACTTAATAGCGGATTTTGCTGTGGATCCGCAGCGGTTTTGACGTTGCGGATTCGCAGCTGTTTTCCATGAGTTTACAGTACCATGTAAACCTATGGAAAACAAAATCCACAGTGCACATGCTGCGGAAAAAAACGCGCAGAAACGCTGCATTGTTTATTCCGCAGCATGTTCATTCTTTGTGCGGATTCCGCAGCGGTTTACACCTGCTCCATAATAGGAATCTGCAGGTGGAATCCGCACAAAAACCGCGGTAATTCTGCAGTAAATCCGCAGGTAATCCGCAGTGCGGTTTACCTGCGGATTTACAAAAACAGGTGCGGAAAAATCCGCAGACATCCCACCTACATGTGCACATACCCTAACAGCTGCGAGTGGATCAGAGATCCACCCACGGCTGTTAACTAATTAAATGCAGTTGTGAATCACCGACAGTGGCATTTAACACACGCCCTTGGGTTGTCATGACAGCTGGGGGTCTGCAGAAGACTCCTATGCCTCTCATCACAATACTTCTGTGATCGCCAGCCCGTGGTTGGAAGATCGCAGCTCCAAGTCTCCTAAACGGACTATTGAACACACTAAAAAAAAACAAATCACCCCCCTTCTGCCCCATTAAAAATAAAACAAAAAAATACACAATTAATGTCGTTGCGTTCAGAAATGTCTGATGTATCAACATATAAAGTAAATTAATGAGATCGGAGCAACAAGAAAAAAAACAAAGCGCCCTAATTGTTTTTTTGGTAATAAATCCTGTGTATGTCTTCTTATGTCATATGCTGTCAGGACTGTTTATTCCGAACAGTTTGTTGTCGAATGAGTGCTCTGGTTCGGGAAAATATTGCATATGAGACAGAAAGATTTCTGAGTGGGGCTGGAGAAAACCCAGCAGTCATGGTGCACATTGGTACCAATGACTAAGTTAGAAGAAGGTGGAAAGTCCTTAAAAATGATTACAGGGAACTAGGAGAGAGGCTGAAGGCCAGGACCTCCAAGGTGGTGTTTTCAGAAATACTGTCTGTGCAACAAGTGTCACTAGAAAGAGAGTGTGAGCTTATGGAAATAAGTGGCTTAGAAATTGGTGCAGGAAGGAAGGGTTTGGGTTCATAGAGAACTGGGCCTACTTATCCGTCAGCTACAGGCTCTGCGGTTAGGTTGGGCTTCACCTCATTTGGGAGGGTGCAGCTGTCCTGGGGAAACAACATTTCAGATGGATGGAGAAGCTTATAAACTAGGATCTAGGATGAGGGAAGTTGTACAAATAAGAGGATAAAAAGAGAAAGTGAGACAATAGGAGTTAATGAGGATTTCGGGTGGGCTGGGACGTGCAAGGAAATTAGGGAAGTGAGAAGGAGTAATAAATGTTATCTACAGAGAAATTGCCAGTGCCCGCAATAGGCGCGAGCGGAATCGTGATCCGCCCGCGCCTATTAACTAGTTAAATGCCACTGTCAAACTCTGACAGCGGCATTTAACAAGCGCTTCCGGCCGTAAATGTGATCTGGGGTCAGCAGTGTGTCGGCATAACAACCAGAGGTCTCCTGCAGACCTCTGTTGTTGATGCCAGATTGCTGTGAGCGCCACCCTGTGGTCAGCGCTCATAGCAATGCTGTAATTCAGCTACATAGGAGCTGTCTGAACATCGCCGCTATGTAGCAGAGCCGATCAGGCTATGCCAGCTTTTAGCCTCCCATGGAGGCTATTGAAGCATGACAAAAGTAAAAAAAAAAAAAAAAACCCTAAAAGTTCAAATCGCCCCCCTTTCGCCCCATTCAAAATAAAACAAAAAAAAACAAACCTGCACATATTTGGCATCACCTCGTTCAGTATCACCCGATGTATCAATAAAAAAAAAAGAATTAACCTGATCGCTAAATGACGTAGTGAGAAAAAAATTAAAACCACCAGAATTAAGGTTTTTTGGTCGCCGCGACATTGCATTAAAATGCAATAACAGGCGATGAAAAGAACGAATCTGCACCAAAATAGTATCATTAACCCCTTTACCCCTAAGGGTGGTTTGCACGTCAATGACCGGGCCAATTTTTACAATTCTGACCACTGTCCCTTTATGAGGTTATAACTCTGGAATGCTTCAACGTATCCTGATGATTCTGACTTTGTTTTCTCGTGACATATTGTACTTCATGATAGTGGTAAAATTTCTTTGATATTCCCTGCGTTTATTTGTGAAAAAAAAAACGGACATTTGGCGAAAATTTTGAAAATTTCGCAATTTTCCAACTTTGAATTTGTATGCCCTTAAATCACAGAGATATGCGACACAAAATACTTAATAAGTAACATTTCCCACATGTCTACATTACATCAGCACAATTTTGGAACCAAAATTTTTTTTGTTACGGAGTTATAAGGGTTAAAAGTTGACCAGCAATTTCTCATTTTTACAACACCATTTTTTTTAGGGACTACATTACATTTGAAGTCACTTTGAGGGGTCTATATGATAGAAAATACCCAAATGTGACACCATTCTAAAAACTGCACCCTCAAGGTGCTCAAAACCACATTCAAGAAGATTATTAACTTAACCCTTCAGGTGTTTCACAGGAATTTTTGGAATGTTTAAAAAAAAATGAACATTTAATTTTTTTTCACACAAAATTTACTTCAGCTCCAATTTGTTTTATTTTATCAAGGGTAACAGGAGAAATTGGACCCCAAAAGTTGTTGTGCAATTTGTCCTGAGTACGCTGATACTCCATATGTGGGGGTAAACCACTGTTTGGGTGCACAGCAGAGCTCGTAAGGGAAGGAGCGCCATTTGACTTGACAAATTGACTGGAATTGAGATAGGGCGCCATGTCGCGTTTAGAGAGCCCTTGATGTGCCTAAACATTGAAACCCCCCCACAAGTGACACCATTTTGGAAAGTAGACCCCCTAAAGAACTTATCTAGATGTGTGGTGAGCACTTTGACCCACCAAGTGCTTCACAGAAGTTTATAATGCAGAGCTGTAAAAATAAAAAATCATATTTTTTCATAAAAATTATCTTTTCGCCCCCAATTTTTTATTTTCCCAAGGGTAACAGAAGAAATTGGACCCCAAAAGTTGTTGTGCAATTTGTACTGAGTATGCTGATACCCCATATGTGGGGGTAAACCACTGTTTGGGCGAACACCAGAGCTCGGAAGGGAAGGAGCGCCATTTGACTTTCTAATGCAAAATTGTCTGGAATTGAGATAGGACACCATGTCGCGTTTGGAGAGCCCCTGATGTGCCTAAACATTGAAACCCCCCACAAGTGACACCATTTTGGAAAGTAAACCCCCTAAGGAACTTATCTAGATGTGTGGTGAGCACTTTGACCCACCAAGTGCTTCCCAGAAGTTTATAATGCAGAGCCGTAAAAATAAAAAATCATATTTCACAAAAATGATCTTTTCGCCCCCGATTTTTTATTTTCCCAAGGGTAACAGAAGAATTTGGACCCCAACAGTTGTTGTGCAATTTGTCCTGAGTACGCTGATACCCCATATGTGGGGGTAAACCACTGTTTATGCGCATGGTAGAGCTTGGAAGGGAAGGAGCGCCATTTGACTTTTCAATGCAAAATTGACTGGAATTGAGATCGGACGCCATGTCACGTTTGGAGAGCCCCTGATGTGCCTAAACATTGAAACCCCCCACAAGTGACACCATTTTGGAAAGTAGACCCCCTAAAGAACTTATCTAGATGTGTGGTGAGCACTTTGACCCACCAAATGCTTCGCAGAAGTTTATAACGCAGAGCCGGGAAAATAAAAATTATTATTTTTTCCACAAAAATGATTTTTTAGCCCCCAGTTTTGTATTTTCCCAAGGGTACCCCATATGTGGGGGGAACCACCGTTTGGGCGCACGGCAGAGCTCAGAATGGAAGGAGCACTGTTTTACTTTTTCAACGCAGAATTGGCTGGAATTTAGATCGGACGCCATGTCGCGTTTGGAGAGCCCCTGATTTGCCTAAAAACCCCCCAATTCTAACTGAAACCCTAATCCCAACGGTAACCCTAATCCCAACCATAAATGTAATCCAAACCCTAACTTTAGCCCCAACCCTAACCTTAACTGTAGCCCTAGCCCCAACCCTAATGGGAAAATGGAAATAAATACATTTTTACATTTTATTATTTTTCCCTAACTAAGGGGGTGATGAAGGGGGTTTGATTTACTTTTATAGCGGGTTTTTTAGCGGATTTTTATGATTGGCAGCTGTCACACACTAAAAGATGCTTTTTATTGAAAAAAAATAGTTTTTACGTCTCCACATTTTGAGGGCTATAATTTTTCCAGATTTTGGTCCACACAGTCATGTGAGGTCTTGTTTTTTGTGGGACGAGTTGACGTTTTTATTGGAACCATTTTCGGGCACGTGACATTTTTTGATCGCTTTTTATTCCGATTTTTGTGAGGCAGAATAACCAAAAACCAGCTATTCATGAATTTTTTGGGGGGAGGGCATTAATACCGTTCCGCGTTTGGTAAACTTGATAAAGCAGTTTTATTCTTCGGGTCAGTATGATTACAGTGATACCTCATTTATATCATTTTTTTAATGTTTTGCCGCTTTTATACGATAAAAACTATTTTATATAAAAAATATATATTTTTGCATCGCTTTATTCTGAGGACTATAACTTTTTATTTTTTCGTTGATGACGCTGTGTGGCAGCTCGTTTTTTGAGGGAGAAGATGACGTTTTCAGCGGTACCATGGATATTTATATCCTTTTTTTTGATTGCGTGTTATTCCACTTTTTGTTCGGCTGTATGATAATAAAGCGTTGTTTTTTGCCTCGTTTTTTTGTGACGGTGTTCACTGAAGGGGTTAACTAGTGGGACAGTTTTATAGGTCGGGTCGTTTCGGACTCGGCGATACTAAATATGTGTACTTTTATTGTTTTGTTTTTTTGTATTGTATTTGTATTTAATTATTGTATTTAAATGTATTTATTGGAACAATATTTTTTTTCTTTATTTAGGAATTTTTTTTATTTTTTTTTTACACATGTAAATATTTCTTTTTACACATGTAAATATATATAGGCGCTTGTAAGCCACCTCCCTGCAGGACCCGGAAGGCCCCCCCCGTGGCCATTTTGGATCCGGGGCCTGCAGAGAGAAGGAGGTAGGAGACCCTCGGAGCAACGCGATCACATCGCGTTGCTCCAAGGGTCTCAGGGAAGCACGCAGGGAGCCCCCCTCCCTGTGCGATGCTTCCCTATGCCGCAGGAACGCTGCGATCATGTTTGATCGCAGTGTTTCGGGGGTTAATGTTCCTGGAGCAGTCCTTGACTGCTCCTGGCACATAGTGCCGGATGTCAGCTGTGATAGTCAGCTGACACCCAGCCGCGATCGTCCGTGCTACCCCCGTGAGCGCGGCCGATCGCATATGACGTACTATCCCGTCGGTGGTCATACAGGCCCACCCCACCTCGACGGGATAGTACGTCTAATGTCAGAAAGGGGTTAAAAACGCCAGCTCGGCACTCCAAAAATAAGCCCTCACCCAACCTGAGATCACGAAAAATGGAGACGCTACGGGTCTCTGCAAATTTCTCAATTTATTTTTTTTTTTAGCAAAGTTTGGAATTTTTTTTCACTACTTAGTTAAAAATGAACCTAGACATGTTTGGTGTCTATGAACTCGTAATGACCTGGAGAATCATAATGGCAGGTCAATTTTAGCATTTAGTGAACCTAGCAAAAAGCCAAGCAAAAAACAAGTGTGGGATTGCCCCTTTTTTTGCAATTTCACCGCACTTGGAATTTTTTTCTTGTTTCCTAGTACACGACATGGTAAAACCAATGGTGTTGTTCAAAAGTACAACTCGTCCCGCAAACAATAAGCCCTCATATGACCATATTGACAGAAAAATTAAAAAGTTATGGCTCTGGGAAGGAAGGGAGCAAAAATAAAAACGCAAAACCGAAAAAAGCTCCGGTCATTAAAGGGTTAAAATAAATCTCAAATTATAAATACATCAATTCCAAAAAAAAACTAGATGGTATCGGCCACGATGATACGATAATTATAGAGGACAAAGAAAAGGCTAAGATATTAAACAGGCACTTTTCATCTGTGTTCACTAGAGATGGGCGAATATTTCATGGTTCGGTTCGGTGAACGTCCCGATGTTCACCGAATGGTTCTCCGAATATACCCGAACCCCATTGAATTCAATGGAAGGCAAAACCAAACGCATAGACATTCCTTTAGGCTGACCAAATAATGTTCCCAAACAGCTCAAATTAGGGGCAAACACCAGGAAAAGTGTCATCAATTGACTCAGTACCAATAGTATAATTACACAGCATGGATGCATGGGACAGGACTTGGACCAGCATTTCTAGCTGAAACATTGATCAGTAACAGGCAGAAGAGTGACAGGTGTAGGCCTGTTGCTCTGAGAGATTTGCCAAATACAGGCAACACACCTGGAGATCCAACTTGGAGTCCAAACATTTCCAAAAATTAGGCGCAGACCCGATGTAAAAGTGGCATCAATTGACCCACAGTCAGCCATGGGCTATGTATGTGGTAATAGGGTCTGTGACAGCATTTAGAGCTTTGAATTTGTTTCAATGAAGAAGAGGTGGGTGCGGGACCAGTACAAGCCTGCTTTGCTGTGAGCCCAGATATCTTATGCAACAGCTCAAACTGCTTTTCTGCTCAGCCACACTCAGGTGGCACAAATATCAATTTCGTTACCAACTACTATGGTTAGAAACATTTAAGGATTGTAACAGGTATTTGACTGAATGTAAGTGCAGGCTCCCGGTCTGGGAGCCCTACTGCTACAAGCAACACACATGGAGACCCAACTTGGAATACAAACATTTTCCCAAATTATTGCCACACACCACTAACGTGGCATCAATTTCCCCAGAGTAGAAATAGTATAATTAACAGCTTTTTTTCCCTTTCTTTGGCAGCTGCACAGCGGTATTATGATTTGTTGTTATAGTGCCATTTACTCCATGGCTCTTTACATGTGAAAAGGGGTATACATAATGAAAATCAGTACAATAATCTTAATACAAGTCATCGTATGGTACTGTAGGAGAGAGAACCCTGCCCGTGAGGACTTACAGCCTACTAGGTTCCTTTTGAAAGGTTCCCATGGTAAGCAAGAGTATGATATTTTGGGGTAGAGAGTTCCAGAGTAGAGGGAATGTATGGCAGAAATCTAGTATGCGATTGTGGGAACAGGAGATCTTGTGAAGATTGGAGGTTGCGTGAAGGTAAGTACTGGGAGAATAGGTCACAGCTGTATGGAGGAGACAGATTGTGGATGACTTTGTATGTCAAGGTTACGGGATTAGAACTGGAGTCTCTGGGTAATGGAGAGCCAGTGAAGGGATTGATAGAGAGGAGAGGCCGGGGAATAGCAGGGAGATATGTGGATTAGTCAGGCAGCACAATTTAGGATAGATTGGATGGGTGCGAGATTGTTAGACGGGAGGGCATGAGCTTGCAGTAGTCGAGGTGAGAGATGGAGTGCATGGACTAGGGTTTTTACATGTTCCTGATTAAGAAATGATTGGATCCGGGAAATATTTTTGAGTTATAGTTGTCAGGAAGTGGAAATGGCATGGATATGTGTTTTGAAGTAGAGATCGGAGTCTAGGGATCACCCTTGGCAGCGAGCTTGTGGGACTCCCTCATCTACGCCTTGTATATGAGGGCCAGAAAGAGCATGTGCAAGCACTGCATCGAGTGGCCAATCCTCTTCTACCTTAACATCACACACATTACAGTCCTCAGAGGAGCCAACCCAATTACCCTTGTTTCCCCCCGTGTCACAACTCTCCAACCACCCAACTGACTGTGGGGAACCACAAATGGGTTTGTCTGCAGAGATGTTCACAGATTTTATTCCAAGGGCATCAGAAGTCTGCTCCAAAGATTCTCAGAGGAGAAAAGCATCTGCACCGATGTCCACAAAATTTTTTTTAGTTGAATCTGGGGCCGTACGAAGTAGGGTCCAAGCAGAATCCAGACCCTAGTCACCAGATGTTTACCCTGGGGGTGGAGGTGATACTGATGAGAGTCAGATACCTGAGGTGCACACGGACTGTACTGTACTGTCAGGGCAGGAAGAGGAGGAGGGTGACTTTCAGGGTGAGAGGTGGGAGAATAGAGAGGATAATGAGGTTGTAGATCCCACTTGTTGTAAACTCAGAGGCACGTAGTGGAGTAGCTCAGCAGAGGAGGTTAAGTTGCGGCTTGCCAAACAGACACAGAGTGATGCAACCACGACAAGCACTGCTTCCTCAGCCAGAACTCTGACTGGCCAGCAACAGTCGCGGGTCTGCAGTTCGCATGGGACCCAAGGGTTGCCTAGCCTGGGCCTTTTTGAGACCAAAAACGATGACCTAACTCATGTTATCTGCCAACTTTGTAAAAAAAAAAAAAAAAAAAAGAATCTGTAGAGGCAAAATTGCAATAATTTGACTACTACATGCGTGACCAACATGCGTTAATCTGGGAATCTAACTGTGCAAAATGCGGCCTAGCTGCCCACCAGCCACCCCATCAATCGCATCTGCTGCCTCTTCATCCTCTTAGATCTTAGACACAAGAATGTCACACCTTTCTCAATCACCATAACATCTCTGCCTGCACCTCATTCACAATAAAAGTAGAAAAAATTCCAGTTTCTGGCAACAATTTATAAAAATATAAAAATACTTTATTGGAGACATAAAAAATCCATAACCTGTAGCAAGGAGCAGAAGACAACATGGCTCCAAAGTTCATAGCAATTGGTGTGGGACAGGAAACAACTTGGCAACGCGTTTCGAATACAAAACAGAAAAAGCACAACAAAATATATGTAAAAAAAAAAAAACAATCGATAACACTGGTCAACAGCATTTTTGGTGCCAAAGATATTTCATCGAATTTAGGGTATTTTTGGGGTGCTGATTCTGAATATGTCATCAGTTTTGCCAGATTGGCTCAAGTTTTTGAGATTTTTGGTATCTTATTTATAGCACTTGTTGGTAAATGCGACGCATCATCTCATTAATTTCTTTGGATTAGTACTTGAACTGAGCAGTTCTCAATATAGTTTTGTGTTAATTAGTGTTCTAAAAGTTTGTTCATAGCTTGATTTTTGCACTAACTTTATGTTGTTGTCTGTTTTCCAGTGAAAAGCATGAACTCATCAAGAAGAAGTTGTCTTAACGATCCAGACTCATTCTGTTACATTTGTGGTGAATACACACTGCCAAAACATAGAAGAAACATAACAGACTTCGTAAAAAAAAGTGTATTTTGCCTATTTTGGGGTTATGCTTGGGGACCAAGACAAGTTTTGGGCACCACACATAGTGTGCAAAGCATGTATCGAATTATTACGAAAATGGAGCAAAGGACAAAGAAAAAGCTTCAAATTTGGTGTTCCAATGGTGTGGAGAGAGCCAAAAAATCATCATGATGACTGTTATTTATGGTAAACACAGGTACAGGCACATCTTCACAATGAGGGACAGGCCTTCTTGCAGATTCCATGTTACTCCCATTTTCGTTTCTTATGCTTATTGAATCCTTGCACTTGCACTGCACAGAAATAACAGTCATCATGATGATTTTTTGGCTCTCTCCACACCATTGGAACACCAAATTTGAAGCTTTTTCTTTGTCCTTTGCTCCATTTTCGTAATAATTCGATACATGCTTTGCACACTATGTGTGGTGCCCAAAACTTGTCTTGGTCCCCAAGCATAACCCCAAAATAGGCAAAATACACTTTTTTTACGAAGTCTGTTATGTTTCTTCTATGTTTTGGCAGTGTGTATTCACCACAAATGTAACAGAATGAGTCTGGATCGTTAAGACAAGTTCTTCTTGATGAGTTCATGCTTTTCACTGGAAAACAGACAACAACATAAAGTTAGTGCAAAAATCAAGCTATGAACAAACTTTTAGAACACTAATTAACACAAAACTATATTGAGAACTGCTCAGTTCAAGTACTAATCCAAAGAAATTAATGAGATGATGCGTCGCATTTACCAACAAGTGCTATAAATAAGATACCAAAAATGTCAAAAACTTGAGCCAATCTGGCAAAACTGATAGCATATTCAGAATCAGCACCCCAAAAATACCCCAAATTCATTAAAATATTTTGGACACCAGAAAAAAAATTTTTTTTTGTTGACCTGTGTAATCAATATGAACAAAATATAAAAATATATGGAGGAAAAAGGAGCCTAGTAATGGCACATAATATCATTGCACAGATTGAGAAATTTTTTCTACGTTTCCTTGGACTTCACGTTTGGTCATAATGTTGTTCCGTGCGTGCTGGACACTACAAATACAGGATATGACGAGCTGGTAAAAGACTCCCTTTGTTACCACATTCACAGTCCAGCAGTGCCCTCGGTTCTGCAGTTGTGGTCATGCAAAAGATTTTTTCTTCCTACACATGGCAGAGGTAAGAGCTTGAACTTTGCCATCTCCAATCTGTTGCCAACGGAAATGCTGCTTTTCTGCCTGGTATATTTTGATGATTTCCAAAAGCTGATGCGTGTCGCAGTCCTCCAGTACCTGTTGCCCAGTCACCATTACTTATCTAAGAAATCTGTGCCGGCGCTACACAAGCATGATGCAGACATCACCCGTTCTTTGAAAAAAATCTATGCCAGGGTGCATTTCACCACTGACTCCTAGACAAACAAGCATGGCCAGGGGCGTTAAATCTCGGAGACTGGGCGCTGAGTGGCTGTGGGGAAGGGGCAGCTCCACAAGTCTTGGAATCCCCAAAGCTTGCAGGGTGCTTGGGGATGGAGAACTAAACCCCTACACAGCAGAGGATGGAGAACTAAACTACTAGACAACAGGGGTTGGACAACTAAACTACTAAACACCTAGGGTTGGAGAACTACAACGCTACATACCAGGGGATGCATCACCAATGAGACGGACACCTTACCCCTGAACTGTACCTAACCTTGTTGTCCGCAATCACCCGCCTTTTTCTTTAGAAATTATTTGGTGGTGCCTGTGCACATGAATAAAAGCAACTAAAATTTTCTACATAGACGCAAAGACTTGAGTGCGGCTGTTTTTCGTGTATATTTGACTTTGGATGTCCAGCCAGCACCTCCCTTCCTGAACTCTACAGTGTGCACATCATATCTTCCTCCGCACAACACTATTAGCACAAACTAGTTAGGGTACCGTCACACATTGAAATTTCCATCGTTACGACGTTACGATTCGTGACGTTCTAGCGATATCGTTACGATATCGCAGTGTCTGACACGCAGCAGCGATCAGGGATCCTGCTGAGAATCGTACGTCGTAGCAGATCGTATGGAACTTTCTTTCGTCGCTTGATCACCCGCTGACATCGCTGGATCGTTGTGTGTGACAGCGATCCAGCGATGTCTTCGCTTGTAACCAGGGTAAACATCGGGTAACTAAGCGCAGGGCCGCGCTTAGTAACCCGATGTTTACCCTGGTTACAAGCGTAAACGTAAAAAAAACAAACCGTACATGCTCACCCGTCGGTGTCCTTCAGGTCCCTTGCCGTCTGCTTCCTGCTCTGAGTGCCGGCCGGAAAGTGAGAGCAGATCACAGCGGTGCTGCGATCTGCTCTCACTGTACGGCTGCACTCAGAGCAGGAAGCAGACGGCAAGGGACCTGAAGGACACCGACGGGTGAGTATGTACTGTTTGTTTTTTTACGTTTACGCTGGTAACCAGGGTAAACATCGGGTTACTAAGCGCGGCCCTGCGCTTAGTTACCCGATGTTTACCCTGGTTACCCGGGGACTTCGGCATCGCTCCAGCGCCGTGATTGCAACGTGTGACCGCAGTCTACGACGCTGGAGCGATATTCATACGATCGCTGCGACGTCACGGATCGTGCCGTCGCAGCGATGAAAATTTCAATGTGTGACGGTACCCTTAGATGCTGGAAGGTCAATTTCACACAGGGCAGGATCCTATTTAACTATATGACAACTTGCAGCAGGAGCAGCCTCTCTGCACTGTTACACTGAGAAAATGGCGCCAGCAGAACACGTCCGCTTTTTATATGGAGAGGAACATGTGACTTTGGCAGACAATTACAGAAGCCCTTGTGTCTGGACGTTGTGGATGGTTTCTGTGCCCTGATTTCCTGCCAGAATGTACACACATTAAGTTAGTTTAAAAACCTATACACTACCCCTCCCCTCATAAAACAAGTCTTCCCTGCTCTTCATACAGCACCACTATCCTAGCCAAAGTCTTAACAAAATCATTAGACTTTGAGGAAAAATGCTCAGGAATCTGAACACAAATCCGAATGTGCTATGTTTGTGCCAAATTTGAGGTTGACGAATGTTTTCCAAACAAGTTCGCACATCTCTAATGTTCACCAATGAATGGTCTGTTACAGAGATCTTTCAACAAGTCAAAAATCAAAGTTCCCCACCTAATGTAACTACTGTATTTTTTCGGACTATAAGACGCACCCAGGTTTTAGAGGTGGAAAATAGGGAAAAAAATATTTTAAGCAAAAAAAATGTGGTAAAATACTTAATAACATAAATAACATACTATTGTCGGGGTCGTAACGACAATAATAACCTTCATTCACCAGTCATTCCAAATTAAACTATAAGCATGTGGTACCGGGTAAGAATGAGTCAGACAGGTAGCTGGTTCAATCTCAGTGCATGCTCATGTGACTATATGTGTCAGCCACGGTCATAGCAACTGAACTTTATTTTCCAAATACACGGTACTAAAAAGGAATGCAATAGTCGGGGTTTAAGCAGTATACATCTAGTATTCAATCCCTTTCTGATTTGTCGGACGTCTTCTGGTGGATTCCTCCTCTTCTATTTCCAAGTTTCGATTTCAAAAGAAATGAAACTCAACATTTCAGATTCTAAACTGAAGTGAAGAATAAACACTGGCAGCCATCTTTAATACAGTTACATTTGCATTAGCAAGGGAAAACTTATTGTTTCACAGTATAAAAAAATATAAAAGTACAAAAAGTATATTTTCACCTTGACAATCCCCCCTAAACACTAAGTTTTTCCCTTAAAGAAAGATCCTTCGAGACTGTCCATGTGATGGGAAAAGGGGAGGTGGATTTCTTCATCCAGATACCTCAGAAACTCTCCCCTAGCGAGAGGCCTCCAGGCAGCTGAACCCTTCACTAACCTCACATGGAGTTCTCCCACTGTCCCTAAACTAAATCTCTTAGCATCATCTGAGAATGGGGGGTTTTGTCTACTCTCTTGAGAGGAAGGTGCCAGTCGGAGTTGCTTTGGCAATAACCTTTTTATAGAAGGGAATAACACAACAGAGGATTATCAATTCAATTATAAGGAGGGCAATTAGTATCAAACAAACTTATTGAAGGAATCCCTAGATCCCACCTAACCAACTGGAGAAGAAAGATGTGTCTGCTCCAGCATACATGACACGTTGTCTTATTGTCCTAATTTGTTCAACATCTTTTTGCAACCTTCAGGTCTCTTGGATCTACATTTCGCCATTCAGGTCTGGCTGTCTATGTTTTGTCTCGTAAGTCTTTGGTCATACCGTCAATGAATGTATTTACCAATACTCTAACATCAAATGGGTTTATGGGACTGTACTCCATATCTTCCCATTTCAGCTGTAACCGTCCAAAGTATAGCTCTACACTCTCTCCTTTGTCACATCTGTAGAAAGTCTTAATTTGCGTCCTAGCACGTCACCTGTTTTTGTGCTCACTAACTACCTAGGCCTGCCTAGGTGCACTTATACGTCCATCATATGATCATTATTTGTCTGTAGAATGAGAAAGGTTGGTTCTCAGGGTCAGCCAATTGTTTTGCGTAGCTAGCTAGTCAGAGGGCCTCCAGGGATAATACTCCTGTATCTGTCTTACCCTACCTGATGTGGTTGGTTCTCTGGTGGTGGGAGTGACATGACATGCTGGTCTACAGCTCCTTCCCAAAAGGATTACTGTCAGCCTACTCCTAAAAGTTAATATCCCCACTATCCACCAACCACAATCCTGTGTCGGCTTCTTATATCACTACATGTGATCTTGTCTGGACAGGATTCAGTGTAATTCTCTTAGGTCGGGTTGCAGCACGGGTCATACAAGCGTTAGGGCCCATGTCCTCAACTATATCCTGAAAGGCATCACAGCTATAATTAACAAATCTTTGTTCTCAGTAATATATATATATTATTGATCCATTCAACATTTTTATTAATCTGCATCTGTGGTACTATAGAAGCAAAGCCGGCATAAATCTGGTTCTGGGCTTTAAACTGGTCAGGCACCCCCCTTGGCACTCCAATGGCATCAATATATACTAGTGGATCTTCTTCATAACTCATGTGGAGCTGATTGAGACTTCTCCTCTTTCTGGTAGGTTCATCAGGTACCTCTGGATCCCAAGGTAAAATCTTGAACTGCATGGCTAGTTTAACAAGGGTGCATTGGCCTGTCCAGGCATTAGGCAACCTAGGACGGAGCTTACCATTTCCACATAACCAATAAATGTCGTACATATATTGTGTATGTTTGATTAGCAAATCAGTATCTAGAGGACTGTTCTCTTTGCAGAAACCTGTCTCGGAGTTCTCTACTGGTGTACCTGTGGTGTCGTGGGAATTATAGCAGGTGTAATTGTCAGCTAATACGGTTACTTCTCCTGGGACCTTTAGTCTGGGTTCCTTATGAATTAGTGGGACGTAATCTGGGCAATCAGTGGGCTTCAAACCTTTCAACAGATTCATGACACAGGCAGTGGTGTTGTCATCAGGAAAAAGCAATGCATGTGTGTATAGGTGTGTATTCGCAGCAGCACAAGCAATACATCCTACAGAGGTATTCTGGACTCTTACATTGTATCTCACCCATTCTAACCATAGGTTTTTTCCTTGGGGCTGTTTGTGTTTCTACGGAGAAAACTTCTCGCCAACTGAGACCTGGAATGGGGATCACTTCATTAACTACATTTTGCAAACGCTCACCTGGGCTTGCTTTAACCGTACTGGTAACAGGGGCCTTGGTTGGTCTGAAGCTAATATCCTGGAGCTGTATATGGCCTAAATTCCCATAATATCCACTACTAAATACATAATTATAATGCCTTCCCAGTACAAACGTCTGCAGATCAGCAGATTGGGGGCTTTCAAGATTTAGGAGGAGGGGGTGACAGCTTTTACCCCATTTACAGCTTCTAGGTGGTTGCAGAAGGGCTGTTAGATGCATTCTCTCACAAAGACTCCTACCGTCCCATCCTTAGGGAACGTGGCTTCGCTAGGTTTATATCCCCAATCATCTCCTGTATTCCAGGCAGCATCTGTCCAATAATAAGTTATTGTTGTCATTTCTGGTAACACACATATAAAACTGGATGATCCCCTCTACCACCCGTTCAGTCTCGAGGCACTTGACTACATCACAGAAATCAAATCGCCAGATATTCACCGGGGCTGTCAGGTTTACCCAGAGAATAGTGGGGCCAGAATTCTTATTGACAATAGAGGCCGAAGAGGTAGGGGCGAGGATGGTTTCCATTTCCAGGATCAAAAACAACAGCAACATTTCCCTTCAGTCACTTCTGTGACTAAACACTGGTTCGGTCTCTTTTACAGTGTGAAGCGTGAATCCAGGTGCTCTTTCCTTCAAGTTTTACTGCAGTGGGGGGTGACCAGGATCACCGTGTGTGGTCCTTCAAATCTTGTCTGGAGACAATCTCTGCGCTCAAACTTTTTCACATACACCAGGTCTCCTGGCACAAAGGGATGGTGTCCATGAACCTTGTCTGAGTCTGGAAGAGAACTGAAGACAGTTAAATGCACTTTGGCAAGGTATCCATGTAAGGCCTGCACATAGCTAGTCAACTCCTGGTACTTGAGCTGCAACTGTTGTGGAAAGAAACATTCAAGACTGGGGCTCCTGTCAAACAGAATCTCATACGGTAACAGTCCTGTCTTCCTGTTTGGGGTATATCTTACTGAAAACAAAGCTAGAGGAAGGCATTCTGTCCATGGTTTACCAGTCTCTGTCATTGCCTTCTGAATTTTTAAGCTTAAGAGTTCCGTTTAGTCTCTCCACTTTCCACTACTCTGTGGATGGTATGGAGTATGCAATGCTTGACTTACCCCCAGTGCTGCCATTACCTCTGACATGATCTCTCCAGTAAAATAGGAACTCCGATCGCTTTCAATGACTTCAGGAACTCCATACCTGCATATGATCTCAGCCATCAGTTTCTTCACCATTGTCTTAGCCGTAGCTTTGGCAACTGGGTAGGCTTCTGGCCAACCTGAAAATAAATCAATGCAGACCAACACATACTCATACGTCACTACCCTGGGCAACTGAACATAATCAATCTGCAGTCTCTGGAATTGGTTAAAGGGGCCGGGGAGTGTGTTTGGATGGGGTTTTCACTGTCCTACCCTGATTATGTGTGGCACATATCATGCAGATCTGTACCTGCCTTTCTGTGCAGGTGGAAAACCCGGGGGCAATCCATTGTTTCTGTAGGGTGTCACACATGGCCGTCCTCGAGTGGTGCACATTCTCGTGCAGAACCTGTGCCATCATTGGGTACAGTACCTGTGGTAGGCAGACCTTTTCACCCCTCCCCCATAGTCCAGTGATGGTATCAGAGCAAGCCCCTATCTTTTGCCACCTATTTTTCTCCTCCTTACTTGCCTGTTCTTGTAACCGGGCTAAGATGTCTTTAAACACGTGGAGATGGTGGGGTGTCAAGGTGATGTACTTTAGAGGCTACAGGAGTGCTTGCTGCTTTCTTGGCAGCCTGGTCTGCCAGTGCGTTACTTTTTGTCCATCCATCAGTGCCTTTGGTATGTGCCTTTACCTTTATGATGCCTGCTTGGGTGGGAAGCTGTAGTGCATTCATAAGTTGCTGGACTGCCTCAGCATGTTCAAAGGGGTGGCCATTTGCTGTCAGGAAAGCCCTGGCTCTCCAGATAGGCCCATAACCGTGTGCAATGCCAAAAGCATACCTGGAATCAGTGTAGATATTTACAGTCTTACCTTCTGCTAGTTTGCACGCTTCTGTAAGCGCCTTGAGCTCTGCTTCTTGTGCAGACATATGAGCTGGCATTGACTCTGCCTTGATTACCTCATGTTCTGAGACCACAGCATATCTGGTACAGTAGCATCCTTGGTCATCTTGGTAACGGGATCCATCTACAAAAAGCTCAAAATCAGCATTAGAATAGGCACACTAGAGACCAGCCGTTTCCTGAGACATCAATTCTAGACAATCATGTGGTTTGGAAACCTAATCTTGTTCCTCTGGATCCATTCTAGAAAGAAAAAGAGTGTCCTTGCTCATGTCACCTACTCCTCCCCCCTTTGGATCCATAGGAACTAGGAGAAGAGTAGCGGGGTTCAGGACAGTGCACCTTTTCAAAATCACATTAGTAGGCATGAGAATAGCACACTGAAGTCGCAGCTGTCCAGCCATGGACATGTGGCCAGGTTGTACTTGGTTAAGGATACTATATACATCGTGTGGGGTGTGGACCATCAGTGGGTAATCCAAAACAATCTCTGAAGATGTGTAGCAACAGCTGGACAGACAACACAGCCCAAACACATAAGGGACTTCCTCTTGCCACCGTATCCAGGCGGCCGCTGTAATAAGCAACAGGTCTCTGTTTGTCTCCATGAAGCTGAGCCAGCACACCTGTAGCATGTCCTGCATAGGTGAGCTCTGTCTGCAAGGCAGTCTGCAATACTGTACGGCAGTGCTCGGGTGTCTTGTAATCATATACGGGGCCTGCAGTGTGTAACACTATATCACAGGGCAAATTCCCTCTTTGGGTGGACCTAGCGTCTCCTAGATGCAAGGGGTCATAAGTGGCAAGGTAGGCCTGACACTCTTGGGCTATGACTGGGCCTCCCTTTTTAGCTATCTGTTGGGCCAAACAACCTCTATGTGACAGGGTAGAGTTAGCTGGGTTCACTATAGCTCCTATCTGGTGGGTAATTATGTCCCCATACCCTACTGAGAAAAGAACCTGGGATTCCTGAGGTGTGATGTAGTAACGTGAATGACAGGGAACCAAACTTCAGATTCCTGGAAAGTCTGGCCTTGTAAGTGTGAAGGTTTCACGGGAAGAGGAGATGTAGGGGCCTTTTCGGGCTGGGAGGTCTGCCATTTACACCGATTAAAACAAGCTCTTGGTCTGAAAATTGACATAACGAAGCTGGGGAGGGACCATATTATCCAACAGGGAGCCCCCCTGTTGATCTTCAATTTGCTATATATAAGCAGGTAAATCTTTTACCAATCTTTCAATTACTTACAAGTTTTCCTCTAAGACTAAGCACAGGTCTATTTCACTTCCAATTTCATACAGTACTTATTGCTTTAAACATAAATCTCTCAGCGTGTACTAAACCAAGGACAGAGAAAACTTAGAATGCAATACATGGCCCCCCTTTCTCTAGCCCACAGCACCGAAGGGAGAAATTTCAAGCAGGTCGCGCAGGGGCTCACACGCCCCTCCCCTCTCCTACACAGCACTGATAAAAAGCTCCGTTTCTTCTACAAAGTAACAAATTGCAGCAGTTTTCAGACTTAATTTCTACAAAACTTTCCTATGATCCTCCGTGGTCTGGGCGGAGCCCCAAGGACGGTCCGTACGCACACACACGGCAGGTTTCCACCCAGGTTGGATTCTGCACAACACAAACAGGACACACCTACGCTTCTGGAGAGCTCGTCCCGCCACCATTACAGGGCGGTGGCTGGGACTGCGTTTTCATCATTAGTGGCACGGCGGCCATTTTACAATCTGTAAGTTCACAGTTCAAAGGCACTTTATAACCAAACACGGGTTCTACATTGTCTGATCCTCCCTCTCCATCAACCTATTTTTCATCCTTTGTTCTTTAAGCTTCGCGCAACTCGCAGATAAGCTTCTTGACTGCCTTCTTTCCCTCCCGTGACTCTACTATTGCCTTGACTTCCACAGCATCCTCATCTAACTTGTGGGGCACTGACTTCTTCTGCTTTAAGAGACGCAACATGACTCTTACAGAATACTATGGTTTTCTGCAGTAAACCACTGGCAGCAATGTCAACACTGTGTTCTATATATATATATATATATATATATAGTACGGAGCCTCACGTTCGACGTACTAGGAAAAGAGCCTCACGCTCAATGTTTCCTGTCTGTCCCTAACCTGAACAACAGTGATTACAGACTATCCTGCCACGATATTCCAACCGTTGGGAGGCAGCCTCCTAATGAGACCCCTCCACAAAAATATAGGTGGTCCCCTCACGGAACATCTTAAGTTACCTATCAGCACAGGTGGTCCCCTCTCGGAACGCCTTAGTTACCTATCTGGACAGGTGGTCCCCTCTCGGAATGCCTTAGTTACCTGTCAGCACAATATCACAGAGGCTGCGTCTCCTATCCCTTTCTCTAAGCTGCCCCACAATCTACAACTGGCTCAATTTTTCAGTCCACTTCACTACTAAACAATAGTCATGGGTAGGGTGGTTGAACGGAGTACAATGACCGGTGGAGGAGGTGTGGTGTACATGAGGATGCGCCGGATGCGATGTCTCTCAGTTGCTGGTTCAGAGCGTGGCACAGGATCGCGCTCGGTCTCACCACTCGACCGGTCACCTCCCAGACCCAAGGAGACCACAGACAAACCAATAACGGCTGAGACACTAGCAAGTGTGACATATACAGTGTACATGATCGCCACTTACCGTGTGCGGAGGGTGATCAGTCCTCGAGGTCAGCCACTACGGGTATCATCCACAGACATCCAGGCATGGGTCCAGGGGGTCTCGGATCGCTGGCCACGCCCCCCGTTGGGCTCCAAATTGTCGGGGTCGTAACGACAATAATAACCTTCATTCACCAGTCATTCCAAATTAAACTATAAGCATGTGGTACCGGGTAAGAATGAGTCAGACAGGTAGCTGGTTCAATCTCAGTGCATGCTCATGTGACTATATGTGTCAGCCACGATCATAGCAACTGAACTTTATTTTCCAAATACACGGTACTAAAAAGGAATGCAATAGGCGGGGTTTAAGCAGTATACATCTAGTATTCAATCCCTTTCTGATTCGTCGGACGTCTTCTGGTGGATTCCTCCTCTTCTTTCTATTTCCAAGTTTCGATTTCAAAAGAAATGAAACTCAACATTTCAGATTCTAAACTGAAGTGAAGAATAAACACTGGCAGCCATCTTTAATACAGTTACATTTGCATTAGCAAGGGAAAACTTATTGTTTCACAGTATAAAAAAATATAAAAGTACAAAAAGTATATTTTCACCTTGACACTATTATATGTGGTGTTATTGTATGTTATTATGTTGGAAGCTGCGGGACCAGTGTGGTGTCTGTGAAGTACTATATGAAGACGCTGGAGGGTGAGTATAAGAATGGGGGCACAGGGCTTATATTGAAAGCCCCAATCCAGCACTGCAAAATAACACTGGAGTGCTGCTTTAAAATCCCATGGGAGAACTATAACTCCCAGCATGTCCTGCAGATCCTATGGCATGCTGGGAGTTATAGTTCACCAAAGGAGTGGCAGAGTGCTTTATTGTGTGTTGTAAAGACTAACCTCTAAGGCTACTTTCACACTAGCGTCGGTACGGGGCCGTCGCGCTGCGTCGGCCCGACGCATACTGTGAAAAAAATGCCCGACGTGGGCAGCGGAAGCAGTCTTACGACGCTTCCGCTGCCCCATTGTAATGTCCGGGGAGGAGGGGGCAGCGTTTCGGCCGCGCATGCGCGGTTGAAAATGGCGGACATGACGCACAAAAAAACGTTACATGTAACTTTTTTGTGCCGAGGGTCCGCCAAAACATTGACGCAACCGTCGCACGACGGTTGCAACGTGTGGCTATACGTCGCAATGCGTCGCTAATATTAGTCTATGGGGAAAAAACGCATCCTGCAAAGTTGTCTGCAGGATGCGTTTTTTCCCCATAGACTAACATTAGCGACGCATTGCGACGTATAGCCACACGTCGCAACCGTCGTGCGACGGTTGCGTCGTGTTTTGGCGGACCCTCGGCATAAAAAAAGTTACATTTAACTTAGTTACAAAGCAGACAACTTTGCAGGATGCGTTTTTTCTCCTAAACGACGCATTGCGACATACAGCCAAAAACGCTAGTGTGAAAGTACCCTTAATTGTGGCAGCCAGCCAGGCACGTTGTGGTGAGGTAAAGAGCTGGAGCATCCCATGACTGCCCTCCCTCTTGTTGCCTCTCCACAGCACAGGTCATAAGAGGAAGCCTGCAGATTCTAGTGGGGAGTCTGAAGGACCTGTGATGACATCAGAAGAGGGAGGGCTCTGTGCCATCATGTGATGCTCCAGCCCGCCCACTTCATGACATCACACAGGTCCTTATGCCCAGCACTCAGCATCCAGCCCAGGCAGGTATGCGGCGATCTTGTCCCCTCTGGCCCCTGCTGCTGCCCCCTCCTCCACTGGATACAGATCTCCCCAGCTGCTGCAGGAATCCAGCGGGGGGAAACCATGTGTGTCCGCTGCTTAAGTGGAGTATTCATTTGCTGCTCCCCGCTCACTGCTCAAGCTGACAGGTGGGTGGGGAAGAGGCTAATGAATATTCACTGCACTTAATCATCGGGACCATGTGGTTTCCCCAGTGCTGGATTCCTGGCAGCGGGGACATTTTTCTGCCTCCTGAAAGTGGGATCCTAGTGCGATTCCACTAGCCGCTGCCCCCCCTCCACACATGTTACATCCCTACCATAAGATGCATCCACACTTTCCTCCCAAATTTGGAGGAAAAAAAGTGCATCTTATGGTTGGAAAAATATGGTAGTTTAACACAAAAGGAAGTATGCTTGCGTCTGAGAAAATTAAACAATGAGAAATCCCCCGGCCCAGATGGCATTCATCCATGGATACTGAGGGAATTGAGCTCAGTAATTGATTGATCATTGTATCGCATATTCTTAGACTCTCTTGTAACAGGGGTGGTGCCACAGGATTGGAGGATGGCTAATGTGGTATCGATATTTAAGAAAGGTAAGAAGGTGGATACAGGCAATTATGTCTGGTAATTCTGAAATCAGTAGTGTGCAAAGTTTTTGAGTGCATTATAAGAGATGACCTGCAGAGATATGTTGCAGAGAATAATATAATAACTGACAACCAGCATGGATTCATGAAGGATAAGTCGTGTCTGATCAACATGTTCGGTTTCTGTTTGGAGGTAAGTGCAAATCTAGATGTTGATAATGTGGCTCATGTGATTTATCTGGACTTTGCAAAGGCATTTGATGCTGTACCACATAACAGCCTTATACTGAATACAGAGAAGCAAGGACTGACAGAGACTATATGTAGATGGGTAAGGAATTGGATAAATGACAGAAAACAAAGTTGTCATAAATGGTACTTTCTCTAAATGGGATATAGTCAGCAGTGGGGTCCGCAGGGATCTTTGATAGGACTGATTCTTTTTAACCTCTTTATTATTGACCTAGTGGATGGGATTGAGAGTAAAGTGTCAGCCTTTGCTGACTACAGCAAACTATGTAGGATATTAAAATCTGACCTTGATATTTCAATATTGCAAAACGATATACATGGCTGAATGGTGAAACACTTGGCAAATTAGATTTAATCTTGATAAATGTAGATTAATGCACCAAGGATGGAGTAATCCTGTTGCTGCGTATACATTAAATGGGACCATACTTGGGACTACAGAACAGGAGAAGGACCTGGGTATTCTGGTTACAATTAAGCTGAGTAGCACTACTCAATGTCAAGCAGCAGCCACAAAAGCAAACAAGAATTTAAGAAGATGCATAAAAAGAAAGAGAAAATCCCACGATTCCAACGTATTATTACCCCTTTATAAATCACTTGTGAAGCCACATCTAGAATGAATTATATGCTGCCTTTTTAATTCAATCCTCTACTTGTTCAGCTACATTAGGAGGCTTGCAGCAAACTCCAAATAACAGTTTCCATTATTGCCATCCCCATGTACGTTTACCCATAGTGACTCTACATTGTCGCAGTTCCCGCAATGTTGTCACTGAGCACAGGTCTTAATTTGAATTTAACAAAAATTCATACCCCTCCACATTTTTTGTTTTTCCTGTACTTTCTAAATGTATTGCAATCCTCTTTTTTTGTGGAGCGCCCCCAAGGGCAGCGGGGGTATTCGGTACCGGGTCCTTCGGTTCACAGGGGGATGTCACGGTGGCTGACCCAGTCTGTGGCCCTGGGATGTCCGTTGTAAAAGGGAAAGGTCTTTAAAGGGGAAATGTTCATGACGCCACCTGTGGTATTCGGTCAGGGTGACCGACGCTGCTTTAAGGGGTCCGCTGGGGTGATGTTATGGCAGCTAGATGGTATACCTTCCCACAGGTGAAGTATGTCCCCAGGGCTTCCCAGTGTGTAGATGGTGGATGGTGAGAGGCGCAGAGAAGAACGAGGACACAAGGTTGCAGTCTCTTTACCTTTATTACTGAAGGCTTCAGCATCCACAGTCCAGAGCACCAGATCACAGGGCAGACAGAGTCCGGCCGGTTTGGAGGCAAGTCCAGAGTTCCCTTATCCAGGTAGAAATCAGTAGCCTTCCTCTAGCGCCATGGTGTTGTAGTCCCTTACTGCTAAGCTTCTCATAAGGTCCTCACAGATGTTGTAGATGTTATGTCTCTCTCTCTGTCCCCCAGATGGATAGGACAAACCCGTATGACTGGTGGCTTGAGGCGTTTTACAGGGACTCTATCATGCCCCAGCCTCTAAGGGGTGCCACCTTGCCTCCTGGGTGTAGTGGCGAACAGGTAACGTGAAATTAGCTGACCTACCAATCTCTGGAGCAAGATGTAAAGGATCGTTGCTCCCTCTGTATTCCGGCTACCGGGATCCTGCGCCTCAGAAGGAGGCAGCCTGTGTAGGGCAGAACTCCTCCTGGTTTCCACTCCTTTGCTACGACTTCTTCACCCTCTCAATACAGTTCTCCTTCAGTGTCTCTTTCTAGAAGCTGCCGCACTTAGGGCAGGCACAGCTCCGTGTCCTTCTGTCTCGATCTCTGACAGGCTCCCACCCCTGTCAGGGGCCAACTACCTGAGCGAAGCTCAGCCAGCAACTAACTAAATTCCTCCCCAGGCAACCAGTTTTACCTAAGTGTGAAGAGTGCCCTAATAAATAGGAACATAGCTCCCCCTGGTGGCCTGGAGTGCGAAATGTGTTGCATGTTTGTGATACCTGGATGCAGTTGTCCTTCTTTGCCTCCAAACGTAACATCACTCCCCCCTAGAGGAGAATGGTATTACTGCAACGACCAGGACCCTGGGGCGCTGCATTTGTCACCGAGTCATGGTTTTTGTCAAGCCAGGAATCCGTAAAGCCCACCAAATCGTAATCTGTGACAGACATAAGTCTCCAATTCATTAATTTTGTTTGCAAGACTTCCTGCATTTGCCAGCAGACATTTAAAACTATTAGCACTATTATTCACTGAATAACAGCAATTACAAAAAAAAAGTCTGGTGTTCCATTCAATTCTCTCTCCTCTGATACGATCTAGCATATACCATAGGATAGAGAAATGGGGTCCCCCGAGACCCCCCGGTACCTCCACCATCCCCTGATCCTCCTGCTCTGTCCCCCACTCCTCTGCGTCATATTTCTGGAAGAAAATGGCGGCCGCATGCGCAGTGTGCCCGCCAAGATCTGCCGGCTGGTACCCCGCAACAATAGATTTTTCCTATTGGTTCTTTTTGATCACTGTGATTGACCCGATCACAGTGATCAAAATAAAAAAAAATTGTAATTCAATCTCCCCTTTGTCACCCCTTAGTTACATAAAAATAATAAAATGTAAAAAATTATTATTTTTTCATTATTTGCAATTAGGGTTGTGGTTACAGTTAGGGTTGGGGTTAGAGCTGTGGTTAGGGTTGTGTTAGGTTTAGGGTTGTGTTGGGGTTAAGGTTGGGTTGGAGTTAGGGTCGGGGTTGTGTTGAGGTTAGGGTTGTGTTGGGTTTAGGGTTCTGTTGGGTTTAGGGTTGTGTTGGGGTCAGAGTTGTGGTTAGGGTTGTGGTTAGGGGTGTGTTGGGGTTAAGGTTGAGTTTCGGGCTGTTTAAGGGATGGAGTTAGAATTTGGGGGTTTCCATTGTTTAGACACATCAGGGGGGTCTTGGAACGCGACATGATGCCCGCCATCGATTCCAGCCAATTTTGCATTCAAAAAGTCACACGGTGCTCCCTCTCTATAGAGCCCTGCCATGCGCCCAAACATTGGAATTCCTCAACATATGGGGTATCGGTGTACTCAGGAGATATTGGACAACAAATTTTGTGGTCCATTTTCTCCTGATACAATTGTGAAAATAAAAAAGTTTGGGTCTAAAGTACATTTTTTGTGAAAAAGGTTAAAGATTTTTTTCCTCCCACATTGCTTTAGTTCTCGTGAAGCACCTGAAGGGTTAATAAACTTCTTGAATGTGGTTTTGAGCACCTTGAGGGGTGCAGTTTTTAGAATGGTGTCAATTTTGAGACTTTTCTGTCATATTGACCCCTCAAAGTCACTTCAAATGTGATGTGGTCATACAAAAATTGGTTTTGTACATTTTGTTGGAAAAATGACAAAACGCTGGTCAACTTTTAACCCGTGTAACTTCCTAACAAAAAAAATATGTTTCCAAAATTGTAGTGACGTAAAGTAGACATGTGGGAAATGTTATTTATTAACTATTCTGTGTGACATGATTCTCTGATTTAAGGGCACAAAAAAATAAAAGTTTGAAAATTGCCATTTTTTTTATAAATAAACGCAAATCTTATCGAATAACTTTTACCACTAACATGTAGTGCAATATGTCACAAAAAACAGTCTCTGAATCAGTGGGATACGTTGAAGCGTTCCAGAGGTATAACCTCAGAAAGTGACAGTGGTCAGAATTGCAAAAATTGGCCTGGTCATTAAGGTCAAAATTGGCTCTTTCACTAAGGGGTTAATGTTGATAAATCTAGAGTAATGCACTTAGGACCAGTAATCCTATTGCTGCATATACATTAAATGGTAGTGTACTCGGGACTACAGAACAGGAAAAGTACTTGGATATTCTGGTTACAAGTTATCTAAGCAGCAGTACTCAATGTCAAGCAGCAGCTGCAAAAGCAAAAAAATAAAATCCCTTGATCCCAATGTATTGTTAGGCTCTATAAATCACTTGTAAGACCACATCTAGCACATGGGATCCAGTTTTGGTATCCACATTTTATAAAGAATATTCAGAAGTGAGAGTCAGTTCAAAGACAGGCAAGTAGATTTTTATAAGGGATGGAAGGGCTCTCATGATGAGAGGTTGGAAAAGTTGGGCTTTTTTAGCTTAGAAACGATCTGATTTATATGTATTAATACATGGGTGGTCCATAAAAAGACTGGCACATAACTTATTCCTTCCAAGGACCAAACTTGGGACCAGGGGGTATTCATTACGGGGGGAAGGGAGGCAATTTCGGCAGTTAAAGAGGAAAGGGTTCTTTACAGTTAGAGCAGTCAGACTAAAATGCTGACCACAAGAGGTAGCAATTGCAGAAACTATAACAGCTTTTTAAAAAGGGCTACATGACTTCCTCTGTACACATAACATTGTAGGTTAGAGTTAATTTAGTGATAAAATGTATAATTAGTGGAGAAAGGTTGAACTTGATGGACCTAGGTCTTTTTTTCAACCTATGTAACTATGACAGTGATCCATTATACACTTAGTCAACCACTTACTAATAAAATTATATCTATTTTAAATGAAATAATAAGTTAGATTTTATTCACACACTATCCCCTCTTTCATTTCCCTCATTATTAGATAAGATATAATCACAGCCAATCTAAACCCTGGTGAGAACTTGTAGTCCCTTCTAAAACAGTCACCTCTCTGAACAGTGTGTGAGAGGCTTTCGTTGGTGCTGCCCAAAAGGTTGATTGTAAATGGATTACAAAACTAATAGGCTGGAAGACTTATGACTGTTATTGAAAATAAGGGGGGCTATATTGGTCACTGATATTTTTTTTTAAATGCCCAAATATATTTTTGTACATTTTGAGTTTGGGTATCATTCTCACTTTAGCAGATGAAAATAAATACTTGAGATGAGAAAATTTACATTTTTCATTTATTTACATAATAATTCTGCACACTAATATTTGCCCAATCATTATGCACATATAAATATTAGCTACAAGCTCACTTTTATTGTTTTAAATATTCAGGTGTATTAACTTTTTGGATTGACTGATGGCACTGTAGTTGTTTAATAATAAAATTAATAATCAAAAATACAATTTGCCTAATAATCGTTCCCACAGTGTATATACCACATGCCAAGAATAAGTGTGTTGGTCAATAAACCCTTTCAAACCAGTGCTTGAATATAGATAATTTTGGTGTTTTCTGTTACTCATTTCAGAGATAATGCAGTATCATCTTTGTCTTTTTAAGGTGTGTAATGTTTCCCTAATTATTGCATCCTAATCATTGCTCTCCTTTATTACATATTAGTATTTTTTTAAACACATCAACATTTTTCTCAGGTTTTTATTGTTAGAAAACAGATGATTTGGGAAATATGGGACATGTGTATGTCAGCCAAGCTGTTTAAGGAGTTCTACAAGTTATGTCAATCTTTCCCAACCAAAAAAGTTCTCCCCACAGTCGTACAAAACTATCTTGGTTGGATTACGCTTTAATTGAGGTTTGGTTGTAAAGGCTGAGTCACACATAACGATATCGTTAACGATATCGTTAACGATATCGTTGCAACGTCACGCTTTTGGTGACGTAAGCAACGATCCCGCTAACGATCTCGTTATGTGTGACAGCAACCAACGATCAGGCCCCTGCTGGGAGATCGTTGGTCGATGGGAATGATCAGGACCTTTTCTTGGTCGCTGATCACCCGCTGTCATCGCTGGATCGGCGTGTATGACGCCGATCCAGCAATGTGTTCACTTGTAACCAGGGTAAATATCGGGTTACTAAGTGCAGGGCCGCGCTTAGTAACCCGATATTTACCCTGGTTACCATTGTAAAAGTTAAAAAAAAAAACAGTACATACTCACATTCTGATGTCTGTCACGTCCCCCGGCGTCCACAGGGTTGACTGTGTCAGCGCCGGCCATAAAGCAGAGCACAGCGGTGACGTCACCACTGTGCTCTGCTTTACGGCCGGCGCTGACACAGTCAGTGCGGGAAGCTCACGGCGGGGGACGTGACCGACATCAGAATGTGAGTATGTACTGTTTTTTTTTTTAACTTTTACAATGGTAACCAGGGTAAATATCGGGTTACTAAGCGCGGCCCTGCACTTAGTAACCCGATGTTTACCCTGGTTACCCGGGTGCTGCAGGGGGACTTCGGCATCGTTGAAGACAGTTTCAACGATGCCAAAGTCATTCCCCTGATCGTTGGTCGCTGGAGAGAGCGGTCTGTGTGACAGCTCCCCAGCGACCACACAACGACTTACTAACGATCACGGCCAGGTCGTATCGCTGGTCGTGATCGTTGGTAAGTCGTTTAGTGTAACGGTACCTTAAAGATAACAAATGCTAGCACTAGAGATGGAGCCAAGATAACGCTAATTGAGCACAATATAATCAAAGGTAAAAATAGGACTTCAGTTTCAGAATTACACAAGGTCTTTTAAACATTTATGGGCAGTAACATGTTCTTTTTTTACATAGTATTTTACAGCAGCGTAAGTCATCATACCTAATATTGAGATATTAGAGTATATTACAGATGCATGCTCAATATTATCATCCCAGCAAAATTAACAAATCCTGTTGGTAATAGACTTAGACAAACAAAATCAAGGTCTATTAATATAATAGCATATAAAGAAAGTTTATTTATAAAACTCCAAAGGCACAGATATGCAATATATTATTTTCCGTACTTGAGATTGCTTGTAAAACTTCTCTCAGTCACATCAATACTTCCACATATCCTAAAGTAATGTTCTTCAACAATAACTTAGTATTTATCACCATTTTCTCTTATCTATGTTAATTTATTATACATGCACAGGTCCAGGGATAGCCCTTGTCCAAAGCAAGCAGATCTACTATTGTAAATTGGCAGGGACTGAACAACTACTTGTTACCATATTTTGACACAAGTATATAAGTGAATGGTGTGAAAGCTTCAAGAAGTCGCTGTATAAAGGGACAATCAAAAGGAAAGTCTGACAGCGATATCGAATGTATTTATTTTTGAAAGATTACATTATTTTTAATTTTGTCAATATTCTTTATTTATTTTTTTTATTGTGTTTAATGCCGAAAAAGAATAACTGAAAAAAAAGAATGCAGTTGGAATTTCCATCAATTTTTAGTATGGGGATACTTTTGGTGAGGAAGACTATAATTTTTGTGTCAACGTTTTATTTCAGGTCGAGGTTGTTCTATAAGGAAATTAGTATCATTGTAAATAAGAGTTCTTCAACCTCAACATTCTGAAAATGGAAATCTAACAATTGAAAGACAGACAATTTTTCAAAATTCTTCCTTTACAGTCAAGGTGATGTTCATATGCCACTTCACTTTGCAGGCTGTGTGTGTTCCTGATTCTATTTGTGCTTTCAAAATAAAAAAAATGTGTCAGTTCTCATTTCATTTCCTCAAATTGTTCTCTTAAAATTCCATTTTATAGTAATTTTACTTTATTTCCAAATTATTTTCAATAGATGCTCACTTTGCCCTGGAACGTGAAATGTTAGTTATTACATGTTTATGTCATATCAACCAAAAGAGGCAACATCTTCCAACCACTGAGAATCTTGTAGGATTTCCACAAATGTTTCTTCACCTTGATCTTTCAAAAATGGTTCAGTGGCTGTCAGAAGTTGCTTGAAAGCCAAAGAGCCTCTGTATGCAGGAGTAGTCCGGCTACACATCTAACTCTTCCATCAACTCTTGGATAACCCTTTCAGTAAGAGAATGAGCTCTAATATTGTTAACAATCTTGATAATATTTTTTAGAACCTTATTTGTTTTTTAAAATATTCTGCAAAGGACTTGCTGTTGAATGAGGCAAGGGAATATGATATGGAAACATGCTCTCCTAGCAAAGATTTGATCATCACATGTGATTTGAATAAGAAACTTATTTAAAGTAAAACTTTGGAATTAAAAAGTGATAAAGAAATATGGGTTCATAGGCACCATAATAAAGTGATGGCATCTGCCTTTGCCCGTTCCACCAAAGGATGTCGTATTTAAGTCAAAAGTGTGTCACTCAGCCATGAGGCCTCTACACACGCCTAAACCAAAATAGTTATGCACATTACATAACGTCAAGTTTGCAAAACAAGGTTAGCCTTTCAAAATCAGACTGTGCTGGATAGGTCACATATTCTCATACTGATAACCAAGTCAGCTTTGTATTTCAGTTATACAGAACACGTCTGTTTTGTTGGACATTCTTATTAAAACAGCTTCATAGTGAAACTGGCATGAACTATATATATATGGTCAAAATTGTTGGTATCCCTCGTTTAATGACAGAAAAACCCACAATGGTCACAGAAATAACTTGAATCTAACAAAAGTAATAATAAAAAAATCTATGAAAATGAACAAATGAAAGTCAGACATTGCATTTCAACCATGCTTCCACAGAATTAAAAATAAAAATAAAACTCATGAAATAGGCCTGGACAGAAATGATGGTACCCTTAACTTAATATTTTGTTGCACAACCTTTTGAGGCAATCACTGCAATCAAACAATTCCTTTAACTGTCAATGAGACTTCCGCACCATTCCTCAAGAGGAAACTGCTCCAGTTGTCTTGTGTTTGAAGGTTGCCTTTTCCAGACTGCATGTTTCAGTTCTTTCCAAAGATGCTGAATAGGATTTAGGTCAGGGCTCATAGAAGACCACTTCAGAATAGTCCAATGTTTTCCTCTCAGCCATTCTTGGGTGTTTTTAGCTGTGTGTCTTGGGTCATTATCCTGTTGCAAGACCCATGACCTGCGACTGAGACCAAGCTTTCTGACACTGGGCAGTACATTTCTCTCTAGAATCCCTTGATAGTCTTGAGATTTCATTGTACCCTGCACAGATTCTAGACACTCTGTGCCAGATGCAGCCCCAGAACATAACAGAGCCTCCTCCATGTTTCACAGAAGGGACAGTGTTCTTTTCTTGATATGCTTAATTTTTCCATCTGTGAACATAGAGCTGATGTGCCTTGCCAGAAAGTTCCATTTTTGTCTCATCTGTCCATAGGACATTCTCCCAGAAGCGTTGTGGCTTGTCAACATGTAGTTTAGCAAATTCCAGTCTGGCTTTTTTATGATTTTTTCATCATCTCGCGAGACCGCAATGTATGGAGCGGTCACCTGAATGTCGCAAGGAGCGGGAAAGGCCGGTTCTGGATCCGAGGGGCCGACGGATGGTGAGTATATAACCATTTTTTATTTTTTTTATTATTTTTAACATTAGCTCTTTTTACTATTGATGCCGCATAGGCAGCATCAATAGTAAAAAGTTGGTCACACAGGGTTAATAGCAGCATTACACCGCGAGACCGCTACGTCATCATCTCGGGAGACCGCAATGCACTCTTGGGACCGGAGCGCGCGAGGAGCATCGGTAAATGCTTCGCCTGGAACCGGGGCCAACGGAAGGTGAGTATATAACTTTTTTATTTTAATTCTTTTTTTTAACAGGGATATGATGCCCGCATTGCTATATACTGCGTGGGCTGTGCAATATACTACGTGGGCTGTGCAATGTACTGCGTGGCTGTGTAATATACTACGTGGGCTGTGCAATATACTACGTGGGCTGTACAATATACTACGTGGGCTGTGCTATATACTACGTGGGCTGGGCAATATACTACGTGGGCTGTGCTATATACTACGTGGGCTGTGCTATATACTACGTGGGCTGGGCAATATACTACGTGGCTTTGCAATATACCACGTGGGCAGTGCAATATACTACGTGGGCTGTGCAATATACTGCGTGGGCTGTGCTATATACTACGTGGGCTGTGCAATATACTACATGGGCTGTGCAATATACTACGTGGGCTGTGCAATATACTGCATGGGCTGTGCTATATACTGCGTGGGCTGTGCTATATACTGCGTGGGCTGTGCAATATACTACCTGGCTGTGCTATATACTATGTGGCAGTGCAATATACCACGTGGCTGTGCTATTTACTACGCGGGCTGTTATATACTACATGGCTGTGCTATATACTACATGGCCGGCCACGAACAATCAGCGACAGGCGCAGTCCGAATTGGCGCGGGATTTGAACCACGCTTCGCTAATTGGTCACGGCCAGCCGAATCCTGTGTATTCAATGTATTATTCTAAAATCTTCATAAATAAACTACATACATATTCTAGAATACCTGATACGTTAGAATCGGGCTACCATCTAGTGATAAAATAATAGACATAATGACAAAATAGACAGTTTGGAACATGAGTGTAAAGCAAAAAGACCCAAAGTATTTAAGTGGATGGGAAGACCAGTAGAATAGCAGCAATTTCTATAAAGTGCCAGTTCTCATATGGTTCATGCCTAACCAATATATTTCTCCCTAGTGATATAACCACTTGATGCCTCAGATACAGATTTATATAGCGATAATGCTAAGTCAGCAACCATAATTGGGAGGTACAAGTGAAAAGTCAGCAATGGAAAAATATATATTAATAAACCAAGTTTAAAGGGTATATATCTTTTTAATAGAGCATAATCAGTGAGGAACATGCTATGTAACACAGGTCTTGCCCATGAACTCCACTAAGGGTCAAATGCTGTCAGCCCCAATGCACGTTTTGCATTATTGGAATAAGCAAGGGAATGTTTGTGAAGATGTATTGTATCTTGGCTAGTGAGATAATTTTATAAAGAAGAATTTTCCCTAACCGGGATGTCTGCAGTTGTGAAAAACTTTTAATTTTGTTTAGAGAGGAAGAGGATTAGAAGTCTAAACGTTACCCCTTAGACCACAGTCCAGAGCCTCTCACCTAGCCAAATCAGATCTCATACTTTGCACTGATGATCGGCAACACCTTGAAACACTTTGTCTGCAAATTGAAATTCTGGTTTGACTTTTATCCTGAGTCATATGGTAAGGCTTGTTAAAAAGTCAATATTGACTTTTAGGATCACTGCTTCTAATAGGTGGCCCTAGAGTTCAGTTCCTGGTATGATTGATTGGCCCCATCCCCTTGCTGGTATGATTGATTGGCCCCAACCAGTTCCTGGAATGATTGATTGGCCCTATCCAGTTCCTGGTATGATTGATTGGCCCCAGGGGCGTAATTACCACATTTGCAGTGGTCGCCGCTGTGACCAGGCCTGGCGGGTCAGGGGTCCAGAAGGTCAGAGGCACCCGACACCATGTTGCAGTACAGGAGATTCCTCCCGCACAGCAACAGTCAGAGGTGTATCTAGGGGGAGGGGGGCATGTATGGGTGGATGGGTGCAGACACAGTATGGTGAGTAGTTGTATGGGTGTGGATACAGTATGAGGAGCGAGGGAAAAATGTATGAGGACACAGTATGGGAAGTGAGGGTTATGGGATGGGTGCGGACACAGTATGGGAAGTCAGAGGGATGTGTGAGGAGGCAGTATGGCAAGAGAGAAGGTAAATGTATGAGGGAGGAGGAAACGTGCAAGGAGACAGTATGGTGGGAAAATGTATGAGTGGGCACAGAATAGAAACTGAGTAGTGTGGGGTGGTGTAGCATGGGGGAACAGTGTAAGGGCATAGCCAGGAGGCAACAATATACCAAGAAAGGGGAGTGTGATAAGGGGGCACAGTATAGAGACTGGGCCCTATAGGGGTGACCCAGTGTGAGAGAACAGCATGAAGTATGGAAAGGAGGGGGCAGTGTGGAGAGCATGTACCATAAGAGGGACAGTATGGGGTCATATTTTGTGCAGGGAATATAGAGAGGGGCAATTATTTATTCAGGGGCTCAGGGTAAGGCAGATATTTTTATTCAGGAGCATTATAATGACATTGCTATCTTTAAGGGTATCGTGTGGGGATGTGCTGCATCAGATCGGAGAAGATGGAAGTCTGCAGAGACAGCTGTGGATGAGAAAACTCATGGAGTCTGGACAAGATGACGAAGAAAAGAATGAGAACGACTCCAAAGACGACATCATCATAAGGTACCTGGATGTAAATGTTTTTGTTATACTGACTAATTCTCATATTTTTATTTATGTTAGGGATATTAAAGGGGCAGCTGTGCAAGCAGAGCTCAATCCTGACAGTGAGTATATTTAAGGCTGTTAGGATTGGCTGCAGGGCTTCTTTTTATAATTAAAGGGTGCGTCCAGATTTGAGATGAAAGTCTGCTGAGTATTCCGGCAGCTGTGCTCTGCTTGTGAGCAGCGCATGATGTCCCTGCCATGCGCTGCTTACAAGCATTAAGCAGCTGTTGGCACTGGAGCAGGGTGCTGCGACTGCGAGGAAGCGGAGGAAGGTAAGAGTAAAGGTTTGTTTTTTTTAATCTTTTCTGATGGGGCCATGGTTACCAGGACTGGGATAGGGCCAATCATACCAGGAAGGGGATGGGGCCAATCAATCATACCAGGATGCCAAGAAGAAATGAATATTCATTGCCCTCCACGCCCATGGGCGTGGAATGCAGTGCATATTCATTTCTCTGTAGCAGCGGGAACAGGAGTTAGCTGTAGCTGCCGGCTCCTGCCTCTGTGACCCGCTGCTCCTCCGATACCGCTCCCCCACCTCCCCACCACAGCCAGAGCCAATATATCTGGACTATAAGACGCACCCCCATTTTCCTCCACATTTTGGGAGGAAAAAAGCGTCTTATAGTCCGAAAAATACGGTAAATATATTTCTAAAGGTGCTATTAACTTGAAATTCTCATCAGATGTCGGTAACAACCCATCTAATCCACACAAGCAAAGAAATCAAACCATAGATGTCCAAAAATTAAGTTAGATGTAATAATGAGAAATGACAAAGGAAAAGTATCGAACACATGAAGAAAGAGAGGTGTAAAAAGTCATGGAAAGTCATGACACCAGCTGAAATCTATCAGTAATTAGAAAGCAATCTTGCCACTTAGTGAACAATAATATCAGCTAGTTCAATTTATGACCTATAAAAAGCTGCCTCATTACAAAGGTGCCACACAAGAAACATCTCATTATGGATAAAACCAATGAGCTGTCTCAAGACCTTCCCAACCTTATTGTTGCAAAACATACTGATGGCATTGGTTACGCAAGAATTTCTTTACTACTGAAGGTTCTAGTGAGCACTATTGGGGCAATAATAAGAAAGTGAAAAGAACATTATCTCACCTCATGCATATATTTGTGTTTTTCATTATATTACCCAGATGGTCCCGAAGACACTGAGGTCTGAGCATAACTATTTTTCCTTTTTGTACTTTTAAATGGTTATGCATTGGGATTGGACTATTGGATAATGGAGGCTTAAAGTCAATTCATTCTTTTTGACTTATGACCACCCTGTTAATCCTTTGTCCTGGTCAAACTAACAGACATAAACTGAGACTGGGCAATTGGACATTAGTTACCTGTGTGGTTATAAGGCATTGTGCCCCTATGGTATATGGAAGGCCTTGTACATCACCTCAAAGGGTGAAATATTAGGGCTGGTAAATGCATCAATACGTCATTGGTTGTTTGCAATAAGCTTTCTTCTACCCTCGATTTATACACTTTACCCCTTCTATGTCTGTATTCTGCATGTGATGGGAATATTGGTACTGGTTTTGTACATTGATAGCCGGCTACTTTATTGTTCACCTTTTTTTATTAGCACCTCACACTTTGTTTAAATTTTTAATGATGTATGAAAAGTTATATTTTATTAACCCAATTTTTGGGTATACCTGATACTTTGTTTATCAATTGGGTCACTAGTCTTTTTATTGTCCTAAGCTTATTTGAGTAAAATTAAAATTTTACAAAACAAAAATGCACATCAGGCGGTTTTTCAAGAACTTAGAAATTCTGAAATTCATTAGGTAGAAAGTCCTTCATCCTCCTCATAAAACTGGTTAAAAGAAGCCCAAACACTTGGTAATCAGACACTTTTACAAAAAAATGGAAAGGAAAAAGGGTTTTTCATAAAGTAGCCTTTTTTTGAGGACAAGAAAAGATTGGGGCATTTATTATCTCATATTTATAGTCGATATTCAGATAATGGTGTCTTGGTAAATTCTACAGGTAAGATTTTAGAAGTTTTATTTTCATTCTATTAATCTTTAAACTCCTTAAATACTCAATCTACAGAAGGAGATATTCAGAAATTTCTGGATATAGCCAAATTGCCCTCATTGACTGAAGAAAATAAATGTTTTCTGGATAGATCTTGACTTTTGGACGAATTAGAAAGTCTTCTAAGATATGCCAGGAGATAAAGCTAATGGAGCAGATGGGATTCCAGCTGAGATCTATAAAAGCTACATTAATATATTGTTTCCTAACTTACTATAAGTATTTCACCATTCCTTATCAGAGGGTTCCCTTCCGCCTTCTATGCAAGAGGCGATAATTACTCTACTTCCCAAAAAAGGCAAAGACCATCAATTATCTGAGTCTTACAGGCCTATTTCATTATTAACAGCAGACAGTATAATGTTAGCCAAAATTTTATCTACCAGACTCTCTGGAATCCCAGCCACAATATTCCACCCAGACCAGACAGGTTTCATGGCTAATAAATCCACTGCAATTAACCTCCATCGCTTATTCCTAAATATGCAACTTTCAGCTGACAGTAAGGAACAAACGGCAGTGTTATCTTTAGACGCTGCCAAAGCATTCAACAGTGTAGAATGAAGGTTCTTATGGGTGGATTTTCAAAAAAATGGGATTTGGGCTTATTTTTATATCCTGGGTACAATTGTTATAGTCTTCTCCTACAGATAAAATTAAAGCAAATGGAGCATTATCTCAGCGATTTAGTCTACACAGAGGTACAAGGCAGGGGTGCCCTCTGTTACCGCTAATATTCGCATTGAACCTTTGGCAGCAACGATAAGGAATTCTCCAAAAGTAGCGGGGTTTAGACATGGGCAGATAAATGAGAAAATCATATTATATGCAGATGATATCTTACTTTTCTTTGGGGACTGTGATAGCTCACTGTTTAATGTTATGAACATTCTTAAAAACTTTGGTCATTTATCAGGTCTTAACATCAATTGGGAAAAAATAGTGCTATGTCCACTAGATTGCCCGGTTGCTCATTCCAAAATGGCGAACGCAGGTGAAGTTGGTTTCCCAATTCCAACATTTGGGAATTATAATTTCACCCTCTCTTATAGATTATGGAAAAATAACTTACTCCCCTTAATGGAAAAAAAAAATGAAATAGTGGCATGGTACAAATTGCAACTATGGATGATAGGAAGAATTAATCATATTAAACTAGTACTGATGTCTCAGCACTGGAGATACTTCACAATGCACCTGGCTGGTTACCCCCAAATCGATCTCACAAGATAAACATACTTTTTCTATGTAGACCTACTTTGGCGCACGGGGACAATCCAAACTCAGCTTAGAGACTCTACAGAGACCCAAGGATGAAGGAGGCCTTGGGTTACCCAACACGTGGTTATATTTTTTACTTGATGGCTACTAATAACTGTTGTGTACAGATACAAACTTTCTATTTGGAAGTGACAGTCAGTCTTTTGTTATATATTTTGTAGCGGCCCAGTGCCAGCACCTAAGATTTGGGAACGAGGCGTTACCAAAAGACACAATAAGCAACATTATTCAAAATGGGGTAGATGGGAGACCTCTGGAGAGCAGTTTGGGAATTTTAAAGGCCTCACGAAATTCCCTACGTCGGACCTTATTAGTAAAGTTTGGTCTAAGGTTAAACAAATTAGATAGATAGAATTCTTTACGATCTATTCATCCATAAGGAATAACGAATATCTCTCAAAATTTGCGAAATTATCTGAATTTGGAAATTGGAGGTCTATGGTAATTTTATGTTAACCAGTTAATCAGTAATGATGTACTCAAAACCTTTGAACCTTTACCAGAGAAATTTCACCCCCCTGAAAGTAGTTTATTTCAATAATTCCAATTTAAACAATGCATTTAAAGCTCAGTGCAAGTTACATAATTTTGTAGTTATTATTATTATTTATTTATATAGCACCATTGATTCCATGGTGCTGTACATGAGAGGGGGTTACATACAAATTACAGATATCACTTACAGTAATCAAACTAACAATGACAGACTGATACAGAGGGGCGAGGACCCTGCCCTTGCGGGCTTACATTCTGCAGGATTATGGGGAAGGAGACAATAGGTTGAGGGTTGTAGGAGCTGTTGGTGTTGGTGAGGCGGTAGCTTCGGTAGTGATGAGGAGACAGCGGTGTCAGTGCAGGCTGTAGGCTTTCCTGAAGAGATGAGTTTTCAGGTTCCGTCTGAAGGATCCGAATGTGGTTGATAGTCGGAGGTGCTGCGGCACTGAATTCCAGAGGATGGGGGATATTCTGGAGAAGTCTTGGAGGCGGTTGGGTGAGGACCGAATAAGTGTGGAGGAGAGAAGGAGGTCTTGGGAGGACTGGAGATTACGTGAGGGAAGATATTGGGAGATTAGTTCAGAAATTTATGGAGGAGAAAGGTTATGGATGGCTTTGTAGGTTAGTTTTAGTAATTTGAACTGGATACGCTGAGGGAATGGGAGCCAGTGAAGAGATTTGCAGAGGGGGGAAGTGGAGGAGTAACGAGGAAAGAGATGAGTTAGTCAGGCAGCAGAGTTAAGGAGAAACTGGAGAGGTGCAAGGGTGTTAGCAGGGAGTCCACATTCAAAAGATGTTGCAGTAGTCAAGGCGGGAGATGATGAGGGCATGCACAAGCATTTTAGTAGATTGACGGTTGTGAAAGGACGGATTATGGAGATATTTTTGAGCTGGAGGCGACAGGAGGTGGACAGAGCTTGAATGTGCAGTTTGAAGGACAGGCAAGAACAAAGGAAAAGAAGCAGCCATAAAGATCCTAAAAATGATTTTATTAGATAGCCATTAAAACACCAGACAGGAACAAACAATTGGTATGAAAGAAGGGTACAGCCGCTGGGACACGACCAAGTACAATTTGGGACCAGGTGCTCACCAGCAAACAAGTCACTAGCAGGGATACAATATAATACAGAGTACCATAACATAAATACCCATGGTAATACAAGGCAATGCTAATTTAGTGGATATTTCCATCCTGGGTATATGCTGCACATCATATCAAAAGATTATTACCAGATCAGCATGGTTTACATACCTAACACTGCAGGACCAGTATGCTGGTGGGACAGCTGGACCGAACCCAACGCACGTTTCGGAGCCGGTACAAGCGCTCCTTCCTCAGGGGGTAAGGAATCATCAGAAAAGTGTGCTTTATATATCATAGTAAAAAAGTCATAAAGGTGCAAACACGCTGCACCTGCGTATCAGCGGTACAGACGAATCCAACATGTCCGCCGGCAGCAAGAACACGCAGGGCCCCACGTGACTATGTGCCAGGACGGCAAGCAGGAGCGCTCACACCGCAGAGAGGTAGGCGCATGCGCACATGGCAACAGAATAGTACGGGTGCCATATTGAAAGAGGGAAATGATAAGGGGAAATATACAAGCAGTAATGCATAACAAAATGAAAAAATGAACACAATTGATGAAAAAGAAGGGGGAGGGGGGAGAAGGGATGCAAAACAGAAATCACCAATGTACAACCGCAATACAGTATTGTGCTATAGGCGACGAGATCCTGCAGACATACCACTATGGGCAAATACAACCAATATACCGTCTATACAGGATAAAGAAGATCACTAACAATACACACCATATGTTGCAGTATATACATCCATATGATACAAAGGAACCCCAAAGGAACCCAAAACAAAATGCACAGGATGTTATATTACAGATAATAACAGCAGCCAAAGATTAACAATAAGAAATGTATAACCACCAATACAAACAAGAGATTCAGAAATATACAGACAAAAAAGGATACACATATATACACATATATATGTATATATATATATACATATATACATCTACACATATATCTACACGCTCATATACATACATTTACATACACATAAAACATGGACACAAACACAATAAATAAAAATAATAATAAAGTTGACACGTAGCTGCAGAACAATTCTTGATAGAGGGATCCATTGATATTCCAATGTTCATAATATTCAAATACTAAACGAAGTAATAACAAAAAAATGAGCACCAAAGACAAAGCACACACTGAAAATAAAAACATTATACAAGGAGAGTAAAAACAAGTAATATAAAATGACCGGGACATGACCCAGGACGTCACAAAGTGCACAACAGGGTAGTGGATCACAGAAATGGGGCAAACGAGATGTTCTCATTCAGACCATCAGGATGGATGGTCCGTAGAGTCCACATCCACCTCGTTTCTAGTTGGGCAAGGCGTTTAGAAAGGGCACCACCCCTAATATTAATATTAAGGAGGTCAATGCCTCTGACCTTCAGCAGTGTTGCATCGCAGGAGTGGACGTCCCTGAAATGCCTGGGTAGTGTTTTAAGAGTGGTAATATCTTCACATTCTGCCGCCGCCAATATACCAAGAACGTGCTCCCTCACTCTAACTTTTAACTGACGTGTAGTTAAGCCAATATATATAAGGCCACAAGGACACTTAGCATAATATATCACGTACCTAGAGGTACATGATATATATTTCTTAATAGTGTAGATCTTAGTGCCATCGGAGTTAGAGAACGAGGAGCACCGCTCGATGTTGGGGCAGGCAACACACTTACCACAGGGGGAACACCCACTCCGCGAGGCACCACTGCTGAGGAATGTAGTCGCCGGCTGCCCACAATAGTGACTGCGAGTGAGCTGATCTTTGAGATTTCTGGCCCTCCGGAACGTAAGTAACGGACGGGCCGGGAGAATTTTATTTAAAATCGAATCAGCCTGCAGAAAGGGCCATGCTCTCCTCATGGCTGCCCTCATGGAATTATGTTGGGGATGAAAAGATGTAATAAATCTGATCTGACTGTCTCTCATTGGTTTATCCTTGTTCCTCCCATAAAGAAGGTCATCCCTGTCGGAATGTTTAGCTCTATGATAGGCTTTTTTCAGGCTGCGTCCACTATATCCTCTAGAGAGGAAACGCAATCTTAACTCTTTTGCCCGAGCCTCAAAATCCTGTTCATTAGAGCAAATACGTCTTAAACGTAGGAATTGACCAACAGGGATAGACCTAATCATATGGGAGGGATGACAGGATGAGGCATGCAGGAGGGAATTAGTAGCAGTAGGCTTCCTGAAGATGTCAGTTTGAAGCATCCCCTCCGCATCCTTGCAAATGGTAACATCCAGGAAATCAATCTTCCTCATATCCCACACCGGGGTGAGACGTATGTTTAGGTCATTACTGTTTAAACCGGAGATAAATTGCGTAAGGTCGGCGGAGGTGCCCTGCCAAACGAAGAAGATATCGTCGATGTAGCGTACCCAAAACAGGACACGCTCAATCGACCCCTGTTCGTCGGACAGGAATAGGTCCCTCTCCCACAGACCCAGGAACAGATTGGCATAGGAGGGCGCAAAGGCCGCCCCCATGGCTGTCCCCTGGATCTGTAGGTAAAAGGAACCTTTGAAGACAAAAAAGTTGTGCGTGAGAGTAAACTCCAATAGCTCCATGATGAGATCCCTCAGAGGTAAGGCAAGTGTGGAAGAATCCAGAAAGAACCGGACCGCCTTAATGCCATCACGGTGTTTGATGTTGGTATAGAGGGATTCAACATCAACGGAAGCCAAAAGAGTATCCCTCTCGAAACACAGTCCGTCGATCCCACGCAAAAAATCACCAGTATCCTTCAAGAAAGAAGGCAAGGAGGAAACAAGTGGCTGTAAGTAGTAGTCGATCCATGCGTTAACATGCTCGAGAAAATTTCCCCTCCCAGATACAATAGGTCGACCGGGTGGCACCAATGAGTTCTTGTGTATTTTAGGTAAGAGGTACAGGGTAGGGATAGTAGGCTCTTTTACTAGTAGCGCTGAAGCCAGGTCCTTAGTGATAACCTCGTTGTCCAAGGCCTTTTTTATAATAGAATCTAATTTTGCCGTAAATGCAGAGAGGGGGTTATAAGTTAATTTCCTATAACAGGCAGTGTTGTTAAGCTGCTTAAATGCCTCCCTCTCATACATTTGTTTAGGCCAGACAACGATGTTACCACCTTTATCTGCCGGCTTCAGCACTACATCTGGCAATTCTTGAAGGAATTCCAGTCGAATCCTCTCCTCCCTCGTTAGATTATCTATTTTAGAAAATTTAGGAATACCCAAGAACTCACTGGACACCACCCGGACAAATAGATCAATGCTGGGACAAGAGGAAAATGGGGGAAATCTAGTCGAATGCGGACGGATGGATGGGGGAATCTTACCTCCTGGGTTAGCATGTTCCTCAGATAACTCCTCCAGGATTCTCACAGCCTCTTGTTCCTCCTCTGTTGGAAACAATTTGTGAAAATCATCATTATAAAAATGTCTTTTAAACAGCAATGACCTAGCAAAAATATGCAAATCCTTGATGGCTCCAAAAGTGTCGAACCCCGGCGTGGGAGAGAAAGAAAGACCCCTACCCAAGAGAGACAAATCAGATGCAGTGAGTTCATGATCACTGAGATTTATTACCTTATTATCACGTCTGTTTGAAATAGGTCCAACAGGTGGTCCTCTTTTGTATGGATGATACGCGATTCCATGGTGCTGTACATGAGAGGGGGTTACATACAAATTACAGATATCACTTACAGTAATCAAACTAACAATGACAGACTGATACAGAGGGGCGAGGACCCTGCCCTTGCGGGCTTACATTCTGCAGGATTATGGGGAAGGAGACAATAGGTTGAGGGTTGTAGGAGCTGTTGGTGTTGGTGAGGCGGTAGCTTCGGTAGTGATGAGGAGACAGCGGTGTCAGTGCAGGCTGTAGGCTTTCCTGAAGAGATGAGTTTTCAGGTTCCGTCTGAAGGATCCGAATGTGGTTGATAGTCGGAGGTGCTGCGGCACTGAATTCCAGAGGATGGGGGATATTCTGGAGAAGTCTTGGAGGCGGTTGGGTGAGGACCGAATAAGTGTGGAGGAGAGAAGGAGGTCTTGGGAGGACTGGAGATTACGTGAGGGAAGATATTGGGAGATTAGTTCAGAAATTTATGGAGGAGAAAGGTTATGGATGGCTTTGTAGGTTAGTTTTAGTAATTTGAACTGGATACGCTGAGGGAATGGGAGCCAGTGAAGAGATTTGCAGAGGGGGGAAGTGGAGGAGTAACGAGGAAAGAGATGAGTTAGTCAGGCAGCAGAGTTAAGGAGAAACTGGAGAGGTGCAAGGGTGTTAGCAGGGAGGCCACATTCAAAAGATGTTGCAGTAGTCAAGGCGGGAGATGATGAGGGCATGCACAAGCATTTTAGTAGATTGACGGTTGTGAAAGGACGGATTATGGAGATATTTTTGAGCTGGAGGCGACAGGAGGTGGACAGAGCTTGAATGTGCAGTTTGAAGGACAGGGCAGAGTCAAGGGTTACTCCGAGACAGCGGACTTCCGGTACGGGGGAAAGTGTGATGTTGTTAATTGCGATAGATTGGTCAGGTAAGGAAAATCTGTGGGATGGAGGAAAGATGATGAGTTCAGATTTGTCCACATTGAGTTTTAGGAAGCAAGAGGAGAAGAAGGAGGATATGGCTGATAGACACTCCAATATTCTGGACAGCAGGGAGGTGACGTCTGGGCCAGAGAGGTAGATCTGAGTGTCATTAGCATAAAGGTGGTACTGGAATCCATGAGACTTTATGAGTTGCCAAGTGTATAGATTGAGAAGAGTAGGGGGTCCTAGGACAGAGCCTTGGGGGACTCCAACAGAGAGAGGGCGGGATGAGGAGGTAGTGTGGGAGTGGGAGACGCTGAATGTGCGGTTGGAAAGGTATGAGGAGATCCAGGATAGGGCGAGGTCTTTGATGCCAAAGGAGGAGAGTATCTGTAGTAGGAGGCAGTGGTCAACTGTGTCGAAAACAGAGGACAGGTCTAGAAGGAGGAGTACAGAGTATTGTCCGTTAGCTTTGGCTGTAAGTAGGTCGTTAGTAATTTTGGTCAGGGCTGTCTCAGTTGAGTGATGGGGCCATTGATAGTTAGATGATAGATAGATAATAGATGATAGATAGATAATTGATGATAGATATTAGATTAAATACACAAATATATAGATACAAAGTAGGAGGATACATTATAGATATATGATGATTATGAAATAGAAAAGTATACATATACTGTATAGATATATAGATATAACATAGGTTGGTAGGTTAGTAGATAGATAATAATATATGCCATACATATGTATATACTGTATATTATATTGTCCGGTGACACGTAGTCTTCTCTTCCACATTGATGGACGGTCCCCTACACAGATGGACTAATACCTGTGCTCCGGACAGTTGCAGGAATACAGTTAGGTCCATATATATTTGGACAGAGTCAATATTTTTCTAATTTTGGTTATAGACATTACCACAATGAATTTTAAACAAAACAATTCAGATGCAGTTGAAGTTCAGACTTTCAGCTTTCATTTGAGGGTATCCACATTAAAATTGGATGAAGGGTTTAGGAGTTTCAGCTCCTTAACATGTGCCACCCTGTTTTTAAAGGGACCAAAAGTAATTGGACAGATTCAATAATTTTAAATAAAATGTTCATTTCTAGTACTTGGTTGAAAACCCTTTGTTGGCAATGACTGCCTGAAGTCTTGAACTCATGGACATCACCAGACGCTGTGTTTCCTCCTTTTTGATGCTCTGCCAGGCCTTCACTGCAGTGGTTTGCAGTTGCTGTTTGTTTGCGGGCCTTTCTGTCTGAAGTTTAGTCTTTCACAAGTGAAATGCATGCTCAATTGGGTTGAGATCAGGTGACTGACTTGGCCATTCAAGAATATTCCACTTCTTTGCTTTAATAAACTCCTAGGTTGCTTTGGCTTCATGTTTTGGGTCATTGTCCATCTGTAGTATGAAACGACGACCAATCAGTTTTGCTGCATTTGGCTGGATCTGAGCACACAGTACGGCTCTTAATACCTCAGAATTCATTCGGCTGCTTCTGTCCTGTGTCACATCATCAATAAACACTAGTGACCCAGTGCCACTGGCAGCCATGCATGCCCAAGCCATCACACCGCCTCCGCCGTGTTTTACAGATGATGTGGTATGCTTTGGATCATGACCTGTACCACGCCTTTGCCATACTTTTCTCTTTCCATCATTCTGGTAGAGGTTGATCTTGGTTTCATCTGTCCAAAGAATCTTCTTCTAGAACTGTGCTGGCTTTTTTAGATGTTTTTTAGCAAAGTCCAGTCTAGCCTTTTTATTCTTGATGCTTATGAGTGGCTTGCACCGTGCAGTGAACCCTCTGTATTTACTTTCATGCAGTCTTCTCTTTATGGTAGATTTGGATATTGATACGCCGACCTCCTGGAGAGTGTTGTTCACTTGGTTGGCTGTTGTGAAGGGGTTTCTCTTCACCATGGAGATTATTCTGTGATCATCCACCACTGTTGTCTTCCGTGGGTGCCCAGGTCTTTTTGCATTGATGAGTTCACCAGTGCTTTCTTTCTTTCTCAGGATGTACCAAACTGTAGATTTTGCCACTCCTAATATTGTAGCAATTTCTCAGATGGTTTTTTTCTGTTTTCGCAGTTTAAGGATGGCTTGTTTCACCTGCATGGAGAGCTCCTTTGACCGCATGTTTACTTCACAGCAAAGCCTTCCAAATGCAAGCACCATACCTCAAATCAACTCCAGGCCTTTTATCTGCTTAATTGAGAATGACATAACGAAGGGATTGCCCACAACCGTCCATGAAATAGCCTTGGAGTCAATTGTCCAATTACTTTTGGTCCCTTTAAAAACAGGGTGGCACATGTTAAGGAGCTGAAACTCCTAAATCCTTCATCCAATTTTAATGTGGATACCCTCAAATGAAAGCTGAAAGTCTAAACCTCAACTGCATCTGAATTGTTTTGTTTAAAATTCATTGTGGTAATGTCTATAACCAAAATTAAAAAAAATTTTGTCTCTGTCCAAATATATATGGACCTAACTGTATATTACTTTAGACACTAGATGCTCAAAAGGGGCCACTAAAGGACTAATTTCCTGCATATAGAATGACTTGCAATTTATTTTTCTGAAAACAGTTGCTTTGCTGGGTACACAAAAGTGGGAATTAGAGTTGGGGGTCATTTCTGAGGACAAGTGCTCCTCTATCTTAGGCTAGGTTCACATTGCGTTAGTGGGTGATCGCTAACGGACAGCGTTGCACGGCGAAAATGTCGCAATTAACGCTGTGCAACGGGTCCGTTAGCGCACCCATTGACAGCAATGTAAATTTTGCCTGTAGCGCATAGCGCGTGCCGTTTTCGGCTCGCGCTAGCGATGTGCCGTTCTTTTGTAGCGAGCCTCGGACGCTGCTTGCAGCGTCCGCGGCGCGCCCGAGGTCCGTTCCCCGCTCTCGCAGATCGGGGATCTGCGAGAGCGGGGACGTTAGCGCGACCCCTAAACGCAGCCCCTACAAAAACATTGCGTTAGCGCAATCCGCTAGCGCTAAACGGATTGCCCTAACGCAATGTGAACCTAGCCTTAGAAAATGCCCCCAGTCTGTCACAGAGTGAACCTGGTAAACATTCACAGTTGTATGTCATACATAGAGCATACAGATCACCAATGGGCATCAGACCCAACTCTAAACGCCATGCTGTTCTGGGCGGAAGCAGGAATGTTACATGTTATGGTCTTGCCTGCAATTATATACATTTTGGATTGTGGTTCTTAACCTTATAGAATTGGCTTATGAATGTACAGTGCCAGATTTGTATTCTGGGATACATTGATGAGCTGCGTGTGGAAGAAGTGGTGAACATTTCTATTGCACACCTGCTGTTCGCAGCCAGGAAACTAATTGCTAAAAATTGAGTGTCAGAGAGACCTCCATCCCGCAGGGAATACATCAAACATGTAAAATATCTCATCATGGATGAAAAGGGAGTATATTCCAAAAGGAAAAGAAGTGCATATTTTGACAAACTTTGGTCTCCTTGGAGGGACGTAGCTATTAATTATTGTTGTTTAAAGTTGTGCTGAAGAGCCTTAAAAGATACTCTATGTGTCCGGACTGCCTGCCACAGTGTCAAAACACATGTATGGATTTTGGACTTTATGGATTTTCCTATGTGTACTGTAAGTTGGATTCTGGTCGAGTACTACTTGTGTTTGAAAGGGTGGTTGGATGTTGGGGGGGAATGTTGGGGTTCAAATGTTCTGATCTGGATATCTTGTTCTTCCTTTCTCAAAAATGTTTCAAAACTAATAAAAATTTACTTGCATATATATACAGTACAGACCAAAAGTTTGGACACACCTTCTCATTTAAAGATTTTTCTGTATTTTCATGACTATGAAAATAGTACATTCACACTGAAGGCATCAAAACTATGAATCAACACATGTGGAATTATATACCTAACAAAAAAGTGTGAAACAACTGAAAATATGTCTTATATTCTAGGTTATTCAAAGTAGCCACCTTTTGCTTTGATGACTGCTTTGCACACCCTTAGCATTCTCTTGATGAGCTTCAAGAGGTAGTCACCAGAAATGGTCTTCCAACAATTTTGAAGGAGTCCCCAGAGATGCTTAGCACTTGTTGGCTCTTTTGCCTTCACTCTGCGGTCCAGCTCACCCCAAACCATCTCGATTGGGTTCAGGTCTGGCGTAGCACCCCTTCACTCTCCTTCTTGGTCAAATAGCCCTTACACAGCCTGGAGGTGCATTTGGGGTCATTGTCCTGTTGAAAAATAAATGATGGTCCAACTAAACGCAAACTGGATGGAATAGCATGCCACTGCAAGATGTTGTGGTAGCAATGCTGGTTCAGTATGCCTTCAATTTTGAATAAATCCCCAACAGTGTCACCAGCAAAGCACCACCACACCATCACACCTCCTCCTCCATGCTTCTCGGTGGGAACCAGGCATGTAGAGTCCATCCGTTCACCTTTTCTGCATCACACAAAGACACGGTGGTTGGAACCAAAGATCTCAAATTTGGACTCATCAGACCAAAGCACAGATTTCCACTGGACTAATGTCCATTTCTTGTGTTCTTTAGCCCAAACAAGTCTCTTCTGCTTGTTTCCTGTCCTTAGCAGTGGTTTCCTATCAGCTATTTTACCATGAAGGCCTGCTGCACAAAGTCTCCTCTTAACAGTTGTTGTAGAGATGTGTCTGCTGCTAGAACTCTGTGTGGCATTGACCTGGTCTCTAATCTGAGCTGCTGTTAACCTGCGATTTCTGAGGCTGGTGACTCGGATAAACTTATCCTCAGAAGCAGAGGTGACTCTGGATCTTCCTTTCCTGGGGCGGTCCTCATGTGAGCCAGTTTCTTTGTAGCGCTTGATGGTTTTTGCAACTACACTTGGGGACACTTTCAAAGTTTTCTCAATTTTTCAGACTGACTGACCTTTATTTCTTAAAGTAATGATGGCCACTCGTTTTTCTTTACTTAGGTGCTTTTTTCTTGCCATAATACAAATTCTAACAGTCTATTCAGTAGGACTATCAGCTGTGTATCCACCAGACTTCTTCACAACACAACTGATGGTCCCAACCCCATTCATAAGGCAAGAAATCCCACTTATTAAACCGGACAGGGCAAACCTGTGAAGTGAAAACCATTCCCGGTGACTACCTCTTGAAGCTCATCAAGAGAATGCCAAGAGTGTGCAAAGCAGTCATCAAAGCAAAAGGTGACTACTTTGAAGAACCTAGAATATAAGACATTATTTCAGTTGTTTCACACTTTTTTTGTTAAGTATATAAATCCACATGTTTTAATTCATAGTTTTGATGCCTTCAGTGTGAATTTACAATTTTCATAGTCATGAAAATACAGAAAAATCTTTAAATGAGAAGGTGTGTCCAAACTTTTGGTCTGTACTGTATATATACAATATAACCACAGCATAGGTCATGAGTATCAGATCGGTGGCTATTTCCAGTTACTGTGGCTAAGTTCCTATCCAAATAACAGGAGCTGATCTGCAGATCTCAGCAGCACTCTTCAGTTTTTAACATCTCTCTGCTGAGGTCTATCAAAGGTAACCTATTTCCCAAGTGTTGTTGATTTGCAAGTTCTGCAATCCAACAGCAATGGTGTAACAAAGAATCATTTACTTCAATTGTGTTAATTCAGAATATTATGTAATTAGCTGTATAGTTCTTTATGTGAGTTTCTTAAGTGACTTTTTATTGTTTTTGCAATTGTGCTAGTGCAACTTCCATACATGACTTCCTCACAGCCCCCTTTAAGCCCTCCTTGTAGCTGGTCTTTATAAAGGCGTCTCACTCTGAGGAACTTGCATCCAAAAGAGAAGGTGAGACATCTTGTTTTCCAGGACTTATCTTAGGTAAGAATCTGCAAGCCTTGTAGCTTCGTAGCAGAAAAAGCTACTTGCTTCTTGTGTTACAGCTGAATTATACCAGACTTCAAGATATAACTGTGGTATTATGTACTGTATGTTTGCTGTTTTGTTTCAGTAATTTTATAAAAACCAAACTTTAATTCTAGGAGTAAGAACATGCCTCCTTTGCAGAAACTTAGCTGTCTTCTTCTGGTGTTTGGATCATTGCACATGGTTGCACCTTCTTTTTACGGTAACTAACCCATTTTGTAAATGCTTAATACATATTGACCGGCCAACATCAGTCTTTCCCATCTTCTGCAGAAAGTTACGCTTGATTTTTTTAATGTATCATTTGCCACATTTAAGTATTAGCTTATATTGTGCAAAATTCAGCAACATGTAGATCAGAGGTGTCAAACTGCATTCCTCGAGGGCCGCCAACAGGTCATGTTTTCAGGATTTCCTTAGCATTCCACAAGGTGCTGGAATCATTCTGTGCAGGTGATTAAATTATCACCTGTGCAATACAAGTAAATCCTGAAAACATGACCTGTTGGCGGCCCTCGAGGAATGCAGTTTGACACCTCTGACGTAGATGATGGATAGATTTAGAAGAAAGAAAAGCCAAAATTGGCGCAGGAATGTGTGGAGGATGATATGTAGTGTAGGCCCAAATCTCAGGACGTTGGTATTCGATCCTCCATATGCTGCATAAGAAAGCAGCAGCACTGCCCACATTCTGCAACGTTTCCAGAGAACGTGGGCTTGAAAAGAGTCCGCATTTTACTAACATGTAAGATAACTTAAGCTGTGCAGCTTGGCTTACCGAGCAATTATATCATCTTCTGTATGTCAGACGGCCGACACGACAGAGTTTTCATAGTGCTAGTAATTGATTTTGAGGACAGGAAGGCGGTCAGATTATTGTGCTTCCTTGAACTGTAGGTGTAGGTCTATAGATAAAATCAGTTATTTGTGCCTAAATGTGAAGGCAACACGTCTACATTATAAATAAGTGCTGTTTATCCATTGTGCACGTCCACACTAATATACTGGTGTCTGCACTATGTCACAAGAGCTAATTGTAGTCTATGTGCTAATGCACAGGAGCGATTTTACACACAGACCTCAGACCCACATGGGAAAAATCGCAGCTTGGAATATTCTGGGTCGTTTTATATACTAGACTAGTGCACTGAAATAACATGCACTTCTGTACCTGTCCGCCATGTGGATGAGCATCCGGAGCCAGAGATATCCACAATTTACAAACATGACTGCTCCAATATGTTCATCTGAATATGGCCTATCTATCTATCTATCTATCTATCTATCTATCTATCTATCTATCTATCTATCTATCTATCATCTATATATCTATCAATCTAATATATATCTAATATTTATCTATCTATCGAATATCTATCATCTATCTAATATCTATCTACCTATCTAATATCTATCTAATATCTATCATCTATCTATCTAATATCTATCTATCTAATATATATCTAATATCTATCATCTATCTATCTAATATCTATCTAACTAATATATATCTAATATCTATCATCTATCTATCTAATATCTATCTATCTAATATATATCTAATATCTATCATCTATCTATCTAATATCTATCTATCTAATATATATCTAATATCTATCATCTATCTATCTAATATCCATCTATCTAATATCTATCTATCTATCTATCTATCTATCTATCTAATATCTATATATCTATCATCTATCTATCTATCATCTATCTAATATCTATCATCTATCTATCTAGTGTCTATCTATCTAATATATATCTAATATCTATCATATATCTATCTAATATCTATATATCTATCATTTATCTAATATCTATCATCTATCTAATATCTATCTATCTAATATCTATTTTAGAGCTATTTATTGATTCTGCTCTTCTGATGTAAATGATGAACACCAGGTTTATATTGTATATGAAAAAAATGCAACACGATGGTAACAGTGAATAAAAATATAGTCAGAGAAAAATAATAGAAGTGTTTGGCACAGAGGGTAACAGTAAAGTTTAAATGTTATGTGTCCAATTCAATCAGTGACATTTATAAGAATGAAAAGTACATTCTCCTGGCGATTTTTAACATTTTGAGGTTTTTTTTCCATTTTGTTAATGTGAATAATGGAAAAATTATTGATTATGGCAGTTAAGTCCAATATTACCGTATATTGCATATATTATTATTGCAGTCTGTTGTGCTTTCCTTTACAGTTAAAGGGAACCTGTCATGTAAAAAAAACACTATTAACCTGCAGATACGGAGTTAGTCTGTAGGTTAATAGCGTTCTGAACCTGTACTGAGAGCCCCACTGCCTGGAGGAAATTAACTTTATTCCTCCCTGCAGGCTTATGCTTACAGTCATTGGGGGTGGGCCGTATAATAAAACCTGGCACTCAACTTTTATAAAGGTGTTTTTTTTATTCCAAGCGGAAGTGCAGTCACAGCAATGCAGTAACAGCAAAACGTTTCGGTCATAAACACATGACCTTCATCAGTTACGTATGGTGATTGATGGTGAGATAAGTGTTTGCTCTGTTTTAACAAACTGTAATGCTTAATGCCCTTTAAAGGAAGGCACTGATTAGAATGCTCAGGTATGGGCGCAGCCCTGCTGTAACGCTGCAGACGCGGTGTCCACCGCTTGTCGGACAATCACCATACGTAACTGATGAAGGTCATGTGTTTATGACCGAAACGTTTTGCTGTTACTGCATTGCTGTGACTGCACTTCCGCTTGGAATAAAAAAAACACCTTTATAAAAGTTGAGTGCCAGGTTTTATTATACGTATCACTAAGGTTTTGGAACCTACCTGGGCACCTTCATATAGAGCTGTCCACACGCTTTTTTGTTGATATTGGGGGTGGGCCGGCAAGGTTCAGCCACCGCTCAGTGCATAGTCAGCGGCAGCTGAAACCACGTCCTCAGCACTAAGTGAAACTGGGGGCGCAGTTACAACCACCTCTTGCTATGCATTGAGTGGTGACTGAGTTTGCGATTACCCACCCCTATGACTGAAAGCCCTAGCCTGCTGGGAGGAATGAAGCTAATTTCCTCCCGGCAGCAGGGCTCTCAGTGCGGGCATCGGGGCTCTCAGTGCAGGCATCGGGCAGGTTTAGAAAGCTATTAACCTGCAGATTAACCCCATATCTGCAGGTTAATAGTATTTTCTTTTACATGACAGGTCACCTTTAAATAAACTGCATGCAGATGCATATTGGCCAGAGGCCATAATGACACACATTTAGCCCTTGTTTGGTAAATCAGCAATGTTAAACTATGAGCTGGGAGCTTTTCTAGAGTATTCATTCTGCTAAGTGTGCAAACACAGTGTGCACTGACACGTAGCTTAAGGGCTCATTCAGTTTTTCACTTACAAGTTCTATTCGTGTTTTTCACAGAGTGCGTTCCCATTATACTATATAGTACTATTCACATATCAGTGTCTTTTTTTATTTTTAGTAGACTGAGAGGTCTGCACCAAATCAAGGGGATATTGATCTGAGTCATGGATCTAACTCACTAATGCAAGAGAGCACTCGGATGCCATCTGTGTGCAGTCTGCCCAATTTTTGTATTTATTTAATAGGTGAAGCTTGAGGGGGGAAAAAAGGAAAACTGGCTGTAAAATATGACACATTGAGCAAACACTGATGAAAATCTGACCCAAAATAATAGGTTCATTTTATTCCATTTGAGAAAAATCACTGAAATCAGTGAGCCTTAACACTGACTCTATTAACATGACCTAGGCATAGTATTTACTGCTCTTGTCTTCTTCATTCCTCATTGAATCATATAATTCCATATATTTCTACTGTCCAGATGGAGTGGAGGAGCTGGATAATAATCTTATTCTCAGCTCAGTCAAGGAAGCCAAGAAGCTGGTAGATACGGCCTACAAGCGCACCCGGGATGTGTAAGTCCTGCAGACAGAAAACGACATATCATTGTATTATATTCCTATGTGGCTTCATTTCTGTTGTTGGCAAGAATAGTACTACAAGTCTAAAGCACCGAAGGGAAACAATGGTAATGTCTGCAGAGTCTTAGGGTTCATTATTTTGACCTATTTTCAAGTCCGCATTATGGCTGCAATTTGTGGACCCTCCGCAGGTCTCCTGAGTCCTGACCCAAATGCACAGTATCGTAGGGCTGGGATGCTGTGAGTTCAGTGTAGTAGGATCTCGGTTGTGCATTATTAATATAGATAAGGATGTATGGCGGCTAGAATTGGTCGTATTTATCCTGAGTGATTGTTGTGTTTTTACTCGTTAATGCTATGCTTTATATCATTACATAAGTCTGACATGTTGTTATCAGTAGGTGTATGCTGATTGAATGTCTTGTACTTTAAGCCTTAAAGAGCGTCTTCAGAAAAGGACCATGACTCCATCTGACGTCATGACTTACTTCAAGCAGCCTGTGGCAACGAGCAGGACACACATCCGAGCCGCTGATTACATAGAGACCACGCTGGATCTTCTGACCGAGAAGGTGCAAAGCGTCTACAGTCGTCCCTTCAACATCTCAGGTACCAGAGAGGAACGTGAGCTTAGCTCAAGATCAGCCATTGTAAAGCCTGAGTAACACATGTAGTCTGCTCATTAGGAACTGATGATGAGGAAGTGCTCAGTGGAGAGTATTGACCCTTGTCCCAGGTAGCACATGTTGCATTCTTGTGCCAGAAGTAATGAGGTTTCACTGTATTCAATACCAGTCTCCTTCTCCCCTAATAAATACTGTCAGGGGTCCAGGAAGCCGAAACCTGTGGTGCTTTTCTGCAGGGTCCTCACACTTCAGCTCATATAAGACTCTGTTCACACTCAGACATACTGAATATCTGTTCTGTTCTAGGAAAAAGCAGAATAAGTGATCGTCAGTGGAAGTAGAAGGAGCGGGGCCGCACTAATTATTATGGGATCTGTTTAGTGTCTGTTATTTTAGAATGGAAAAATGTTTCACATGCAGAACTTTTAGTTTTGTTCCTACAAACAAAGACTGCAACGACTACCATAAGGATCAGTTGGCCTCCTCTGTTTCCGTTTGCGCGATTGATGATCATTTATTCCGTTTGTCTGTTTCAAAAACAGAACAGATATGTGGAAGGTCTGGACAGACGTGAACATTGTTAGTGCCTGCTACTTACGTGCTGTAGATGGAATAACGGACTCCTGTACGTCACATAAGCGCTTATTGTCACATCTCATTTATTAGATATACCCATTTTAAGCACAATTTATGCTGCCCTGGGCCAATATTCAATACGGATCCATGCCCTCTTACCCTAGCGTCACCCTCCTTTTATAACTAATCCCCAGCCTGTTTCAATTTACATATCCTACATAGTATGGCGCCACCTAGAGGCTCAGATTGTACAGCAACGTGCAGGTCCATCTGATGAGCTGAATGATGAAGGACACACATGCTCAGCCATGTCTCTGCATGGTGACTGAACGTTCACTGCAAAGCAGCAACGGAAATACTTTGCAGGAAAAGAAAGTTACCGGTATAGCGACTCCTCTGCAGTGAACATAGTATGAAAACAACTGGATATGAGAAGAGCGCCTGAGCATGTGTGTCCTTCAGCACTCTGCTTAGTAGGCGGACCTGCACATTGCTAGAACCCTTGAACATTAGGTGATGACATATCATGTAAAAAAGGAAAACTGTCAGTACATTTTAATATATGGGATTAGGGGTATGGCTGTACAGGCGCTTGTCTCCCAATACAATTTATACATTTGTGCAAAGTGCCAGTGCACTTGGAGGCAACAATCTAAGTGTTTCGGCACAACCCCAATGCACTTCCATCCTGATTTCCATAGGACTCTCTAGACAAGACATCAGATTGCCACTACATCCATATGTAAAAATGTGCTGGCAGGTTCCCTTTCACACTATATAAGTTGAAAATATAATTAATTAATTTAATGAGCTATAAAATACATGTGATATATAATAGTGGGCCAACCCCTTTAATTATGTGGCCCGTATAAATGCGTTTTATCTGAATGTCTGAAACTGAGTGGAATTACTCTGTAATAATAAGCCCATTGAAAATATTGAGTGATCACAAATACAGCATTATTTTACATCATACATTAATGTATCAAATGTCCATTCATAACGTTCATTACAAACACCGCTATTGACATTAGACTTTATTATCATACTTAAAGGGGTTTTCTAGGATTATAACAACATGGCTGCTTTGTCTCAGTGACAGTACTACATTTGGCTGTGGGTTGAGTCTAGTGTGGCTGCCCAGCTCCAGGGAAGTGACTAGAGCTGAGGTGCAATACCAGACAAAACCCACTGACAAGGGTGGTGCTGTTCCTGAAAGAAAGCAGCCATGTCTTTCTACCCTAGACAAACCTATATATGTGTTGACCAAACCTACTATTGCGTTTCAGATCCCACACAAGCCACTTTATTCTATTTTTTCAGTAAATCTGTTAATCTGGAATGTTTGATAGTCTGGCATCTTCTGGGCCCTGTAACTAGCACTTTATATGAACAAGTGTCACATCATATTATCATGTGTTTAACAGACCTGCTGACGGCCAACCAGATAGACATGTTGCATAAGGTTTCTGGATATGCTTTCCTACATCTTCCCAAAAACTGTCAGCCAAGTCATTATCGTACCTTCACAGGAGAGTGCAATAACAGGTGAGAAGAAGGCTTACAGGCTATGTCCACCTAGAAAACCATTTTGTAATCTGATGTGTCAGCAATGAAAATTAGGTAACGTGGGGCATCGAGGGTCCACTGTGGCATAGGCAGGAAGAGAACAAATGTTTCTTGAATAATGCTGATATTTGCTTCTTCAGGAGATTTCCAAACTTTGGAGTTTCCAATAGGCCGTATGCACGCCTGCTACCAGCTCAGTATGAAGATGGCAGAGGGCTCCCTAAAGGCTGGACAGAAAAACGTAGGATTAATGGTTTCCCTTTGCCTCTGGTGAGTGTACAGACTCGGTGGTTAGGGTCACGTAGGCTTGTGAAAAATGCAGATGTAGGCCACCAAACTAATCTTCTATTGGAAATGTCAGGAGGTACATTTTGTTTACGCTTTATGAAAAATTAAATGGTCACTATGTTCAGACCACGTGATCCCATTTAATAGGTGACATGATCAATAGGCATTAGGTGCCCCCCTTTTGGCTAACTTGCTCTCACTGCCTCTTCTGAAGTGTAATCTGTCTAACAGAAGAGACACTGAGACGGATGACAACTACTAGGGAGGATCGTTGTCTCTCCATAGAAGAGAAGCAGGTATTCAGTTTGGGGCAGGCAAGTCATTAGTCAATAGCTTCAAGTGAGGGAAAGGAAGTTCCAGTACCTATAATGCTGGAAGAATTAAGTGTTCACTCAAAAAGAGTGGATGGCAAAGTGAAGAGCATGGGGATTAGATTGTTCCTGTACATATTACATTGCTTTGTGCACCTAAGGTAGTTTTAACTTGTTTTAGAGGATGAAAACAAAAATCTATACTTTAAGGAAAAAGCTCTCCCATCGATAAAGTTTGTCTTACTGATAATTTTGCAATGCTGCCTACATTTACTACTTTTGAAGCAATTCTGTTGTATTTCAGGCAAGAGCTGTGTCGAATCAGATTATCCGATTCCCGGAGAGAGAGCAGACCCTGGACAAACAGCGGTCTCTCATGTTCATGCAGTGGGGACAGTGGATTGACCATGACCTTGATCTGGCACCAGAAACACCATCAAGATCAACCTTTATAAGAGGCATTGATTGTGATCACAGCTGCGCTCGGGAGCTGCCCTGCTACCCCCTAAGGGTAACCTTTTGTTAAAATTATCTTTGATGTATATTAGTGATGTATATTGGTAATAAATGAAAACTGAGTCAACAAGGATAAAAAAAACTAAAAGAAGTATAGAGTACGTAGGGATAATGCATTGATGATGTATGCTGACAACTCTTTACCAGCACAGACATGAACAACTAATTAGATAACTGTGCTGGTTTGTGGTAACACCGCATGTTGGCACTGCTTTCAGCTGAGTTCTGACCGCTACATGTTTCTGCCCAAGGATCCGTTTACACCAATGATCACTGATCTGCTCCATGTTTGTAGTCTTTTAATATCCTGTGTTCCCAGATAGATCTGCAATTTATCGTTCAGTGCACATAACTGTTTTCATCTCTAGCACAGGACCTGTTTACACAGGACAATGAGCTGCCGAGAACAATGATCTTTTGGGCGAACCAAAAGATCATTTCAACCAACAAATAAGGAACACTTATTCACGATATTCGTGCAATGTAAATGCCCCTTTAAAAAATGCATGTAAGTGTAGCCTCATCAACCAAAAATACGTCCCAATCGGAGCTGCTGCTTGAATAGGACAAGTCTAATAAACCCATAAACTAAGCCAAAAATAAGAAAAATGTGGCACTGCTACATAGGACGGAAAAAAAACAAATAACATATGTATGTAAACACTCATCACCATGGATAGTTCAAGAGAAAGAACTGAATACAAAAGAAATGAAAAACTAGAACACCCCACTCTGTCCGTCCAGTTTAATGCCCATCGATGTATCAGCTGGTATTCATTTGGTTGAGAAACACAAAAGTGTCTCTGCTCCGTTTCTCAGTAGCCGACATCTGAACGATAGAGAAGAAAGAAGTCCAGGAATCATCCAAGTTGGGTAAATCCAACAACTGGGATGATGAAAGAGCAACAATGTAATAAATATACTCATCAACAAGATTTAAAATGCACATATTCATAAAAATCCAAAGATCTGCCAGCTCGTGGGAAACAGTGATGTATGGCTTGAGCAAGGGTTTCGCCTTAGCAAAAATGGTTTCTTCAGGGGTTCGGTCAGTGCTCTAGCAATCAGTAATTTCAATGCTCATTGCATCACACAAAATACACAGCCACAACACATATCAATAATTATACAATATGGCACATTAATCGCATACATGTTGGTCTTATAAATAGACAAAAATAACATTCCATACTGAAGACCCAGAGGGTGTAATGATCCATTAATGATTTCATGTAAATTGGGCGCAGAATAAACAATAATTTGCTTGATAATCGCACTATGTAAATTGGCCTCCATACCTAATGTTTTGGGGGCTAGTTAACATTTGGTGCAGTTACCACACAATGAAAGCATTTTTTTGCAACCTTTTGCAAAACTCCATGTGAACATAGCCATAGTGAAGGCCCATTTCCATTAGTTTGTACTGAAATCTGTGGTCTTATCCTACCATTGTGCTAACATCTTCGACTTCATAGCAGAAATGTAGTAATTTACATTATTATCTATCATCATTATACAATATAGGCAGACAAACAAATATGAATAAAATTCAACTGTATGCTTAACTCCGCAGATCCCGCCAAATGACCCTCGTATATCTAACCGCAGTGACTGTATCCCCCTTTTCCGCTCAAGTCCTGCTTTTCAGCAAGGTTCACCTATACGTGAACAGATGAACATCCTCACATCCTATGTTGATGCCAGTCAAGTATATGGGAGCAACAATAAATTGGCCAGAATGCTGCGGAACAACGACAATCAACTGGGTCTCATGGCTGTGAATAATAACTTTTCTGATAATGGCCGCCCCTACCTACCTTTCAGTACAAATGGAATTGAAGAAGATTTCTGCCAGCAGACTAACAAGTCATCTGGTCTCCCGTGCTTCTTAGCCGGTAAGTGGTGACTTATAAATGTTCTGTCTATCAATTATATGATAACTTCCTGCTAGTTTCTTGTCTAAGGGATCTTTCACACATCAGTTTTTTTGGTAAAAGTGTGATCCATTATTATTAGTGATGAGCGAATATACTCGTTCCTCAAGATTTCCCGGGTGTCCTCCGAGTATTTTTTATTGTTCGGAGATTTAGTTTTCATCGCCCCAGCTGAATGATTTACAGCTATTAGCCAAGCTGAGTACATGTGGGGGTTGCCTGGTTGCTAGGGAATCCCTACATGTAATCAAGCAGGCTAGTAGCTGTAAATCATTCAGCTGCGGCGAAGAAAACTAAATCTCCGAGCAATAAAAAATACTCGGAGGACACCTCGGGAAATCTCGAGTAACGAGTATATTCGCTCATCGCTAATTATTATTTTTGTGGATAAGTTCTGGACCCATTCCAATCACTGTGCTATTACCCGTTTCCTTTTTTTTGAAGACTGATTGCCCGCCAAAAAATGGTTGGATCAAATTCTGCAATGTAGGTCAATTGTCCCGTGATAAGAAAAAAAAAACCAATATACAGCATATCCATGTGCTGTCTGTATTTTACTTTTAAATGGATATTGTAAGTTAGGATTTTTTTTTTTCATATAACATAAATGGATGCAGCAAGTATGGTAGGAACTGACACACGGACCAATAAAGGGTACAGCACACCGAGAAAAACATGCACCGTTTTTTATATTAAAAACTGACGTGCGAAAAAGGCTTAAATACCAGAGACTTTTTCATTCTAGGTGATGGTCGTGTCAGTGAGCAGCCAGGTTTAACTGCATTTCACACACTCTTTGTGAGAGAGCACAACCGTATAGCTGGAGTGTTACGCAGGATGAACCCAGGATGGAGTGGCGAAACACTATTCCAAGAAACCAGGAAAATAATTGGCGCCGTTTCACAGGTGAGACTTGCCGTATTTCTGGACACCATAGGTATTGTGTATAATGACCTCGGACCACATGCTGCTGTCCTGTTACGCTAAAACTCTATTTCCATACGCACTGTCAGAAGGAACATGTGTCATACAAAATGAAATATAGCAGAGGTGTGGAGGTGTATCTCATACAGGATTCCCCTTGGGGGTATCCTCTGAGTGCTAACCATGCCCAGTGTACAGCCTTATAATTAGAGCTTGTGACTTCATACCACTATCCAGGTGACTATAAAGAGGACATATCACTTGCCATAAATAAGATTTCTCAATGGTTGTAAGTGCCGCTGTTCTCCTGATTCTGCCATTGCGTGGCTAATTTACATTTGGTGCAGTTACCACCCAATTAAAGCATTTTTTGTTTATTATTGTTTATTTTTTGTTGGTGCGTCTCTCTGTCGCTGAGTTATGGCCCTCTCTTTCTTGTATGCAAATGTAGATTTTTTTAGCCAACTAGGCGTGGTCCTAAATAGACTCCCATATAAAATAGTTGGGGACCACTCGCAGATGTCTAAAAAAATAGATTTGTTCTCAGGAACAGAGAGTCTCAGAAATAAAGGAAAAACAACATTAGATTCAGGAGAACAGTGGCCTTTACACCAGGTAATATAATTACGATTTTGTAGCATATTTCTTGAAAAATTCTAAAAATTCTGATAGAAAAGACTTCCATCCAGTCAACCAAACAATATTAACAGAGATTACAGCCTAAATGTGACTGTCAGGTTTAGGATACAGAACCTTCTAAACTGTTTGTGTATTTCTGTGTACACTGTTCATAGGCAGAAATATGCCTATCGGTGGTGGGGCGGGATTATGCAGAGCTCATGAATATGGAGGACTACATGGCAACATTTTTACTAGTCCTCTAGTGATAATTTCCTACTGTTTTTTTTGAAAACTACACCAAGCATCCCAATGAGTGACACATTGCTTGAATCAGGGTCTCTGTCCCTACATTATGTTACCCTCAGATTAGGTGGCAAAAACCTGGTGACAGATTCCCTTTAAAGAATCTCTACAAACAAGCCTTGAGGTTTTTAACACACCCGGTTTAAAAAAGACAGCACAGCGCATGGTTGCAGCACCGATGGCATACATATGCTGCTTGGCTGAAAGGTAGGTCCATTCATTAGAATGAATACGTTCAGCCCACAAGTCAGATCACAGAAGAACTCCACAGCCTGCAAACAAAGACAGACATGTGAACACTGTAATGTGTCCATGTGCGAGCCATCCGAAAAATGAATAACACACACATGACAAAGATGGACATGAAAATTAGGCCTAAAATATGTTATTATTTTGTTTTGCATAGGCAAGATGTAAAGAAATGGTTTTCTTTCCTCATATAAATTTAAACTAATAGGTCATTGTATATTTCTTTTATTTACATTTATTTCTACAGAAAATAAACTACAAGGATTGGCTTCCCCTACTGTTGGGTTCATCTATGTCTCGAGTGCTTCCTCAATACCGTAATTATAATGAGTCGGTGAATCCGGGAGCATCTAATGTGTTCAGCTTGGTCTTCCGTATGGGTCACACAATGATTCAGCCATTTATTTATCGATTGGTGGATAACTACAAGACCTCACAAAGGTTGCCTCCGGTCCCTCTGCACCTTACATTCTTCAATACATGGAGAGTTGTGAGAGAAGGTACTGAAATATAATGTGGATTTTAAAGCAAAACCAAAAACATGGGGCAGTCCACCTGTTGGTACAAGTGGAATATGTAGGTGCAATTTCACACTGTGGTCATAAATAGACAAATATATCTTAGAATAAAAGCAAAGAACCTGCAATGAACAGCGTACCCTGCCGTAAGGAAGTAGATAGTAGCAACATATGTAAAAAACCACAGCGCACTTAATTAACATATTTTTATGAAAAAGGCGTAAAAGCCACCCTAGCGCAACAAAGTGCACCTAATCAGGATGGTCCCTAACTCCAGGAACTCACCTCACTATATGCCAGCAGGCTTCAAAATAGTCGAGGACGGAGAAGGAACTGGGGCTGACTGTGGTTTACACATTTACGTACTTTTGGATGTTATGTTTCATAATTTCTTATTTTCCTACTGAAATATCTAATATCTGGAACAGTATTTCTCACTGTTCGTAAGCAAAGTTCTCTAAAACTTTGATCTGTTCTGATTCTAGAAGCAGCAAAATTTAGAGGGACTGGGGAAGCGAGGGCTGGACACATGGGTATAAGGTTAGGAAGGTTGTGGAAATTTGTGCTAGATTGTGGATGGGAGGTAGCAGTAACTGTGGGGATGTGGTGAGGACCAGGATTTGGAGAGACATCACCAGCAGTGAGGAGGAGCAGAGAAAGTGTTAGTAGGTGGGAGCAGGAGAGGGCGTGAGGGGGCTGTCTGTGCTTGGAGACAGGATTTTATGTTCTGGAACAGTTCTGAGGAGGAGGTGAGATGGATGAGGAGGATAGAGGGAGAGAAGGCCAGCTCATAACTAGGTGTACTGATTAGAGGGGTTAGCAGGAGGTGAAGCACTATGGGGGTTAGAGTGGAAACAAACAGAAACATTGTTTACTTGTCTATCTATCCAGTTACCTTCAGTTCCCATTCTGGTCTAATTCATTGCAATACACTTAGGGTACCGTCACACAGTACCATTTTGATCGCTACGACGGCACGATCCGTGACGTCGCAGCGATCGTATGATTATCGCTCCAGCGTCGTAGACTGCGGTCACACGTTGCAATCACGGTGCTGGAGCGATGCCGAGGTCCCCGGGTAACCAGGGTAAACATCGGGTTACTAAGCGCAGGGCCGCGCTTAGTAACCCGATGTTTACCCTGGTTACCAGCGTAAACGTAAAAAAAACAAACAGTACATACTCACATTCCGGTGTCTGTCCTCCGGCATCTCAGCTTCTCTGCACTGTGTAAGCACAGCGGCCGGAAAGCACAGCGGTGACGTCAGACGTCACCGCTGTGCTCGCTTTCCGGCTTGCCGGCGCTCACAGTGCAGAGAAGCTGAGATGCCGGAGGACAGACACCGGAATGTAAGTATGTACGGTTTGTTTTTTTTTTACTTTTACGCTGGTAACCACGGTAAACATCGGGTTACTAAGCGCGGCCCTGCGCTTAGTTACCCGATGTTTACCCTGGTTACAAGCGAACACATCGCTGGATTGCTGTCACACACAACGATCCAGCGATGTCAGCGGGAGATCCAGCGACGAAAGAAAGTTCCATACGATCTGCTACGACGTACGATTCTCAGCAGGATCCCTGATCGCTGCTGCGTGTCAGACACAGCGATATCGTATGGATATCGCTGGAACGTCACGGATCGTACGGTCGTAGCGATCAAAGTGTGACTGTGTGACGGTACCCTTAGATGATGCACTGAGCAGACTGACATCTATGCAGACTTCTAACTCACAATATATTTGCTTGCAAATGCATTCAGGTGTAAAACAGAGGAGAGAGGCCTGTACTCATCTTGGTCAGAAAATTAAAGCTGAGCCAGATGCAGAATATATCACAGTCACAGTAAACAATTTTACACGTGTTCTTTAAAACCCCTCAATAGGGGGTGACCGCTATGATGGTGGGTGATTAATAATAATAAGAATAATCTTTTTATTAATATAGCTCCAACATGTTCCGCAGCGCTTTGCAGTTTGCACACATTATCATCACTGTCCCCGATGGGGCGTACAATCTAAATTCCCTATCAGTATGTCTTTGGAATGTGGGAGGAAACCGGAGAACCCAGAGAAAACCCACGCAAACACGGGGAGAACATACAAACTCCATGCAGATGTTGTCCAAGGTGGGATTTGAACCCAGGACTCCAGCGCTGCAAGGCTGCAGTGCTAACCACTGAGCCACCGTGCTGCCCCATAATTAAAGGAACATGGCCGTCATTGAAATGTGTCTGAATTTTGCCACTTGAATTTCTTAGTAAGCCAAATTAGGCCGACTGACAGATGGTGTAAACCTACACTTGACAATCTTGAGATGTGTCAAATTTATCATTCAGAATAAAACCACTTTGATAAATTTGGCAAATTTTAAGACTCTAATTCAGTAAATAAAGCTCCATAGTGGTTACAAGGTATCTATACCTTCCAAACATATGCCTAAATTAAACATTTTCCTAGCATATTAGTAAAACAGGTACATGTGTTGTAGGAAGTGTCATTACTGTGCCCTGGAGATAGCTTGTCAATATGTAGTACAGGTCACAGCAACCACTCAGCATTCAGAAAGATAGGATGTACAACAGTGTGAACAGCCTCTTATTACTGCAGCATTCCTGGTTTCTCCATTATTACTTAAAAATACATGATTACAGCAGTGTGAGCAGTCTCTTTTTATCTCAGCACATCTGGTTTCTTCCATATGACATTCAAAAATGGCTAACAAAGAACATGAATTCAAGAAAAATCACAAATAAACAGCCTTACCAACTCCAGGTCAGATTACCAATACACTACACTAATTTATGGGGGGGTTGGTTGCTTAGTTTTCAGTACAAGGCAACTACCCCCTTCGTGAATTGGTAGGTCTGTGAGTGGTTCCTCCATTAGTATTTTGCACCTGTGCTTCCCCGCCTTTATCATGGGGGTCTGCTGCATCCTGCTAGTGCATTGGTAATCTGACCTGCAGTTGGTAAGGCTGTTTTTTGTGATTTTTCTTTCTTCCATATTAGATCAGATAAACGTGGTGGACAGCTGTGTGAGAAGCCTCCTCTTACCTCAGCACACCTGGTATCCAGGATTACATCAGAAAGACAGGATGAACATCAGTGTAACCAGCCTCTCCTTACCTCAGCACACCTGGTATCTCCAGTATTAGATCAGAAAGGCAGTGTGGGGAGCAGTCTCTTATTTCCTTAGAGTCATTATCTCCAGTATTAGATCAAAATGACAGTATGGACAGCAGTGTGAACAGCTCCTTCTTACCCCACAGCACAAGTGGTCCCTGTACTAGATCAGAAGACAAGGTGGACAGCAGTGTGAGCAGCCTCTTCTTACATCAGCACCTCTGGTATCTCCAGTATAAAATCAGAGAGCCAGAGTGGACAACAGTGTGAGCGGCCTCTTCTTACCTCAGCACTTCTAGTGTCTCTAGTATTTGACAGAAAGACAGGGTGGACAGCAGTGTGAGCAGCCTCTTCTTACCTCAGCACCTCTGGTATCTCCAGTATAAAATCAGATAGACAGGGTGGACAACAGTGTGAGCAGCCTCTTCTTACCTCAGCACCTCTGGTATCTCCAGTATAATATCAGAGAGACAAGGTGGACAGCAGTGTGAACAGCCTCTTCTTACCTCAGCACCTCTGGTATCTCCAGTATAAAATCAGAGAGACAAGGTGGACAGCAGTGTGAGCAGCCTTTTCTTACCTCAGCCTCTTCACTCATAAGTACCCCTGGTATCCCCAATATTAGATCAGAGTATCCACTTGGAGCACATTGTCCTAAACATGAAGGGAGGGGTGTGGAGCTTCCTACTGCACATGCTCAGAGGTACTCTTCCCATTGACATTCTAGGACAGGATTCTGTCAGTGTAACAAGATGGTTACTGCCTCTCTAAACTAAACAGCTGTGATTTGCTAATGAATGGTATTTAGGAATATGAAAATGTGACTACTTAAAAGGACACAAACATATGTACCTATGGCCTTCTACTGTATAAACCTTGAATTGTGAAAATCTAAGGTGGATATGTCTTTAAGGCCTCTAAGGTGAATAGTCGCGTACCTATTCTACTGGTGTCAGTCATAGTGGTAAAAACGTATGTATTATTATTCATAGTGGTGTTCATATATCCGTGATTCCTTGCAGACCTGCCCATTTTTTTATCCGAGTCACAGATTTCAACATTGTAATGGACAGGAGAAGCTTCGCCATTTTTTTTTTTTTTGCATATGAAAAAATCAGTGATGAAACACTGATGGTAAAAACTCACACACTGACCAAACACTGATGATTATCAGTTTGTGTTTTTATGTATGAGAATAACCTTTGATGTCTGAATGAGGCCTAAACTATGTATTCACATACACAACTTTCCTTGCTATTACAGGAGGCATTGACCCTCTACTTCGAGGCCTTATGGCAAATCAAGCAAAGTTGAACAGGCAAAACCAGATTTTGGTTGATGAACTTCGAGAACATCTGTTTGAGTTGTTCAAACGTCTTGGCCTTGATTTGGGAGCCATCAACTTGCAGCGTGGACGAGATCATGGTTTACCAGGTAATTAAATTAGCATGATGCGGGTGTGTATATATATGTATGTGTGTGTGTATATATATATATATATATATATATATATATATATATATATATATATATATATATATATATATATATATATATATATATATATATATATATATATATATATATATATATACACTTTGTAAGATCGCAGCCACACATCCTGTATAGTACAGGTACAGAAGTATAGTACAGGTACAGAATATATCTATATATTTATTTAAATATATTTACATACAATACACGTACACAGCATATGTATACAGTATGTGCATTTCTATATAGTTTCAATGGAAGATAATGATTCTCCAGCTGTAATTTAAATCCTATCTGTTACACCAAGGTGGGTATCACTGTTCCACAATATATGTAGAGCACCCTCAATGTTCAAGAAAAAGTATAGAAATATATTCAAGTAGTATATTCACGTGAAGATTAAAATAAAAGTGATTCTTTATTGCGACCATAGTTACTTTTCAGTTCTTTTTCAAAGAGCTACAGCACTGAAGCCAAAGGAACATGGAGGAGCCCGAATAGGGTGCTGTGGCTTCAGTACTGTGATTATTTGAAAAATGCTTTTTCAACCGAAAAATCACTATTAATGGTCGCCATCATGTGAATGTACCACTTAAATACATTTCTACACTTTTACTTGAACATTGAGTGTGCAGTGAATATCTTCTCGAAGTATCCTGGGATCTCACTGCCATTCAACCAGCAGCTCCAACTAAATACACGTGTGCACTCCGTATTTCCTATACTCATAATATACAGTGCAGACCACAAGTTTGGACGCACCTTCTCATTTAAAGATTTGTCTGTATTTTCATGACTATGAAAATTGTACATTCACACTGAAGGCATCAAAACTATGAATTAACACGTGTGGAATTATGTACTTAACAAAAAAGTGTGAAACAACTGAAATTATGTCTTATATTCTAGGTTCTTGAAAGTAGCCACCTTTTGCTTTGATGACTGCTTTGCACACTCTTGGCATTCTTTTGATGAGCTTCAAGAGGTAGTCACCGGGAATGGTTTTCACTTCACAGGTGTGTCCTGTCAGGTTTAATAAGTGGGATTTCTTGCCTTATAAACGGGGTTGGGACCATCAGTCGTGTTGTGCAGAAGTTTGGTGGATACAAAGCTGATAGTCCTACTGAATAGACTGCTAGAATTTGTATTATGGCAAGAAAAAAGCAGCTAAGTAAAGAAAAAAGAGTGGCCATCATTACTTTAAGAAATGAAGGTCAGTCAGTCCGAAAAATTGGGAAAACTTTGAAAGTGTCCCCAAGTGCAGTGGCAAAAACCATCAAGCGTTACAAAGAAACTGGCTCACATGAGGACCGCCCCAGGAAAGGAAGACCAAGAGTCACCTCTGCTTCTGAGGATAAGTTTATCCAAGTCACCAGCCTCAGAAATCGCAGGTTAACAGCAGCTCAGATTAGAGACCAGGTCAATGCCACACAGAGTTCTAGCAGCAGACACATCTCTACAACAACTGTTAAGAGGAGACTTTGTGCAGCAGGCCTTCATGGTAAAATAGCTGCTAGGAAACCACTGCTAAGGACAGGCAACAAGTAGAAGAGACTTGTTTGGGCTAAAGAACACAAGGAATGGACATTAGACCAGTGGAAATCTGTGCTTTGGTCTGATGAGTCCAAATTTGAGATCTTTGGTTCCAACCACCGTGTCTTTGTGCGACGCAGAAGACGTGAACGGATGGACTCTACATGCCTGGTTCCCACCGTGAAGCATGGAGGAGGAGGTGTGATGGTGTGGGGGTGCTTTGCTGGTGACACTGATGGGGATTTATTCAAAATTGAAGGCATACTGAACCAGCATGGCTACCACAGCATCTTGCAGTGCTAACATGTGCTAAACATCCCTGGGAACTCTTTCAAGATTGTTGGAAGACCATTCCCGGTGACTACCTCTTGAAGCTCATCAAGAGAATGCCAAGAGTGTGCAAAGCAGTCATCAAAGCAAAAGGTGGCTACTTTGAAGAACCTACAATATAAGACATAGACATAATTTCAGTTGTTTCACACTTTGTTGTTAAGTATATAATTCCACATGTGTTAATTCATAGTTTTGATGCCTTCAGTGTGAATGTACAATTTCCATAGTCATGAAAATACAGAAAAATCTTTAAATTAGAAGGTGTGTCCAAACTTTTGGTCTGTACTGTATGTAGTATAGGGATAGATTCCTCCACCTATGATGGAGGATGCTGGGGAAAAGAAGGGTTTAGGTTTTCATTATGCTTAATCCTTAAGAAATCACATTCTGTGATCTTTGTGTCGAGCAGCTCTCTGCTGCCCCCTATTGTTTAGACAATTACATGATTGACGGACGATTAACGGAGGAGACTGCAAGCTAATTCCACTAATAGGCCAGTTATTGTGAAACTAACCTCTGATACCTTCACTTCGAACTCCACAATAACCCAAGAAAGATTACAGGTCCTTCTCAAAAAATTAGCATATAGTGTTAAATTTCATTATTTACCATAATGTAATGATTACAATTAAACTTTCATATATTATAGATTCATTATCCACCAACTGAAATTTGTCAGGTCTTTTATTGTTTTAATACTGATGATTTAGGCATACAACTCCTGATAACCCAAAAAACCTGTCTCAATAAATTAGCATATTTCACCCGTCCAATCAAATAAAAGTGTTTTTTAATAACAAACAAAAAAACCATCAAATAATAATGTTCAGTTATGCACTCAATACTTGGTCAGGAATCCTTTGGCAGAAATGACTGCTTCAATGCGGCGTGGCATGGAGGCAATCAGCCTGTGACACTGCTGAGATGTTATGGAGGCCCAGGATGCTTCAATAGCGGCCTTAAGCTCATCCAGAGTGTTGGGTCTTGCGTCTCTCAACTTTCTCTTCACAATATCCCACAGATTCTCTATGGGGTTCAGGTCAGGAGAGTTGGCAGGCCAATTGAGCACAGTAATACCATGGTCAGTAAACCATTTACCAGTGGTTTTGGCACTGTGAGCAGGTGCCAGGTCGTGCTGAAAAATGAAATCTTCATCTCCATAAAGCATTTCAGCCGATGGAAGCATGAAGTGCTCCAAAATCTCCTGATAGCTAGCTGCATTGACCCTGCCCTTGATGAAACACAGTGGACCAACACCAGCAGCTGACATGGCACCTCACACCATCACTGACTGTGGGTACTTGACACTGGACTTCAGGCATTTTGGCATTTCCTTCTCCCCAGTCTTCCTCCAGACTCTGGCACCTTGATTTCCGAATGACATGCAAAATTTGCTTTCATCAGAAAAAAGTACTTGGGACCACTTAGCAACAGTCCAGTGCTGCTTCTCTGTAGCCCAGGTCAGGCGCTTCTGCCGCTGTTTATGGTTCAAAAGTGGCTTTACCTGGGGAATGCGGCACCTGTTTCCACACCAGACTCAGTCCACTGCTTCCTCAGGTTCCCCAAGGTCTGGAATCGGTCCTTCTCCACAATCTTCCTCAGGGTCCGGTCACCTCTTCTCGTTGTACAGCGTTTTCTGCCACATTTTTTCCTTCCAACAGACTTACCATTGAGGTGCCTTGATACAGCACTCTGGGAACAGCCTATTTGTTGAGAAATTTCTTTCTGGGTCTTACCCTCTTGCTTGAGGGTGTCAATGATGGCCTTCTTGACATCTGTCAGGTCGCTAGTCTTACCCATGATGGGGGTTTTGAGTAATGAACCAGGCAGGGAGTTTTTAAAAGCCTAAGGTATCTTTTGCATGTGTTTAGAGTTAATTAGTTGATTCAGAAGATTAGGGTAATAGGTCGTTTAGAGAACCTTTTCTTGATATGCTAATTTATTGAGACAGGTTTTTTGGGTTATCAGGAGTTGTATGCCAAAATCATCAGGATTAAAACAATAAAAGACCTGACAAATTTCAGTTGGTGGATAATGAATCTATAATATATGAAAGTTTAATTGTAATCATTACATTATGGTAAATAATGAAATTTAACACTATATGCTAATTTTTTGAGAAGGACCTGTATTAGCTGCCACCACCAGTCATTTTTTTTATATATATATATTCAGGCCGACTGGATGCCTGGTAATTAGAGTATAGCTGCGAGGCGCAGTATACAAAACAAAAGGAGCAGAACTAATAAATATTATATAGGCAGTGATTATAAAAAATGTACAAAGTTTTTACAAAGGAGACAAAACAATATAGCATATACAATTGCAGAAAATAAAAATGGATTAACAGAAGACTTGCTACAGCCATCACAGACTTGATTCAGCTATCAGATGAAAGCAATCTGATTGAAAATGTCTGGTTAACGGGATCAAGCTTACACCAACATGTATCTTCCTCAGCATTGAACACAGATCATAATTTGTCTTGAACTTTTATCAGTACTTGAGTTACACCCACCCACCCCTTACCTTATGATGACCTCACGTGGTTCGGGTTGTGGGATGTCCTCAACCCTTCAGGATTTTATGAAAATGTGATAACTTCACTCCTGTTGATTGCAGAATTTAGAGATCGACGCCATATTTTCCATCAAATATGACATGGTTTTTGTCAGTTGTCTAGCCACTATGGATTTAATGCTTATTGGCAGGGGTTACAGTTATGAAAAAAGATGCATCTTCTTCCCCGATTAGCCCTGAAGCTGAAAATGTATGTCCCATCACTATTAGATTTATACAAGACCCAATATTCAGACTTTTGTACTGGTGCCCAGGTGTCTGGCAAAGATGTTTGCATGAAAGGAATGTACACTTCACAGCTAGATGTAATTCCCTACTTCCCTGTGTCCATTGTAAGTCTAAAGGTACCGTCATATTAAGCGACGCTGCAGCGATATAGACAACGATGCCGATCGCTGCAGCGTCGCTGTTTCGTCGTTGTGTGGTCGCTGGAGAGCTGTCACACAGACAGCTCTCCAGCGACCAACGATGCCGAAGTCCCCGGGTAACCAGGGTAAACATCGGGTTACTAAGCGCAGGGCCACGCTTAGTAACCCAATGTTTACCCTGGTTACCAGTGTAAATGTAAAAAAAAACAAACACTACATACTTACATTCCGTTGTCTGTCGCGTCCCCCGGCGTCCGCTTCCCTGCACTGTGTAAGCGCCGGCCGTAAAGCAGAGCGGTGACGTCACCGCTGTGCTTTGCTTTACGGCCGGCACTGACACATTCAGTGCAGGGAAGCGGACGCCGGGGGACGCGACAGACACCGGAATGTAAGTATGTAGTGTTTGGTTTTTTTTACATTTACACTGGTAACCAGGGTAAACATTGGGTTACTAAGCGCGGCCCTGCGCTTAGTATCCCGATGTTTACCCTGGTTACCAGTGAAGACATCGCTGAATCAGCGTCACACACACCGATTCAGCGATGTCAGCGGGTGATCCAGCGACTAAATAAGGTGCTGGCCTTCTAGCTCCGACCAGCGATATCACAGCAGGATCCAGATCGCTGCTGCGTGTCAAACTCAACGATATCGCTATCCAGGACGCTGCAACGTCACGGATCGCTATCGTTATCGTTGTTAAGTTGTTCAGTGTGAAGGTACCTTAAGTGTCAGCTAGATTGCCAGCTCTTGTCTCCTGCTGCAAATCTGTGTGACAGAGGAGGAGTTGGAGGGGGGGTAAATGCCCCCTGTCTAGTGTGGCTTAGAGATTTTAATATTTTCTAGGACATTTCATATGTAAACTAGATGGGTATTTCCTGAAGGAACTACAGATAGTGCTTTGGAATGGTGCCCGGGCTGCCCCTGCAAGACTTTCCACACTTGGGTGCCCCTCAGGCACTGGTTTGGTAGTTGTAGCCCCTCAGGGTTGAGGCCACTCTGGGTCCGATTTGGTGGCCCGGGTCACTCTGGGTCCGATTTGGTGGCCCGGGTCACTCTGGGTCCGATTTGGTGGCCCGGGTAACTCTGGGTCCGATTTGGTGGCCCGGGTCACTCTGGGTCCGATTTGGTGGCCCGGGTCACTCTGGGTCCGATTTGGTGGCCCGGGTCACTCTGGGTCCGATTTGGTGGCCCGGGTCACTCTGGGTCCGATTTGGTGGCCCGGGTCACTCTGGGTCCGATTTGGTGGCCTGCGTCACTCTGGGTCCGATTTGGTGGCCCGGGTCACTCTGGGTCCGATTTGGTGGCCCGGGTCACTCTGGGTCCGATTTGGTGGCCCGGGTCACTCTGGGTCCGATTTGGTGGCCCGGGTCACTCTGGGTCCGATTTGGTGGCCCGGGTCACTCTGGGTCCGATTTGGTGGCCCGGGTCACTCTGGGTCCGATTTGGTGGCCCGGGTCACTCTGGGTCCGATTTGGTGGCCCGGGTCACTCTGGGTCCGATTTGGTGGCCCGGGTCACTCTGGGTCCGATTTGGTGGCCCGGGTCACTCTGGGTCCGATTTGGTGGCCCGGGTCACTCTGGGTCCGATATGGTGGCCCGGGTCACTCTGGGTCCGATATGGTGGCCCGGGTCACTCTGGGTCCGATTTGGTGGCCCGGGTCACTCTGGGTCCGATTTGGTGGCCCGGGTCACTCTGGGTCCGATTTGGTGGCCCGGGTCACTCTGGGTCCGATTTGGTGGCCCGGGTCACTCTGGGTCCGATTTGGTGGCCCGGGTCACTCTGGGTCCGATTTGGTGGCCCGGGTCACTCTGGGTCCGATTTGGTGGCCCGGGTCACTCTGGGTCCGATTTGGTGGCCCGGGTCACTCTGGGTCCGATTTGGTGGCCCGGGTCACTGACTGACAGCAGGACAAGGGAATGGCTGATAACAGAGAGAAATAGACTGACAGCAGGACGGGGATTGGCTGATAACAGAGAGAAATAGACGGACAGCAGGATGGGGGAATGGCTGATAACAGAGAGAATAGACTGACAGCAGGACGGGGAATGGCTGATAACAGAGAGAATAGACTGACAGCAGGACAGTGGAATGGCTGATAACGGAGAGAAATAGACTGACAGCAGGACAAGGGAATGGCTGATAACAGAGAGGAGCTGATATTATCTGACTGACAAAACCTGTTTCCTAGTGGGCTTGTAGGCGTTGGCATAGTAACTGCGTCTGACTGCGCATATCAATGAGCTAATCAGCCAGGTGGCAGTTTTGAAATTGCCTCAGAAACCAGGCCATTATACCCTATGAGGAAATTTCCCTATTGAAATGCATTGAGCAATGCTTTTCAATGGGGGGAAAACAATTTTCAAACGCAAATTGCGCCCAAACTACAAATCCGATCGACACGAAAAATACTTAGCACACCTCTCGTAGACGCTGGCTTCGAAATGACACCTCACTGGAGTCTGTGCGTTTAGCGGTTCGGGCCGCATTAACTGCGGAAAAAAGCCTAATAATAATAATAACTAGATGGGTATTTCCTGGAGGAACTACAGATAGTGCTTTGGAATGGTGCCCGGGCTGCCCCTGCAAGACTTTCACACTTGGGTGCCCCTCAGGCGCTGGTTTGGTAGTTGTAGCCCCTCAGGGTTGAGGCCACTCTGGGTCCGATTTGGTGGGCCGGGTCACTCTGGGTCCGATTTGGTGGCCCGGGTCACTCTGGGTCCGATTTGGTGGCCCGGGTCACTCTGGGTCCGATTTGGTGGCCCGGGTCACTCTGGGTCTGATTTGGTGGCCCGGGTCACTCTGGGTCCGATTTGGTGGGCCGGGTCACTCTGGGTCCGATTTGGTGGCCCGGGTCACTCTGGGTCCGATTTGGTGGCCCGGGTCACTCTGGGTCCGATTTGGTGGCCCGGGTCACTCTGGGTCCGATTTGGTGGCCCGGGTCACTCTGGGTCCGATTTGGTGGCCCGGGTCACTCTGGGTCCGATTTGGTGGCCCGGGTCACTCTGGGTCCGAGTTGGTGGCCCGGGTCACTCTGGGTCCGATTTGGTGGGCCGGGTCACTCTGGGTCCGATTTGGTGGCCCGGGTCACTCTGGGTCCGATTTGGTGGCCCGGGTCACTCTGGGTCCGAGTTGGTGGCCCGGGTCACTCTGGGTCCGAGTTGGTGGCCCGGGTCACTCTGGGTCCGATTTGGCGGGTGGTGCCACTCTGGGTCCGATTTGGCGGGCGGCGCCACTCTGGGTCCGATTTGGCGGGCGGCGCCACTCTGGGTCCGATTTGGCGGGCGGCACCACTCTGGGTCCGATTTGGCGGGCAGTGCCACTCTGGGTCCGATTTGGCGGGCGGCGCCACTCTGGGTCCGATTTGGCGGGCGGCGCCACTCTGGGTCCCATTTGGCGGGCGGCGCCACTCTGGGTCCGATTTGGCGGGCAGCGCCACTCTGGGTCTGATTTGGCAGGCAGCGCCACTCTGGGTCCGATTTGGCGGGCGGGGCAATAATTATAATATGACTACAGATAGTGCTTTGGAATTGTGCTGTGCTGTCACTTTAAGAGCTGATATTATCTGACAACACTTGTGTGCTGGACTCATGTAGAGTTCATAGGCGTTGGCATAGTAACTGGGTCTGACTGCGCTGTATACTGCGCGGGTCTGCGCTGTATACTGCGCGGCTCTGCGCTGTATACTGCGTGGCTCTGCGCTGTATACTGCAAGGCTCTGCGCTGTATACTGCGGGGCTCTGCGCTGTATGCTGCGCGGCTCTGCGCGGCTCTGCGCTGTATGCTGCGCGGCTCTGCGCTGTATGCTGCGCGGCTCTGCGCGGCTCTGCGCTGTATGCTGTGCGGCTCTGCGCTGTATGCTGCGCGGCTCCGCGCTGTATGCTGCGCGGCTCCGCGCTGTATAATGCGCGGCTCTGCGCTGTATACTGCGCGGCTCTGCGCTGTATGCTGCGGGGCTCTGCGCTGTATGCTGCAGGGCTCTGCGCTGTATGCTGCGTGGCTCTGCGCTGTATGCTGCGCAGCTCTGCGCTGTATGCTGCGCGGCTCTGCGCTGTATAATGCGCGGCTCTCGCTGTATACTGCGGGGCTCTGCGCTGTATGCTGCGGGGCTCTGCGCTGTATGCTGCGCAGCTCCGCGCTGTATGCTGCGGGGCACTGCGCTGTATAATGCGTGGCTCTGCGCTGTATACTGCGCGGCTCTGCGCTGTATACTGCGGGGCTCTGCGCTGTATGCTGCGGGGCTCTGCGTTGTATACTGCGCGGCTCTGCGCTGTATGCTGCGGGGCTCTGCGCTGTATGCTGCGGGGCTCTGCGCTGTATGCTGCGCGGCTCTGCGCTGTATGCTGCGGGGCTCCGCGCTGTATGCTGCGGGGCTCCGCGCTGTATGCTGTGCGGCTCCGCGCTGTATGCTGCGCGGCTCCACGCTGTATAATGCGCGGCTCTGCGCTGTATGCTGCGGGGCTCTGCGCTGTATGCTGCGGGGCTCTGCGCTGTATGCTGCGGGGCTCTGCGCTGTATGCTGCGGGGCTCTGCGCTGTATGCTGCGCGGCTCTGCGCTGTATGCTGCGCGGCTGTGTGCTGTATAATGCGCGTCTCTGCGCTGTATACTGCTCGGCTCTGCGCTGTATACTGCGGGGCTCTGCGCTGTATGCTGCGGGGCTCTGCGCTGTATACTGTAATAATAATAAGACTACAGATAGTGCTTTGAAATTGTGCTGTGCTGTCACTTTAAGAGCTGATATTATCTGACAAAACGGTGACCTGGTGGAGTTGATAGGCGTTGGCATAGTAACTGTGTCTGACTGCACATATCAATGAGCTAATCAGCCAGGTGGCATTTGGCAGTTAAGTTATTTTTAGAAATTGCCTCAGAAACCAGCCCATTTTAAACGTATAGGAAAATTTCCCTATTGAAATGCATTGAAAACAATGCTTTCCAATGAGGGGGAAACAATTTTCAAATGCAAATTGCACCAAAACTACAAATCCGATCGACATGAAAATAACTTAGCACACCTCTCGTGGACGCTGGCTTCGAAATGACACCTCACTGGAGTCTGTGCGTTTTACGGTTTGGGCCGCATTAATTGCGGAAAAAAGCCTAATAATAATAAGAATAAGAAGAAGAACTAGATGGGTATTTCCTGAAGGAACTACAGATAGTGCTTTGGAATGGTGCCCGGGCTGCCCCTGCAAGACTTTCACACTTGGGTGCCCCTCAGGCGCTTGTTTGGTAGTTGTAGCCCCTCAGGGTTGAGGCCACTCTGGGTCCGATTTGGTGGGCGGGGTCACTCTCGGTCCGATTTGGTGGGCGGGGTCACTCTGGGTCCGATTTGGTGGGCGGAGACACTCTGGGTCCGATTTGGTGGGCGGGGCACCTCAGGGTCCGATTTGGTGGGCGGGGTCACTCTGGGTCCGATTTGGTGGGCGGGGTCACTCTGGGACCAATTTGGTGGGCAGAGCTACTCTGGGTCCGATTTGGTGTGCGGGGTCACTCTGGGTCCGATTTGGTGGGCGGAGCCACTCTGGGTCCGATTTGGTGGACGGGGTCACTCAGGGTCCGATTTGGTGGACGGGGTAACTCAGGGTCCGATTTGGTGGGCCGGGTCACTCAGGGTCCGATTTTGTGGGCGGGGTCACTCAGGGTCCGATTTGGTGAGGGGTCACTCAGGGTCCGATTTGGTGGGCGGGGTCACTCAGGGTCCGATTTGGTGGATGGGGTCACTCAGGGTCCGATTTGGTGGACGGGGTCACTCAGGGTCCGATTTGGTTGGCGGGGTCATTCTGGGTTCGATTTGGTGGGCGGGGTCACTCTGGGTCCGATTTGGTGGGCCACGGAATCGGGGGTGCACTTACTTTTCACACACGGGACGAGAAGGTGTCATAGTCACTTTATTCTGATGTTTGACTTTGATAAATGATCATGTCCTAAAATGGACACCATACATTTGCATAGCTGCCATCTTTGGAAGGTCAAGTTGGGGGTAATGGAAAGTTCGCCATTATGTCCTATGGGAATTTTTTTTTGAAATGCAATTTTTAAAAAAACTATAAATCGGATCGACACGAAAAATACTTAGCACACCTCTCGTGGACGCTGGCTTCGAAATGACGCCTCACTGGAGACTGTGCGTGCAGCGGTTCGGGCCGCATTAATTGCGGAAAAAAACTGAATAATAAGATTACCACGTTCGGATTACAATAATAATACTAGATGGGTATTTCCTGAAGGAACTACAGATAGTGCTTTGGAATGGTGCCCGGGTTGCCCCAGCAAGACTTTCACACTTGGGTGCCCCTCAGGCGCTGGCTTGGTAGTTGTAGCCCCTAAAGGGGTGAGGCCACTATGGGTCCGATTTGGTGGCCCGGGTCACTCGGGGTCCGATTTGGGGGGCCGGGTCACTCAGGTTCTGATTTGGGGGACCGCGCCACTCGGGGTCCGATTTGGGGGGCCGCGCCACTCGGGGTCCGATTTGGCGGGCCGCGCCACTCGGGGTCCGATTTGGCAGGCCGCGCCACTCGGGGTCCGATTTGGCGGGCCGCGCCACTCCGGGTCCGATCTGGCGGGCCGCGCCACTCCGGGTCCGATTTGGGGGGCCGGGTCACTCCGGGTCCGATTTGGCGGGCCGCGCCACTCCGGGTCCAATTTGGCGGGCCGCGCCACTCCGGGTCCGATTTGGCGGGCCGCGCCACTTCGGGTCCGATTTGGCGGGCCGCGCCACTCCGGGTCCGATTTGGCGGGCCGCGCCACTCCGGGTCCGATTTGGCGGGCCGCGCCACTCCGGGTCCGATTTGGCGGGCCGCGCCACTCCGGGTCCGATTTGGCGGGCCGCGCCACTCCGGGTCCGATTTGGCGGGCCGCGCCACTCCGGGTCCGATTTGGCGGGCCGCGCCACTCCGGGTCCGATTTGGCGGGCCGCGCCACTCCGGGTCCGATTTGGCGGGCCGCGCCACTCCGGGTCCGATTTGGTTGGCCGCGCCACTCCGGGTCCGATTTGGCGGGCGGTGCCACTCCGGGTCCGATTTGGCGGGCGGCGCCACTCTGGGTCCGATTTGGCGGGCGGCGCCACTCTGGGTCCGATTTGGCGGGCGGCCACTCTGGGTCCGATTTGGCGGGCGGCGCCACTCTGGGTCCGATTTGGCGGGCGGCGCCACTCTGGGTCCGATTTGGCGGGCGGCGCCACTCCGGGTCCGATTTGGTTGGCCGCGCCACTCCGGGTCCGATTTGGCGGGCGGTGCCACTCCGGGTCCGATTTGGCGGGCGGCGCCACTCTGGGTCCGATTTGGCGGGCGGCGCCACTCTGGGTCCGATTTGGCGGGCGGCGCCACTCTGGGTCCGATTTGGCGGGCGGCGCCACTCTGGGTCCGATTTGGCGGGCGGCGCCACTCTGGGTCCGATTTGGCGGGCGGCGCCACTCTGGGTCCGATTTGGCGGGCGGCGCCACTCTGGGTCCGATTTGGCGGGCGGCGCCACTCTGGGTCCGATTTGGCGGGCGGCGCCACCCTGGGTCCGATTTGGCGGGCGGCGCCACCCTGGGTCCGATTTGGCGGGCGGCGCCACTCTGGGTCCGATTTGGCGGGCGGCGCCACTCTGGGTCCGATTTGGCGGGCGGCGCCACTCTGGGTCCGATTTGGCGGGCGGCGCCACTCTGGGTCCGATTTGGCGGGCGGCGCCACTCTGGGTCCGATTTGGCGGGCGGCGCCACTCTGGGTCCGATTTGGCGGGCGGCGCCACTCTGGGTCCGATTTGGCGGGCGGCGCCACCCTGGGTCCGATTTGGCGGGCGGCGCCACCCTGGGTCCGATTTGGCGGGCGGCGCCACCCTGGGTCCGATTTGGCGGGCGGCGCCACCCTGGGTCCGAGTTGGCGGGCGGCGCCACCCTGGGTCCGAGTTGGCGGGCGGCGCCACCCTGGGTCCGAGTTGGCGGGCGGCGCCACCCTGGGTCCGATTTGGCGGGCGGCGCCACTCTGGGTCCCATTTGGCGGGCGGCGCCACTCTGGGTCCGATTTGGCGGGCTGGGTCCGATTTGGTGAGCGGGGCAATAATTACAATAAGACTATAGATAGTGCTTTGAAATTGTGCTGTGCTATCACTTTAAGAGCTGATATTATCTGCCAAAACTGTCCTGCTAGGGTCATGTACAGTTCGCAGGCGTTGGCATAGTAACTGGGCCTGACTGAGCATATCAATGAGCTAATCAGCCAGGTGGCAGGTACATTTCAAATTGCCTCAGAAACCCGGCCATTATAACCTATGTGAAAATTTCCCTATTGAAAAGCATTACAATGAGGGGAAAAAACATTTTCAAACGCAAATTGCGCCAAAACTACAAATCCGATCGACACGAAAAATACTTAGCACACCTCTTGGGGACGCTGGCTTCGAAATGACACCTCACTGGAGTCTGTGAGTGAAGCGGTTCGGGCCGCATTACGTGCGGACTGAATAATAATAAGAACTAGATGGGTATTTCCTGAAGGAACTACAGATAGTGCTTTGGAATGGTGCCCGGGCTGCCCCTGCAAGACTTTGACACTTGGGTGCCCCTCAGGCGGTCCGATTTGGTGGGTTGGGTCAATCTGGGTCTGATTTTGTGGGCGGGGTAAATCTAGGTCCGATTCGGTGGGCGGGGTCACTTTTGGTCCGATTCTGTGGGCGCGGCCACTCTGGGTCCGATTCGGTGGGCGGAGCCACTCTGGGTCCGATTTGGTGGGCGGGGCACCTTAGGGACCAATTTGGTGGGTGGGGTCACTCGGTCCGATTTGGTGGGCTGGGCACCTCAGGGTCTGATTTGGTGGGCTGGGCACCTCAGGGTCCGATTTGGTGGGTGGGGTCACTCTGGGTCCGATTTGGTGGGCGGGGTCACTCTGGGCCCGATTTGGTGGAAGGGGTCACTCTGGGTCCGATTTGGTGGAAGGGGTCACTCTGGGTCTGATTTGGTGGAAGGGGTCACTCTGGGTCCGATTTGGTGGGCGGGGTCACTCTGGGTCTGATTTAGGGGGCGGGGTCACTCTGGGTCCGATTTGGTGGGCCGGGCCCCTCGGGGTCCGATTTGGTGGGCCGGGCCTCTCGGGTTCCGAATTGGTGAGCGGGGTAATCTACTATCTAATTATCTAAGGGCACTTCCGTCTTTCTGTCTCACAACACCGCTACGTCATCATCTCGTGAGACCGCAATGCACTCTTGGGACCGGAGCGCGCAACAAGCATCGGGTACCGGCCACTCCAGGTGCAACAAGCATCGTGTACCGGCCGCTCTAGGAGGTGCAACAACCATCAGATACCGGCCGCTCCAGGAGGTGAGTATGTAACTTTTTTATTTTAATTCTTTTTTTTTTTAACAGGGATATGCAGTATACTATGTGACTGGACAATATACTACGTGACTGGGCAGTATAACTACGTGGCTCTGCGCTGTATACTGCGTGGCTCTGTGCTGTATACTGCGTGGCTCTGCGCTGTATACTACGCGGCTCTGCGCTGTATACTACGCGGCTCTGCGCTGTATACTGCGTGGCTCTGCGCTGTGTACTGCGCGGCTCTGCGCTGTGTACTGCACGGCTCTGCGCTGTGTACTGCGCGGCTCTGCACTGTGTACTGCGCGTTCTGCGCTGTATACTGCGCGGCTCTGCGCTGTATACTGCGCAGCTCTGCGCAGCTCTGCGCTTTGTACTGCGCGGCTCTGCGCTATATACTGCGTGGCTCTTCGCTGTATACTACGCGGCTCTGCGCTGTGTACTGCGCGGCTCTGCGCTGTGTACTGCGCGTGTCCGTGCTGTGTACTGCGCGTGTCTGCGCTGTATACTGCGGGGCTCTGCACTGTATACTGCTGGGCTCTGCGCTGTATACTACGCGGCTCAGCGCTGTATACTGCGCGGCTCTGCGCTGCATACTGCGTGGCTCTACGCTGCGTACTGCGCGGCTCTGCGCTGCATACTGGGTGGCTCTGCGCTGTGTACTGCGCGGCTCTGTGCTGTGTACTGTGCGGCTCTGCACTGTGTACTGCGCGGCTCTGCACTGTGTACTGCGCGGCTCTGCGCTGTGTACTGCGCGGCTCTGCGCTTTATACTGTGCGGCTCTGCGCTCTGTACTGCGCGGCTCTGCGCTGTGTACTGCGCGGCTCTGCGCTGTGTACTGCGCGGCTCTGCGCTGTGTACTGCGCGGCTCTGCGCTTTATACTGTGCGGCTCTGCGCTCTGTACTGCGCGGCTCTGCGCTGTGTACTGCGCGGCTCTGCGCTGTATACTGCGCGGCTCTGCGCTGTGTACTGCGCGGCTCTGCGCTGTGTACTGCGCGGCTCTGCGCTGTGTACTGCTCGGCTCTGCGCTGTGTACTGCGCGGCTCTGCGCTGTGTACTGCGCGGCTCTGCGCTGTGTACTGCGCGGCTCTGCGCTGTGTACTGCGCGGCTCTGCGCTGTGTACTGCACGGCTCTGCGCGGTATACTGCGCGGCTCTGCGCTTTATACTGTGCGGCTCTGCGCTCTGTACTGCACGGCTCTGCGCTGTCTACTGCGCGGCTCTGCGCTGTGTACTGCTCGGCTCTGCGCTGTGTACTGCGCGGCTCTCCGCTTTATACTGCGCGGCTCTGCGCTTTATACTGCGCGGCTTTGCGCTGTGTACTGCATGGCTCTGCGCTGTGTACTGCGCGGCTCTGCGCTGTGTACTGCACGGCTCTGCGCTGTGTACTGCACGGCTCTGCGCTTTATACTGCGCGGCTCTGCGCTGTGTACTGCACGGCTCTGCGCTGTGTACTGCGCGGCTCTGCGCTGTGTACTGCACGGCTCTGCGCTTTATACTGCGCGGCTCTGCGCTGTGTACTGCACGGCTCTGCGCTGTGTACTGCGCGGCTCTGCGCTGTGTACTGCGCGGCTCTGCGCTTTATACTGCGCGGCTCTGCGCTTTATACTGCGCGGCTCTGCGCTGTGTACTGCGCGGCTCTGCGCTGTGTACTGCGCGGCTCTGCGCTGTGTACTGCACGGCTCTGCGCTTTATACTGCGCGGCTCTGCGCTGTGTACTGCACGGCTCTGCGCTGTGTACTGCGCGGCTCTGCGCTGTGTACTGCACGGCTCTGCGCTTTAAACTGCCCGGCTCTGCGCTGTGTACTGCACGGCTCTGCGCTGTGTACTGCGCGGCTCTGCGCTGTGTACTGCGCGGCTCTGCGCTTTATACTGCGCGGCTCTGCGCTGTGTACTGCGCGGCTCTGCGCTGTGCACTGCGCGGCTCTGCGCTGTGTACTGCGCGGCTCTGCGCTGTGTACTGCGCGGCTCTGCGCTTTATACTGCGCGGTTCTGCGCTGTGTACTGCACGGCTCTGCGCTGTGTACTGCGCGGCTCTGCGCTGTGTACTGCACGGCTCTGCGCTTTATACTGCGCGGCTCTGCGCTGTGTACTGCACGGCTCTGCGCTGTGTACTGCGCGGCTCTGCGCTGTGTACTGCGCGGCTCTGCGCTTTATACTGCGCGGCTCTGCGCTGTGTACTGCGCGGCTCTGCGCTGTGTACTGCGCGGCTCTGCGCTGTGTACTGCACGGCTCTGCACTGTATACTGCGTGGCTGTGCAATATACTACGTGGACATGCATATTCTAGAATACCCGATGAGTTAGAATCGGGCCACAGTCTAATAATCATAAGACTACGGATAGTGGTTTGGAATTGTGCTGTACTGTCACTTTAAGAGCTGATATTATCTGACAAAACTTGTGACCTGGTGAGCTGATGTAGATTTCATAGGAGTTGGCATAGTAACTGTGTCTGACTGCGCATATCAATGAGCTAATCAGCCAGGTGGCAGTTATTTTTAGAAATTGCCTCAGAAACCAGCCCATTATAAACGTATAGGAAAATTTCTCCATTGAAACGCATTGAAAGACTTTTTTCAAACACAAATTGCGCAAAAACTACAAATCCGATCGACACGAAAAATACTTAGCACACCTCTCAGGAACGCTGGCTTCGAAATGACACCTCACTGGAGTCTGTGAGTTTAGCGGTTCGGGCCGCATTACGTGCGGACTGAATAATAAGAATAAGAAGAAGTTTACCACGGTGGAATAACAGTATAGTGCTTTGTTCCAAAGCACTATAACTACATGGGTATTTCCTGAAGGAACTACAGATAGTGCTTTGGAATGGTGCCCGGGCTGCCCCTGCAAGACTTTCACACTTGGGTGCCCCTCAGGCGGTCCGATTTGGTGGGTTGGGTCAATCTGGGTCTGATTTTGTGGGCGGGGTAAATCTAGGTCCGATTCGGTGGGCGGGGTCACTTTTGGTCCGATTCTGTGGGCGCGGCCACTCTGGGTCCGATTCGGTGGGCGGAGCCACTCTGGGTCCGATTTGGTGGGCGGGGCACCTTAGGGACCAATTTGGTGGGTGGGGTCACTCGGTCCGATTTGGTGGGCTGGGCACCTCAGGGTCTGATTTGGTGGGCTGGGCACCTCAGGGTCCGATTTGGTGGGTGGGGTCACTCTGGGTCCGATTTGGTGGGCGGGGTCACTCTGGGCCCGATTTGGTGGAAGGGGTCACTCTGGGTCCGATTTGGTGGAAGGGGTCACTCTGGGTCTGATTTGGTGGAAGGGGTCACTCTGGGTCCGATTTGGTGGGCGGAGCCACTCTGGGTCCGATTTGGTGGGCGGGGTCACTCTGGGTCTGATTTAGGGGGCGGGGTCACTCTGGGTCCGATTTGGTGGGCCGGGCCCCTCGGGGTCCGATTTGGTGGGCCGGGCCTCTCGGGTTCCGAATTGGTGAGCGGGGTAATCTACTATCTAATTATCTAAGGGCACTTCCGTCTTTCTGTCTCACAACACCGCTACGTCATCATCTCGTGAGACCGCAATGCACTCTTGGGACCGGAGCGCGCAACAAGCATCGGGTACCGGCCACTCCAGGTGCAACAAGCATCGTGTACCGGCCGCTCTAGGAGGTGCAACAACCATCAGATACCGGCCGCTCCAGGAGGTGAGTATGTAACTTTTTTATTTTAATTCTTTTTTTTTTTTAACAGGGATATGCAGTATACTATGTGACTGGACAATATACTACGTGACTGGGCAGTATAACTACGTGGCTCTGCGCTGTATACTGCGTGGCTCTGTGCTGTATACTGCGTGGCTCTGCGCTGTATACTACGCGGCTCTGCGCTGTATACTACGCGGCTCTGCGCTGTATACTGCGTGGCTCTGCGCTGTGTACTGCGCGGCTCTGCGCTGTGTACTGCACGGCTCTGCGCTGTGTACTGCGCGGCTCTGCACTGTGTACTGCGCGTTCTGCGCTGTATACTGCGCGGCTCTGCGCTGTATACTGCGCAGCTCTGCGCAGCTCTGCGCTTTGTACTGCGCGGCTCTGCGCTATATACTGCGTGGCTCTTCGCTGTATACTACGCGGCTCTGCGCTGTGTACTGCGCGGCTCTGCGCTGTGTACTGCGCGTGTCCGTGCTGTGTACTGCGCGTGTCTGCGCTGTATACTGCGGGGCTCTGCACTGTATACTGCGGGGCTCTGCGCTGTATACTACGCGGCTCAGCGCTGTATACTGCGCGGCTCTGCGCTGCATACTGCGTGGCTCTACGCTGCGTACTGCGCGGCTCTGCGCTGTATACTGGGTGGCTCTGCGCTGTGTACTGCGCGGCTCTGTGCTGTGTACTGTGCGGCTCTGCACTGTGTACTGCGCGGCTCTGCGCTGTGTACTGCGCGGCTCTGCGCTGTGTACTGCGCGGCTCTGCGCTTTATACTGTGCGGCTCTGCGCTCTGTACTGCGCGGCTCTGCGCTGTGTACTGCGCAGCTCTGCGCTGTATACTGCGCGGCTCTGCGCTGTGTACTGCGCGGCTCTGCGCTGTGTACTGCGCGGCTCTGCGCTGTGTACTGCGCGTGTCCGTGCTGTGTACTGCGCGTGTCTGCGCTGTATACTGCGGGGCTCTGCACTGTATACTGCTGGGCTCTGCGCTGTATACTACGCGGCTCAGCGCTGTATACTGCGCGGCTCTGCGCTGCATACTGCGTGGCTCTACGCTGCGTACTGCGCGGCTCTGCGCTGCATACTGGGTGGCTCTGCGCTGTGTACTGCGCGGCTCTGTGCTGTGTACTGTGCGGCTCTGCACTGTGTACTGCGCGGCTCTGCGCTGTGTACTGCGCGGCTCTGCGCTGTGTACTGCGCGGCTCTGCGCTTTATACTGTGCGGCTCTGCGCTCTGTACTGCGCGGCTCTGCGCTGTGTACTGCGCGGCTCTGCGCTGTGTACTGCGCGGCTCTGCGCTGTGTACTGCGCGGCTCTGCGCTTTATACTGTGCGGCTCTGCGCTCTGTACTGCGCGGCTCTGCGCTCTGTACTGCGCGGCTCTGCGCTGTATACTGCGCGGCTCTGCGCTGTGTACTGCGCGGCTCTGCGCTGTGTACTGCGCGGCTCTGCGCTGTGTACTGCTCGGCTCTGCGCTGTGTACTGCGCGGCTCTGCGCTGTGTACTGCGCGGCTCTGCGCTGTGTACTGCGCGGCTCTGCGCTGTGTACTGCGCGGCTCTGCGCTGTGTACTGCACGGCTCTGCGCGGTATACTGCGCGGCTCTGCGCTTTATACTGTGCGGCTCTGCGCTCTGTACTGCACGGCTCTGCGCTGTCTACTGCGCGGCTCTGCGCTGTGTACTGCTCGGCTCTGCGCTGTGTACTGCGCGGCTCTCCGCTTTATACTGCGCGGCTCTGCGCTTTATACTGCGCGGCTTTGCGCTGTGTACTGCATGGCTCTGCGCTGTGTACTGCGCGGCTCTGCGCTGTGTACTGCACGGCTCTGCGCTGTGTACTGCACGGCTCTGCGCTTTATACTGCGCGGCTCTGCGCTGTGTACTGCACGGCTCTGCGCTGTGTACTGCGCGGCTCTGCGCTGTGTACTGCACGGCTCTGCGCTTTATACTGCGCGGCTCTGCGCTGTGTACTGCACGGCTCTGCGCTGTGTACTGCGCGGCTCTGCGCTGTGTACTGCGCGGCTCTGCGCTTTATACTGCGCGGCTCTGCGCTTTATACTGCGCGGCTCTGCGCTGTGTACTGCGCGGCTCTGCGCTTTGTACTGCGCGGCTCTGCGCTGTGTACTGCACGGCTCTGCGCTTTATACTGCGCGGCTCTGCGCTGTGTACTGCACGGCTCTGCGCTGTGTACTGCGCGGCTCTGCGCTGTGTACTGCACGGCTCTGCGCTTTAAACTGCCCGGCTCTGCGCTGTGTACTGCACGGCTCTGCGCTGTGTACTGCGCGGCTCTGCGCTGTGTACTGCGCGGCTCTGCGCTTTATACTGCGCGGCTCTGCGCTGTGTACTGCGCGGCTCTGCGCTGTGTACTGCGCGGCTCTGCGCTGTGTACTGCGCGGCTCTGCGCTGTGTACTGCGCGGCTCTGCGCTTTATACTGCGCGGCTCTGCGCTGTGTACTGCACGGCTCTGCGCTGTGTACTGCGCGGCTCTGCGCTGTGTACTGCACGGCTCTGCGCTTTATACTGCGCGGCTCTGCGCTGTGTACTGCGCGGCTCTGCGCTGTGTACTGCGCGGCTCTGCGCTGTGTACTGCGCGGCTCTGCGCTTTATACTGCGCGGCTCTGCGCTGTGTACTGCGCGGCTCTGCGCTGTGTACTGCGCGGCTCTGCGCTGTGTACTGCACGGCTCTGCACTGTATACTGCGTGGCTGTGCAATATACTACGTGGACATGCATATTCTAGAATACCCGATGAGTTAGAATCGGGCCACAGTCTAATAATCATAAGACTACGGATAGTGGTTTGGAATTGTGCTGTACTGTCACTTTAAGAGCTGATATTATCTGACAAAACTTGTGACCTGGTGAGCTGATGTAGATTTCATAGGAGTTGGCATAGTAACTGTGTCTGACTGCGCATATCAATGAGCTAATCAGCCAGGTGGCAGTTATTTTTAGAAATTGCCTCAGAAACCAGCCCATTATAAACGTATAGGAAAATTTCTCCATTGAAACGCATTGAAAGACTTTTTTCAAACACAAATTGCGCAAAAACTACAAATCCGATCGACACGAAAAATACTTAGCACACCTCTCAGGAACGCTGGCTTCGAAATGACACCTCACTGGAGTCTGTGAGTTTAGCGGTTCGGGCCGCATTACGTGCGGACTGAATAATAAGAATAAGAAGAAGTTTACCACGGTGGAATAACAGTATAGTGCTTTGTTCCAAAGCACTATAACTACATGGGTATTTCCTGAAGGAACTACAGATAGTGCTTTGGAATGGTGCCCGGGCTGCCCCTGCAAGACTTTCACACTTGGGTGCCCCTCAGGCGGTCCGATTTGGTGGGTTGGGTCAATCTGGGTCTGATTTTGTGGGCGGGGTAAATCTAGGTCCGATTCGGTGGGCGGGGTCACTTTTGGTCCGATTCTGTGGGCGCGGCCACTCTGGGTCCGATTCGGTGGGCGGAGCCACTCTGGGTCCGATTTGGTGGGCGGGGCACCTTAGGGACCAATTTGGTGGGTGGGGTCACTCGGTCCGATTTGGTGGGCTGGGCACCTCAGGGTCTGATTTGGTGGGCTGGGCACCTCAGGGTCCGATTTGGTGGGTGGGGTCACTCTGGGTCCGATTTGGTGGGCGGGGTCACTCTGGGCCCGATTTGGTGGAAGGGGTCACTCTGGGTCCGATTTGGTGGAAGGGGTCACTCTGGGTCTGATTTGGTGGAAGGGGTCACTCTGGGTCCGATTTGGTGGGCGGAGCCACTCTGGGTCCGATTTGGTGGGCGGGGTCACTCTGGGTCTGATTTAGGGGGCGGGGTCACTCTGGGTCCGATTTGGTGGGCCGGGCCCCTCGGGGTCCGATTTGGTGGGCCGGGCCTCTCGGGTTCCGAATTGGTGAGCGGGGTAATCTACTATCTAATTATCTAAGGGCACTTCCGTCTTTCTGTCTCACAACACCGCTACGTCATCATCTCGTGAGACCGCAATGCACTCTTGGGACCGGAGCGCGCAACAAGCATCGGGTACCGGCCACTCCAGGTGCAACAAGCATCGTGTACCGGCCGCTCTAGGAGGTGCAACAACCATCAGATACCGGCCGCTCCAGGAGGTGAGTATGTAACTTTTTTATTTTAATTCTTTTTTTTTTTTAACAGGGATATGCAGTATACTATGTGACTGGACAATATACTACGTGACTGGGCAGTATAACTACGTGGCTCTGCGCTGTATACTGCGTGGCTCTGTGCTGTATACTGCGTGGCTCTGCGCTGTATACTACGCGGCTCTGCGCTGTATACTACGCGGCTCTGCGCTGTATACTGCGTGGCTCTGCGCTGTGTACTGCGCGGCTCTGCGCTGTGTACTGCACGGCTCTGCGCTGTGTACTGCGCGGCTCTGCACTGTGTACTGCGCGTTCTGCGCTGTATACTGCGCGGCTCTGCGCTGTATACTGCGCAGCTCTGCGCAGCTCTGCGCTTTGTACTGCGCGGCTCTGCGCTATATACTGCGTGGCTCTTCGCTGTATACTACGCGGCTCTGCGCTGTGTACTGCGCGGCTCTGCGCTGTGTACTGCGCGTGTCCGTGCTGTGTACTGCGCGTGTCTGCGCTGTATACTGCGGGGCTCTGCACTGTATACTGCGGGGCTCTGCGCTGTATACTACGCGGCTCAGCGCTGTATACTGCGCGGCTCTGCGCTGCATACTGCGTGGCTCTACGCTGCGTACTGCGTGGCTCTGCGCTGTATACTGGGTGGCTCTGCGCTGTGTACTGCGCGGCTCTGTGCTGTGTACTGTGCGGCTCTGCACTGTGTACTGCGCGGCTCTGCGCTGTGTACTGCGCGGCTCTGCGCTGTGTACTGCGCGGCTCTGCGCTTTATACTGTGCGGCTCTGCGCTCTGTACTGCGCGGCTCTGCGCTGTGTACTGCGCAGCTCTGCGCTGTATACTGCGCGGCTCTGCGCTGTGTACTGCGCGGCTCTGCGCTGTGTACTGCGCGGCTCTGCGCTGTGTACTGCTCGGCTCTGCACTGTGTACTGCGCGGCTCTGCGCTGTGTACTGCACGGCTCTGCGCGGTATACTGCGCGGCTCTGCGCTTTATACTGTGCGGCTCTGCGCTCTGTACTGCACGGCTCTGCGCTGTCTACTGCGCGGCTCTGCGCTGTGTACTGCTCGGCTCTGCGCTGTGTACTGCGCGGCTCTCCGCTTTATACTGCGCGGCTCTGCGCTTTATACTGCGCGGCTTTGCGCTGTGTACTGCATGGCTCTGCGCTGTGTACTGCGCGGCTCTGCGCTGTGTACTGCACGGCTCTGCGCTGTGTACTGCACGGCTCTGCGCTTTATACTGCGCGGCTCTGCGCTGTGTACTGCACGGCTCTGCGCTGTGTACTGCGCGGCTCTGCGCTGTGTACTGCACGGCTCTGCGCTTTATACTGCGCGGCTCTGCGCTGTGTACTGCACGGCTCTGCGCTGTGTACTGCACGGCTCTGCGCTGTGTACTGCGCGGCTCTGCGCTTTATACTGCGCGGCTCTGCGCTTTATACTGCGCGGCTCTGCGCTGTGTACTGCGCGGCTCTGCGCTGTGTACTGCGCGGCTCTGCGCTGTGTACTGCACGGCTCTGCGCTTTATACTGCGCGGCTCTGCGCTGTGTACTGCACGGCTCTGCGCTGTGTACTGCGCGGCTCTGCGCTGTGTACTGCACGGCTCTGCGCTTTAAACTGCGCGGCTCTGCGCTGTGTACTGCACGGCTCTGCGCTGTGTACTGCGCGGCTCTGCGCTGTGTACTGCGCGGCTCTGCGCTTTATACTGCGCGGCTCTGCGCTGTGTACTGCGCGGCTCTGCGCTGTGTACTGCGCGGCTCTGCGCTGTGTACTGCACGGCTCTGCGCTTTATACTGCGCGGCTCTGCGCTGTGTACTGCACGGCTCTGCGCTGTGTACTGCGCGGCTCTGCGCTGTGTACTGCACGGCTCTGCGCTTTATACTGCGCGGCTCTGCGCTGTGTACTGCACGGCTCTGCGCTGTGTACTGCGCGGCTCTGCGCTGTGTACTGCGCGGCTCTGCGCTTTATACTACGCGGCTCTGCGCTGTGTACTGCGCGGCTCTGCGCTGTGTACTGCGTGGCTCTGCGCTGTGTACTGCACGGCTCTGCACTGTATACTGCGTGGCTGTGCAATATACTACGTGGACATGCATATTCTAGAATACCCGATGAGTTAGAATCGGGCCACAGTCTAATAATCATAAGACTACGGATAGTGGTTTGGAATTGTGCTGTACTGTCACTTTAAGAGCTGATATTATCTGACAAAACTTGTGACCTGGTGAGCTGATGTAGATTTCATAGGAGTTGGCATAGTAACTGTGTCTGACTGCGCATATCAATGAGCTAATCAGCCAGGTGGCAGTTATTTTTAGAAATTGCCTCAGAAACCAGCCCATTATAAACGTATAGGAAAATTTCTCCATTGAAACGCATTGAAAGACTTTTTTCAAACACAAATTGCGCAAAAACTACAAATCCGATCGACACGAAAAATACTTAGCACACCTCTCAGGAACGCTGGCTTCGAAATGACACCTCACTGGAGTCTGTGAGTTTAGCGGTTCGGGCCGCATTACGTGCGGACTGAATAATAAGAATAAGAAGAAGTTTACCACGGTGGAATAACAGTATAGTGCTTTGTTCCAAAGCACTATAACTAGATGGGTATTTCCTGAAGGAACTACAGATAGTGCTTTGGAATGGTGCCCGGGCTGCCCCTGCAAGACTTTCACACTTGGGTGCCCCTCAGGCGCTTGTTTGGTAGTTGTAGCCCCTCAGGGTTGAGGCCACTCTGGGTCCGATTTGGTGGGCGGGGTCACTCTCGGTCCGATTTGGTGGGCGGGGTCACTCTGGGTCCGATTTGGTGGGCGGAGACACTCTGGGTCTGATTTGGTGGGCGGGGCACCTCAGGGTCCGATTTGGTGGGCGGGGTCACTCTGGGTCCGATTTGGTGGGCGGGGTCACTCTGGGACCAATTTGGTGGGCAGAGCTACTCTGGGTCCGATTTGGTGTGCGGGGTCACTCTGGGTCCGATTTGGTGGGCGGAGCCACTCTGGGTCCGATTTGGTGGACGGGGTCACTCAGGGTCCGATTTGGTGGACGGGGTAACTCAGGGTCCGATTTGGTGGGCCGGGTCACTCAGGGTCCGATTTTGTGGGCGGGGTCACTCAGGGTCCGATTTGGTGAGAGGGGTCACTCAGGGTCCGATTTGGTGGGCGGGGTCACTCAGGGTCCGATTTGGTGGGCGGAGCCACTCAGGGTCCGATTTGGTGGATGGGGTCACTCAGGGTCCGATTTGGTGGACGGGGTCACTCAGGGTCCGATTTGGTTGGCGGGGTCATTCTGGGTTCGATTTGGTGGGCGGGGTCACTCTGGGTCCGATTTGGTGGGCCACGGAATCGGGGGTGCACTTACTTTTCACACACGGGACGAGAAGGTGTCATAGTCACTTTATTCTGATGTTTGACTTTGATAAATGATCATGTCCTAAAATGGACACCATACATTTGCATAGCTGCCATCTTTGGAAGGTCAAGTTGGGGGTAATGGAAAGTTCGCCATTATGTCCTATGGGAATTTTTTTTTTAAATGCAATTTTTAAAAAAACTATAAATCGGATCGACACGAAAAATACTTAGCACACCTCTCGTGGACGCTGGCTTCGAAATGACGCCTCACTGGAGACTGTGCGTGCAGCGGTTCGGGCCGCATTAATTGCGGAAAAAAACTGAATAATAAGATTACCACGTTCGGATTACAATAATAATACTAAATGGGTATTTCCTGAAGGAACTACAGATAGTGCTTTGGAATGGTGCCCGGGCTGCCCCTACAAGACTTTCACACTTGGGTGCCCCTCAGGCGGTCCGATTTGGTGGGTTGGGTCAATCTGGGTCTGATTTTGTGGGCGGGGTAAATCTAGGTCCGATTCGGTGGGCGGGGTCACTTTTGGTCCGATTCTGTGGGCGCGGCCACTCTGGGTCCGATTCGGTGGGCGGAGCCACTCTGGGTCCGATTTGGTGGGCGGGGCACCTTAGGGACCAATTTGGTGGGTGGGGTCACTCGGTCCGATTTGGTGGGCTGGGCACCTCAGGGTCTCATTTGGTGGGCTGGGCACCTCAGGGTCCGATTTGGTGGGTGGGGTCACTCTGGGTCCGATTTGGTGGAAGGGGTCACTCTGGGTTTGATTTGGTGGAAGGGGTCACTCTGGGTTCGATTTGGTGGGCGGAGCCACTCTGGGTCCGATTTGGTGGGCGGGGTCACTCTGGGTCCGATTTGGTGGGCGGGGTCACTCTGGGTCCGATTTGGTGAGCCGGGCCCCTCGGGGTCCGATTTGGTGAGCGGGGTAATCTACTATATAATTGTCTAAGGGCACTTCCGTCTTTCTGTCTCACAACACCGCTACGTCATCATCTCATGAGACCGCAATGCACTCTTGGGACCGGAGCGCGCAACAAGCATCGGGTACCGGCCACTCCAGGTGCAACAAGCATCGTGTACCGGCCGCTCTAGGAGGTGCAACAACCATCAGATACCGGCCGCTCCAGGAGGTGAGTATGTAACTTTTTTATTTTAATTCTTTTTTTTTTTTTTAACAGGGATATGCAGTATACTATGTGACTGGACAATATACTACGTGACTGGGCAGTATAACTACGTGGCTCTGCGCTGTATACTGCGTGGCTCTGCGCTGTATACTGCGTGGCTCTGCGCTGTATACTACGCGGCTCTGCGCTGTATACTACGCGGCTCTGCGCTGTATACTGCGCGGCTCTGCGCTTTGTACTGCGCGGCTCTGCGCTATATACTGCGTGGCTCTTCGCTGTATACTGCGTGGCTCTGCGCTGTGTACTGCGCGGCTCTGCGCTGTGTACTGCGCGTGTCCGTGCTGTGTACTGCGTGTGTCTGCGCTGTATACTGCGCGGCTCTGCGCTGTGTACTGCGCGGCTCTGCACTGTGTACTGCACGGCTCTGCGCTGTATACTGCGGGGCTCTGCACTGTATACTGCGGGGCTCTGCGCTGTATACTACGCGGCTCTGCGCTGTATACTGCGCGGCTCTGCGCTGTATACTGCGTGGCTCTACGCTGTGTACTGCGCGGCTCTGCGCTGTATACTGCGCGGCTCTGCGCTGTATACTGGGCGGCTCTGCGCTGTGTACTGCGCGGCTCTGCGCTGTATACTGCGCGGCTCTGCGCTGTATACTGCACGGCTCTGCGCTGTGTACTGCGCGGCTCTGCGCTGTGTACTGCGCGGCTCTGCGCTGTGTACTGCGCGGCTCTGCGCTGTGTACTGCGCGGCTCTGCGCTGTGTACTGCGCGGCTCTGCGCTGTGTACTGCGCGGCTCTGCGCTGTGTACTGCGCGGCTCTGCGCTTTATACTGCGCGGCTCTGCGCTGTGTACTGCGCGGCTCTGCGCTGTGCACTGCGCGGCTCTGCGCGGTATACTGCGCGGCTCTGCGCTTTATACTGCGCGGCTCTGCGCTGTGCACTGCGCGGCTCTGCGCTGTATACTGCGCGGCTCTGCGCTGTGTACTGCGCGGCTCTGCGCTGTGTACTGCGCGGCTCTGCGCTGTGTACTGCGCGGCTCTGCGCTGTGTACTGCGCGGCTCTCCGCTTTATACTGCGCGGCTCTGCGCTGTGTACTGCGCGGCTCTGCGCTGTGTACTGCGCGGCTCTGCACTTTATACTGCGCGGCTCTGCGCTTTGTACTGCGCGGCTCTGCGCTGTGTACTGCGCGGCTCTGCGCTGTGTACTGCGCGGCTCTGCGCTGTGTACTGTGCGGCTCTGCGCTGTGTACTGCGCGGCTCTGCGCTGTATACTGCGCGGCTCTGCGCTGTGTACTGCGCGGCTCTGCGCTGTGTACTGCGCGGCTCTGCGCTGTGTACTGCGCGGCTCTGCGCTTTATACTGCGCGACTCTGCGCTTTGTACTGCGCGGCTCTGCGCTGTGTACTGCACGGCTCTGCACTGTATACTGCGTGGCTGTGCAATATACTTCGTGGACATACATATTCTAGAATACCCGATGAGTTAGAATCGGGCCACAGTCTAATAATCATAAGACTACAGATAGTGGTTTGGAATTGTGCTGTACTTTCACTTTAAGAGCTGATATTATCTGACAAAACTTGTGACCTGGTGAGCTGATGTAGACTTCATAGGCGTTGGCATAGTAACTGTGTCTGACTGCGCATATCAATGAGCTAATCAGCCAGGTGGCAGTTATTTTTAGAAATTGCCTCAGAAACCAGCCCATTATAAACGTATGGGACAATTTCCCTATTGAAACGCATTGAAAGACTTTTTTCAAACACAAATTGCGCAAAAACTACAAATCCGATCGGCACGAAAAATACTTAGCACACCTCTCAGGAACGCTGGCTTCGAAATGACACCTCACTGGAGTCTGTGAGTTTAGCGGTTCGGGCCGCATTACGTGCGGACTGAATAATAAGAATAAGAAGAAGTTTACCACGGTGGAATAACAGTATAGTGCTTTGTTCCAAAGCACTATAACTAGATGGGTATTTCCTGAAGGAACTACAGATAGTGCTTTGGAATGGTGCCCGGGCTGCCCCTGCAAGACTTTCACACTTGGGTGCCCCTCAGGCGCTGGTTTGGTAGTTGTAGCCCCTCAGGGTTGAGGCCACTCTGAGTCCGATTTGGCGGGCGGCGCCACTCTGGGTACGATTTGGCGGTCGGCGCCACTCTGAGTCTGATTTGGCGGGCGGCGCCACTCTGGGTCCGATTTGGCGGGCGGCGCCACTCTGGGTCCGATTTGGCGGGCGGCGCAACCCTGGGTCCGATTTGGCGGGCGGCGCCACCCCGGGTCCCATTTGGTGGGCGGTGCCACCCCGGGTCCCATTTGGCGGGCGGCGCCACTCTGGGTCCGATTTGGCGGGTGGCGCCACTCCGGGTCCGATTTGGCGGGCGGCGCCACCCCGGGTCCGATTTGGCGGGCGGCGTCACCCCGGGTCCGATTTGGTGGGCCGGGTCACTCTGGGTCCGATTTGGTGGCCCGGGTCACTCTGGGTCCGATTTGGTGGCCCGGGTCACTCTGGGTCCGATTTGGTGGCCCGGGTCACTCTGGGTCCGATTTGGTGGCCCGGGTCATTCTGGGTCCGATTTGGTGGCCCGGGTCACTCTGGGTCCGATTTGGTGGCCCAGGTCACTCTGGGTCCGATTTGGTGGCCCGGGTCACTCTGGGTCCGATTTGGTGGCCCGGGTCACTCTGGGTCCGATTTGGTGGGCCGGGTCACTCTGGGTCCGATTTGGTGGGCCGGGTCACTCTGGGTCCGATTTGGTGGGCCGGGTCACTCTGGGTCCGATTTGGTGGGCCGGGTCACTCTGGGTTCGATTTGGTGGGCCGGGTCACTCTGGGTCCGATTTGGTGGGCCGGGTCACTCTGGGTCCGATTTGGTGGGCCGGGTCACTCTGGGTCCGATTTGGTGGGCCGGGTCACTCTGGGTCCGATTTGGTGGGCCGGGTCACTCTGGGTCCGGTTTGGTGGGCCGGGTCACTCTGGGTCCGATTTGGTGGGCCGGGTCACTCTGACTGACAGCAGGATAAGGGAATGGCTGATAACAGAGAATAGACTGACAGCAGGACAAGGGAATGGCTGATAACAGAGAGAATAGACTGACAGCAGGACAGGGGAATTGCTGATAGAGAGAAATAGACTGACATCAGGACGGGGAATGGCTGATAACAGAGAAAAATAGACTGACTGCAGTACGGGGAATGGCTGATAACAGAGAGAAATAGACTGACAGCAGGACGGGGAATGGCTGATAACAGAGAGAATAGACTGACAGCAGGACAGGGAATGGCTGATAACAGAGAGAATAGACTGACAGCAGGACGGGGAATGGCTGATAACAGAGAGAAATATGAAGGAACAGATGAATGACCTCGGGGAGACCAAAACTGTTGTGAATTTGGATTCTGGGCTCCCCCGGTGGCCGCTTGTGGAATTGGACTTGTCATCCTCTTTCCTGTTTCACCTGGTTCCATCAGTAGTGGGTGTCGCTATTTAAGCTCATTTCTCTGGTGGTTTCTTGCCGGTCAACAATGTTATCTGATGCCTCTCAGTGCTTGTTCCTGCTTCTAGACTACTACTAGATAAGTTGGACTTTTGTCCATGTTTTGTTTTGCCTATTTGTTCCAGTTCACAGCTGAAGTTTTGTTACTGTGTCTGGAAAGCTCTCGTTGATCAGGGATTGCTACTCTGGCGTTATGAGTTAATGCCAGAGTTTAAGGTAATCTCTGGATGGTGTTTTGTTAGTGTTTTTCTGCTGACCATGAAAGTATACTATCTGTCTTCTGCTATCTAGTAAGCGGACCTCAAATTTGCTAAGACTATTTTCCTGCTGCGTTTGTTGTTTCATCTGAACTCACCGTCATTATATGTGGGGGGCTACTGTCTTCTTTGGAATATTTCTCTAGAGGTGAGCCAGGTCTTATATTTCCCTCTGCTAGCTATTTAGGTCTTAGGCCAGAGCTGGGCATCTAGCGATAAATAGGAAATGCTACCTGGCTATTTCTAGTTGCGCGGCAGGCTTAGTTCATGGTCAGTATAGTTCCATCTTCCGAGAGCTTGTCCCTCTATAGGCTTGCTATGATCTCTGCCTGCAGAGATCATGACAGTTTGACCGGCCAGTAAAGTGTTAAAGACCCAGGTTGAGAAAGGAGAGTTATAAGAAGTCTGCTGGAATTTTTTTTTTTTTTTTTTTTTTTCCTCCAGTCTGCCTTGCTGCAGTCTTTTTTCTCTCTCTCCTCCTAATCTCTGTATGGCTCTGTGTGCACCTGACAATAATGGATCTCCAGAGTGTAACTGCGGGTTTGAATAATCTCATCACGAAAGTACAAAATTTACAAGATTTTGTGGTACATGCTCCGGTATCTGAGCCGAGAATTCCTTTGCCGGAGTTCTTCACAGGGAATAGAGCTAGCTTCCAGAATTTCCGAAATAATTGTAAGCTTTATTTGTCCCTGAAGTCTCGTTCAGCTGGAGACCCTGCTCAGCAGGTTAGGATTGTGATTTCCTTGCTCAGGGGTGACCCTCAAGATTGGGCCTTCTCATTGCCAGCAGGGGATCCTGCGTTACGCGATGTGGATGCGTTTTTTCTGGCCTTGGGCTTGCTTTATGAGGAACCTCATTTGGAACTTCAGGCAGAAAAAACTTTGATGGCACTATCTCAGGGGCAAGACGAAGCTGAAGTTTTCTGCCAAAAATTCCGTAAATGGTCTGTGCTTACTCAGTGGAATGAGTGCGCCTTGGCGGCAACTTTCAGAGAAGGTCTCTCTGATGCCGTTAAGGATGTTATGGTGGGGTTCCCTGTGCCTGCAGGTCTGAATGAGTCCATGACAATGGCTATTCAGATTGATAGGCGTCTGCGGGAGCGCAAACCGGTGCACCATCTGGCGGTGTCTATGGAAAAGACGCCAGAAAGTATGCAGTGTGATAGAATTCTGTCCAGGAGCGAGCGACAGAATTTTAGACGGAAGAATGGATTGTGTTTCTATTGTGGGGATTCTACTCATGTTATATCAGCATGCTCTAGGCGTACAAAGAAGCTTGATAAGTCTGTTTCCATTGGCACCATTCAGTCTAAGTTTATTTTGTCTGTAACCCTGATTTGCTCTCTGTCATCCATTGCCACGGACGCCTATGTTGACTCTGGCGCCGCTCTGAGTCTTATGGATTGGTCCTTTGCCAATCGTTGTGGTTTTGATTTAGAGCCTTTGGAGACTCTTATTCCTCTGAAGGGGATTGACTCCACCCCATTGGCTAATAATAAACCACAATACTGGACACAAGTAACCATGCGTATCAATCCGGATCACCAGGAGATTATTCGTTTCCTGGTGCTGTATAATTTACATGACGATTTGGTACTGGGATTGCCATGGTTGCAGTCTCACAACCCAGTCTTGGACTGGAGAGCAATGTCTGTGTTGAGCTGGGGATGTAAGGGTATTCATGGGGACTTACCTTTGGTTTCTATTTCGTCGTCCATTCCCTCTGAAGTCCCTGAGTTCCTCTCTGATTATCAAGATGTCTTTGACGAACCCAAGCTTGGGTCGTTACCTCCGCACCGTGAGTGCGATTGTGCCATAGATTTGATACCGGGTTGTAAATATCCCAAGGGTCGTTTGTTTAATCTGTCTGTGCCGGAACATGCTGCTATGCGGGAATATATAAAGGAGTCTTTGGAAAAGGGACATATTCGTCCATCTTCTTCTCCCTTGGGAGCTGGGTTTTTCTTTGTCTCAAAAAAAAGACGGCTCTTTGAGACCATGTATTGATTATCGGCTTCTGAATAAGATCACTGTTAAGTATCAATACCCATTGCCATTGCTTACTGATTTGTTTGCTCGTATAGAGGGTGCTAAGTGGTTCTCTAAAATTGATCTTCGTGGGGCGTATAATTTGGTGCGGATCAGGCAGGGGGATGAGTGGAAGACCGCATTTAATACGCCCGAGGGCCACTTTGAGTATTTGGTCATGCCTTTCGGTCTTTCTAATGCCCCTTCAGTTTTCCAGTCTTTTATGCATGATATTTTCCGCGATTTTCTGGATAGATTTATGATAATATATCTGGATGATATTCTGATTTTTTCTGATGACTGGGACTCTCATGTCCAGCAGGTCAGGAGAGTTTTTCAGGTTCTGCGGTCTAATTCTTTATGTGTGAAGGGGTCTAAGTGCGTTTTTGGGGTCCAGAAAATTTCCTTTTTGGGGTATATTTTTTCTCCCTCTTCCATTGAGATGGATCCCGTCAAGGTGCAAGCTATTTGTGACTGGACTCAGCCCTCCTCTCTTAAGGGTCTTCAGAGATTTTTGGGCTTTGCCAACTTTTACCGCCGATTTATTGCTGGTTTTTCGGATGTCGTTAAACCACTGACTGATTTGACCAGACAAGGCGCTGATGTTGCTAATTGGTCCCCTCATGCTGTAGAGGCCTTTCAGGAGCTTAAGCGCCGTTTTGCCTCTGCCCCTGTGTTGCGTCAGCCTGATGTGAATCTGCCTTTTCAGGTTGAGGTTGACGCTTCGGAGATCGGAGCTGGGGCAGTGTTGTCGCAGAAAGGTTCCGACTGCTCCGTCATTAGGCCTTGTGCCTTCTTTTCTCGCAAATTTTCGCCCGCAGAGCGGAATTATGATGTTGGGAATCGGGAGCTTTTGGCCATGAAGTGGGCGTTTGAGGAGTGGCGCCATTGGCTCGAGGGGGCTAGGCATCAGGTGGTGGTATTGACTGACCACAAAAATTTGATTTATCTTGAGACTGCCAGACGCCTGAATCCTAGACAGGCGCGCTGGTCTTTATTTTTTTCTCGCTTTAATTTTGTGGTGTCATACCTACCGGGTTCTAAGAATGTTAAGGCAGATGCCCTTTCTAGGAGTTTTGACCCGGACTCTCCTGGTAATTCTGAACCCACAGGTATCCTTAGGGAGGGAGTAATTTTGTCGGCCGTTTCTCCTGATCTGCGGCGGTCCTTGCAAGAGTTTCAGGCGGATAGACCGGATCGTTGTCCGCCTGATAGACTGTTTGTTCCGGATGATTGGACCAGCAGAGTCATCTCTGAGGTACATTCTTCTGCATTGGCAGGTCATCCCGGAATTTTTGGTACCAGGGATTTGGTGGCAAGATCCTTCTGGTGGCCTTCCCTGTCACGAGATGTGCGAGTCTTTGTGCAGTCATGTGACGTTTGTGCTCGGGCCAAGTCTTGTAGTTCTCGGGCTAGCGGACTGCTGTTGCCCTTGCCTATTCCTAAGAGGCCTTGGACACACATCTCGATGGATTTTATTTCAGATCTGCCTGTTTCCCAGAAGATGTCTGTCATCTGGGTGGTCTGTGACCGTTTCTCTAAAATGGTCCATTTGGTTCCTCTGCCCAAGTTGCCTTCTTCTTCTGAGTTGGTTCCTCTGTTTTTTCAGAATGTTGTCCGATTGCACGGTATTCCTGAGAATATTGTTTCTGACAGAGGTACCCAATTTGTGTCTAGATTTTGGCGGGCATTCTGTGCTAGGATGGGCATAGATTTGTCTTTTTCATCTGCTTTTCACCCTCAGACTAATGGCCAGACCGAGCGGACTAATCAGACCCTTGAGACATATCTGAGGTGTTTTGTCTCTGCTGACCAGGATGATTGGGTTGCTTTTTTGCCATTGGCAGAGTTCGCCCTCAATAATCGGGCCAGCTCTTCCACCTTGGTGTCCCCGTTTTTCTGTAATTCGGGGTTTCACCCTCGATTTTCCTCCGGTCAGGTGGAATCCTCGGATTGTCCTGGAGTGGATGCGGTGGTGGAGAGATTGCATCACATCTGGGGGCAGGTTATGGACAATTTGAAGTTGTCCCAGGAGAAGACTCAGCGTTTTGCCAACCGTCATCGTCGTGCTGGTTCTCGGCTTTGTGTTGGAGATTTGGTGTGGTTGTCTTCTCGTTTTGTCCCTATGAGGGTCTCTTCTCCTAAGTTTAAACCTCGGTTCATCGGCCCTTATAGAATATTGGAGATTCTTAATCCTGTTTCTTTCCGTTTGGACCTCCCTGCGTCCTTTTCCATTCATAACGTTTTTCATCGGTCGTTATTGCGCAGGTATGAGGTACCTGTGGTACCTTCAGTTGAGCCTCCTGCTCCGGTGTTGGTTGAGGGTGAGTTGGAGTACGTTGTGGAGAAAATTTTGGACTCTCGTGTTTCCAGACGGAGACTCCAGTATCTGGTCAACTGGAAGGGTTACGGCCAGGAGGATAATTCTTGGGTCAATGCATCTGATGTTCATGCTTCTGATCTTGTTCGTGCCTTCCATAGGGCTCATCCTGGTCGCCCTGGTGGATCTGGTGAGGGTTCGGTGCCCCCTCCTTGAGGGGGGGGTACTGTTGTGAATTTGGATTCTGGGCTCCCCCGGTGGCCGCTTGTGGAATTGGACTTGTCATCCTCTTTCCTGTTTCACCTGGTTCCATCAGTAGTGGGTGTCGCTATTTAAGCTCATTTCTCTGGTGGTTTCTTGCCGGTCAACAATGTTATCTGATGCCTCTCAGTGCTTGTTCCTGCTTCTAGACTACTACTAGATAAGTTGGACTTTTGTCCATGTTTTGTTTTGCCTATTTGTTCCAGTTCACAGCTGAAGTTTTGTTACTGTGTCTGGAAAGCTCTCGTTGATCAGGGATTGCTACTCTGGCGTTATGAGTTAATGCCAGAGTTTAAGGTAATCTCTGGATGGTGTTTTGTTAGTGTTTTTCTGCTGACCATGAAAGTATACTATCTGTCTTCTGCTATCTAGTAAGCGGACCTCAAATTTGCTAAGACTATTTTCCTGCTGCGTTTGTTGTTTCATCTGAACTCACCGTCATTATATGTGGGGGGCTACTGTCTTCTTTGGAATATTTCTCTAGAGGTGAGCCAGGTCTTATATTTCCCTCTGCTAGCTATTTAGGTCTTAGGCCAGAGCTGGGCATCTAGCGATAAATAGGAAATGCTACCTGGCTATTTCTAGTTGCGCGGCAGGCTTAGTTCATGGTCAGTATAGTTCCATCTTCCGAGAGCTTGTCCCTCTATAGGCTTGCTATGATCTCTGCCTGCAGAGATCATGACACAAAACATCCAACACTGCGGAGACACCATCACGTGTTTCTCAACGCAGTGATCCAGAACACTGCCCCCATCCCTTATGGGAAATATGCAAACGCATGTAAAGTAAGCTGCGGAGACACCATCACGTGTTTCTCAACGCAAGCAATGAATAGCCAGGCCTTTCTCCGGGAAGGAACAACCACGGGAAGGGCAGCATCCAATAAAGGAGAATATCCAATAATGGAAGACCACCTATGCCAAGCATGGTATCCATCCACAGACAGCTGTTTCAGGGTTTTTGCCCCTCATCAGTGTGGAGTAGGAAACTGGCTATTAGGAGCAGTGCCTGGTGAAAGGCTATGAAGGAACAGATGAATGACCTCGGGGAGACCAAAACATCCAACACTGCGGAGACACCATCACGTGTTTCTCAACGCAGTGATCCAGAACACTGCCCCCATCCCTTATGGGAAATATGCAAACGCATGTAAAGTAAGCTGCGGAGACACCATCACGTGTTTCTCAACGCAAGCAATGAATAGCCAGGCCTTTCTCCGGGAAGGAACAACCACGGGAAGGGCAGCATCCAATAAAGGAGAATATCCAATAATGGAAGACCACCTATGCCAAGCATGGTATCCATCCACAGACAGCTGTTTCGGGGTTTTTGCCCCTCATCAGTGTGGAGTAGGAAACTGGCTATTAGGAGCAGTGCCTGGTGAAAGGCTATGAAGGAACAGATGAATGACCTCGGGGAGACCAAAACATCCAACACTGCGGAGACACCATCACGTGTTTCTCAACGCAGTGATCCAGAACACTGCCCCCATCCCTTATGGGAAATATGCAAACGCATGTAAAGTAAGCTGCGGAGACACCATCACGTGTTTCTCAACGCAAGCAATGAATAGCCAGGCCTTTCTCCGGGAAGGAACAACCACGGGAAGGGCAGCATCCAATAAAGGAGAATATCCAATAATGGAAGACCACCTATGCCAAGCATGGTATCCATCCACAGACAGCTGTTTCGGGGTTTTTGCCCCTCATCAGTGTGGAGTAGGAAACTGGCTATTAGGAGCAGTGCCTGGTGAAAGGCTATGAAGGAACAGATGAATGACCTCGGGGAGACCAAAACATCCAACACTGCGGAGACACCATCACGTGTTTCTCAACGCAGTGATCCAGAACACTGCCCCCATCCCTTATGGGAAATATGCAAACGCATGTAAAGTAAGCTGCGGAGACACCATCACGTGTTTCTCAACGCAAGCAATGAATAGCCAGGCCTTTCTCCGGGAAGGAACAACCACGGGAAGGGCAGCATCCAATAAAGGAGAATATCCAATAATGGAAGACCACCTATGCCAAGCATGGTATCCATCCACAGACAGCTGTTTCGGGGTTTTTGCCCCTCATCAGTGTGGAGTAGGAAACTGGCTATTAGGAGCAGTGCCTGGTGAAAGGCTATGAAGGAACAGATGAATGACCTCGGGGAGACCAAAACATCCAACACTGCGGAGACACCATCACGTGTTTCTCAACGCAGTGATCCAGAACACTGCCCCCATCCCTTATGGGAAATATGCAAACGCATGTAAAGTAAGCTGCGGAGACACCATCACGTGTTTCTCAACGCAAGCAATGAATAGCCAGGCCTTTCTCCGGGAAGGAACAACCACGGGAAGGGCAGCATCCAATAAAGGAGAATATCCAATAATGGAAGACCACCTATGCCAAGCATGGTATCCATCCACAGACAGCTGTTTCGGGGGTTTTGCCCCTCATCAGTGTGGAGTAGGAAACTGGCTATTAGGAGCAGTGCCTGGTGAAAGGCTATGAAGGAACAGATGAATGACCTCGGGGAGACCAAAACATCCAACACTGCGGAGACACCATCACGTGTTTCTCAACGCAGTGATCCAGAACACTGCCCCCATCCCTTATGGGAAATATGCAAACGCATGTAAAGTAAGCTGCGGAGACACCATCACGTGTTTCTCAACGCAAGCAATGAATAGCCAGGCCTTTCTCCGGGAAGGAACAACCACGGGAAGGGCAGCATCCAATAAAGGAGAATATCCAATAATGGAAGACCACCTATGCCAAGCATGGTATCCATCCACAGACAGCTGTTTCGGGGTTTTTGCCCCTCATCAGTGTGGAGTAGGAAACTGGCTATTAGGAGCAGTGCCTGGTGAAAGGCTATGAAGGAACAGAGAGAAATAGACTGACAGCAGTACGGGGAATGGCTGATAACAGAGAGAAATAGATGGGTATTTCCTGAAGGAACTACAGATAGTGCTTTGGAATGGTGCCCGGGCTGCCCCAGCAAGACTTTCACACTTGGGTGCCCCTCAGGCGCTGGTTTGGTAGTTGCAGCCACTCTGGGTCCGATTTGGTGGGTGGGGCCCCTCAGGGGCCGATTTGGTGGGTGCTGTATACTGCGCGGCTCTGCGCTGTATACTGCGGGGCTCTGCGCTGTATACTGCGGGGCTCTGCGCTGTATACTGCGCGGCTCTGCACTGTATGCTGCGCGGCTCTGCGCTGTATGCTGCGGGGCTCTGCGCTGTATGCTGCGGGGCTCCGCGCTGTATGCTGCGGGGCTCCGCGCTGTATGCTGCGGGGCTCCGCGCTGTATGCTGCGCCGCTCCGCGCTGTATGCTGCGGGGCTCCGCGCTGTATAATGCGCGGCTCTGCGCTGTATGCTGCGGGGCTCCGCGCTGTATAATGCGCGGCTCTGCGCTGTATGCTGCGGGGCTCTGCGCTGTATACTGTAATAATAATAAGACTACAGATAGTGCTTTGAAATTGTGCTGTGCTGTCACTTTAAGAGCTGATATTATCTGACAAAACTGTGGCCTGGTAGGCGTTGGCATAGTAACTGTGTCTGACTGCGCATATCAATGAGCTAATCAGCCAGGTGGCATTTGGCAGTTAAGTTATTTTTAGAAATTGCCTCAGAAACCAGCCCATTTTAAACGTATAGGAAAATTTCCCTATTGAAATGCATTACAATGAGGGGAAAAAACATTTTCAAACGCAAATTGCGCCAAAACTACAAATCCGATCGACACGAAAAATACTTAGCACACCTCTTGGGGACGCTGGCTTCGAAATGACACCTCACTGGAGTCTGTGAGTGAAGCGGTTCGGGCCGCATTACGTGCGGACTGAATAATAATAATAACTAGATGGGTATTTCCTGAAGGAACTACAGATAGTGCTTTGGAATGGTGCCCGGGCTGCCCCTGCAAGACTTTCACACTTGGGTGCCCCTCAGGCGGTCCGATTTGGTGGGTTGGGTCAATCTGGGTCTGATTTTGTGGGCGGGGTAAATCTAGGTCCGATTCGGTGGGCGGGGTCACTTTTGGTCCGATTCTGTGGGCGCGGCCACTCTGGGTCCGATTCGGTGGGCGGAGCCACTCTGGGTCCGATTTGGTGGGCGGGGCACCTTAGGGACCAATTTGGTGGGTGGGGTCACTCGGTCCGATTTGGTGGGCTGGGCACCTCAGGGTCTGATTTGGTGGGCTGGGCACCTCAGGGTCCGATTTGGTGGGTGGGGTCACTCTGGGTCCGATTTGGTGGGCGGGGTCACTCTGGGCCCGATTTGGTGGAAGGGGTCACTCTGGGTCCGATTTGGTGGAAGGGGTCACTCTGGGTCTGATTTGGTGGAAGGGGTCACTCTGGGTCCGATTTGGTGGGCGGAGCCACTCTGGGTCCGATTTGGTGGGCGGGGTCACTCTGGGTCTGATTTAGGGGGCGGGGTCACTCTGGGTCCGATTTGGTGGGCCGGGCCCCTCGGGGTCCGATTTGGTGGGCCGGGCCTCTCGGGTTCCGAATTGGTGAGCGGGGTAATCTACTATCTAATTATCTAAGGGCACTTCCGTCTTTCTGTCTCACAACACCGCTACGTCATCATCTCGTGAGACCGCAATGCACTCTTGGGACCGGAGCGCGCAACAAGCATCGGGTACCGGCCACTCCAGGTGCAACAAGCATCGTGTACCGGCCGCTCTAGGAGGTGCAACAACCATCAGATACCGGCCGCTCCAGGAGGTGAGTATGTAACTTTTTTATTTTAATTCTTTTTTTTTTTAACAGGGATATGCAGTATACTATGTGACTGGACAATATACTACGTGACTGGGCAGTATAACTACGTGGCTCTGCGCTGTATACTGCGTGGCTCTGTGCTGTATACTGCGTGGCTCTGCGCTGTATACTACGCGGCTCTGCGCTGTATACTACGCGGCTCTGCGCTGTATACTGCGTGGCTCTGCGCTGTGTACTGCGCGGCTCTGCGCTGTGTACTGCACGGCTCTGCGCTGTGTACTGCGCGGCTCTGCACTGTGTACTGCGCGTTCTGCGCTGTATACTGCGCGGCTCTGCGCTGTATACTGCGCAGCTCTGCGCAGCTCTGCGCTTTGTACTGCGCGGCTCTGCGCTATATACTGCGTGGCTCTTCGCTGTATACTACGTGGCTCTGCGCTGTGTACTGCGCGGCTCTGCGCTGTGTACTGCGCGTGTCCGTGCTGTGTACTGCGCGTGTCTGCGCTGTATACTGCGGGGCTCTGCACTGTATACTGCGGGGCTCTGCGCTGTATACTACGAGGCTCAGCGCTGTATACTGCGCGGCTCTGCGCTGCATACTGCGTGGCTCTACGCTGCGTACTGCGCGGCTCTGCGCTGTATACTGGGTGGCTCTGCGCTGTGTACTGCGCGGCTCTGTGCTGTGTACTGTGCGGCTCTGCACTGTGTACTGCGCGGCTCTGCGCTGTGTACTGCGCGGCTCTGCGCTGTGTACTGCGCGGCTCTGCGCTTTATACTGTGCGGCTCTGCGCTCTGTACTGCGTGGCTCTGCGCTGTGTACTGCGCAGCTCTGCGCTGTATACTGCGCGGCTCTGCGCTGTGTACTACGCGGCTCTGCGCTGTGTACTGCTCGGCTCTGCGCTGTGTACTGCGCGGCTCTGCGCTGTGTACTGCGCGGCTCTGCGCTGTGTACTGCGCGGCTCTGCGCTGTGTACTGCGCGGCTCTGCGCTGTGTACTGCACGGCTCTGCGCGGTATACTGCGCGGCTCTGCGCTTTATACTGTGCGGCTCTGCGCTCTGTACTGCACGGCTCTGCGCTGTCTACTGCGCGGCTCTGCGCTGTGTACTGCTCGGCTCTGCGCTGTGTACTGCGCGGCTCTCCGCTTTATACTGCGCGGCTCTGCGCTTTATACTGTGCGGCTTTGCGCTGTGTACTGCATGGCTCTGCGCTGTGTACTGCGCGGCTCTGCGCTGTGTACTGCACGGCTCTGCGCTGTGTACTGCACGGCTCTGCGCTTTATACTGCGCGGCTCTGCGCTGTGTACTGCACGGCTCTGCGCTGTGTACTGCGCGGCTCTGCGCTGTGTACTGCACGGCTCTGCGCTTTATACTGCGCGGCTCTGCGCTGTGTACTGCACGGCTCTGCGCTGTGTACTGCGCGGCTCTGCGCTGTGTACTGCGCGGCTCTGCGCTTTATACTGCGCGGCTCTGCGCTTTATACTGCGCGGCTCTGCGCTGTGTACTGCGCGGCTCTGCGCTGTGTACTGCGCGGCTCTGCGCTGTGTACTGCGCGGCTCTGCGCTTTATACTGCGCGGCTCTGCGCTGTGTACTGCACGGCTCTGTGCTGTGTACTGCGCGGCTCTGCGCTGTGTACTGCACGGCTCTGCGCTGTGTACTGCGCGGCTCTGCGCTGTGTACTGCGCAGCTCTGCGCTTTATACTGCGCGGCTCTGTGCTGTGTACTGCGCGGCTCTGCGCTGTGTACTGCGCGGCTCTGCGCTGTGTACTGCACGGCTCTGCGCTTTATACTGCGCGGCTCTGCGCTGTGTACTGCACGGCTCTGCGCTGTGTACTGCGCGGCTCTGCGCTGTGTACTGCACGGCTCTGCGCTTTATACTGCGCGGCTCTGCGCTGTGTACTGCACGGCTCTGCGCTGTGTACTGCGCGGCTCTGCGCTGTGTACTGCGCGGCTCTGCGCTTTATACTGCGCGGCTCTGCGTTGTGTACTGCGCGGCTCTGCGTTGTGTACTGCGCGGCTCTGCGCTGTGTACTGCGCGGCTCTGCGCTGTGTACTGCACGGCTCTGCACTGTATACTGCGTGGCTGTGCAATATACTACGTGGACATGCATATTCTAGAATACCCGATGAGTTAGAATCGGGCCACAGTCTAATAATCATAAGACTACGGATAGTGGTTTGGAATTGTGCTGTACTGTCACTTTAAGAGCTGATATTATCTGACAAAACTTGTGACCTGGTGAGCTGATGTAGATTTCATAGGAGTTGGCATAGTAACTGTGTCTGACTGCGCATATCAATGAGCTAATCAGCCAGGTGGCAGTTATTTTTAGAAATTGCCTCAGAAACCAGCCCATTATAAACGTATAGGAAAATTTCTCCATTGAAACGCATTGAAAGACTTTTTTCAAACACAAATTGCGCAAAAACTACAAATCCGATCGACACGAAAAATACTTAGCACACCTCTCAGGAACGCTGGCTTCGAAATGACACCTCACTGGAGTCTGTGAGTTTAGCGGTTCGGGCCGCATTACGTGCGGACTGAATAATAAGAATAAGAAGAAGTTTACCACGGTGGAATAACAGTATAGTGCTTTGTTCCAAAGCACTATAATAAGAAGTTATCCACGATGGAATAACAGTATAGTGCTTTGTTCCAAAGCACTATAATAATAACTAGATGGGTATTTCCTGAAGGAACTACAGATAGTGCTTTGGAATGGTCCCCTGGCTGCCCCTGCAAGACTTTCACACTTGGGTGCCCCTCAGGCGCTGGTTTGGTAGTTGTAGCCCCTAAAGGGGTGAGGCCACTCTGGGTCCGATTTGGTGGGCGGGGTCACTCTGGGACCAATTTGGCGGGCGGCGCCACTCTGGGTCCGATTTGGTGGGCGGCGCACCTCGGGATCCGATTTGGCGGGCGGCGCCACTCTGGGTCCGATTTGGTGGGCTGCGCACCTCGGGATCCGATTTTGTGGGCGGGTCACTTTAAGAGTTGATATTATCTGGCAAAACTGTGTCTTGGTAGAGTTCGTAGGCGTTGGCATAGTAACTGTGTCTGACTGTGCATATCAATGAGCTAATCAGCCAGGTGGCAAGTGGCAGTTATTTTTAGAAATTGCCTCAGAAACCAGGCCCATTATAAACGTATGGGAAGATTTCCCTATTGAAATGCATTGAAACACTTTTTTCAAATGCAAATTGCGCCAAAACTACAAATCCGATCGACACGAAAAATACTTAGCACACCTCTTGGGGACGCTGGCTTCGAAATGACACCTCACTGGAGTCTGTGAGTGAAGCGGTTCGGGCCGCATTACGTGCGGACTGAATAATAATAATAAGAATAAGAAGTTATCCACGATGGAATAACAGTATAGTGCTTTGTTCCAAAGCACTATAACTAGATGGGTATTTCCTGAAGGAACTACAGATAGTGCTTTGGAATGGTGCCCGGGCTGCCCCTGCAAGACTTTCACACTTGGGTGCCCCTCAGGCGCTGGTTTGGTAGTTGTAGCCCCTCAGGGTTGAGGCTTGGTGGGCCGGGTCACTCTGGGTCCGATTTGGTGGGCCGGGTCACTCTGGGTCCGATTTGGTGGGCCGGGTCACTCTGGGTCCGATTTGGTGGGCCGGGTCACTCTGGGTCCGATTTGGTGGGCCGGGTCACTCTGGGTCCGATTTGGTGGGCCGGGTCACTCTGGGTCCCATTTGGTGGGCCGGGTCACTCTGGGTCCCATTTGGTGGGCCGGGTCACTCTGGGTCCCATTTGGTGGGCCGGGTCACTCTGGGTCCCATTTGGTGGGCCGGGTCACTCTGGGTCCCATTTGGTGGGCCGGGTCACTCTGGGTCCCATTTGGTGGCCCGGGTCACTCTGGGTCCCATTTGGTGGCCCGGGTCACTCTTGGTCCGATTTGGTGGCCCGGGTCACTCTGGGCCCGATTTGGTGGCCCGGGTCACTCTGGGTCCCATTTGGTGGGCCGGGTCACTCTGGGTCCCATTTGGTGGGCCGGGTCACTCTGGGTCCCATTTGGTGGCCCGGGTCACTCTGGGTCCCATTTGGTGGCCCGGGTCACTCTGGGTCCGATTTGGCGGGCGGCGCCACTCCGGGTCCGATTTGGCGGGCGGCGCCACTCCGGGTCCGATTTGGCGGGCGGCGCCACTCTGGGTCCGATTTGGCGGGCTGGGTCCGATTTGGTGAGCGGGGCAATAATGATAAGACTACAGATAGTGCTGTGTAATTGTGCTGTACTGTCACTTTAAGAGCTGATATTATCTGACAAAACTTGTGACCTGGTGGGCTGATGTAGAGTTTATAGGCGTTGGCATAGTAACTGGGTCTCACTGCGCATATCAATGAGGTAATCAGCCAGGTGGCAGTTATTTTTAGAAATTGCCTCAGAAATCAGGCCCATTATAAACGTATTGGAAAATTTCCCTATTGAAATGCATTGAGACACTTTTTTCAAACGCAAATTGCGCCAAAACTACAAATCCGATCGACACGAAAAATACTTAGCACACCTCTCAGGGACGCTGGCTTCGAAATGACACCTCACTGGAGTCGGTGAGTTTAGCGGTTCGGGCCGCATTACGTGCGGACTGAATAATAATAATAAGAACTAGATGGGTATTTCCTGAAGGAACTACAGATAGTGCTTTGGAATGGTGCCCGGGCTGCCCCTGCAAGACTTTCACACTTGGGTGCCCCTCAGGCGCTGGTTTGGTAGTTGTAGCCCCTCAGGGTTGAGGCCACTCTGGGTCCGATTTGGTGGCCCGGGTCACTCTGGGTCCGATTTGGTGGCCCGGGTCACTCTGGGTCCGATTTGGTGGCCCGGGTCACTCTGGGTCCGATTTGGTGGCCCGGGTCACTCTGGGTCCGATTTGGTGGCCCGGGTCACTCTGGGTCCGATTTGGTGGCCCGGGTCACTCTGGGTCCGATTTGGTGGCCCGGGTCACTCTGGGTCCGATTTGGTGGCCCGGGTCACTCTGGGTCCGATATGGTGGGCCGGGTCACTCTGGGTCCGATTTGGTGGCCCGGGTCACTCTGGGTCCGATTTGGTGGCCCGGGTCACTCTGGGTCTGATTTGGTGGCCCGGGTCACTCTGGGTCCGATTTGGTGGCCCGGGTCACTCTGGGTCCGATTTGGTGGCCCGGGTCACTCTGGATCCGATTTGGTGGGCCGGGTCACTCTGGGTCCGATTTGCTGGGCCGGGTCACTCTGGGTCCGATTTGCTGGGCCGGGTCACTCTGGGTCCGATTTGGCGGGCCGGGTCACTCTGGGTCCGATTTGGTGGCCCGGGTCACTCTGGGTCCGATTTGGTGGGCCAGGTCACTCTGGGTCCGATTTGGTGGCCCGGGTCACTCTGGGTCCGATTTGGTGGCCCGGGTCACTCTGGGTCCGAGTTGGTGGCCCGGGTCACTCTGGGTCCGATTTGGCGGGCGGCGCCACTCTGGGTGCGATTTGGCGGGCGGCGCCACTCTGGGTGCGATTTGGTGGGCGGCGCCACTCTGGGTCCGATTTGGCGGGCGGCGCCACTCTGGGTCCGATTTGGCGGGCGGCGCCACTCTGGGTCCGATTTGGCGGGCGGCGCCACTCTGGGTCCGATTTGGCGGGCGGCGCCACTCTGGGTCCGATTTGGTGGGCGGCGCCACTCTGGGTCCGATTTGGCGGGCGGCGCCACTCTGGGTCCGATTTGGTGAGCGGGGCAATAATTATAATAAGACTACCGATAGTGCTTTGAAATTGTGCTGTGCTATCACTTTAAGAGCTGATATTATCTGGCAAAACTGTGCTGGGGTCATGTACAGTTCGCAGGCGTTGGCATAGTAACTGGGCCTGACTGCACATATCAATGAGCTAATCAGCCAGGTGGCAGGTACATTTCAAATTGCCTCAGAAACCCGGCCATTATAACCTATGTGAAAATTTCCCTATTGAAAAGCATTACAATGAGGGGAAAAAACATTTTCAAACGCAAATTGCGCCAAAACTACAAATCCGATCGACACGAAAAATACTTAGCACACCTCTTGGGGACGCTGGCTTCGAAATGACACCTCACTGGAGTCTGTGAGTGAAGCGGTTCGGGCCGCATTACGTGCGGACTGAATAATAATAAGAACTAGATGGGTATTTCCTGAAGGAACTACAGATAGTGCTTTGGAATGGTGCCTGGGTTGCCCCAGCAAGACTTTCACACTTGGGTGCCCCTCAGGCGCTGTTTTGGTAGTTGTAGCCACTCTGGGTCCGATTTGGCGGGCGGCGCCACTCTGGGTCCGATTTGGCAGGCGGCGCCACTCCGGGTCCGATTTGGCGGGCGGCGCCACTCCGGGTCCGATTTGGCGAGCGGCGCCACTCCGGGTCCGATTTTGCGGGCGGCGCCACTCCGGGTCCGATTTGGCGGGCGGCGCCACTCCGGGTCCGATTTGGCGGGGGCGGCGCCACTCCGGGTCCGATTTGGCGGGCGGCGCCACTCTGGGTCCGATTTGGCGGGCGGCGCCACTCTGGGTACGATTTGGCGGGCGGCGCCACTCTGGGTCCGATTTGGCGGGCGGCGCCACTCTGGGTCCGATTTGGCGGGCGGCGCCACTCTGGGTCCGATTTGGCGGGCGGCGCCACTTTGGGTCCGATTTGGTGGGCGGCGCCACTCTGGGTCCGATTTGGCGGGCGGCGCCACTCCGGGTCCGATTTGGCGGGCGGCGCCACTCTGGCGGGCGGCGCCACTCCGGGTCCGATTTGGCGGGCGGCGCCACTCCGGGTCCGATTTGGCGTGCGACGCCACTCCGGGTCCGATTTGGCGGGCGGCGCCACTCCGGGTCCGATTTGGTGGGCGGCGCCACTCCGGGTCCGATTTGGCGGGCGGCGCCACTCCGGGTCCGATTTGGCGGGCGGCGCCACTCCGGGTCCGATTTGGCGGGCGGCGCCACTCCGGGTCCGATTTGGCGGGCGGGGCCACTCCGGGTCCGATTTGGCGGGCGGCGCCACTCCGGGTCCGATTTGGCGGGCGGCGCCACTCCGGGTCCGATTTGGCGGGCGGCGCCACTCCGGGTCCGATTTGGCGGGCGGCGCCACTCCGGGTCCGATTTGGCGGGCGGCGCCACTCTGGGTCCGATTTGGCGGGCGGCGCCACTCTGGGTCCGATTTGGCGGGCGGCGCCACTCTGGGTCCGATTTGGCCGAACGGCGCCACTCTGGGTCCGATTTGGCGGGCGGCGCCACTCTGGGTCCGATTTGGCGGGCGGCGCCACTCTGGGTCCGATTTGGCGGGCGGCGCCACTCTGGGTCCGATTTGGCGGGCGGCGCCACTCTGGGTCCGATTTGGCGGGCTGGGTCCGATTTGGTGAGCGGGGCAATAATTATAATAAGACTATAGATAGTGCTTTGAAATTGTGCTGTGCTATCACTTTAAGAGCTGATATTATCTGCCAAAACTGTCCTGCTAGGGTCATGTACAGTTCGCAGGCGTTGGCATAGTAACTGGGCCTGACTGAGCATATCAATGAGCTAATCAGCCAGGTGGCAGGTACATTTCAAATTGCCTCAGAAACCCGGCCATTATAACCTATGTGAAAATTTCCCTATTGAAAAGCATTACAATGAGGGGAAAAAACATTTTCAAACGCAAATTGCGCCAAAACTACAAATCCGATCGACACGAAAAATACTTAGCACACCTCTTGGGGACGCTGGCTTCGAAATGACACCTCACTGGAGTCTGTGAGTGAAGCGGTTCGGGCCGCATTACGTGCGGACTGAATAATAATAAGAACTAGATGGGTATTTCCTGAAGGAACTACAGATAGTGCTTTGGAATGGTGCCCGGGCTGCCCCTGCAAGACTTTGACACTTGGGTGCCCCTCAGGCGGTCCGATTTGGTGGGTTGGGTCAATCTGGGTCTGATTTTGTGGGCGGGGTAAATCTAGGTCCGATTCGGTGGGCGGGGTCACTTTTGGTCCGATTCTGTGGGCGCGGCCACTCTGGGTCCGATTCGGTGGGCGGAGCCACTCTGGGTCCGATTTGGTGGGCGGGGCACCTTAGGGACCAATTTGGTGGGTGGGGTCACTCGGTCCGATTTGGTGGGCTGGGCACCTCAGGGTCTGATTTGGTGGGCTGGGCACCTCAGGGTCCGATTTGGTGGGTGGGGTCACTCTGGGTCCGATTTGGTGGGCGGGGTCACTCTGGGCCCGATTTGGTGGAAGGGGCCACTCTGGGTCCGATTTGGTGGAAGGGGTCACTCTGGGTCTGATTTGGTGGAAGGGGTCACTCTGGGTCCGATTTGGTGGGCGGAGCCACTCTGGGTCCGATTTGGTGGGCGGGGTCACTCTGGGTCCGATTTGGTGGGCCGGGCCCCTCGGGTTCCGATTTGGTGGGCCGGGCCTCTCGGGTTCCGAATTGGTGAGCGGGGTAATCTACTATCTAATTGTCTAAGGGCACTTCCGTCTTTCTGTCTCACAACACCGCTACGTCATCATCTCGTGAGACCGCAATGCACTCTTGGGACCGGAGCGCGCAACAAGCATCGGGTACCGGCCACTCCAGGTGCAACAAGCATCGTGTACCGGCCGCTCTAGGAGGTGCAACAACCATCAGATACCGGCCGCTCCAGGAGGTGAGTATGTAACTTTTTTATTTTAATTCTTTTTTTTTTTTTAACAGGGATATGCAGTATACTATGTGACTGGACAATATACTACGTGACTGGGCAGTATAACTACGTGGCTCTGCGCTGTATACTGCGTGGCTCTGTGCTGTATACTGCGTGGCTCTGCGCTGTATACTACGCGGCTCTGCGCTGTATACTACGCGGCTCTGCGCTGTATACTGCGTGGCTCTGCGCTGTGTACTGCGTGGCTCTGCGCTGTGTACTGCGCGGCTCTGCGCTGTGTACTGCGCGGCTCTGCGCTGTGTACTGCACGGCTCTGCGCTGTGTACTGCGCGGCTCTGCACTGTGTACTGCGCGTTCTGCGCTGTATACTGCGCGGCTCTGCGCTTTGTACTGCGCGGCTCTGCGCTATATACTGCGTGGCTCTTCGCTGTATACTACGCGGCTCTGCGCTGTGTACTGCGCGGCTCTGCGCTGTGTACTGCGCGTGTCCGTGCTGTGTACTGCGCGTGTCTGCGCTGTATACTGCGCGGCTCTGCGCTGTGTACTGCGCGGCTCTGCACTGTGTACTGCACGGCTCTGCGCTGTATACTGCGGGGCTCTGCGCTGTATACTGCGGGGCTCTGCGCTGTATACTACGCGGCTCAGCGCTGTATACTGCGCGGCTCTGCGCTGCATACTGCTTGGCTCTACGCTGCGTACTGCGCGGCTCTGCGCTATATACTGGGTGGCTCTGCGCTGTGTACTGCGCGGCTCTGTGCTGTGTACTGTGCGGCTCTGCACTGTGTACTGCGCGGCTCTGCGCTGTGTACTGCGCGGCTCTGCGCTGTGTACTGCGCGGCTCTGCGCTTTATACTGTGCGGCTCTGCGCTCTGTACTGCGCGGCTCTGCGCTGTGTACTGCGCGGCTCTGCGCTGTATACTGCGCGGCTCTGCGCTGTGTACTGCGCGGCTCTGCGCTGTGTACTGCGCGGCTCTGCGCTGTGTACTGCGCGGCTCTGCGCTGTGTACTGCTCGGCTCTGCGCTGTGTACTGCGCGGCTCTGCGCTGTGTACTGCGCGGCTCTGCGCTGTGTACTGCGCGGCTCTGCGCGGCTCTGCGCTGTGTACTGCGCGGCTCTGCGCTTTATACTGCGCGGCTTTGCGCTGTGTACTGCGCGGCTCTGCGCTGTGTACTGCGCGGCTCTGCGCTGTGTACTGCACGGCTCTGCGCTTTATACTGCGCGGCTCTGCGCTGTGTACTGCACGGCTCTGCGCTGTGTACTGCGCGGCTCTGCGCGGTATACTGCGCGGCTCTGCGCTTTATACTGTGCGGCTCTGCGCTCTGTACTGCACGGCTCTGCGCTGTCTACTGCGCGGCTCTGCGCTGTGTACTGCTCGGCTCTGCGCTGTGTACTGCGCGGCTCTCCGCTTTATACTGCGCGGATCTGCGCTGTGTACTGCGCGGCTCTGCGCTGTGTACTGCGCGGCTCTGCGCTTTATACTGCGCGGCTTTGCGCTGTGTACTGCATGGCTCTGCGCTGTGTACTGCGCGGCTCTGCGCTGTGTACTGCGCGGCTCTGCGCTGTGTACTGCGCGGCTCTGCTCTTTATACTGTGCGGCTCTGCGCTGTGTACTGCGCGGCTCTGCGCTGTGTACTGCGCGGCTCTGCGCTGTGTACTGCACGGCTCTGCGCTGTATACTGCGCGGCTCTGCGCTATGTACTGCACGGCTCTGCGCTGTGTACTGCGCGGCTCTGCTCTGTGTACTGCGCGGCTCTGCGCTGTGTACTGCGCGGCTCTGCGCTGTGTACTGCGCGGCTCTGCGCTGTGTACTGCGCGGCTCTGCGCTTTATACTGTGCGGCTCTGCGCTCTGTACTGCGCGGCTCTGCGCTGTGTACTGCGCGGCTCTGCGCTGTATACTGCGCGGCTCTGCGCTGTGTACTGCGCGGCTCTGCGCTGTGTACTGCGCGGCTCTGCGCTGTGTACTGCGCGGCTCTGCGCTGTGTACTGCTCGGCCCCCTCGCTGTGTACTGCGCGGCTCTCCGCTGTGTACTGCGCGGCTCTGCGCTGTGTACTGCGCGGCTCTGCGCTGTGTACTGCGCGGCTCTGCGCTGTGTACTGCGCGGCTCTGCGCTGTGTACTGCGCGGCTCTGCACTTTATACTGCGCGGCTTTGCGCTGTGTACTGCGCGGCTCTGCGCTGTGTACTGCGCGGCTCTGCGCTGTGTACTGCCCGGCTCTGCGCTTTATACTGCGCGGCTCTGCGCTGTGTACTGCACGGCTCTGCGCTGTGTACTGCGCGGCTCTGCGCGGTATACTGCGCGGCTCTGCGCTTTATACTGTGCGGCTCTGCGCTCTGTACTGCACGGCTCTGCGCTGTCTACTGCGCGGCTCTGCGCTGTGTACTGCTCGGCTCTGTGCTGTGTACTGCGCGGCTCTCCGCTTTATACTGCGCGGCTCTGCGCTGTGTACTGCGCGGCTCTGCGCTGTGTACTGCGCGGCTCTGCGCTTTATACTGCGCGGCTTTGCGCTGTGTACTGCATGGCTCTGCGCTGTGTACTGCGCGGCTCTGCGCTGTGTACTGCGCGGCTCTGCGCTGTGTACTGCGCGGCTCTGCTCTTTATACTGTGCGGCTCTGCGCTGTGTACTGCGCGGCTCTGCGCTGTGTACTGCGCGGCTCTGCGCTGTGTACTACTCGGCTCTGCGCTGTGTACTGCACGGCTCTGCGCTGTATACTGCGCGGCTCTGCGCTGTGTACTGCCCGGCTCTGCGCTGTGTACTGCGCGGCTCTGCGCTGTGTACTGCGCGGCTCTGCGCTGTGTACTGCGCGGCTCTGCGCTGTGTACTGCACGGCTCTGCGCTTTATACTGCGCGGCTCTGCGCTGTGTACTGCACGGCTCTGCGCTGTGTACTGCGCGGCTCTGCGCTGTGTACTGCACGGCTCTGCGCTTTATACTGCGCGGCTCTGCGCTGTGTACTGCACGGCTCTGCGCTGTGTACTGCGCGGCTCTGCGCTGTGTACTGCGCGGCTCTGTGCTTTATACTGCGCGGCTCTGCGCTGTGTACTGCGCGGCTCTGCGCTGTGTACTGCGCGGCTCTGCGCTGTGTACTGCGCGGCTCTGCGCTGTGTACTGCGCGGCTCTGCGCTGTGTACTGCACGGCTCTGCGCTTTATACTGCGCGGCTCTGCGCTGTGTACTGCACGGCTCTGCGCTGTGTACTGCGCGGCTCTGCGCTGTGTACTGCGCGGCTCTGCGCTGTGTACTGCGCGGCTCTGCGCTTTATACTGCGCGGCTTTGCGCTGTGTACTGCATGGCTGCGCTGTGTACTGCGCGGCTCTGCGCTGTGTACTGCGCGGCTCTGCGCTGTGTACTGCACGGCTCTGCGCTGTATACTGCGCGGCTCTGCGCTGTGTACTGCACGGCTCTGCGCTGTGTACTGCGCGGCTCTGCGCTGTGTACTGCGCGGCTCTGCGCTGTGTACTGCACGGCTCTGCGCTTTATACTGCGCGGCTCTGCGCTGTGTACTGCACGGCTCTGCGCTGTGTACTGCGCGGCTCTGCGCTGTGTACTGCACGGCTCTGCGCTTTATACTGCGCGGCTCTGCGCTGTGTACTGCACGGCTCTGCTTTGTGTACTGCGCGGCTCTGCGCTGTGTACTGCGCGGCTCTGTGCTTTATACTGCGCGGCTCTGCGCTGTGTACTGCGCGGCTCTGCGCTGTGTACTGCGCGGCTCTGCGCTGTGTACTGCGCGGCTCTGCGCTGTGTACTGCGCGGCTCTGCGCTGTGTACTGCACGGCTCTGCGCTTTATACTGCGCGGCTCTGCGCTGTGTACTGCACGGCTCTGCGCTGTGTACTGCGCGGCTCTGCGCTGTGTACTGCACGGCTCTGCGCTTTATACTGCGCGGCTCTGCGCTGTGTACTGCACGGCTCTGCGCTGTGTACTGCACGGCTCTGCGCTGTGTACTGCGCGGCTCTGCACTTTATACTGCGCGGCTTTGCGCTGTGTACTGCGCGGCTCTGCGCTGTGTACTGCGCGGCTCTGCGCTGTGTACTGCACGGCTCTGCGCTTTATACTGCGCGGCTCTGCGCTGTGTACTGCACGGCTCTGCGCTGTGTACTGCGCGGCTCTGCGCGGTATACTGCGCGGCTCTGCGCTTTATACTGTGCGGCTCTGCGCTCTGTACTGCACGGCTCTGCGCTGTCTACTGCGCGGCTCTGCGCTGTGTACTGCTCGGCTCTGTGCTGTGTACTGCGCGGCTCTCCGCTTTATACTGCGCGGCTCTGCGCTGTGTACTGCGCGGCTCTGCGCTGTGTACTGCGCGGCTCTGCGCTTTATACTGCGCGGCTTTGCGCTGTGTACTGCATGGCTCTGCGCTGTGTACTGCGCGGCTCTGCGCTGTGTACTGCGCGGCTCTGCGCTGTGTACTGCGCGGCTCTGCTCTTTATACTGTGCGGCTCTGCGCTGTGTACTGCGCGGCTCTGCGCTGTGTACTGCGCGGCTCTGCGCTGTGTACTACACGGCTCTGCGCTGTGTACTGCACGGCTCTGCGCTGTATACTGCGCGGCTCTGCGCTGTGTACTGCACGGCTCTGCGCTGTGTACTGCGCGGCTCTGCGCTGTGTACTGCGCGGCTCTGCGCTGTGTACTGCGCGGCTCTGCGCTGTGTACTGCACGGCTCTGCGCTTTATACTGCGCGGCTCTGCGCTGTGTACTGCACGGCTCTGCGCTGTGTACTGCGCGGCTCTGCGCTGTGTACTGCACGGCTCTGCGCTTTATACTGCGCGGCTCTGCGCTGTGTACTGCACGGCTCTGCGCTGTGTACTGCGCGGCTCTGCGCTGTGTACTGCGCGGCTCTGTGCTTTATACTGCGCGGCTCTGCGCTGTGTACTGCGCGGCTCTGCGCTGTGTACTGCGCGGCTCTGCGCTGTGTACTGCGCGGCTCTGCGCTGTGTACTGCGCGGCTCTGCGCTGTGTACTGCGCGGCTCTGCGCTTTATACTGCGCGGCTCTGCGCTGTGTACTGCACGGCTCTGCGCTGTGTACTGCGCGGCTCTGCGCTGTGTACTGCGCGGCTCTGCGCTGTGTACTGCGCGGCTCTGCGCTTTATACTGCGCGGCTTTGCGCTGTGTACTGCATGGCTGCGCTGTGTACTGCGCGGCTCTGCGCTGTGTACTGCGCGGCTCTGCGCTGTGTACTGCGCGGCTCTGCTCTTTATACTGTGTGGCTCTGCGCTGTGTACTGCGCGGCTCTGCGCTGTGTACTGCGCGGCTCTGCGCTGTGTACTGCACGGCTCTGCGCTGTGTACTGCACGGCTCTGCGCTGTATACTGCGCGGCTCTGCGCTGTGTACTGCACGGCTCTGCGCTGTGTACTGCGCGGCTCTGCGCTGTGTACTGCGCGGCTCTGCGCTGTGTACTGCACGGCTCTGCGCTTTATACTGTGCGGCTCTGCGCTGTGTACTGCACGGCTCTGCGCTGTGTACTGCGCGGCTCTGCGCTGTGTACTGCACGGCTCTGCGCTTTATACTGCGCGGCTCTGCGCTGTGTACTGCACGGCTCTGCTTTGTGTACTGCGCGGCTCTGCGCTGTGTACTGCGCGGCTCTGTGCTTTATACTGCGCGGCTCTGCGCTGTGTACTGCGCGGCTCTGCGCTGTGTACTGCGCGGCTCTGCGCTGTGTACTGCGCGGCTCTGCGCTGTGTACTGCGCGGCTCTGCGCTGTGTACTGCACGGCTCTGCGCTTTATACTGCGCGGCTCTGCGCTGTGTACTGCACGGCTCTGCGCTGTGTACTGCGCGGCTCTGCGCTGTGTACTGCACGGCTCTGCGCTTTATACTGCGCGGCTCTGCGCTGTGTACTGCACGGCTTTGCGCTGTGTACTGCACGGCTCTGCGCTGTGTACTGCGTGGCTCTGCGCTGTGTACTGAGCGGCTCTGCGCTGTGTACTGCGCGGCTCTGCGCTGTGTACTGCGCGGCTCTGCGCTTTATACTGCGCGACTCTGCGCTTTGTACTGCGCGGCTCTGCGCTTTATACTGCGCGGCTCTGCGCTGTGTACTGCACGGCTCTGCGCTGTGTACTGCGCGGCTCTGCGCTGTGTACTGCGCGGCTCTGCGCTGTGTACTGCGCGGCTCTGCGCTGTGTACTGCGCGGCTCTGCGCTTTATACTGCGCGGCTCTGCACTGTATACTGCGTGGCTGTGCAATATACTACGTGGACATGCATATTCTAGAATACCCGATGAGTTAGAATCGGGCCACCATCTAATAATTATAAGACTACGGATAGTGGTTTGGAATTGTGCTGTACTGTCACTTTAAGAGCTGATATTATCTGACAAAACTTGTGATCTGGTGAGCTGATGTAGATTTCATAGGCGTTGGCATAGTAACTGTGTCTGACTGCGCATATCAATGAGCTAATCAGCCAGGTGGCAGTTATTTTTAGAAATTGCCTCAGAAACCAGCCCATTATAAACGTATAGGAAAATTTCTCCATTGAAACGCATTGAAAGACTTTTTTCAAACACAAATTGCGCAAAAACTACAAATCCGATCGGCACGAAAAATACTTAGCACACCTCTCAGGAACGCTGGCTTCGAAATGACACCTCACTGGAGTCTGTGAGTTTAGCGGTTCGGGCCGCATTACGTGCGGACTGAATAATAAGAATAAGAAGAAGTTTACCACGGTGGAATAACAGTATAGTGCTTTGTTCCAAAGCACTATAATAAGAAGTTTACCACGATGGAATAACAGTATAGTGCTTTGTTCCAAAGCACTATAATAAGAAGTTTACCACGGTGGAATAACAGTATAGTGCTTTGTTCCAAAGCACTATAATAAGAAGTTTACCACGGTGGAATAACAGTATAGTGCTTTGTTCCAAAGCACTATAATAATAAGTTATCCACGTTCGGATTACAATATAGTGCTTTGTTCCAAAGCACTATGATTGGGCTTTGGTGTCCAAGTGTTCAGTTCACCTTTGCGCCCCCTCCAATTATAATACTCCTCATGGTAATTGCCAGTGCTCGCTTTGGAGCACTGCCTGATCTAACTTCTCTGCTCTGCACATCCTGGAGGGGTCGATCGCTTGCTTAATTACACAGTGTGATTGCATGCAGGGGCTGAGGTCTCATCTCCCTCTCCTGTGTATAGTAGCTGTTTGCCACACACAGGATCACAAAGCAGCGACATCGGAGAGGGATGAGAATACACACTGACACAGTGTGCCCATACTCACTGCCTGCATGTCAGTGCATGCGTGCTGTCATCTCCCTCTCCTGTGGTTAGCAGACGCTCGCTACACACAGTATCACCCAGAAGCGTGCAGCCATTATACACAGGAGAGGGAGATGAGAGCATGCATACACTGAAATGATGCTACTTTTCATCCCTCTCCTCTCAGCAACAGCCAAATGGTCGCTATATAGGAGCGGGATAAGAACTCAGCCCCGCTCGCACTGACAGTGTATGCATCTATTTAGTTTCTCCAGTGTCCGAAAACACAGGGCTGGGAAGTTAGATTAGGCAGCGCTCCAAAGCGAGCACTGCCAACCACCATGGGGGGGGGGCAGGGCAGAGTATTGTAATTGAGGAGGGAGGAAAGGTGCACCGAAATGCACTAATTGTTGCGGATATTCATTGGTCGCGGCCTCTGTCTGTCATAGAAATCCAAGTCGCTGATTGGTCGTGGCAAAACGCCCACGACCATTGCCACGACCAATCAGCGACGGACACAGTCCGGTGGCAAAATGGCCGCTCTTTCCTCCCCGCAGTCAGTGCCCGCTCCATACTCCCCTCCAATCAGCCCTCACACAGGGTTAATGCCAGCGTTACCGGAGCGCAGTATAATGCACTCCGGTTACGCAGCTATTAACCCTGTGTGACCAAATTTTTACTATTGATGCTGCGTATGCAGCATCAATAGTAAAAAGATCTAATGTTACAAATAAAAATAATTAAAAAAAAAGGTTATTCTCACCCTCTGATGTTGCGCCGTCCTCGCCAGTGAAAGCGGCAGGTTCCGGTGCCAAGGATGCTATGCGAGAAGGACCTTCCATGACGTCACGGTAATGTGATCGCGACGTCATCACAGGTCCTGCGCTCATACCAACCCTGGGACCGGAAGCTGCCGCATGCACCGCACACCGGCGCCAGGACTTCAAGGGGCCTTCGGAAGGTGAGTATATGTTTATTTTTTATTTTAAGTCTTTTTTAACCACGCATATAGTGCCCACATTGCTATATACTACGTGGGCTGTGTTACATACTGCGTGGGCTCTGTTATATACTACATCTCTGTGCTATATACTAACTTGGCTGTGCTATATACTGTGTGGCTGATATATACTGCGTGAGCTGTGCTATATATTACGTGGCCAGTGTTATATACTGCAGGGGCTGTGCTATATACTGCGTGGCTGCTATATACTGCGTGGGCTGTGCTATAACGTGGCCAGTGTTATATACTGCGGGGGCTGTGCTATATACTGCGTGGCTGCTATATACTGCGTGGGCTGTGTTATATACTGCGTGGCCACTGTTATATACTGCGTGGCCTGTATTAACACAGCGGTTATTCTACAATATGTATGTATGTATGTATGTATGTATGTATATAGCAGCCACATAGTATATAGCACAGGCACGTAGTATTTGTCTGCTATATACTACATGGCTCCTATATACTACGTGGCCTGTGCTATATACTATGTGGCTGCTATATACATACATACTGTACATATTCTAGAATACCCGATGCGTTAGAATCGGGCCACCATCTAATGTAATATAACAGTTTTTCTCTAAAACACATTTACTAAAATCTACACTAGATGTATGAGTTTTATAGGGGAAAAGTTCCCTATAATAAGGTCTAAGTAGTAAAATTTCTGTTTTGAGGTTGACAGACTCCCTTTAGGGTATTATTTAATAACATCACAATAAATGCTGCCAACCTTGATTGAACAGATATAATTATTGCTATTCTGGGGTCAGTAGTCCATGTTACTGTTTTTGTATTTTGGATTGTGGTCTTTCATATGAAAATATTCATTTTTTTCTCCCATGTTATAAATAAATAAATAAATAATAATAATAATGTATATTCTGAATGTTGTTTATAACAGCCGGTCATCTCCACTATCATCCTTTACTGGACGGGAGTTGTATGTAATGTCTTACACATTGCCTCCCTATTTTTGTAGGATACACTGCATGGAGAAGATTTTGTGGACTTTCTGAGCCCAGTAATGTAGCTGAACTAGCACAGGTTTTGAGAAACAGACCATTAGCTGAACAATTCATGTCCCTTTATGGCACTCCGAGAAATATTGACATCTGGATAGGAGCTGTTGCCGAACCTCTCCTGCCAAATGCCCGAGTTGGCGAACTGTTAGCTTGTTTAATTGGGAACCAGTTCCGCAGAACTCGTGATGGAGACAGGTGAGTACAACTGGAAACATCAGTTGACTTCTACACTTGTGAGTAAAACTAATTACACCTCTGCAACCCCTATAACCCTGCTGTCTACATATGGAAATGCAGTAATACAAAAAACTAAGTACACCCTGTTTGTATTTTATGGTGTTATGTATCAGTAATATAATAATAAGAATAATCTGGTTCTGAGAAGGTTTTAAAATTAGGTAAATGTGACCTCAGATGAACAACATGACATGAACAATTAGATCTTGTCATTGCTTATTTAACAATAACTTAAGTACACCCTTGCTTCTTCCATAACAATCAAGGAGGCACATCCCCTGCTCTCTCTCTCCACAATGACATTTGGACACACTCATTAGATGCTTCAGTACAAAAGATTTATTTGACATTGCTGCTAATGTACATGACCATTTCCTGTAACAACAGGAAGTTAGAGTCTAAAAAAGCCCCAGTGGCCAGTGTGAAAATTGCAAGATTTCTAATTCTTATTTTTAATAAATATTGTAATATGGGTAAAAAAAAAAATGAATTTAATAAATATATAATAAACACAAAACCCTGAAATAAACAATAGGTCATTCTGATGACACATTCCACTTATGCAATGTTGTAATAAAAAGTGGGCTAAAATTCCTCCAGAACAATGTGAGAGACTAATAAAGAAACGATTACTGATTATTGCTGATAAATTTGTTTCTACAAGTTATTGATTCATAGGGTGTACTTAATTTCTCACACACCACATTACATGATGTCGACATGTGGTGTTGTTCATCTGAGGTTATTTTTACCTAATTTCATGGCCTTCTAAGGATAAGATTTTGTTTCTTATGTACCAATACTTAAAACTCATGGACTTCAATAAAAGTGTATTTAATTTTTTCATGACTTTCCACATGTGGACATCAGAATTATAGGGGTTGCACAGGAAACAGTTACATACTGTACATGTTTTAATTTCTATGAAGACCCAAAAGCCCTAATGTCACATTAAATGCCGTCATCAATATTGACCCGTTAATGAGCACTGCGACATGAATTAAGATAAGAAGACAAACCAGACACTCCATTTTTCAGGCACGTGTTTTGAGGTGTTTGCCCCTCATCAGTGCAAAACAGGACGTCTGATTTGTCTAGGTTAGAGGTCTGTGACAGTTCTGTGAGTAATGTTTCTCCTTTTGGAGAATACCAAGCTGGTATAAGAACTTATAGGCCATGCACCTTTGGGAATTTAAATATGCCAATAACCTCTACAGAAAGGAAAAAGACTTGAACCCTGCCGCCACCCATTGGATGTATCAATCCTAAAAGTCAATATCAACCCTTTAGCAAGTCTCACTACATGACTTAGGATACAAAGCCGAACCAGTCAATTTTTTTGCAAATGTGTTCCAGCGTCTTTGCCCCTCATCAGTGCAAAGTGGGAGATCTGATTTGGCTAGATGTAAGGCTTCTGACAGGGGAGGGCAGACAAAATTGCTTTCTACTACAAGTGTTCCAAAGCTGAAATATCAATATTCCTTTCTTGTCAACTTTAAGGGATGCACCATGGACAATTGGTCCCATCACCAACCACTTCCAGGTCACGCTGCTTTCCTTGAGGTGTCAGTGGTGCCCAGGGGATTTGCCAGCTCTTACAAGAATCTGGGAGCCACACAGATGTTCCAAGAGAGTTGGGAGTTATAATAAAAAGTGCCAATAGTGCACATATAAACCAGATCACTGCTTTTATGCAGTATTGTAGGTGTAGCGAGCCTGGGAACATCACATGTGATTCTCCAAAGCAAATGTCAAAATCAACTGCTAATCATTAACAAACATTTCACTTGTTTTTTTCAGATTTTACTATGAAAGACCTACCGAGTTTACAATTGCTCAGAAGAGAGCTATCGATAGAGCGACAATGTCTCGCATGATCTGTGACAACACCGCTATCTCCCAAGTTCCTCAGAATGTGTTTTTAGCAAATACCTTTCCAGGAAATTTTGTAAGTTGCTCACAGATTCCCATTTTGGATCTGAGTCCTTGGAGAAGAAGGAAAAGCGGATCAGGTACGAGCTTCATTATATAAATGCCAATAACTAGTCAATCACACAGACCTTTTAGTTACACTTTTGTCCTCCTTCACCTGCCAATGCTTTCTATGCTGCCTATATGCCACTGAAACGTGCAATACATAGAGGAATTGTCCACTTTAAAAATATATATTTTTTGATTTGTATAAAATATAAGTTAGTAATCTACTTATATGTAGAAAAATGCCTGACATGAAAATACCTGCGACAGTCCAAAGTTCTAGAGCTAAACTTCCAGCTCTGTGTAAAGGGGGCTGATTAATTTCAATAATTAAATGGAATCTGTCAAAATGATTAATTTCAGAAAAACTGTTTATATGCTCATATTGCTCTCTGAACCATAATGTCATCCACACCTTTACTTGTGCAATCTGTTGCTTTGTTGAAATCATAGTTTCATTTTATATGCAAGCTATTAGTATTATATGCAAATGAGGCTTAAGTGCTCTGGGAGCGGCAAAGCACTTTCCAAACCTCTATTTCCTGCAGCGCCCCAGAGTCCTGGTCGTTGCAGTATCATGGCTCAGCCACTAAGGGGGGCCATGGTGCGTTCGATGGCACTGAAGGAGTTCTCTGAGCAGGTATCACAGTCACCAATACATTTCACAGCTGGGCCTCCGGGGGGAGCTAAGGGTGCTATTCATTAGGCCACTCCCCACCATAGTGGGTAAACTGGGGGTCAGGCAGGAAGTTAGAGAGAACGCTGACGGGATTGAACGGAGCAACACCCTGTGGCAGGGGGTGTTGTGAAGGGAGAGACTGTAGGGTCTCTGCCAGGGGTGGGATCCTGGCAGAGGCTTGGCATTGAAAGAACGTAACGGGTCCGCGCAGGCTCCTGGAAGCGGCGGGACTCAAGAAAGGACTAAGAAGCGAGATAGATTGTGCTGAGTGAGAAACGAAATCAAGCGAAAGGAGATACCAGTGAGGGTTGTGCTGAAAGAGGCAGCACCTTACTGAGGCGCACTACCGGTGGCCGGAACGCCGAGGAGGTAAAGAGTTTCAAGCCATACCTCAGACCTACGGCAGGGCAGTTAGCTTTAGGCGGACTGTCTCACGCATCACCCAGGAAGGCAAAGGGGGGTACCAACAGGAGAGGGGCGCAGATAGAGTCCCGGAAGATCTCCGAGCCTCCCCGTCATACGGGTGCGTTCCTACCATAGTATCTGGAGGGACGAGGAAGATCATTGCGAATTAAGTTGTTGTGAGGGAACACGAGAAACAGACACAACAGTTGTGGGGTACTTTCCGTAAGCACAGCAGGGAAGGACTGCAACACATAGCGCTAGAAGGAAGGCACCGATTTCCACCTGCAAGGAGAGCTCTGGAAGTGCCATTGGACCGGCCGGACTTGCGCAGCCTGGTGAGCCGTATTCTGGACTGAGGACCCAGAGAGCTTCAGTAAAGAGGTAAAGAGACTGCAACCTGGTGTCCTCGTTATTTACCGCGACCTGCACCCCACAACTGCACCGCTACACCGTTACTATACCACTTATTGCACCGGACGTCCCCCACTGACAGACAGGGCCACGGACCGGGTCTAGCCACCGTGACAACCCCAGGACTGAGACCTAGAGGCCCGGCTCCGGGTACCCCTCGGCCCTGCGGCGGTGTGGGGGCGCTCCAAACTTGGCGTCACGAACAGGATCTACTTAAGCCTGAAGAATCAGGTCATGTGTGCCTTGGAACTGTGATTTATCGTGCTTGGACTGTGCTTTATTACAAGGACTGTGTGTTGCCACTTGCCGCCAGAAGTTCCCGCCAAAGCCGCCGCCATTACAGCGCTAAGGAGAGCGCAGGAGAAGAAGAAGGGCGTGGAAGTGGGCGTGAACAAGCTGAAGAGCGCGAAAGACAATGGCCGCCCAGTCTAAATATCTCGGCCCCTTGAGGACGTGTCCGTCAGCAGCCGAGATCCGCCTCCTGATCCTTAATGGTGGGCAGAAACAACGAAAACGAAACCGCCCACGAAGAAGAGAGCGGGAAAAGGACCAGGAAGAAGGAGCGAGCGACATGGAGGACGCCATGGTGAGCCGCCCGGAGCCGGAGCGTGGGGTCGGAGCAGAGGACTCCCCCAGCCACCCGGAGGGGCACCGCAACCAGGCCTCCACCGCTGATGCTGAATTCCTGCAGGCCGGAGTGGACGAGCTCAGCGACCGACCCCGGCGGACGCAGCTGAGCACTGAGGCCGGGTGGAAGAAGGCCATCATCAGGAGCCTCACCGGACATCTGTCGGCAGCCTCATCTGGTCCGGAGCAGGGAAGAAGTCCCAGCGCTCCGAAGCTGGAAAGCAAGGCCCTGCCGGAAAGCGAGGTGCTGCAAGCAGAGATGACAGCGTCGCAGAACAAGGCCCCGCAGCCAGCGTTCCGGACCCCAGCGGAGGCAGAGCAGACCGGCACCGGAGGAACCGCATCTGAAGCAGGTAGGAAGAGCCACCCTGCCCTGACGACCGACACCACTCCAGTGACTGCTAGTGCCACAGCTGCTGACTCCGTTCCAGTGACTGATCTTGCAGCAGCCGCTACCTCTGCTGCAGCAGATGCCCATACTCAAGCTGCGCAGACCTCCATCGCTGCGCATGATTTAATCGTACATGAAAGACGGATTAACGGCGTTTGTCCAGCACTGGGTGTAACCCTGGACCTCACTTTCCCCAGGCCAAGAGGGGTAAAGTGCCAGGTGCAGCCCTGGAAGCCGTCCAACTAAACCTCGGAAACCTGAGACTGTAAATAGTTAACTGTTTATTTCCTTGCTGTTTTGCTACTAAAACCCGTCCTGGGTTAACTCTTAAAGGGATCCCTTTGTTTACCCGGGATCCCTATTGCTTTTTATTTTTGCTTTCACTTTCATTTTTGCTTTTTGTTCCACAATGTTATAAAAACTGCAGAAATCATGGACTGTGCATGATTCGAACTTCCTTTGTAAATAGTTTGCACCTTCTAAAAGGTGCTTCCTACTGGTTTTAGCCAAAGACACTTTGTGAAGATACCTTCCCTACCGGTTCTAGTTAAAGACACTTTGCGAAGATACCATGCCGGAACCTTTGCATGGGCCGGTAGGCTGAGAAGACGAGCTACCTTAGAAAGACTTGGTCTCCTCTTAAAGGGGATGTGACGAAGTAAATTTGAAAGAGATACTGTTACCGAACAGTAATGTGATAATGATGCCTTGAAAAAGAAAATGTAACTGTTTTACATGCCGAGTTATATGTGTTGAAGTTGTTGAAATGTGAAATCTGAATAATGTTTTGTAGAAAGGAAAGATGCAGAGAGCCCGTAGGGGTAGATGTAGAAGCCTGCATAGTTGAAAGTAAAAAAAAAAAAAAAGTAATAATGAAGGTGAGCAGGGGCTGACTGGCCCAGGTGGCAAAGAGGCAAATGCCCCCCGGGCCGCTCCCCCAGCTGCTGTTCAGGGCCGGCTGCCTGGTGGTGGCTACAGCCACACAGCAAATTGTGCACAGCCATGTCTGCTGTACTGTGACGTGGCCGGCAGCAGACACAGCCGCATCACAGTCAGCGCACACGTCTGCGCTGGGGCCAGGAGCTATGCTTGGCTGTCACCTTGATGGCTGCGCAGCTACTGCTCCCTTCATGTTCTCTATACTTCCAGGTTAGGTGTTGGGCATGCGCGATGGCATCCTCACGCACTCGCCGACATGACCTGGATGCTAGAAGCAGAGAGGCACTGCAGGGGAGCGACTGGTGAGGTAAGTATGAAGAACTTTTTTGTTTTCTTTATAAAATAAATTTAATGGTGTAAGTTATGAAGTGGGGGGTGTAAGGTGACTGCACATGATGGAATTTGGGGGTTAAAGGAGACTGCACATGATGGAGTGAGGGGGTAAGTGGGGCTGCACATGATGAAGGTTCAGTGGGGCTGTACATGATGGAGTGGGGCTGCACATGATAGTTTAGTGGATAAAGGAGACTGCACATGATAAAGTGGGGAGAGTGGGGCTGTATGATGGAATGGGGCTGCACATGATGATGTGGGGGTAAGGGGGATTGTGCATGATGAAGGGGATTGGGGCTGCACATAAAGTGGGGGGTAAGGGGGACTGCACATGATGAAGTGGGGGGTAAGGGGGACTGCACATGATGAAGTGGGGGTAAGGTGATCTGCACATGAAGTGGGGGGTAATGGGGACTGCACATGATAAAGTGGAGTGTAAGATGGACTGCACATGAAGTGGGGGGTAAGGGTGACTGCACATGATGAAGTGGGGGGTAAGGGGACTGCACATGATGAAGTGGGAGAACGGGACTGCAGGACTGCACATGATGAAGTGTGCCTGATGTGGGACTGCTCATGATGAAATGGAAGAGGGATAGGGGGCTGCAAATGATGAAAGGGCACTGCAGATGAAGTGAGGGGGTGATAGGGGACTGCAATGAATGAAGTAAGGGGACTTCAAATTAAAGTGGGGGGACTGCAAAATGATAAATTCAGTGTGAGGGACAGGGGACAGCAATTTAATTGAAGGTGGGGGTGGGGAGAGCAAATGATCTAGGGGAAGAACAAATAATTAATTTTAAGGGTGGGGGAGTAAATGATGTATTGAATGTGGGGTAGAGCAGTTGATAATGAATAGAGGGTGAGAGAGAAAGACATGACAATGAATTGGGGCGGGAGGGGCATGTAACTATAATGAATCGGGGTTAGGGTTAGAGTGGTAGGTACATAGTGGGGGGCGTTGAGGATGAAGTGACTGGTAATGAATTGGGGGAAAGAGTACAGGTGCGAATTAATTTATATATTAAATGGGGAAAGTGGCTATTTATAGTTAGTGGGTGCACAGTGGTGGATTATAGTTTATATTTGGAATGGTCGGTTAATAATAATAATTATGATAATTTTATTTCTATAGTGCCAACACTTTACATTTTAGAGGGGACTTGTACAGACAATGGACATTAAGCATAACAATAAACACATAGATCAACACCAATACCAAAAGGAATGAGGGCCCTGCTCGCAAGCTTACAATCTATGAGGTTGCATAATAACCAATTATATATTGTTTGTGGGTGCACCTCTGTATTCAGATGTCTAGTGTACACCATGTTCCAAATTATTATGCAAATTGGATTTAAGTGTCATAAAGATTTAATTGTTTTGTTTTTCAAATAAACTCATGGATGGTATTGTGTCTCAGGGCTCAGTGGATCCCTAAAATCAATCTTAAACACATGTGATCATTAGTTTTCCAGGTGATTCTAATTAAAGGAAAACTACTTAAAAATGATGTTCCACATTATTAAGCAGACCACAGGTTTCAAGCAATATGGGAAATAAAAAGGATCTCTCTGCTGCTGAAAAGCATTAAATAGTGCAATGCCTTTGTCAAGGTATGAAAACATTAGATATTTCATGAAAACTTAAGAGTGATCATCATACTGTGAAGAGATTTGTGACTGAAACAGAGCACAGACAGAGTTCATGCAGATAAAGGCATAATGAGGAAGGTTTCTGCCAGACAAATTCATTGGATAAAGAGAGCAGCTGCCAAAATACCATTACAAAGCAGCAAACAGTTATTTGAAGCTGCTGGTGCCTCTGGAGTCCCTCGAACCTCAAGGTGTAGGATCCTTCAAAGGCTTGCTGTGGTGCATAAACCTACTATTCGGCCACCCCTAAACAGTGTTCACAAGCAGAAACGGTTGCAGTGGGCCCAGACACACATGAAGACTGATTTCCAAACAGTCTTGTTTACTGATGAGTGTCGAGCAACCCTGGGTGGTCCAGATGGATGGAGTAGTGGATGGTTGGTGGATGGCCACCATGTCCCAACAAGGCTGCAACGTCAGCAAGGAGATGGAGAAGTCATGTTTTGGGCCAGAATCATGGGTAAACAGCTTGTAGGGCCCTTTAAGGTTCCTGAAGGTGGGAAAATGACATCGGCAAAGTATATAGAGTTTCTGACTGACAACTTTCTTCTATGGTATAAAAATCAGAATTGTGCCTTCAGGAGCAAAATCATCTTCATGCTGACAATGCCCCATCTCATGCTGCAAAGAATATCTCTGAGTCATTGGCTGCTATGGGCATAAAAGGAGATAAACTCATGGTGTGGCCACCATCTTCCCCTGACCTCAACCCTATACAGAACCTTTGGAGTATCATCAAGCAAAAGATCTATGAGGGTGGGAGGCAGTTCACATCAAAACAGCAGCTCTGGGAGGCTATTCTGACTTCATGCAAAGAAATACAAGCAGAAACTCTCCAAATACTCACAAGTTCAATGGAGGCGAGAATTGTGAAGGTGATAACAAAGAAGGGTTCCTATGGTAACATGTGACTTGGCCTGTTAGGATGTTTTGGCGTTAAATAGCTTTTTTGTTCAGTGAATGTGACCTCCTAATGCTGCAAATTCCACAAATGAGCATTTTCAGTTCTTTAAAACAGATCAAATGTTTAGAAATTCTACTGTGCCTAATAATTTGGAACAGTGCATTTTGAGTTTTTATTCATTTTGAAGATTATACTGTTATCATTGGGAGGTTTCTTCAATAAAATTCAATGTATACTCTAACGGGTGATGACTTTTATTAGACTGACTGTCATTTGCACCGATCATTTAGGAAAATCCGAGAAAAATATAATTAGCATAATAATTTGGAACATGGCGTAGAAGAAAGGGAAAAAGTGAGGAATGTGGTCTGGAGGCCGTGCTCTAGGTAACTGTGTTATTTTATGCAGAGATGAGTCCTGGCTGGAAGAAGTGATGGCAGTCTGTGCTGGATGAAAATGAAAAGCAAAGATGAAGGACTTCAGCTAGAGACATCACTAGTGAGTCAGTGTATTACCTGTACACTGACGCTATACACTGTATACTATATACAAAGCTCCTGTGTATAATGTCACTGGCAGTGGTGATCACTCTATTACCTGTACACTGACACCTTATACAGATCTCCTGTGTATAATGTCACCAGTGATCACTGTAGTATCTTTACACTGACCGTAAATACAGAGTTCCTGTATACAATGGCACTTAGTATTGTGCTTTATTAAAACTAATGATCAGTATTGTAGTATACAAGAAGTAAAAGGTGTACACTCCCTGACAGAAGTAATGTCGCTTATCCATGTTATGTAAATAAAAGCTTATAACCTGATGTTAAATTCATCCATTGGTTGTATAAATTATTCTTTTGAAAGCTGAAACCTTCCAAAATGTGGTTTAGGTTAAGAAAATAAATTGACATCAATGCAGAAATATTGATTAGTTAATGGACACAGAATGGTCAGATTTTAGCAAGACAAAAGTTTTGTCGCCTGGTCATATAATGCACCCAATCCTAGTTTACATCCTCACCTGTGCTCAGTAAATGATTGGTTATTTAGTGCGTGTGTATAAAACGAAACCCCGCTCCCCAGACCTTCACTTGAACTGCAACTTAAGCTCTGACAACATGCCAAAAATCCACCCTGCGACCAAAGCCTGAATTATCAAGAGGCTGAAGACCAGATCCACTGCAGAGGTGGCGGGCACTTTTAATGTGTCTCAGCGTCAAGTACAAAGAATTAAAAAAAAGATTTGAAGAGACTGGAGATGTGTTTGACTAGCCCAGGTCTGGCTGACCCCGCAAGACAACTCCTCAGGAGGAACGTTTGTTGGTTAGAAAATCCAAAGCAAGCTCCTCTTCCACAGCAGCAGAGCTCCAACAGGTCTGGTCACCTCAAGTCCCTGTGTCAACTAGAACAGTTTCTAGGATTCTGTCTCAAAATGGCCTCCATGGTCGAATCAGTGCCCAGAAGCCAGCACTAAACAAAAGGCAAATAAAAAACCGTGTGGCATCTGCAAACTCCCACAGCCTGCTAAATAGATGGACCTGGAAAAGTGGCAGAAGGTGGATTTCTCTTCAGTAGAATTACACCACAGCTGCCACAAACACTGCAGGAGACCTACTGGAGCCCGTATGGATCCAAAATACACCCAGAAGACAGTTACATTTGGTGGTGGAAAGATCATGGTCTGGGGTTACATTCAGTATGGGGGTGTGCAAAACATTTGCAAGGTGGAATGCAATATCAATAGCCTAAAATATCAAGAAGTATTAGCTACCTCTTATATTCAAATCATAAAAGAGGTCATTCTGCAGCAGGATGGTGCTCCATCTCATACATCCATCTCTACAACAAAGTTCCTCCAGCCAAAAAAGATCAAGGTGCTCAAGGACTGGCCAGCCCAGTCACCAGACATGAACATCATTGAGCATGTTTGGGGTAGGATGAAAGAGGAAGCTTGGAAGACAAAACCAAAGAATCTAGAGGAGCACCACAACTTCACTCACCAATGTTATGCAACATATATTTGTATTTTAAGTTAATTGTTTGTCTGTGGGCAACAAAAATTTTGTCTTGCCAAAATCTGACCATTCTATGTCCATTAACTGATCAATATTTCTGCTTTAATAACAATTTATTTTCTTAACCTAAACCACATTTTGGAGGGTTTCAGCTTTCAAAAGAATAACTTATACAACTAATGGATGAATTTAACGTCAGGTTATAAGCTTTTATTTACATAACATGAATAAGCGACATAACTTGTGTCAGGGAGTGTATGGTGGCATCATTGGTCTTTGTATAGAGTGTAGTTTCATGTAGAGGTAATGGTGATATTATAATATTATGCAGAGGTGTCAAACTGCATTCCTCGAGGGCCGCCAACAGGTCATGTTTTCAGGATTTCCTTGTATTGCACAGGTGATAATTTAATCACCTGTACAGAATGATTCCAGCACCTTGTGGAATGCTAAGGAAATCCTGAAAACATGACCTGTTGGTGGCCCTCGAGGAATGCAGTTTGACACCTCTGATATTATGTATTCTCTGTGTAGTGGTGTTAGTACTAGGCACTGTGTAGCTGTATTGTTGTGTGTATGTTTGTAAGTAAGCTCCGTTATGGCACCATATCTAAGCAGTAAGCTTGGTTCTGGTACTCTATCAATGTAGTAATCTAGATTATGGTACTGTATGTATGTCGTAATCTCAGTTCTGCTCCAGTTTCTATGTAGCAGACTTGGTTCCATGTGGTAGACGTATTAAGCTCGGTTCTGCTCCTTTATCTCTGTAGTAAGCTCGGTTCTGCTCCCATATCTCTGCAGTAAGCTCGGTTCTGCTCCCATATCTCTGTAGTAAGCTCGGTTCTGCTCTCATATCTCTCTAGTAAGCTCGGTCCTGCTCCCTTATCTCTGTAGTATGCTAGGTTCTGCTCCCATATCTCTGTAGTAAGTTTGGTTCTGCTCCCATATCTCTGTAGTAAGCTCGATTCTGTTCCCATATCTCTGCAGTAAGCTCGGTTCTGCTCCCATTTCTCTGCACTAAGCTCGGTTCTGCTTCCATATCTCTGTAGTAAGCTTGGTTCTGCTCCCATATCTTTGCAGTAAGCTCGGTTCTGCTTCCATATCTCTGTAGTAAGCTCGATTCTGTTCCCATATCTCTGCAGTAAGCTCGGTTCTGCTCCCTTATCTCTGTACTAAGCTCGTTTCTGCTGCCATATCTCTGTAGTAAGCCCTGTTCTGCTCCCATATCTCTGCAGTAAGCTCGGTTCTGCTCCCATATCTTTGCAGTAAGCTCGGTTCTGCTCCCATATCTCTGTAGTAAGCTCGGTTCTGCTCCCATATCTTTGCAGTAAGCTCGGTTCGGCTCCCATATCTCTGAATCTAGTAAGTTCGGTTCTGCTCCCATATCTCTATAGTAAGCTCTGTTCTGCTCCCATATCTCTGTAGTAAGCTCGGTTCTGCTCCCATATCTCTATAGTAAGCTCTGTTCTGCTCCCATATCTCTGTAGTAAGCTCTGTTCTGCTCACATATCTCTGTAGTAAGCTCCGTTCTGTTCCCATATCTCTGGAGTAAGCTCGATTCTGCTCCTATATCTATGCAGCAAGCTCCGTTCAGTTCCCATATCTGTGTACCAGCCTGTTTTTAAAGCCTGTTATCACTGATACTTTAATGCAGTGGCCAGATATAAGCAGGGAAAAGGAGGGCCACCGCAACTCGAGGGCCACTGCCTTGTGATTGCCCCCCAGGCTGAAAATTGCCAGCCAGCCCCTGAAGGTGAGGATAGAAGGTAAACCCCGCGTCCCCATTGAAAAGTTACTTTGTTACTAAGGACAGAGAGTGAACCCGTAGGGGTTAGAGAGTGAGTCCTTAAAGGAGCCGAGTAGAGCGGGCTCAGAGTTCTTTAAATGAAAGGAATGTTATGTCTATACTGTGTATAGTAGCGAAAGGCAGTAGGCCCTGGCTGAACAGGGCGGTCCTGTAAAAGAAAGGAGAGGCAGTAGGTCTGGTGCCGTAGGGACAGGCGGTCCTGCAGGTTCACAAGAAGGAGAATGTAAAGTTGAAATGCCTTATAATGTGATTATAGGAAGGCCTTTGATAGACTAAGAGTGTGAGTTTCTTAAAGGCAATGTTAAGTTATTGTTCCAAAAATTGCACTAAGTAGAATACCCGGTTGGGTAACAGAAGTTATTTATGCTCTGTAATTTATAATGTTGATTATGTTTGTAACGTTAAAAGTGTCCTCACCTCCCATAAAGGGAAGCCTACTTAAGTATACTTATTGTTATTTGCACTCAACAAAATTGTATGTCTTTTTGCTAACCTGTATTGTTGTTTTTCTTCCCAGTCCCGGAGTACTGTGTTTAACCAGGGGGGAGTGCAGCGCCCCAGAGTCCTGGTCGTTGCAGTATCATGGCTCAGCCACTAAGGGGGGCCATGGTGCGTTCGATGGCACTGAAGGAGTTCTCTGAGCAGGTATCACAGTCACCAATACATTTCACAGCTGGGCCTCCGGGGGGAGCTAAGGGTGCTATTCATTAGGCCACTCCCCACCATAGTGGGTAAACTGGGGGTCAGGCAGGAAGTTAGAGAGAACGCTGACGGGATTGAACGGAGCAACACCCTGTGGCAGGGGGTGTTGTGAAGGGAGAGACTGTAGGGTCTCTGCCAGGGGTGGGATCCTGGCAGAGGCTTGGCATTGAAAGAACGTAACGGGTCCGCGCAGGCTCCTGGAAGCGGCGGGACTCAAGAAAGGACTAAGAAGCGAGATAGATTGTGCTGAGTGAGAAACGAAATCAAGCGAAAGGAGATACCAGTGAGGGTTGTGCTGAAAGAGGCAGCACCTTACTGAGGCGCACTACCGGTGGCCGGAACGCCGAGGAGGTAAAGAGTTTCAAGCCATACCTCAGACCTACGGCAGGGCAGTTAGCTTTAGGCGGACTGTCTCACGCATCACCCAGGAAGGCAAAGGGGGGTACCAACAGGAGAGGGGCGCAGATAGAGTCCCGGAAGATCTCCGAGCCTCCCCGTCATACGGGTGCGTTCCTACCATAGTATCTGGAGGGACGAGGAAGATCATTGCGAATTAAGTTGTTGTGAGGGAACACGAGAAACAGACACAACAGTTGTGGGGTACTTTCCGTAAGCACAGCAGGGAAGGACTGCAACACATAGCGCTAGAAGGAAGGCACCGATTTCCACCTGCAAGGAGAGCTCTGGAAGTGCCATTGGACCGGCCGGACTTGCGCAGCCTGGTGAGCCGTATTCTGGACTGAGGACCCAGAGAGCTTCAGTAAAGAGGTAAAGAGACTGCAACCTGGTGTCCTCGTTATTTACCGCGACCTGCACCCCACAACTGCACCGCTACACCGTTACTATACCACTTATTGCACCGGACGTCCCCCACTGACAGACAGGGCCACGGACCGGGTCTAGCCACCATGACAACCCCAGGACTGAGACCTAAAGGCCCGGCTCCGGGTACCCCTCGGCCCTGCGGCGGTGTGGGGGCGCTCCATTCCCACTGAGCCACATCTTTCCCTGCTTTAGAGAGAACTCACTTGCTTGTCTACACAATCTGCGAGCTGTTAGTGAAGCAGAGAAAGGGGGGAATCTGGGCATGGATGAAGAAGCATGGGAAAAGCTCCGATCACGAAGAAAACTCTTTGGTCTTATTTATAAAAACTACAATTTTTTTTCAGTGGGGGAGCATCAGATTGCATAAGTAACGGCGTGTATGATATCTTTTGGAAAACAATATGACAATATAAACAGTTTGAAAAAGATTAAAGTTTAACCCCTTCCCGACCTGTGACGCCACGTAGGCGTCATGAAAGTCGGTGCCAATCTGACCTGTGACGCCTATGTGGCGTAATGGAGGGATTGCGTCCCTGCAGATCGGGTGAAAGGTTAACTCCAATTTCACCTGATCTGCAGGGACGGGGGAGTGGTACTTCAGCCCAGGGGGGTGGCTTCGCCCCCCTGTGGCTACGATCGCTCTGATTGGCTGTTGAAAATGAAACAGCCAATCAGAGCAATTTGTAATATTTCACCTATGAAAAGTGGTGAAATATTACAATCCAGCCATGGCCGATGCTGCAATATCATCGGCCATGGCTGGAAACCCTGAACTGCCCCCCGCCACCGCCCTCCTCCCCAGTCCTCCTTTCTGCCCCGTACTGTGGTCCACTCCCCTCCGTCCTCCTGTCCGCTCCCCCGTCCTCCTGTCCGCTCCCCCCATGCTCCGATCCACACCCCCCCCCCGTGCTCCGATCTCCCCCCCTTCATACTTACCGAGCCTCCCGGTGTCCGTCCATCTTCTTCATGGGCGCCGCCATCTTCCAAAATGGCGGGCGCATACACAGTGCGCCCGCCGAATCTGCCGGCCGGCAGATTCGTTCCAGGTACATTTTTATCACAGTGATCAAAATAAAAAAAATAGGTAGGGACAATAATAAAACAAAGAAAATATTTTTTTTCTTCCCCCACTAGGGTTAGGGTTAGGGCTAGGGTTAGAATTAGGGTTAGAACTAGAGTTAAGGTTACAATTAGGCTACGTGCACACGGTGCGGATTTGGCTGCGAATCCGCAGTGGATTCATAGCAGTTTTCCATCAGGTTTACAGTACGATGTAAACCTATGGACAACCAAATCCGCTGTGGCCATGGTGCGGAATATACCGTGCAAATTCCGTTTTACACCTGTTCCTCAATAGGAATCCACAGGTGAAATCCGCACAAAATACACTGGAGATCCGCTGTAAATTCGCAGGTAAAATGCAGTGCCTTTTACCTGCGGATTTTTCAAAAATGGTGCGGAAAAATCTCACACGAATCCACAATGTGGGCACATAGCCTTAGAGTTAGGGTTGGATTTAGAGTTAGGGTTGGAATTAGGGCTAGGGTTGGAAATAGGGTTAAGATTAGGCTTGTGGTTAGGGTAAGGCTATGTGCACATGCTGTGGATTTTGCTGCGGATCCACAGCGTTTCCGCAGCTGCGGATCCGCAGCAGTTTCCCAAGAGTTTACAGTACAATGTAAACCTATGGGAAACAAAATCCGCAGTGCACATGCTGCGGAAAAAACCGCGCGGAAACGCAGCGGTTTATTTTCTGCAGCATGTCAATTCTTTCTGCGGAATCCGCTGCGGGTTTACACCTGCTCCAATAGGAATCTGCAGGTGAAAACCCGCAGAGGAAACCGCGGAAGAAACCGCGATAAATCCGCAGTAAAAACAGCAGCGTTTTTTCACCGTGGATTTATCAAATCCGCAGTGGAAAATTCCGCATTGGAATACGCAGCGCGTGCACATGGCCTTATGGTTAGGGGTGTGTTGGGGTTAGGGTTGTGGTTAGGGTTGGGATTAGGGTTAGGATTTGGATTAGGGTTAGGGGTGTGTTGGGGTTAGGGTTGTGATTAGGGTTATATCTAGAGTTGGGATTAGGGTTTGGGGTGTGTTGGGGTTAGTGTTGGAGTTAGAATTGAGGGGTTTCCACTGTTTAGGCACATTAGGGGTCTCCAAACGCAACATGGCGCCACCATTGATTCCAGCTAATCTTGCGTTCAAAAAGTCAAATGGTGCTCCCTCCCTTCTGAGCCCCGACGTGCGCCCAAACAGTGGTTTACCCCCACATATGGGATACCAGCATACTCAGGACAAACTGGGCAACAATTATTGGGGTCCAATTTCTCCTGTTACCCTTGCGAAAATAAAAAATTGCTCGCTAAAACATAATTTTTGAGGAATAAAAAAATTATTTTTTATTTTCACGGCTCTGCGTTATAAACTTCTGTGAAGCACTTGGGGGTTCAAAGTGCTCACCACACATCTAGATTAGTTCCTTGGGGGGTCTAGTTTCCAAAATGGGGTCACTTGTGGGGGGTTTCTACTGTTTAAGGCACATTAGGGGCTCTGCAAATGCAACGTGACGCCGGCAGACCACTCCATCAAAGTCTGCATTTCAAAACGTCACTACTTCCCTTCCGAGCCCCGACGTGTGCCCAAACAGTGGTTTACCCCACATATGGGGTATCAGTGTACTCAGGACAAACTGGGCAACAGCTATTGGGGTCCAATTTCTTCTGTTACTCTTGTGAAAATAAAAAATTGCGGGCTAAAAAATAATTTTTGAGGAAAGAAAAATGATTTTTTATTTTCACGGCTCTGCGTTATAAACTTCTGTGAAGCACTTGGGGGTTTAAAGTGGTCACCACCCATCTAGATTAGTTCTATGGGAGGTCTAGTTTCCAAAATGGGGTCACATGTGGGGGAGCTCCAATGTTTAAGTACTTTTTCATTTTTACGGATCAATTTGTGAAGCACCTGGGGGTTCGAAGTGCTCACTATGCATCTAGATAAGTTCCTTGGGGGGTCTAGTTTCCAAAATGGGGTCACTTGTTGGGGAGCTCCAATGATTAGGCACACAGGGGCTCTCCAAACCTGACATGGTGTCCGCTAACGATTGGAGCTAATTTTTCATTCAAAAAGTCAAATGGCGTGCCTTCCCTTCCGAGCCTTGCCGTGTGCACAAACAGTGGTTTGTGACCACATATGAGGTATCGGTGTACTCAGGAGAAATTGCCCAACACATTTTAGGATCCATTTTATCATGTTGCCCATGTGAAAATGAAAAAATTGAGGCTAAAAGAATTTTTTTGTGAAAAAAAAGTACTTTTTCATTTTTACGGATCAATTTGTAAAGCACCTGGGGGTTCAAAGTGCTCACCATGCATCTAGATAAGTTCCTTGGGGGGTCTAGTTTCCAAAATGGGGTCACTTGTGGGGGAGCTCCAATGTTTAGGCACACAGGGGCTCTCCAAACGCGACATGGTGTCCGCTAAAGATTGTAACCAATTTTTAATTGAAATAGTCAAATGGCGCTCCTTCCCTTCCGAGCCCTGTCGTGTGCCCAAACAGTGGTTCCCCGCCACATATGGGGTATAGGCGTACTCAGGACAAATTGTACAATAACTTTTGGGGTCCAGATTCTCTTTCTACCCTTGGGAAAATAAAAAAAAATTGTTGCTAAAAGATCATTTTTGTGACTAAAAAGTTAAATGTTCATTTTTTCCTTCCATGTTGCTTCTGCTGATGTGAAGCCCCTGAAGGGTTAATAAACTTCTTGAATGTGGTTTTGAGCACCTTGAGGGGTGCAGTTTTTAGAAAGGTGTCACTTTTGGGTATTTTCAGCAATATAGACCCCTCAAACTGACTTCAAATGTGAGGTGGTCCCTAAAAAAAAAATGGTTTTGTAAATTTCGTTGTAAAAATGAGAAATCGCTGGTCAAATTTTAACCCTTATAACTTCCTAGCAAAAAAAAATTTTGTTTCCAAAATGGTGCTGATGTAAAGTAGACATGTGGGAAATGTTATTTATTAACTATTTTGTGTCACATAACTCTCTCGTTTAACAGAATAAAAATTCAAAATTTGAAAATTGCTAAATTTTCAAAATTTTAGCCGAATTTCCATTTTTTTCACAAATAAACGCAAAAATTATCGACCTAATTTACCAGTAACATGAAGCCCAATATGTCACGAAAAAACAGTCTCAGAACCGCAAGGATCCGTTGAAGCGTTCCTGAGTTATTACCTCATAAAGGGACACTGGTCAGAATTGCAAAAAACAGCCAGGTCATTAAGGTCAAAATAGGCTAGGTCATGAAGGGGTTAAAAAGTGGGATCATTCTGACAGATTTGCTGTAAGCCAACCCTTTCCTCTGGCTATGCTGGCCTAGCTATTAAATAAGCCAATAAGCCAGTCAGTGAAGCCACTTTACACACAACACTGGTCATATGCTGATTCAGAAAACGCTCTTCTGTGTTGAGCACTAGTGATGAGTGAATGTGCTCGGGTGTTTTCCGAGAGTCTTCGGCGTGCTTGAAAAATATTGAGTTCTCAAGGCTGTTAGATAGCCACAACACATGCAGGGATTGCTTAACAAGTATGTGTTGCGGCTGTCGAATAGCCATTAGCACCTGAGCACGCCAAAGACACTCGGTTAACACCCAAGAATTCTTAGATAACAACTTATCTGAGCACGTTCACTGATCACTATTGAGCGCAAGTCATAAGTAGAGTTGCCTGGAAGAAGAACTGGTACTAATATCTTCATTTTGGGGCACCTATCCCAATAGAAATATATTAGTAAGCAGTTAGGCCTTATTTTCAGGGAATGTCTTATCTTTTTCCAGGATCAACAATCAAAATGTACTCTAGAACACATTTATATACACACTGCACATATGGTATACACCAGCCTCTCTACTATTGTGGTTATGTCACTATCTGGATAGGCCCTGAGGAGAGGCGCTCAGTGCCTATCCAAATAGTGACATAGCCACAATATTCCAGGGCTGATTTCCTATAGGTTTCCTGCTGATCCAGCGCATTGAATATCAACCAGCATACTGTGAGTTCCACAACTTGCATATCTGTTGCCACTGCCACGCATCCTACAGAGTGCCGAGTTTTACTAAGGTATCATTCACGGATTGGAACCGTACTCAGGCACTTCGCCATTCCTTACTGAAGTGCCGTATATGAGTTTCCTATCATGGTCACATGACTATCATGTCACCAAAGGTCCTAAAGTGGTTTTTATAGAAATGCTGGGGGTCCCTAAGAAAGTGGGGGCCCTGGGCAATTGTCCACTTTTCCCCCTCCGAATGCCGACTCTGACTGTAACTAGGGCTTATTTTTGGAATAAGGCTTTTATTTAAAGCAAAAATCCTGTAAAATCATGCTAGGACTTATTTTCAGGGTCGTTCTTATTTTCAGGGAAACACGGTATTTACACATGAAACCCATCTGAGCAGAGCTATGAACTGGAAAACCTAAATGACCCTAAGTTACAATGAGGTCTCTCAAGTGTCATGGCTTCTTTCCTTCTGTCCTTGACACATGCAATTGATCTGCTACCATCCTGACAGATCCCAGACTTCTGATGTCTCCATCAGTATTACGCTTTTCTTCATTACCGTGGTCCGCTCATCACAGCCCAATGTTACTATACAATAATACCTGAAATGTATAGGAACATATTAATGCAAAATCTTTTCAAACCAACTGTCTGCTCATTTACCTGTAAGGTGGTGGTGATCTGGTTCACACCTGCAGACATCTTCTAGATGACAATCTATTTCCCTAGGGGTTAGGATATATACCTTTTCATGGCACTTAGGACCTTTATATGTGGAAAATGTAAGTTTATCATTTTCTCTCTTTCATTTTGTTTCCCAGAAGTTGAAGATCCTGAAGAATAAAGCGGTGACAGCTGTGTACTATGCCATGTTTTATATAGAGCTAAGCGTCTGCCTGACAAAGGATGCAGAATGCCAATCACTGTAATAGCAAGGCTGGAGCCGGCGTCAGCGAGGGATGCCACGTTACAATATACTGCTGTGCGACGTTACAATATACTGCCTGTGCCACGGTGTAATATACTGTCTGTGCCATGGTGTAATATACTGTCTGTGCCATGGTGTAATATACTGCCTGTGCCACATTGTAATATACTGCCTGTGTCCTGCGGTGTAATATACTGCCTGTGCCACGGTGTAGTATGCTGCCTTTGCCACAGTGTAATATACTGCCTGTGCCACATTGTAATATACTGCCTGTGCCACGGTGTAATATACTGCCTGTGCCACGGTGTAATATACTGCATGTGCCGCAGTGTAGTATACTGCCTGTGCCACGGAGTAATATACTGCCTGTGCCACGGTGTAATATACTGCCTGTGCCACGGTGTAATATACTGCCTGTGCCACGGAGTAATATACTGCCTGTGCCGCAGTGTAGTATACTGCCTGTGCCACGGAGTAATATACTGCCTGTGCGGCGGTGTAATATACTGCCTGTGCGGCGGTGTAATATACTGCCTGTGCCACGGAGTAATATACTGCCTGTGCCACGGAGTAATATACTGCCTGTGCCGCTGTGTAGTATACTGCCTGTGCCACGGAGTAATATACTGCCTGTGCCACGGAGTAATATACTGCCTGTGCGGCAGTGTAATATACTGCCTGTGCGGCGGTGTAATATACTGCCTGTGCCACGGAGTAATATACTGCCTGTGCCGCTGTGTAGTATACTGCCTGTGCCACAGAGTAATATACTGCCTGTGCCGCGGTGTAGTATACTGCCTGTGCCACGGAGTAATATACTGTCTGTGTGGCAGTGTGATATACTGCCTGTGCCAAGGTGTAATATACTGCCTATGCACAGATAGCAGTACTCATGAAGACTATAACAAATGACATTGCTTCTAATTACTGTCACTTCACATATAATCACACTAATATTGTAATCCTTTAATAAAAATCAATATTAAAGAAAAAAATTATTTCCTTTTTTATAGTAATTCTGAAAATTGTATTAACTACATTTGTATCTACGTGGAAAAGTACAAAATGACAGATCCTTGGACAGAAAATAATTTGACAAAATATTTTTACACGGTTATAATGATCATAATTGCTAGAGAAAAGACAATTAACGGCACTCAGGCACTTATCTGACTATCAGGGAAAAATTTATTTGCCTTTCACATTGTTTCCATCATGAAACACATTCTTTATAAATGAGCAGCTCACATTATCATCCCCACTATAAGGGCTCATTTCCACTGGCGAGGAAATCGGACGAGTGCAATCCGATAAAAAATCGGATTGCACTCGGAGCAATGTTATTCAATAGGTGTCTTTTCATTTGCGATTTTTTTCTCAGCCGAAATTGGACTGAGAAAAAAATCGCAGCATGCTGCGATTTGCTGCGAGTCTCGGACGAGACTCGCCAATGCAAGTCAATGGGTGCGAGAAAAAAAATCGCACAGCACTCGCACCATGCGAGTTCTGTCCGATTTGTACGCACCGGTGTCCTTTGAAAAGCAGGTAATTCAGCGCAGTGTACAGTAAAATCACACTGACAGGTTAGAATAGAGTAGATATATACACATAGAATAGGTATATATACATATATATATGTCAGTGAGACACCTATATATGTATATTTATATTTAATGCAGCGCAAGATAGCATTAAAGCCGCTAATTCAATTGCCGGCTTTTCATTTCTCCTTCCCAAACCCGACAGGATATGAGACATGGTTTACATACAGTAAACCATGTCATATCCCCCTTTTTTTTGCATATTCCACACTACTAATGTTAGTAGTGTGTATGTGCAAAATTTCGGCGCTGTAGCTATTAAATTTAAGGGTTAAATCCCGGAAAAAATTGGCGTGGGCTCCCGCGCAATTTTCTCCGCCAGAGTGGTAAAGCCAGTGACCGAGGGCAGATATTAATAGCCAGGAGAGGGTCCATGGTTATTGGCCCCCCCGTGGCTAAAAACATCTGCCCCCAGCCACCCCACAAAAGGCACATCTGGAAGATGCGCCTATTCTGGCACTTGGCCACTCTCTTCCCACTCCCGTGTAGCGGTGGGATATGGGGTAATTAAGGGTTAATGCCACCTTGCTATTGTAAGGTGATATTAAGCCAGATTAATAATGGACAGGCGTCAATTATGACACCTATCCATTATTAATCCAATTGTATGAAAGGGTTAAAAAAACACACACACACATGATTAAAAAGTATTTTAATGAAATAAACACACAGGTTGTTTTAATATTTTATTGCTCTCTCAATCCATGTGATGACCCTCGCTTGGAAAAATAATAGACCAACAATATACATACCTTCATATGACCTGTCACGTCCCACGAGGTAATCCATCTGAAGGGGTTAAAATATTTTACAAGCAGGAGCCCTGCTAATGCAGCTGTGCTCGTGCTTGTAAGCCCCGGGGAATGAAGGAAATGTAGGTCAATGACCTATAGTTACATTCAGTCGCGGTGATGCGCCCCCTGGTGGATGTCCTCATGAACAGCAGCCTGGGAACTTTTTTCCCACGCTCGAGGTCATATGAGGACAACCAGCAGGGGGCGCATCACCGCGACTGAAGGTAACTATAGGTCATTGACCTACATTTCCTTCATTCCCCGGGGCTTACAAGCACGAGCACAGCTGCATTATAGCAGGGCTCCTGCTTGTAAAATATTTTAACCCCTTCAGATGGATTACCTCGTGGGACGTGACAGGTCATCTGAAGGTATGTATATTGTTGGTCTATTATTTTTCCAAGCGAGGGTCATCACATGGATTGAGAGAGCAATAAAATATTAAAACAACCTGTGTGTTTATTTCATTAAAATACTTTTTAATCATGTGTGTGTGTTTTTTTAACCCTTTCATACAATTGGATTAATAATGGATAGGTGTCATAATTGGCGCCTGTCCATTATTAATCTGGCTTAATGTGACCTTACAATAGCAAGGTGGCATTAACCCTTCATTACCCCATATCCCACCGCTACACGGGAGTGGGAAGAGAGTGGCCAAGTGCCAGAATAGGCGCATCTTCCAGATGTGCCTTTTGTGGGGTGGCTGGGGGCAGATGTTTTTAGCCACGGGGGGGGGGGGGGGGGGCCAATAACCATGGACCCTCTCCTGGCTATTAATATCTGCCCTCAGTCACTGGCTTTACTACTCTGGCGGAGAAAATTGCATGAGAGCCCACGCCAATTTTTTCCACGATTTAACCCTTAAATTTAATAGCTACAGCGCCGAAATTTTGCACATACACACTACTAACATTAGTAGTGTGGAATATGCAAAAAAAAAGGGGGATATGAGATGGTTTACTGTATGTAAACCATGTCTCATATCCTGTCGGGTATGGGAAGGAGAAATGAAAAGCCGGCAATTGAATTAGTGGCTTTAATGCTATCTAGCGCTGCATTAAATATAAATATACATATATAGGTGTCTCACTGACATATATATATGTATATATACCTATTCTATGTGTATATATCTACTCTATTCTAACCTGTCAGTGTGATTTTACTGTACACAGCACTGATTTGCCGGCTTTTCAAAGGACACCGGTGCGTACAAATCGGACAGTAATACGGATGTCATACGGATGATGCGATTAAAAATCGCATTGCACTCGCATGACACTGGCATGACAATCGCATACGCTACATCCGTTTTTTCGGTCCAGATTACGGACCGATTTGTCTCTCGCCAGTGGAAATGAGCCCTTACATAACGGTTTATCCACTTTGGACAATCTTTACTTGTTACAATGAGCTGATCACAAAGTGTCCTCCTGCTGGGACCCCTGTTCTGTGTAGGACCTGCCAGTAAGGGTTTAATCTCCCTGCAGTGCCTCCACAGGGAGATGTAAGTATTACACAGTCCTTACAATGCACGACTCCACAGAAACAGATGATCTTTGCAACCGGCTCTTGTCAGAAAATGACCATTTTGTTCAGAGAAACCCCCTCCATTATCTCAAAAATGCTTAATATTGAGCATGAAAGTTGGAATCTAAGCTGGAGAACCCCTTTAAAGCTCTCTAAGCGATGAAACCATAACTTCACATGTGTAGAAGTATTTATTAGTATTTTGGATAAAAACCAGGAGGGGTTGTCTCATGGGTTGCTGCTTGGCATGAGGCACTTCTGATTGATGGTTCAGACCACAATCATTGTTCTACCACTGGCCAAACTGTGTCCTCTCCGAAGCAGATTTACCTCCGCAGCATCAGAGGAGATATTGGCACTGAAGCAGCCTGAAACCAGCCATCTGGCCGCCTGCACAGCAGTATCCCTTTAATGCATTTCTATCTTAAATGTTACTTCTCCAGTCCACTATAACAAGTCTATGTACAAAGGAATAAAATGAGCTACAACTGTGGACTGGTAGTCCTTAAAGGAGATCTCCAAGATCCTGTCCCATTATGTAGTAGGGATAATAATATTAGCAAATACCTCCAAATTGAAATGTAGTATAGTTCTTTAGATTCGCTATGTTGCTCTCCTCATGCAGGGCACTGCAGTAGCTTAGGTATCCATGGTTACGACCACTAAGCTGTCTGACTAACCGTCACTATACGAGTGCTACTGCAATGCCCTAAATGACGTAAGCGACATAGCGAATCAGAAGAACTATACTACATTTCTAATTGGAGGTATTTGCTAATATTACTATTATTATTACACCTACTACATATAGGAGATGGGAATACCCCGTAAAGTTTATAAAGCTGGGGCTACACAGTGATGGCAACTGTCATAGGCAAGTCGCTGTCCAACAAGTCTTTTGGAAGTCACATGTAAATGCAACTTTTATAAGAATGAAGCTCCAGATAACATCAAGGAATGATCACAGGACAAAATAAAATTGCATTAAAGATACGTAAAAATTGAAGTTATCACACAGTTAAGGTAGGTTCAGACAAGCGTATAAAAAAAATTTTCATCCAGAAAAGTAGGACCAGTTTTTCGCACTTGTCATCCGTGTGCAATCCATTTTTTTACAGCAGCAATTAATCATTTAGTTTCCTGTTACAGACTTGCAATGTGTCTGTAAAATGTGGATGTTCTACTGTGAATCCGTATTTTACGCACCCAAAGACTTGAATGTGTGAGTCTCATCTGATTTACGGCATGCTGCGATTTTATTCACACAGATTCAGTAAGTGAAAAAAATTGCTCATCTGCACTGCCTCATAGAATACCATTGGTTTGGGAGTGGTCGTTTTCTTTCCACGGACATCACTCACACTGAAACTAGTGGTATAAATGAGCCCGAAAAGTAAGCTTGGGTACAGTGTGCACCTGGGCAGATCTGACCCTAGATCAGGTGCAGCCATGAGCTCCTCTGGACCTGCCCTGTCCGGCTACATGCTCATCGCTCCTCGCCGCGGCCGCCTGAAAAGTACATGTGACGTATTAACAATAAATCATAAGTGATCACTGCTTCTAATCGGCAAGGAGAACCCTGGTATGTGAATACAACCTGCGTCAGAGGGGACATCTGACCAATGATTATTGCTGCAAATTATGGTTACCGGGGATATAATAGGAATGTCACCTGCAGGAATCAATAGTGAACGGAATTAAGTTCATTTTCTTAGTTCGGCCCTTCACATCAGCCCCAGATTGTCATTAGTTACCCACCTCTATTCTACAGATGAATGAACATTTAGGCTGCCGTCACACTAGCAGTATTTGGTCAGTATTCCATCAGTATCTGTAAGCCATAACCAGGAGTGGAACAATTAGAGGAAAAGTATAATAGAAACATGTCACCACTTCTGCATTTATCACCCACTCCTGGTTTTGGCTTACAAATACTGATGTAAAATACTGACCAAATACTGCTAGTGTGACTGCAGCCTTACTGTATGATTAATTCACTTAATTGCACACTAGATGGCAGCATTGCACTCTCAAGAACTGCTTAGATTAAAAAAGGGACTGATATGGAAATGATGTCCTGCAGACCACCTGCCCAGATCTCCATGCAGTCCGTTTAGGTATTAGCGGGTGTCTCAACAACTAGATTTCCCGTCATTAAAACTTTATATAAACTTTTGTTTATGTTAAAATGATTTAATCAAGAAAACAACAGAAGACGCCGTTTATGTATAAAAGATTTTATTTCAGGATTTTTTTTTCTCCAATAAATGAACTCTATGTAAGAACAATTAGTACAGAGTGAAGACATTTCTGCAGGCCAGGTGATAACTTGCCGCTGTTTTTTTTTCTTCTTCATATTTATTTCATGGCTTTTTTCAGATCAGCAAGAATCCCTTATTGCAATGCACTAGATCTACATGATGTAGTATTCGTAGGCACAGATCCATGAGATGACACAGAATGTATAGGAATAATGGCATGCTAGCAGATGTACCATGCGATTGTGGACGGTATCCAGTAACATATCCAATTCTGGAGAGTAGTTGTGACCTCAGGTAATGGACTCATGCACGACATGGCATCTCATACATGCGGAAAAGAAAAATTCATCCAGGATTGAAAAATAAATAATCTGCTACCTCTATTCCTTTAATAGACGTGAATAATGCTGTAATCTCAAATATCTACTTTATACAAAAGTGAAGATTTCATCAGAACAAATTTTCTTATTTAAAGGGAACCTGTCATGTCACCAAAGGCTATTGACTGGCAAGTAAGGGGTTAATCATAAAAGCATGCATGTAAAATAAATAGGTCCCAGAATGTTGACTGACTGCTTGCTTTCCACAGATGCACTACAGAGCAAGCTGTCAATCAAAGTGTCGTGGCGTGCTTACAGCTGCCGTTCACTAAATACATAGCGATGACTGTAGCCGCTCCACGAACGCTTCTATAACTGAACGTTGGCAGCTGCTTTCCATGTTTTCACATCCCTGTGGGCGTGATAACATAATGTGCACCAGCCCCTATGGGCGTGATAACAATCTGCACCAGCCCCTATGGGCGTGATAACATAATCTGCACCAGCCCCTGTGGGCGTGATAACATAATCTGCACCAGCCCCTGTGGGCGTGAAAACATAATCTGCACCAGCCCCTGTGGGCGTGATAACATAATCTGCACCAGCCCCTGTGGGCGTGATAACATAATCTGCACCAGCCCCTGTGGGAGTGATAACATAATTTGCACCAGCCCCTGTGGGCGTGATAACAATCTGCACCAGCCCCTCTGGGCGTGATAACATAATCTGCACCAGCCCCTGTGGGCGTGATAACATAATCTGCACCAGCCCCTATGGGCGTGATAACATAATCTGCACCAGCCCCTATGGGCGTGATAACATAATCTGCACCAGCCCCTATGGGCTTGATAACATAATCTGCACCAGCCCCTATGGGCGTGATAACATAATCTGCACCAGCCCCTATGGGCGTGATGACATAATCTGCACCAGCCCCTATGGGCGTGATGACATAATCTGCACCAGCCCCTATGGGCGTGATGACATAATCTGCACCAGCCCCTATGGGCGTGATGACATAATCTGCACCAGCCCCTATGGGCGTGATGACATAATCTGCACCAGCCCCTATGGGCGTGATGACATAATCTGCACCAGCCCCTATGGGCGTGATGACATAATCTGCACCAGCCCCTATGGGCGTGATGACATAATCTGCACCAGCCCCTATGGGCGTGATGACATAATCTGCACCAGCCCCTATGGGCGTGATGACATAATCTGCACCAGCCCCTATGGGCGTGATAACATAACTTTTAATTCACTATTTAAAAGGAATTAATTATTTAAAACCTTACAGAGGTCAGTGTGTATAAGGAGCAGATCAGGTATATCCCATCTTTTACTGATCATAATTATAGTACTTATCTCCTTACTCCACCTCCTTGCCCTGTAATGTGGTTTATAGGGATTTCCTGGTGCGGCCGATACCTATTCCCTTCAGGTTAAGCAAACTCATAAAATCTCATTTGGCCTCTATCCCCTGATGAAGCCAGGTCTCTGGTGAAACATGTTGGGGAGGCTTTAGGGTCAGATGTGTATGGTTAACTTGAAGGGAACAGGTAGCGGCTGCACCAAGAAATCCTTATAAACCGAATTACAGGGCAAGGAATTGGAGTAAGGCGATAAGTACTATAATTTTGATCAGTAAGAGATGGGATATACCTGATCTGCTCCTTATACACACTGACCTCTGTAAGGTTTTAAATAATTCATTCCTTTTAAATAGTGAATTAAAAGTAAATTTTTATGGCCCTAGAGGGTTTTTTGTTGCCTTAGGCAATTTGTAATTAATGTTTGTACACCCTATGCTGACCTAGTGGGCAGCAATTTCTTGCGTTGATAACATAATTTGCACAAGCCCCTGTGGGCGTGATAACATTATTTGCATGAGTCGTCCTCATCGCCAGCCCCTGCACATCTCGCGCATGCGCGCCGCTCATTTCGGCAGCGTTACTGTGTCTCTGATGCCGAGGGTGCACTTTTTTAAAGCATTTATTTAATTGAATTACATTACACAGGGCTGTTTAGGCAGGGAGTTTAATCATACATAGGTGAATGCTGCCGGGTTGGAGGACATGGGGGACCTGTCTGGTTCCCTTTAATAGTATTTGGGAATATGAGAGGTTACCTTTAAGCTAGGTCCTATTGGTATTTTCAGATAATTTTCTATCCTTGCACAAAGCTTGAGTTATTATCACTCTATTTACATTAGTCACAAAACGAATAGCATACTATACTACTGCTCACTGTTATCAGTTATTTGTTAACAATCACTAATTAATGCCAAAAGATTAAAGTCACACATTCCACAGATGCAGCTAAATAACCTTTCTATTAATCACAGCTTTAATTTAAAGAGTACCTCCACTTAACGGGAAAAAGTCATATGATATGTTAGATATTTCATGTGTCGGTTCGTTGTTCTATGGTGGCTGCTTTCCAGTTTTGCTTTTCCTTCTCTATGCATGTTGATATGTCTGTGTGCACGCGCATGCTTATCTGCGTATGCCTGCATGTCTGTACGTGTAAGGCCTCTTTCTCGGATGTGAAAGAAATGGACCAATTATTACAGGGTGCTGGATCAGATCTTCATCAGTGTCTGGTCACTTTGTCAGATTTTACCATCAGTATATCGTCACATTTTCACATACGCTGCAAACATTTTTTTTTACAGAGGTTTCTCTTGGCAAAGTGTCAGGGAAAAGCAGACAGCATTAGGATACTGTGGAATGCCATCCAAGTGCTGCTCAAGTTTTTTCAAGGTCCCATAGACTTGCATTGGAGAGTTTGATCTGTCTTTGTTTTTCTGGATCCTCAGTCACAAAAAACATGGACATGAAAAGGAAACATCACACAATGAAAATATAAAGTGGAGGCAAGCTTTAAATATCTTTGGGTGAACCAAGTTTTACATTTACAAATATACATTTAAATTACATTGTTATTTTCTACTTATAAAAAATGCATATTTGATAAAAAGTAAACCGCTAATATAGAAAATTGTTGTTACAGCAGCACATATTTGCCTGTGTATCACAACAAACGTTACTACTAAAGAATAAGGTAGAGGCTCTTGCGTATGCCTTGTATATCAGTCTTGGTTGATGTATCATTCTGGGCTGTCTACCATCTTTATTCCTGCCTTCTGATATGATTCCCTTAAGGCACCATGCAGAAGGTCTGAAGACTTGCGAGTTTTATCTGATAGCAGCAGTAATAGATCAGTAATTAGACCTGCTGTCCTGTAATTCAGTGTATCCTAGCTCATACAGTTTTAGCCTGTCTTCTCTGCCTCCTGCTTGTAATATGTTTCCCCCTTTCCACTCCTTACCCCAAGGAGCAGGATAGAAAGGCTGAAGCTACTGTACATTTCACAAACAAACATTAGTGATCATTCACACACTACATACATACACTGGGGAAAAGAAGTATTTGATACATTGCCGATTTTGCAAGTTTTCCCACCTACAAAGAATGGAGAGGTCTGTAATTTTTACCGTAGGTACATTTCAACTGTGAGAGACAGAATCTGAAAATAAAAAAAACTGAAAATCACATTGTATGATTTTTAAATAATTAAATTGTATTTTATTGCATGAAATAAGTATTTGATCACCTACAACCAGCAAGAATTCTGGCTCTCATAGACCTGTTAGTTTTTCTTTAAGAAGTCTTCCTACTCTGCACTCATTACCTGTACTAATTGCACCTGTTTTGAACTCGCTACCTGGATGAAAGACAGGACACGAGGGACACAACTGTAGACCTGCACAAGACTGGGATGGACTACAGGACAATAGGCAAGCAGCTTGGTGAGAAGGCAACAACTGTTGGCATAATTATTAGAAAATGGAAGAAACACAAGATGACTGTCAATCTTCCTCAGTCTGGGGTTCCATACAAGATTTCGCCTCATGGGGTAAGGATGATTCTGAGAAAGGTCAGGAACTGGCCCAGAACTACACGGGACGGCCTGGTCAATGACCTGAAGAGAGCTGGGACCACAATCTCAAACATTACTGTTACTAAGACACTACGCTGTCATGGTTTAAAATCCTGCAGGGTACACAAGGTCCACCTACTCACGCCAGCACATGTCCAGGCCTGTTTGATGTTCACCAATGACCATCTAAATGATCCAGAGGAGGCATGGGAGAAGGTTTTGTGGTCAGATGAGACCTAAATAGAACTTTATGGTATCAACTCCATTCGTCGTGTTTGGAGGAAGAATAAAGATGAGTACAACCCCAAGAACACCGTCCCAACTATTAAGCATGGTGGGGGAAACATCATACTTCAGAAATGCTTTTCTGCAAAAGAGACAAGACGACTGCAATAGTATTTAAGGGAAGGATTGATGAGGTCATGTATTGCGAGATTTGGGCCAACAACCTCCTTCACTCAGTTAGATCATTGAAGATAGGTCGTGGCTGTGTCTTCCAGCATGACAATGACCACAGCCAGGGCAACTAAGGAGTGGCTCCGTAAGAAACATTTCAAGGTCCTGGAGTGGCCTAGCCAGTCTCAGACCTGAACCCAATAGAAAATCTTTGGGAGGGAGCTGAAACTCATTGCTGCCCAGTGACAGCCCTGAAATCTGAAAGATCTGGAGAAGATCTCTATGGAGCAGTGGGCCAAAATCCCTGCTGCAACATGTGCAAACTTGGTTAAGAAACATCTGACCTCTCAAATTGCAAACAATGGTTTCTGTACCAAATATTAAGTTGTTTTTCTATTGTATCAAATATTTATTTAATGCAAAAAAAGCTAATTAATTATATATAAATCATACAATATGATTTTCTGAATTTTATTTTTAAGATTCTGTGTACTTACCATAAAAATTACAGACTTCTACATTCTTTGTAGGTGGGAAAACTTGCAAAATCAGCAGTGTATCAAATACTTACTTTTCCCACTGTATAGTGTAAACAGACTTAGTCAGGGAATTTTATAATTCATCAACTAATCATTGTATGGACTGTAATATAGAATATATTCAGCTGAATACAAGGCCATACATGGGAATCATGAGGGTTGAGCTAATAGGGTTAGGGTTGGATGTGAAAGTTGCCAGGAGGGATTTGATAGAAGATGATGTTATCCTGCAGTTCAGCTTGCGTCTACCTAGGACAACATGTACAGTACTGGTGGTCAGGTTGGAGGCCGCGTGACACAGTAGCATACAATGAAATGTTTAAAAATATATGGATGCATCTGAGCTGTGTTGGCACAAATTACACAGCTAGAATATTGTTGGTGAGATAGCATTATATGAGTAATATAAAGAATACCAGAGTGCTACTTCATCTATGGATTTGTACATTCTGTCCTGGTACAGGTTCTATAGAATACATGCATGAGAGCCGTACAGAAGAGAATGGAAGTGTAAGTCAATGGCATCTTAGGAAAGTGTCTTAAGAGCACAAGACAAATTTGAATTAAAGTCATAGTAAACAACCAAATGTTAATTTTACTTTCTTAAAACCGATTCTAGTTCTGAGCTTAATTAATAACTATCACATCTTCTAAATGAAACCACACACATCATTCAATAAATATTACAAGGTTTGTTTTTTTCCTACTATGAGACTTGTCATTAAAAAGTGACCATTACAATGATGTATAATCACCATGGACAGCTGTTTATCAATAAGTGCATCAATACTGCACCTAATATACAAGACTCAAAACCTCCTGGATGTCAAAAAGGAATCCTCCAGGAGTAAAGCAGTTTATTGTATTGAGCAGAAATACTGTGTGTCTATAGAGGAGAAACACGGAAACATTCCTCACCTGCAGACACATTCCATGTAAAAGGGTGCTTTCCCATAATCAAATTCATCAATTGTCCACAGGAAAGATTTTAAGTTGGAGCCCCACCGGTAATGACAACAAGTGGGAGCCCCACGGGTAATAACAAGTGGGAGCCCCACGGGTAATGACAAGTGGGAGCCCCACGGGTAATGACAACAAGTGGGAGCCCCACCGGTAATGACAAGTGGGAGCCCCACCGCTAATGACAACAAGTGGGAGCCCCACCGGTAATGACAAGTGGGAGCCCCACCGCTAATAACAAGTGGGAGCCCCATGGGTAATTACAACAAATGGGAGCCCCACCGCTAATGACATCAAGTGGGAGCCCCACCGCTAATGACAACAAGTGGGAGCCCCACGGGTAATGACAACAAGTGGGAGCCCCACGGGTAATGACAACAAGTGGGAGCCCACCGCTAATGACAACAAGTGGGAGCCCCACCGGTAATGACAAGTGGGAGCCCCACCGCTAATAACAAGTGGGAGCCCCATGGGTAATTACAACAAATGGGAGCCCCACCGCTAATGACATCAAGTGGGAGCCCCACCGGTAATGACAAGAAGTGGGAGCCCTACGGGTAATGACAACAAGTGGGAACCCCACGGGTAATGACAACAAGTGGGAGCCCCACGGGTAATGACAAGTGGGAGCCCCACGGGTAATGACAACAAGTGGGAGCTCCACAGGTAATGACAAGTGGGAGCCCCACCTGTAATGAAAACACGCGGGAGTCCCACCGGTAACGACAACAAGTGGGAGTCCCATCGGTAATGACAACAAGTTGGAGCCCCACCGGTAATGACAACAAGTGGGAGCCCCACCGGTAATGACAACAAGTGGGAGCCCCATGGGTAATGACAACAAGTGGGAGCCCCACCGGTAATGACAACAAGTGGGAGCCCCACCGGTAATGACAACAAGTGGGAGCTCCACCGGTAATGACAATAAGTGGGAGCCCCACCGGTAATGACATTGGAGGTCACAAAGCCTTATTTAATGGAGTTTGTAGTTGAGAATGTACATTGCTGCATCTACAGAATAGCTGAATACAGCCAAGGACAGTGCTTGGTGATCTCTTGCAGTCCCATAGAGGATTAATGGAGTGGTGTTCGTGCATACGCATTATGGCTCCAGTAACACAAGAGACATGGAGGTTGCATATTTCAGCAGAATCATCAGCCCCCAGAGATAATGAGAGAATTAACAGTTTTACTTGGGACATAAAGCATCGATTACCTTCTCCATCATCAACGACATGGAAGATACAGGAAGGAGCAGACACAAAACGCAGAGGTCACACAATACAACCCGGAGGAAGTCCACCCATCAACAAGCTCTAGCAGGCAACACATGTGCTGTCTGCTCCACCGCCTCTCCGGCATTACTGTGCAGCCCTTGCTGATACTGCAATAACAGAGACCCCTGTTCTCATGGTTGGCAGGTTTCAGAGGCCAGACCACCTAGGATTAACACCTATCACCTACCCAGTGGACAGGTGATAAGTTTTGATTATGGAAAAACCTCTTTAATAAATACAGGAGTGCCAATAACTGAGATCTTCTTTTAAGACATAATGGCTACATGTAAATCATTACAAAATGTGAACAAGGCCAGACCGCCCCACAGCATTACAGGCCCAATATACTGCCATGATTCCGTCATCGTGCACACTCTTCCCCTGCAGTAATAATATGAATCTGACCTAATTCTATGTGATAAGTTACAATTTCCATCAGTAAATGCTGTATACATTCCATGTCAAACTGTCCATAGGAAATGATGTTGACTTTACAGCATAGTGGTTCTGTCCTGCTACAGCTATTTACAAATGTAAACTATACAAGATCCCCTTAAATACATATGTATAAGTATCTAAGTATATTACTAGACGGCCGTGCATGAGGTATGATGACTTATTGTACAGTAATGTCACTCAGGTGATCGGCTCAGTGAGAGTACTGCTCCAGAAATTCCATCAGTCGGGTGGGATAATCTGTCATTACCCCGTTGGCGCCCAAATCAAAGGCTCTTTTATATTCTTCTTCATTGTTCAGAACCCAAATGTAAACCTGTAGGAAAAAAAAGTAACACACTACTAAAAAATAATAATAATAATAATAATAATGCTAAAGGAGCACAAAACCTAAGTGGTGCACCCCCTCATCCCCATGGTCTCGGTTGATTGAACCTGTCAGGTTGGATGATGCTATTATCTCACAGATATTGGGTCAAAGTGCCAGATAGCAGCGTTATAACGGTGTCTGACCACTGTCCTGAAAGTGCAGCGACCGTGAGTAAATGTACTTTATTCCTCCCGGGAGCCGCCATTTTTTAGTCATGGGAGGGACACTGTCAGTACTGTGAGGAAGCGCGACACTTTGACTGATAGCCGGCTATGCAGTGCGTCAGTGAGGAGACCGCTGTCAGTCAGAATGCCAGGGAATGTCTACAGCCGCCGCTCATAGCATAGTGAACTATGACTGTGGCCGGTCAGTACACCTGCCTGACTGAAAGATGGCGGCTCCCGGGAGGAATAAAGTTCCATTACTCATAGATGCTGCACTTTTAGATAGATACAGCCGCTGGGCTACTCCATAACGCTAATAACCTGTAGTTTAACCCTATATCTGCAGGTTATTAGTGATATCCAACCTGACAGGATGCCTTTAAGTCGCCCACATTCCTCTCATATACATACATGCACGTATCTAATGCGGGAATACAGGAGAGCTGGAAGTCCCTAGTAAAGTATTGTTTGCTAACGGCTGATAATTCCTGGTTTAAGCCGGGATGTTTATGGAATGATGGGCAGGTTAGGTAGCGGGGCTTGTCCTTCCCTCCTGGCCTGGTTTTCTCTGAAGACCTCAGTCAGTCCAGATATTGAACAGATTCATTACTGGGTTTAGAAAGGTTTGCAGTGTGTGCACTTCGGTCCCTTCAGGTTTCCTCTAACCAAAGACGTCTGTCCATGAGACTTATTGAGGACTGCTAGTCTCCATTAGGTGCTATTGGTATAAGGTGACATACAACATTTTGGTTTCTTTTTCTGGTGGTTAGTGGAGGAACTCCTTTATACTGTGTATATATACATACATACATACATACAGTGTCCTGTAAAAGTTTCGACGCCCCTGATAAAAATTACTATTATTGTGAACAGTTCAGCAAGTTGAATATCAAATGATCGCTAAAGGTAAAGATGAAACATTTCCTTTGTATGTTAGGAAAAAAAAAATATTTTAATCTTTTACATTTTAAAAATAACAAAAAGAAAAATGGGCCGATGCAAAAGTTTGGGCACCCTGCGTGGTTAGTACCTAATAGCACCCTCTTTTACAAGTATTACACCTTGTAAATGCTTTTTGTAGACAGCGAAGAGTCTTTCAATTCTTGTGTGTGGAATTTTCATCCAATCTTTCATGAAAAATTCTTCCGGTTCTGGGAGCTTCTGGGTCGTCATGCATGCACTGCTATTTTGGCGTCTAGATACAGATTTTCAATGATGGTCAGATCAGGGGACTGCGATGGCCATTGTAAAACCTTCAGCTTGAGCTTGCACATTTTGAGGTAGTCTATTGTGGATTTTGACATGTGTTTAGGATCATTATTCATGTTTAGAAGCCGTCCTCTTTTCAACTTTAGCTTCTTGACAGATGCTGTTACGTTTGAATCAAGAATTTGTTGAAATTTCACTAAATCCATTCTTCTCTCTACCAATTAAATGTTCCCAATGTTATTGGTTATTTCCAAAATGCATCAGGCTTCAGATGTTCTTTTGCAAACTTCCGAAGCTGAATTTTATGGTCAGGATGCAGGAGAGATTTTATTCTGATGACTCCTCCATAAAGGCCATATTCGTGCAGGTGTCTTTGAACAGCAGTGGTACACTATTCCAGAGTCTGCTAGATCTTTCTGAAGGTCTTTTGCAGTCAAGTGGGGGTTCTGATTTTCTTCACTAGCAATCCTACAAGCAGCTCTCACTGAAATTTTGTTTGGTCTTCCAGACCTTATCTTAACCTCCATTGTTCCTGTTAACTGCCATTTCTTAATTACATTTTGAACTGAGGAAAGGACAACTTGAAAACATTTTGAATTCTTATAGCCTTCTCCTGCTTTGTGGACCTCCACCATTTTCATTTTCAGAGTGCTAGGCAGCTGCTTAAAAGAACCCATGGCTGCTGTTTTTTAGCACGAGGTTAGAGGCTGGGTTTTTATAAAGCTCGGAAATTTGCATTACCTGGCCTTTCCTTAAGACGAACAAGCCATAACCCTAAACAGGCTAATTAAGGTCTGAAACCTTGCTCAAAGGTATCTGAGAACACAAATCTCCAAGGGTGCCCAATCTTTTGCATTGGCCCATTTTCCTTTCTGTAATTTTTAAAAATGTAAAAAATGAATACACATATATATTTATTTTATTTTTGCCTAACATACAAAGAAAATGTGTAATCTTTAACGTTAGCCCCGTTAGAGATCATTTCAACTTCAACTTGCTTAGCTGTTCACAATAACAGTAAGTTTGACCAGGGGTGTCCAAACAATTACATGCCACTGTATATATACACACATACACACATGCACTCAGTATATATGTAAACATGGTATATACACACGCATGTGAATATATTATATCTATATATACAAATTGCATATAAAAATGTATTATTTTTCAACATACCTGGATTCCTCGAGCTTTCAGATGTTCAAATAGAGACTTTCTCATAATTAATCTGGAAGATATAAAATGCATCACATCAAATCCAAAGCCTAAAATTTGCAGTGAGAATAGTGTCGTGGAGCTTCTATCTAGTTTATGTAATCAACTATAAAATAAACCCTTAAAGAAATACAGGTAAAGCTTTGCTTACGCATCTGCTAGCCACACAACAAACTTGTGACTTTTGCTCATTTTTGAGGGATCTTTAAGCCTGCAGGAAGATACAAAAAAAAATACGTTAGTAAAATTATCATTTGCAGTCAGTTGACATAATGCATATTACAATGGGACTAATGCTGGCCATATACATTGGGTGGTTGGATGGTGTAATGTGTATATCGGTATAAAGAAGATGAAGTAGATGATCCTTTATTTCCTAGGTAGACAGGTGGCTCTCAGAGGTGGCGGGAGAATGATGGTATTAGATAGAAGTGGAGATGATATATACAGTTAGGTCCATATATATTTGGACAGAGACAACATTTTTCTTATTTTGGTTATAGACATTACCACAATGAATTTTAAACAAAACAATTCAGATGCAGTTGAAGTTCAGACTTTCAGCTTTCATTTGAGGGTATCCACATTAAAATTGGATGAAGGGTTTAGGCGTTTCAGCTCCTTAACATGTGCCACCCTGTTTTTAAAGGGACCAAAAGTAATTGGACAATTGACTCCAAGGCTATTTCATGGTCAGGTGTGGGTAATCCCTTCATTATGTCATTCTCAATTAAGTAGATAAAAGGCCTGGAGTTGATTTGAGGTGTGGTGCTTGCATTTGGAAGGTTTTGCTGTGAAGTAAACATGCGGTCAAAGGAGCTCTCCATGTAGGTGAAACAAGCCATTCTTAAGCTGTGAAAACAGAGAAAAAACCCATCCGAGAAATTGCTACAATATTAGGAGTGGCAAAATATACAGTTTGGTACATCCTGAGAAAGAAAGAAAGCGCTGGTGAACTCATCAATGCAAAAAGACCTGAGCGCCCACGGAAGACAACAGTGGTGGGTGATAGCAGAATAATCTCCATGGTGAAGAGAAACCCCTTCACAACAGCCAACCAAGTGAACAACACTCTCCAGGAGGTCGGCGTATCAATATCCAAATCTACCATAAAGAGAAGACTGCATGAAAGTAAATACAGAGGGTTCACTGCACGGTGCAAGCCACTCATAAGCATCAAGAATAAAAAGGCTAGACTGGACTTTGCTAAAAAACATCTATAAAAGCCAGCACAGTTCTGGAAGAACATTCTTTGGACAGATGAAACCAAGATCTACCTCTACCAGAATGATGGAAAGAGAAAAGTATGGCGAAGGCGTGGTACAGCTCATGCTCCAAAGCATACCACATCATCTGTAAAACACGGTGGAGGCAGTGTGATGGCTTGGGCATGCATGGCTGCCAGTGGCACTGGGTCACTAGTGTTTATTGATGATGTGACACAGGACAAAAGCAGCCGAATGAATTCTGAGGTATTCAGAGCCGCCATACTGTGTGCTCAGATCCAGCCAAATGCAGCCAAACTGATTGGTCGTCGTTTCATACTACAGATGGACAATGACCCAAAACATAAAGCCAAAGCAACCCAGGAGTTTATTAAAGCAAAGAAGTGGAATATTCCTGAATGGCCAAGTCAGTCACCTGATCTCAACCCAATAGAGCATGCATTTCACTTGTTAAAGACTAAGCTTCAGACAGAAAGGCCCACAAACAAACAGCAACTGAAAACCACCGCAGTGAAGGCCTGGCAGAGCATCAAAAAGGAGGAAACACAACGTCTGGTGACTGCCTGAAGTCTTGAACTCATGGACGTCATTGCCAACAAAGGGTTTTCAACCAAGCACTAAAAATAAACATTTTATTTAAAATTATTGAATCTGTCCAATTACTTTTGGTCCCTTTAAAAACAGGGTGGCACATGTTAAGAAGCTGAAACTTCTAAACCCTTCATCCAATTTTAATGTGGATACCGTTAAATGAAAGCTGAAAGTCTGAACTTCAACTGCATCTGAATTGTTTTGTTTAAAATTCATTGTGGTAATGTCTATAACCAAAATAAGAAAAATGTTGTCTCTGTCCAAATATATATGGACCTAACTGTAGTTTTCTACATGTTACATAATATGATTGATGAACAAAAGCAGAAACTCCAGAAACACTTATGGTCAGCTATCAGCAGTGAGAAAACACCTACATGAGTCCTTAGTTTTCCAGAAATGAAGCATTACATGGTGCCCTATAAAATCAGTCTAATGCCTCCATATTCTGGCTGATCATAGGGAGTGCTGGCTGAAATGATATAGTTATTAACACTAAATGGACGAAAGTATTGGTGCACACATGTAACTCATTGCACTCAGCTTATTCATTCAGTTCTATTGTCACAGATGTATAAAATCCAATGCCGTCTGCCAAGTCAACACCTTGAACCCGTCATATCATTAAAACTATTCCTAAGCCATTATTGCACTGCAGAAGAGCACACTGTCCTGCTGGAAGAGGCCCCTGCAATTAAGGAATACTGCTGCCATAAATGATGTACTTGGTCTAGGACAATATTTATGTATTTGGCACTTGCCAAATTACCGTTCATATGAATATATATCAGGATCCAAGGTTTCCCACTACATTACTCAGAACCTCACACTGACTGGCCACACTAAGGAATAATGGCTTCAGAGCTGAATAAAACACGGTTTTAATATTATAGATTTCCCCTACCTGTTGTGGAGATATTAGCTTGCAAAGTTTTGGTTATAATTTATGTTAAAGGGAATCTGTTACCAGGATTTCTCCATATAAAGTATGGCCAGCACCTGTACGCCCTCTGTTACATACTAAAGTGCTGTATATATGTCCTGAATCCACTCTGCAAGGCATAAAATATAAGTTTTGTTATACTTACCAACGGCGCACTCCGATCTGACGGGCGTCTCTGGTCTTGATCCGACGCCTCCTCTTTATTTGCGATTGCCGTCCTCCTTCCCAGCTTTCATGTGAACTACACGTGCTACATCATCCACATAATGTCCTCCTTTCCCCGCGCATGTGCAGTACAGTACTTTGCTCTACCATTGGCAGTGCGGAGAGAAGTACGCATGCGCAGAAGCGGAATGAAGGACAAAGCAGGGAAGGATTGTAAAAAGAGATGAGGTGCTGGACCAAGATCAGAGACACTCATTGGACCGGACTGTGTCGCCTGTAAGTATAATGAAATCTATTTTTTGTGCCTTGCAGAGCCGACTGGGGAAATATATGCAGCATTCTTGTATGCTGCAACAGAGGGCTTACAGGTGCTGGCCAAACTTTATATAGGGAGAACCTGATGACAGGTTCCCTTTAAATCCATCTGGGTGTTGCCAAAGATTTGTCTCTTCGGGGCGTTTACTTCTTTCCTTGCATGAGGTTGACCAATCATAAGCAGGCTGCAGCATACAGGGGAAAAAAAAGAACATGCCCCAAGATAACTAAGAGTACTTTTCTCATTGTGAGACATGTAATGATAAACAGTCTGACCTCCTCACTGATCTCATTGCAGAGCTGATTGGGAATACAAATTTTCAGCTTTCATCTCACTTCAGTCAGTGTGAGGGGAGAGGCAGTACAGCAGAGCTAAGCTGGTCTCATTACAAACACCTATACAGCTGTGGCTGTCTGTGATCCAGGAAACCTTCTTTCCCTGATTGGTGGTCCAGTTCTGATGCTCAAAAGTCCATGATGTTAAGATATATCAAATTTCATGGTGAAAGCTGCACTGTGGGTTCCAACAATTTTCTATGATAGTTGGTATTAACTTTCTCTCCTATTTGTGCTACAATAGCTCTTCTGGGGGATTGATTAGACTAGCTAGCATCTGCTTACCACACTTAAAGGAGCTGTTCGGTTTAAAACTAGAAGTCTGCAGTCACTCTGTGAGACTGCTGACTTGTGAATCCTCACATCATGCGCACTGCGCTGTGAGGATTCTCTGGTGTTAGCGCTGGGAACGTTGGTCATGTGATTGCAAGTATGCAATATTAATACAATCCGATTGGCTGCGACTTCGCTCAATGCAAGTGTATTGACCGAGACCGGAAACAGCCTAGTCGGAATTTGGCAAGGAGTATTCATATTGCATGCTTGCGGCCATGTGACAGCCGTTCCCGTCACTGACAACAGAGAATTCTCACAGCGCGCTGTGCGCGTGATCTGAGGATTCACAAGTCTGCAGTCACATAGAGTAGTTTTAGACAGGACGACCCATTTAATGAACCTTGAGTATTCATGACACCCAAGATGTCGCTGATTCCCTTCCCTAGTCCTTCTTTGGGCCACTTTTGGTAATATTAGCATCCCGGGAACACTGTACAGCACCTGCCATTTAAGATATGCTCTGACTCAACCATTTAGCATCACAATTTGGTCCTTGTAAAAGTCATTCAGATCCTTTGATTGCCCGATTTTCCTGCTCCCAACACATCAACCTCAAGAAATGATAGTTCATTTACTTCCAATAATATTCTAATCCTTTACAAGTGCCATTGTAAAGAGATAAACAATGATACTCACTTGGCATTAACTTTATGGCTGATTACTATATACATGCATAAATATACTACGTACATAGCATTCATATGGATGATTAATGATAGACATTTGCTTTTACAATGTAGGAATTCAGCATTATCAAAATAAAAAAAAGAGGAGAAGCCAGCGCTGCTTATGGTCAGAACGCATTTCAAAATGAGACATTTAGCAAACAATTCATCAATTCCTTGAGCCACCCTCCGCCACGCCAAGGCATTCTCATAATGGGGCAGTCCTACTCTACGTTTTTTATATTCGCTGTGCCATTAGGAGGCCGTAATGGCACAGCGAATAAAAAAAATTGTAGAGTAGGGCTGCCCCATTATGAGAATGCGTTGGCATGGCGGGGTGGCTCAAAGAATTGATCAATTGTTTGCTAAATGTCTCATTTTGATATACAGTTAGAAATTAAGATGTTAATATTTCTTACTTCATGATTATAGAAGGCATGGGAATTTCTAAGAACTGTTCCCGAATTGGAAAGAAGGGCAGGAGTCCCGTGTAGAACAGTCCAACCAGGAGCAAAACCCGTTGAAAGCAGAAAAGCAGAGGAATGCTGCAGTTCTAGGATCAAAACAGAAGCATTGCTTTATTTCCATGGGATTATATGGTGTCGACCAAACTTTCCATCATAAATACTTACGGTAACAATACAACATAAACACATGTGGATACTAAATTAGAGGAAATGGCCACGGCCATTTATTAAAGGTCAGATTTAAAGTCAGACATTAATAAATACTTTATGAAGAAAACTTTTAACCCAAAATAACCACCAAGAACAAAAAGGCTTTGCCAGAGGCTCAAACAAACTGTCAGGTTAGCCATTCCTGTGCAGTTGCCTCAAAATTAAGTGGTCAAAATGAAGTAAATAAGTAAAAATCAACATAATGGAGACAGAGATCCGGTCTACTGGAGAGGTAAACTAACAGAACCCTTAACTCCAGTGAACATTCTTACATTCATTCATACAGTAACAAAGAATGACAGTCGGATTGGCAAAATGTTCTGTTCCTGTTGTTCCTTGATATGTGGTGCTTGTGAACGGCTGGAGGGATGTCCTATTTCTGTTACACTATGGGGTCAGACACAGGATGCCCTCTTTCTGGTACACTATGGGGTCAGACACAGACTCCTCTTTCCTGTACGCTCTGGGATCAGATGCAGGATGTCTCATTTCTCCTCTCCTTTTGGCTTGTGTAGGATAATCCATACTGTGTGTTGTGCTCTCATGCTAGAAGTGTTTGCCCCCTCCTGATTTTCTATTCTTTTGAATGTGTCACACTTAAATGTTTCAGATCACAAACCAAATTTAAATATTAGACAAAGATAACACAAGTAAACACAAAATGCAGTTTATAAATGAAGGTCTTTATTATTAAAGAAAAAAGAAATCCAAACCTACAGGGCCCTGTGTGATAAAGTGATTGCCACCTAAACCTAATAACTGGTTGGACCACCCTTAGCAGCAACAATTGCAATCGAGTGTTTGCGATAACTGGCAATGAGTCTTTTACAACGCTCTAGAGGAATTTTCGCCCATTCATCTTTGCAGAATTGTTGTAATTCAGCCACCTTGGAAGGTTTCTGAGAATGAACCACCTTTTCAAAGTTATGCCATTGCATCTCAATTGGATTAAGGTCAGGACTTTGATTAAGCCACTCCAAAGTCTTAATTTTGTTTTCCTTAAGCCATCCAAAGGTGGACTTGGTGGTGTGTTTTGGATCATTTCCTGCTACATAACTCAAGTAAGCTTCAGCTTGCGGTCACGAACAGATGGCCGGACATTCTCCTTCAGGATTTTTTGGTAGACAGCAAAATTCATGGTTCCACTTACCACAGCAAGTCTTCCAGGTCCTGAAGCAGCAAAAGAGCCCCAGATCATCACACTGCCAGCACCATATTTTACGCTTGCTATGATGTTCCTTTTCTGAAATGTTGTTACTTCTATGCTAGATGTAATGGGACACACACCTTCCAAAAAGTTCAAGATGAAGATGTTTTCTGGCAAAACCGAGACGAGCCTTTATGTTCTTATTGCTCAGAAGTGGTTTTTATCTTGGAACTCTGCCATGCAGACCGTTTTTGTTGAGTCTATTTCTTATGGTGGAGTCATGAACACTGACCTGAATTGAGGTAAGTGAGGCCTGCAGTTGTTTGGATGTTGTTGTGTGGTCTTTTGTGACCTTTTGGATGAGTCGTCGCTGCACTCTTAGGGTAATTTTCATTGGCCGGCCACTCCTGGGGAGATTCACCATTGTTCCATGTTGTCGCCATTTGTGAATAATGTCTGTCACTGTGGTTCACTGGGGTCCCAAAGCTTGACTAACCACTTAATAACCTTTTTCCAGATTAATAGATCTCAATTACTTTGTTTCTCATTTGCTCCATAATTTCTTTGGATCTCGGCCTGATGTCTAGCTTTTGAGGATTTTTGGTCTACTTCACTTTCTCAGGCAGGTCCTATTTAAGCAATTTCTTGATTGAGAACAGGTGTGGCAGTAATTAGGCCTGCGTGTGGCTAGGGAATTTGAACTCAGCTTCCTAAAGATGGGATGAACTGAACATCAGTTAATTTATGTTTTAAATGGGGGGAGGGGGGCAATCACTTATTCACACAGGGCTCTGTAGGTTAGGATTTATTTTTCCCTTAATAATAAAGACCTTAACCCCTTTCTGAAGATGGGCATAATAGTACGTCCACGTCGGACTCCCCCTATTTGGATCCCGCCCATTGGTGGCCCTGTCACGTGATCGCTGCAAATTTTTTTGGGGATTTTTTTTCCACCACTTACCGTATATACTCGAGTATAAGCCGACCCGAGTATAAGCCGAGCCCCTAATTTTGCCACAAAAAACTGGGAAAACTTAATGACTCGAGTATAAGCCTAGGGTGGGAAATGCAGCAGCTACCGGTAAATGTCAAAAGTAAAAATAGATACCAATAAAAGTAAAATTAATTGAGACATCAGTAGGTTAAGTGTTTTTGAATATCCATATTGAATCAGGAGCCCCATATAATGCTCCATAAAGTTTATGATGGGCCCCATAAGATGCTCCATATTAAAATATGCCCCATATAATCCTGCATAAAGGTTAATAATGGCCCCATAAGATGCTCCATAAACACATTTGCCCAATATAATGCTGCACAAATGTTGATTATGGCCCCGTAAGATGCTCCATAAAGATATTTGCCCCATATAGGGCTGCACAAATGTTATGGCCCCATAAGATGCTCTATACAGACACTTGCCCCATTATAGTGCTGCACAAACGTTATGGCCCCAGAAGATGCTCCATACAGACACTTGCCCCATTTGCTGTTGCTGCGATAAAAAAAAAAATCACATACTCACCTCTCCGTCGCTCAGGCCCCCGGCACTTTCAATAGTCACCTGACTTTGTTCCAGCGCCGCTCCATCTTCAGCGTCTTCTGCACTGACGTTCAGGCAGAGGACGCGCACTAACCACATCACCGCGCCCTCTGACCTGAGCGTCACTGCAGAAGACGCTGAAGACGGAGTGGCGGCTGGAACGGGGAGCAGGTAAATATCGTGCAGCGCTGCGCTCCCCCTCCCCACTATACTCACCTGCTCCTGGCGCGGTGCAGTCCCTGCTTCCCCGGCGCTGCTGCTTCTTACTGTACTGAGCGGTCACTGTTATCGCTCATTACAGTAATGAATATGCGGCTCCACCCTTATGGGAGGTGGAGCTGCATATTCATTACTGTAATGAGCGGTACCATGTGACCGCTCAGTACAGGAAGAGCCTGCTGGCGCCGGGGAAAAGACGTGCAGGGACCACGCCAGGAGCAGGTGAGTATAATTAGACAGCCCCCGCTCCCCCTCCCCTGCCGACCCCTGGGTATGACTAGAGTAAGCCGAGAGGGGGACTTTTTGCCCCAAAAAATGGGCTGAAAATCTCGGCTTATACTCGAGTATATACAGTAAATAAAAAAGATTGTATACATGTCTGGTGTCTATGAACTCGAAATGACCTGGAGAATCATAATGGCAGTTTTAGCATTTAGTGAACATGGTAAAAAAACCTCTGTGGAATTGCACTTTTTTGCAATTTCACCACACTTGGAACTTATTTTTTTTCCTGTTTTCCAGTACACGATATGCTAAAACCGATGGTGTCGTTCAAAAGTACAACTTGTCCTGCAAAAAAACAAGACCTCACATGGCCATATTGACCAAAAAAAAAAAAAAAAAGTTATGGCTCTGGGAGGAAGAGGAGCAAAACACAAATTCAAAAACTGAAATACCCCTGGTCGTTAAGGGGTTAATTTGAAAATGGCATGTTGTGTTTGCTTGTGTCATCTTTGTCTAATATTTAAATTTGTTTGGTGATCAAAACATTTATTGTGACAAACAAGCAAAAGAATAGGAAATCAGGAAGGGGGCAAACACTTTTTCACACAACTGTATGGTACATGTTATTATTTTTGTGTGCTGCTTCTTGGCCGGCGCAGCATCATTTGCTTTTATTTTATGACTGATTGTTTCTGCTTGCAATAAAAAACAATGGATCACATGGGATTTACGTAATCCAATCATCTACTGTTACTGAGGTAGACAAAGAGATTCGCCTCCGCAACAGCAGTCTTACTGGTCAAAACAAAGACCCAATCGCTGCCCATTGCTACTGTTTCCTAGTTTCCCTTGTAATGGCCGTGTCATAGGTCTAAAAATGATCAATTTCCGGCTGGTTTTACCATAAACCAACCACCAATCTTCTCATCAACCAAGAGAAAATACAGAAGTTTTTGGAAGGGAAAATGTTCTGACCAAAATTGTCCTGAGTAGATGACAGGGATTAGCTCTGGTGTCCAATAATCCCACATGGATCCCTCCATATCTTATTGTCCACCAGGAATATTATTCTGTCCCTATGCAGTGCGGGATAGAAGCAGTCACAAATGGGGGACGTATTCATTCTTAACATATATAGAAAGGTTTATAGGATAACATTTTTGTTGGGCGTGCAGCTTCAAGTAATTTAAATTAAGCCTGCAAGTGATAGCATTCTAAATCCGCACTGAAAGCTCAGCTGCTGGGAGGAAATGATCTTTTATCCTCCCAGCAGCCTCGAGCTTTCAGTCACAGAGGAGCGGCTGGCGCAGCTGCAGTCACCACTCAGCGGCGGCTGTAACCGTGCGACCAGCACTGACTGACAGCAGTGTATCAGTACAGAGACGGCTGTCAGTCAGTGTCGGGTCGTGGGTATAGTGAGTGGCTCACTACATACTGAGCAGTGACTGAAGCCGCGCCTGCTACAACTCTATGACTGAAGGGAGGAATGAAGTTCATTTCATCCTGGCAGCCAGGCTTTCAGTATGGCGGCCGTACTGATTTAAAAAGAATATTATTAACCTGTAGAGTAACCCCATATGTGGAGCTTAGCAGTGTTTGGGGACCTGACAGGTTCCCTTCAAGAGTGTTGAAGAAAACCTCACAAGCACAGGGAGAATCTACAAATGATGTTGTCTCTGGTAGGCTTTGAACCCAGGACCCCAGCGCCTCAAGCCATTAAAGAAGCACTCCTATCAACGATTTTATCCTCTTAATATATTGCAGTCATCATATCATATAGCACTGTGCACTTACAATTGCTCATTTTGCCTTTCTACCAAGTTATTCTTTTTTTCCATTAGGTCTAGAACAACATGTGACTAAAACCTGAAATGCAGGGACAAGAGACTCCAGGGCAGAAAGGCAAAATGAGCAATTGTAAGTACACAGTGCTGTATAATATGATGACTGCAATATATTGAGAGGATAAAAACTTTGATGGGAGGAGGAGTGCTTCTTTAAGACAAAACCTCAACTAAGAGAAATCACAACAGTATCACTATACTGGTATATTATATTTTTGCAGTAGCACAACCTGAGACTTGGGGCCTGTAACTTCATCAGACAACATCTAATAGTTTTCACATTTTTGGATGCATCTAATGGTTTCACATTCTTCATAATCGACAACAATATAATTTTGAACATCACAGTGACATCTAAGGTGGGCTCCACCTGTTTGCTGCGGGCTACGGCAGTGAGCCTGCAACTTTTCCGGCACATATCAGCTGATTTGAACAGCTGACATGTTCCCCTAACAGCCGCGGGTGGAATCGCGACCCACCAGCGGCTGTGAACATGTTAAATGCCGCTCTCTCGCAACCTTCGAACGTAACAAAGACATCATGAGGAAGTGAGAGAGCAGCAGCGATCACTTCCCACGGATGTATGTAATTTGTCCGAAGGAGACGAGTCAAGCAGCTGCTGATTGGTCGAAGAGATCATTGTTATGTCACATGATCCCGGGTAAAGCCAGTGCTAACACCCCTGGAACGGCACCGCCATTGGAGAGCAGTGTAAGTGTTATTATTTTGTAAGGGGGGAACATATGGATTGAGAATGTCCAGAACATATTAGTCTCTAGTGGCTGCACCTAATGCAGAAACCCCTGTGATAATGAGAATAAACACTAAATACTATAACTAAGATCATATGGAAGCCATGGACTTATGGTAACACGCTTTATATGGAAAACAGGACAGAAAAATAATCCCTTTGTTGGATAAGAGCCAAACCTCTGAACTCTCCTACATCCAGAGTGAGTGGGTACGAGGGGCACACGGCTATACAGACAAGGTTGTACTCTGCCCTACCTGTCGGTGGCACTTCTGCACAATCTCGTAGTCGGCATTACCCCACACAGTCAGGTGCTCTCTCTTGTATTCTTTCACGAGTTCGGAGACCTGCCGGAATATACAGAGCTCGCATTAACGTGAACATTTCCACCCACGTGTTATATTTCCAAAAGGTTACTGCACAATATGGCACAACAGGGAATCGCCGCCTTCTGTATTTGTTCCCTCTCACGTTAGTCGCTGAATTCGGGAAAGTGAGAAGGGAAAATGTTTAACCGGTATAATAAGGAGAATATAGGTATTCAGCAAGTGATTAATGTAAGGAGTAGAATAAGTTGTATAAAAGGCAGTTGTATGGGAGAATATACAGTGATGAGGACTACCATGGGGGACAACGGACTGTTCAGTTCTTGGATGCAATAGGTTGATTGCAAAGCTGAGAAATCTCAATCTAAGGGCTAAATATCGTTCTTTTATCATATACATCTACCCCATCCTAGGATGTGCAGCATCGGTGAGATCCGGTTCCTGAGACCTCCTACTTCTCCCTCGATTGAGTAGAAAACTGCTCAGCTCATCAGGCGTGGGCGCACAGTGGTCTCCAGGATCCATAGAAAGTCCATGAGCCTCTACACCGCTCTGCGTGCACCTGGCAGTAGCGCAGCTCTCCTGCCTGGCTAGTAGAGCGGTTCTCTGAGCCATCAGTGGAGGCTTCTGATTTCTATGTATACCCCTGGTGATACCCCCCACAGCGGTGCATCTAATGCCCATCACGGTGATACTCACCCCAAATCCGTGTATCTAATGCCCATTACATTACTCCACTGCTCCCAAAGAAGTAGACAGTGTGGGGTGACACATGTCTATGGGAAGGGGAGGGGTGACGTCAGACACATGTGATCAGACCCCGCCCACATTTACTGCAGTCGTAAAGTGAGCTAGCACTACACTAGGTTTTCATGGCAAAATTTAGCTGCTGCTCCCCCTAGTGTTTAAAAGTGGAAAATATGAGTATTTTTTTAAAAATTATTTTTCATATTTTACTCAATTTAAAATAAATGATCATTTTTTTTTATTAAAACATTAATTATTTACATTTTTTCATTTTTTTTTTTTAGGGCACCTTTGTTTTAAGCTACTTATATCCAAGTCCTAGAAAACACTGTACACTGGCCTAGTAACCAGTCTGGCCCATATGACTATATGTCTTTTATAGTCTGTGCTTTGGCCTCAATCCCGGGTGCGACCGTGGGTCTTTTGACCTAAATTACAGCCTCCTAGGCATGTGTGAGGTTAGTAGTTCTGCTCAGGGGAACAGTGGCCAGTCCAAGAATTTTAGCCACAACACAGACCGTTAAATATTGCAGATATAATGGTGTGTGAAACTGAAAAAAACAACATGGCGGTCATCACGTCGTGATAATCTCAATCTGAAGTCAATCTTAATTGGATCCCCTGACCTACTAAATATCTCATGTAGCTGCAAATTTGGACAGAAAAGAACATTTTAGAAATGCAGTAAAGGGAATCTGTCATCAAGATTTTACTACCTCATCTGAAAGCAGCATAATATAGGGGCAGAGACCCTGATTCCATTACTGGGTGCTGCAATTTTGATTAAAAACTGCTTTATCGGCCACATACCTACCAGTTCTCTGAATACTGAGCTCTGTATAACCCCGTCCACATCACTGATTGGTTGTTTTCTGTGTATGCTGTGCATAGCAGAGAGCTGCCAATCAGTGGGGGCATGGTTGGACTACCTGGCAGCAGGCAAGTAGTCCTGTAGTGATAATCTCCTGCAGTGATTTTATAAAAACCACAGAAAGCAGCCCAGTAAGTGACACATTGCTGCAATCAGGGTCTCTGTCACTACGTCATGCTGTTTTCAGATTAAATTGTAGAAACCTAGTGACTGATTCCCTTTTAGGCTATGTGCACACGTTCAGGATTTTTTGCAAATTCCTGAGAAAAACCTGACATTTTCTGCAAGAAATCTGCAAAAAATCTGCATGCATTTTTTGCGCGTTTTTACCGCATTTTTGGTGCGTTTTTTTCCCGGACATTTCCCAATGCATTTTATAGTGGGAAATCCGCCAAAAAAACCCCACAAAATTAATGAACATGCTGCGTTTTTTACCGCGATGCGTTTTTTCGCAGAAAAAACGCATCAGGTGCACAAAAATTGTGGAATTCATTCTAAATGATGGGATGCTTAATGTATGCTGTTTTTTTGCGGTTTTATAGTGTTTTTATAGCGAAAAAACGCAAAAAAATCAGCAACGTGTGCACACAGACTAAAAGAAGAGTGATAAGTGTTAGCTACTGTACTTTGATAATTAGCATTGCTGAGAAGATTCCTTCCAAATGTCCTTTTCAGCTGGATGATAGGCACTGTATTCAGACCCCAAACACTCACTACCTTACCACTCTACTATATGGGCATCTTACAGATGTGCTCATTTAGGGTGTCTATAATAGAGTAATGCAATGCCAGTTTTCTTTGTTGCAATCCTTGAATCTCAGTTACTATTGTCCATTGTATTTTCATCATTGTCCTCTATATACTACAGTAGGGTGATAACTAGTACACTGCAGTATGGTCACCAGTCACACATTAGCTAGATTTATGGTATAGTATGATATACACTATGACTCTCAGACTGTAATAGGATGCCACCATTACAATAAGTCAGTTTGTGAAATCTGTTGCTTCCTAAATATTCCACAATCAACTTTGAGTGCTATTAATGAAAAGAGGAAGGAATCGCAGCAAGTCCGCCATGAAATTGAGAACACGTAAAGGTGCAGATTGGGATCGCTGAGTGCTGGGCTTCACAATAACTGCAAAATTCCAAACATCCTCCAGCATTAATGAGAATCTGTCGCCAGGTTTTTAACAAGTAACCTGAGAGCAGCATAATGTAGGAACAGAGACCCTGATTCCAGCGATGGGTCACTGACTGGTCTGCATACTGTAATCTTGATATATTACAATTCCTGTTCTCTCTGCTGCAGATCTAGCATTGGTCTGATTGCTGAGCTCTGTATAACCCCGCCCACACCACTGATTGGCAGCTTTCTATGTACACTGTTTATAGACAGAAAGCTGCCCATCAGTGGTGAGGGCGGGGTTACACAAAACAGTTGACTAGGAGGCACCAGACACCTAGTCCTGTAGTGATAATCTCCTGCTGATAAATCACTGAATTTATTGAACACACAGTCTAGTAAGTGACATATCACTGGAATCAGGCTCTCAGCCCCTACATCATGCCGCTCTCAGAATATAAATTCTCTTTAACATTCAGCACTAAAACTACATCAGGGGCTGCATGACATGGGTTTTCATTGCAGAGCAGCTTCAGGCAAAGCTTTACATCACCAAACATAATGCCAAGCATCAGATGGACGTCATCAGAACCTGATCTCACAAATGCTCATCTGGATGAATGGACAAAACATCCCACAGAAGAGTGGAAGTTGTAACAGCTCCATATCAATGTCTATGGACTCAGACTGGGATGTCATACAAGATCCTCTAGGTCTAAAGTGTAGGTGTCCCAATACTTTTGTCCATATAGTCTGAACGGGACTATAATCCTATTGTTATATAATGATTACCTTATATTCTTACTTTGTCGCATAAAACATGTTAAGCCGAATCTGGCCTTCAATAAAGAAATTACATGACAATGCTATAAAAGTAATGGAGAAATATGATCCTGGGAAATAACTTGTAAATGAAATAAAAGTCATTTATTTTACATGTATTCAAATAGAAGGGGAAGACATAGCTAATCTGTTATGTTCTGACAAACCACTTAATAGATCAGTAACCTGTGCGCATCTCCATCTCCATCATTTGCTTTTCTCCGCTGACTCCTTTATTAGATTTCCTCAGCACTAATGCTGATACGGAGAAAAGCTGCGGCCGAGGATTTGTTACCGTCACTTAAGGCCAATAAACAAGCTGAATTATTGCTGCTGCCTGCGAATGTACGACTAGCAGAAATCCCAGATGGCGGAGGGAATTCTCAGACAAGGAAAAAGCCCAGTATCAACAAACAGCATGTAAACTCCCAAGTGTCCAATCCCTGCTCAAAAATAGATAGAAAGGAAGTGGAGGCGATGTCTTAGAAACGGTTTGTGTTAGTGATGAAGTCGTTCTTTCATGTTTAAGCTGCATAGGAAGGAAATGATCAAACGCAGCCGGAAATTCTAAATTTACCCGAATCAGCAATTGAGAAATACTATTACACGACCCTATGAAAAAAAAGTCAGCGCTCAGTGTTGGTATCTGTCTTACAAGATTCAATTTCCTGAGAGGTGAAAGGGGTATTCCCATCTCTAGGATCCTATCCCAATATGTAGTAGGTGTAAAAATAATAATAATAGCAAATTAAAAATGTAGTATACAAGTGTTTCTCACTAAATTAGAATATCGTCAAAAAGTTAATTTATTTCAGTTCTTCAATTCAAAAAGTGAAACTCATATTATATAGAGTTATTACAAACAGAGTGATCTATTTCAAGTGTTTATTTCTGTTAATGTTGATGATTATGGCTTACAGCCAATGAAAACCCAAAAGTCATTATCTCAGTAAATTAGAATAATTAACAATTAACAAAAAACTCCTGCAAAGCCTTCCTAAGCATTTAAAAAGGTCCCTTAGTCTGTTTCAGTAGGCTCCACAATCATGGGGAAGACTGCTGACTTGAGAGATGTCCAGAAGGCAGTCACTGACACACTCCACAAGGAGGGTAAGCTGCAAAAGGTCATTACTAAAGAAGCTGGCTGTTCAGAGTGCTGTATCCAAGCATATTAATGGAAAGTTGAATGGCAGGAAAATGTGTGGTAGAAAAAGGTGCACAAGCAACCGAGATAACTGCAGTCTTGAAAGGATTGTTAAGAAAAGGTCATTAAAAAATTTGGGGGAGATTCACAAGGAGTGGACTGCTGCTGGAGTCATTGCTTCAAGAGCCACCACACACAGACGTATCCAGGACATGGGCTACAAGTGTCGCATTCCTTGTGTCAACCCACTCATGACCAATAGACAATGCAAGAAGCGTCTTACCTGGGGCCAAGGAGAAAAAGAACTGGACTGTTGTCAGTGGACCAAGGTGTTGTTTCCAGATGAAAGTAAATTTTGCATTTCATTTGGAAATCAAGATCCCAGAGTCTGGAGAAAGAGTGGAGAGGCCACAATCCAAGCTGTTTGAGGTCTAGTGTGAAGTTTCCACAGTCAGTGATGGTTTGAGGAGCCATGTCATCTGCTGGTGTAGGTCCACTGGGTTTTATCAAGACCAAAGTCAGTGCAGCTGTCTACCAGGAAATTTTAGAGCACTTCATGCTTCCCTCTGCCGACAAGCTTTTTGGAGATGGAAATTTCATTCCCCAGCAGGACTTCATAGTATCATAGTATCATAGTTATTAAGCTTGAAGGAAGACTAAGTCCATCTAGTTCAACCCATAGCCTAACCTAACATGCCCTAACATGTTGATCCAGGGGAAGGCAAAAAAAAAACCCATGTGGTAAGAGTAAGCTCCACCATGGGGAAAAAAATTCCTTCCCGACCCCACATACGGCAATCAGACTAGTTCCCTGGATCAACGCCCTATCAAGGAATCTAGTGTATATACCCTGTAACATTATACTTTTCCAGAAAGGTATCCAGTCCCCTCTTAAATTTAATTAATGAATCACTCATTACAACATCATACGGCAGAGAGTTCCATAGTCTCACTGCTCTTACAGTAAAGAATCCGCGTCTGTTATTATGCTTAAACGTTCTTTCCTCCGGACGTAGAGGATGCCCCCTTGTCCCTGTCTCAGGTCTATGATTAAAAAGATCATCAGAAAGGTCTTTGTACTGTCCCCTCATATATTTATACATTAACATAAGATCACCCCTTAGTCTTCGTTTTTCCAAACTAAACAGCCCCAAGTGTAATAACCTATCTTGGTATTGCAGACCCCCCAGTCCTCTAATAACCTTGGTCGCTCTTCTCTGCACCCGCTCTAGTTCAGCTATGTCTTTCTTATACACCGGAGACCAGAACTGTGCACAGTATTCTAAGTGTGGTCGAACTAGTGACTTGTATAGAGGTAAAATTATGTTCTCCTCATGAGCATCTATGCCTCTTTTAATGCATCCCATTATTTTATTTGCCTTTGTAGCAGCTGCCTGACACTGGCCACTGAATATTAGTTTGTCATCCACCCATACACCCAGGTCCTTTTCATTGACAGTTTTACCCAGAGTTTTAGAATTAAGCACATAGTTATACATCTTATTACTTCTACCCAAGTGCATGACCTTACATTTATCCCCATTAAAGCTCATTTGCCATTTATCAGCCCAAGCTTTTAGTTTACATAAATCATCCTGTAATACAAAATTGTCCTCCTCTGTCTTAATTTCCCTGCAGAGTTTAGTGTCATCTGCAAATATTGAAATTCTACTCTGAATGCCCCCTACAAGGTCATTAATAAAGATGTTAAAAAGAGGGCCCAATACTGACCCCTGTGGTACCCCACTGCTAACCGCGACCCAGTCCGAGTGTGCTCCATTAATAACAACCCTTTGTTTCCTATCCCTGAGCCAGCTCTCAACCCACTTGCACATATTTTCCCCTATCCCCATTACTCTCATTTTATGTATCAACCTTTTGTGTGGCACCGTATCAAAAGCTTTTGAAAAGTCCATATACACTACATCCACTGGGCTCCCTTGGTCCAGTCCGGAACTTACCTCTTCATAGAAGCTGATCAAATTAGTCTGACATGAACGGTCCCTAGTAAACCCGTGCTGATACTGGGTCATGAGGTTATTCCTCTTCAGATACTCCAGCATAGCATCCCTTAGAATGCCCTCCAGGATTTTACCCACAGTAGAGGTTAAGCTTACTGGCCTATAATTACCGAGTTCAGTTTTTGTCCCCTTTTTGAATATTGGCACCACGTTTGCTATACGCCAGTCCTGTGGTACAGACCCTGTTATTATGGACTCTTTAAAGATTAAAAATAATGGTCTATCAATGACTGTACTTAGTTCCTGCAGTACTCGGGGGTGTATCCCATCCGGGCCCGGAGATTTGACTTGGCCCTGTCCACACTACCAAAAGTACCAATACCTGGTTTACAAACAACAGTATCACTGTGCTTGATTGGCCAGCAAACTCGCCTGTCCTTAATGCCATAGAGAATCTATTGGTTATTGTCAAGAGGAAGATGAGACACCAGACCCAACAATCCAGACGAGCTGATGGCTTTTATCAAAGCAACCTGGGCTTCCATAACACCTCAGCAGTGCCACAGCCTGATTGCCTCCATGCCACTCCACATTGATGCAGTAATTGATGCAAATGGAGCCCCGACCAAGTATTGAGCGCATTTACTGAACATACATTTCAGCAGACCAACATTTCAGATCAGATTTTAATTTTTTTTTCAAGCTGGTGTTATAAAGTATTCTAATTTACTGAGATAACGACTTTTGGGTCTTCATTGGCTGTAAGCCATAATCATCAACATTAACAGAAATAAATACTTGAAATAGATCACTATGTTTGTAAAGACTCTATATAATAGGAGTTTCACTTTTTGCATCGAAGCACTGAAATAAATTAACTTTTGGATGATATTCTAATTTAGTGAGAAGCACTTGTAGTTCTTCTGACTAGCTATGTCGCTTACCTCTTGTGCAGGGCATTGCAGTAGCTCAAGTATCCATGGTTATGATGATCATTCATATAGTGACAGTTATTTGTTAGTGGTCATAACAATGGATACCTAAGGTCATGCAATGCCCAGCACATGGGGTAAGCAACATAGCGAATCAGGAGAACTATACTACATTTCTAATTGAAGGTATTTGCTAATATTATTATTATTATTACTACATGTACTACATATTGGGATAGGATCTTGGAGATGAGAATACCTTTCACAGGGGTCGTCCTGCTTATCGATATATATCTGATTCTCATAACCCAATTTGCCAGAATGAAGAACTGTGGTAAAGGGTGAATCCATCTTCTGAGTCCTCAGGGGCTCTGCGTAGGACATGGATGGCCCATTTTGTTTAATAGGTGCTATATAACGGCCTTTCAACAAAATGAATACTTGCTGGCTGCTTCCCTGGGGAGTATAAGAATCCCGATAGCAGGATCCCCGATATTATCTCACTATTGTGATATCTCACTTATAAGAAAGGATTATCCAAAGTGGACAACCCCTTTAAAAATGTTATTAATTGCATGCAGGAAATCCAAATGAAAACCACATTTTAGTACAAAAGTAAATGCACTTTTGGGGTTACAAAATGTAAGCACAGCTTCTTACTAACAGTAGTGTCCAATAATTCCTACCTTTCTCACAAGAATATCATTATTCACTTTGATGTCGATGTTTATTGGGGTTTCAGGAAATGCTTCAAACACTTCTTTCAGCAGCGGGATCTGTCTGTCGTCACCACCGTCACAACAGCAATCTGGTGAGAATGTGGGTCAACATTTATCAATAGGGCACCCAAATGCACAACCATAACACCAATACTCTCAACATACACAGATGTCTAAGATTAAAGGGGTTATCCGGGCATATGATATTGATGACCCATAATTAGGATTCGGAGCGGCTCATTAATGTTTACATCCAGCCATTGCTGGAGCTGGCAGAGCAGATTAATGGGGGTGCCAGGTGTTTGCCCCACTGATCTGATATTGATGACCTACATAGAGCATAGGGTACCATAATTATGTGCCTGGAAAACCCCTTTAAGGATGCTGTACAAGCTCTGTTATACAAAGCCTTAAAGGGACTCTTTCAGCAGAGTTTTCCTATGTAATCTGAGAGCAGCATGATGTAGGGCCAGAAAGCCTGATTCCAGCGATGAGGCACTTAATAGGCTGTGTATTACTGTTTCAATAAAGTCAGTGATTTATTAGCAGGATATTATCCCTACAGGACTAGGTGTCTCATGCCTACTAGTCAACTGTGCTGTGTAACCCTGCCCCACCACTGAGTAGCAGCTATCACTGTACAGTGTACACAGGGAGCTGCTAATCGGGGGTGTGGGCACAGTTATCCAGAGCTCAGCGTTCATAGCACTGCTACATCTACAGCAGAGGATGAGGATCTCTGCCCCTGCATTACGCTGCTCTGAGATTTCATAGCAAAAGCTGCTGACAGATTCCCTTTAATACAGAACCCATAGGAGTCGATGGGGCAATACTGTATCTCTGAATGCTTCTTCATACACTCCTGTTTTCTCACATTAGCTGATTTAACTTCTCACTGAAAGTTTGAAAGTGTATCTGTCAGCAGATTTCCCAATACAAGCGGCATACATTATTAAACAGATCGCTGCAATCTGAAGAACTGGTCCATGTCTGAATGGCTGTATAATCCCAATATAAAGATGAGCATTAAAGTAGGGGAAAAAAGTATTTGATCCCTTGGTGATTTTGTATGCTTGCCCACTGACTTAAAATAAAAAGTCTATAGACTGTTCATTTCTTTGTCAGTGGGCAAACGTACAAAATCGGCAAGGGATCAAATACTTATTTCCCCCTCTGTATATGAGTCCAAGTGTATTCAGTCTCCACTCACCCAGCCCGACTGACCGCTGCAGATTGTACAGAGCAGTGGGAGATCTCAGCAGCAGGAGTGACACTGAGGATCGGTCAATCAGGGTAGGTGGGAGGAGAGGAAACTTTCTTAAAGGATTATACAGCCATTATGACATGGATTTTTAAAGTAAGCACATCATCGGGTCAGATCTATTTAATATTGCTTGCAGTTGGCACCATGATATCTGGAGACAGATCCGCTTTAAGAAGCTTAACATTGTTGAGTTGCATGAAATTAGTCATTGCTTGTTAATGCTAACTTTGTACAAATGATAATTTTGGTGCACAGCGTACACCTCTTGTTGATTCTTCACACTGATCCATATGTAATATAAATGTTAGAACTAAAGGGGTTGTTCCCTTTAATTATGACTGTGCCCGGCTGCAGGTTGTTATAAAGCTACTCCTCTTGCCCGCCTCCAGGGATGAGTCTCTGCCACTGCCCCCAATGTTTGGCATTGGCTGTGGCACTGAAGTCACATCAACAGCGCTGCAGCCAATCAGGTTGACTACAGACATAAGATAAGGCACCATGTACATGGCCACATTATACGTCTGTGCAGTATGGCATCTCCTAGGAAAAACCCAGCACCACATGGAGGCACCATGCTGGGACTGAACTCCCTGGTAAGGGACTGTAGAGTTAGAATAATGATATACTGCCGTAACCTATAGCTATTTATCTGTGGGACACATGGACAGAGTTACCTTTTTCAAATGTCACATCCAGCTGGCACAAATATGGAGGCAGGTCCTGTAAAGACACAAGAACATTAATGTGTTAATATGAGCATCTTCATCCTCATTAGCGCAATTCAATTAATGCAATTTACATGGAATATTAACCCTGGAGGAATATAAGCTAGAATAAAAGTTCACATAGAATCTGCAATATATTAGTAGTCTGAATACTTACAATTCCCTCTATGTCCCTTAACTGATATATAAATACATTTTCTCTCTGAGACTGTGCTAGTTTGGCTAATAAACGTCCAATTAAATGTTTCTCCCTCCGGTTTTAAAAACACACAATAACAATAATTGCAATTGTTTTTGGGCCTCCTTCCACTGCATTTTCAGTGCAGTGATTTTGAACATATGCTAGTTCAGTCACCCATACCGTTCTCGAAGTCCATACCCTTTGTTCGCGAGTTACCTTTACCGTCTTTATTTTGCTTATTAGCACCCCCCTCGTAAAAGCCTTCATAGCGTCCCAAATTATAATCAAAAAAATTCAGACAGTTTTCCCTTGACATTGTCACAATTAATAAGTTCGAGCCAAAATGGATTAAGTTTTCAGACTGAAGAGTGGGTAACCCTTATTGTACCTGGAATAAGAGAAGAAAGTGATCTGATAAGGTTTCCAGAAGTATCAAATCTTGGTTAAAATTGGGACCATAAGAAAATGACAGAGAACTATATCAATTCTTTAGAGAGACTGATATGTCGAAGAGGCACATAAGAAAACCCATAGATTGCAAGATCTTTCCCTCCAGATGTATACTATGCCCAGTTCGCTCCCATCAAAATTTCTATCGTCCTAATATATTGCAAGTACTGTGTACTTACAATTGCTCACTTTGCCTTTCTACCCAGCAAATTCTTCTCTTTTCCATTAGGTCTATGGCATCATGTGATTAGAAACTGACCAGCTGAATTCTTCTAAGCTCTATGTAGCAACAAGAGGTCAATTTTCCTTGCATGACTCATGAGTCACTGCAAAAGTCCCTGGAGGAGGGAGACGTTAGGTCAGGAGTTAGGCTAAGTTCACACTAGCGTTGTGCGCCGCTGCGTCGGCGACGCAACGCACAACGCACGCAAAAACGCGGCAAAACGCACGCAAAAACGCTGCGTTTTGCGACGCATGCGTCGGTTTTTGCCGAAAATCGGACGCAAGAAAAATGCAACTTGTTGCGTTTTCTTGGTCCGACGCTTGCGGCAAAAAAGACGCATGTGTGGCACAACGCAACAAAAAAAAACGCATGCGTCCCCCATGTTAAGTATAGGGGGCGCATGACGCATGCGTCGCCGCTGCGTCGCCGACGCAAACCCGACGCACATTAGCTTAACGCTAATGTGAACGTAGCCTCAAAGAGGTGAATGATAAACGCAGGGACAAGAGACTTCCTGTTACTGCATAAAGCAGAGAAAAGAAAACAATTAGTTGGGTAGAAAGGCAAAATGAGCAATTGTAACTACACAGTGCTGTATAATATGATGACTGCAGTATATTTAGAGAATAAAAACTTTGATGGGAGTGCTTCTTTAATAAGGCAGCCAAAAGGAGACAGAATGTCATCACTCACAAAGAACTTATCCTTAAAGGTATTATAAGTATTATTAAATATGCAAATTGCCTCTTCTGAGAAAAAGAGGACTTAAACTCTATAGCGCCACCTGTGGCGCTATAGAGTTTAAGTCCTCTTTTTCTCAGGAGCATTGCACGGCGAATAAGCCTCCTTACCTTGACAAGCCAGCTGGTATGTCACTCTCCATAAGGAGAAACGTTACCCCTTAGACCTAAGTATTATTAAAGTCACTCATAATTATTAGGTTGGTATCTGGCCAGTCAACAAGTTTCACTGGAATTTTTTTAGGGGGATATTTGAATAAGGAAAGGGGACATATACCACAACAGTGATACACTCAAAATGAAATAACGTACAACGAACACTGAGAAACTTGCCCTCATCATCTCTAAAAGAGTCTATGCATTTAAAGAGAATTCTCTTATACACGAAAAGACTAACTCCTACCTCGGGCATAATTAGAATACACAGAATGTAGGCTATAGCCCATCCAAAATTTACGTAACATACTAATGGATTTCTTGGTCATGTGTGTCTCCTGCAGCCCTATAATCACTAGATTAACCTTCTTAATATACTCGAAAATTGCTTGTCTTTTAGAGCTATCTTTTAAGCCACGAAGATTCCATGAAAGGAACTTGACCATTAGACCCATTTTCTTAAACCAGAAATAAATCCTAAACAATACAGCAATCACCAGAATTATTGTCCTTACCATTAACCAAGAAATATTATATTTGCACACCAAGAAAATACTTCCCCTTGTCGCAACCCAAAAACCTTCCTTCCACCCTAAATGATGTAAACCTACTCTTACAAATAAGGAATGGGGTTCAAGAACACATATAACCATTTGTTATGCTCTCTTCAGCAAAACAACACAGATAACAAATTATCCAGATGCGGGTGACTGCAGAACAGAGACCACTCCTCTACTGCAAGAAAAAGCAAAAAAATGTGCATAAACTAAACCGTATATTTAGTACAGAGATGTCCATGCTGCCGAGTAGGCCAATCCGGATTCCACATTAATCCTTTTGCCATAAGACTAAGTACATTTGATTTCTTCTTCCAAGAGCCCATCCTAGCTTAGGCCCTTCCGGTTCTCATATCCTGTTGAATCTGATGTTCACGAGTGTCCAGCTATCTAAAAGCAACTTGGGAGTCTCAAAAAATGTAGTAATACCTATCACCTTCAGTGTAGCAGGATAGATCATAGAATATTGCATACCCAATGCTCTCATTCTTCTTTTAATGTCCAGAAACATGGACCTTTTGCGCTTGACGTACGCTGAGAAATCCATATAGAATGAAATCTTCTGCCAGCCAAGCTAATGTCCTGATTCTCCAGTGTTTTACATGGTGTAATGTCCCAATATTTACAGTGCAGGATTTTAATCAGTATAGCCCTCCAGCCTAGCCTCATGGGCATCTTGTGGGCTCTCTCTACTGCAAACAAAGGAGTAAAGACTTCTTTGCCAAAGGTGTCAACCAGCCATTTTTCAAAGAACTATTGGTGTCTCCCCCTTCCACCTTCTCCGGTCCTCAACCAGCCTGACATTATTGTGTCTTTGGCGATTCTCCAGGTCATCTGCCTTAGCCAGGAGTGCAGCCATGGCTACTGCATGATTTTGAATGTCCCTACGGACAAGAGGGAGAGCATCCTCCAGATCACTTAGTCAACCCTCAACTGCCATGGTACGCTCTGCCACCAACTGCACATCATGGTGGATTATTTAAATAGTTTCCAGAATGTAGTCCACCTGGCCTGTCAGTGTGGCGAGAGTGGAATTGCATCTATTGACTATGTAAAGAACATCCAGCAAAGGAGACTCACATAAGGATACTCCTCCAGGAACACTCTCTTTACCCTTAATGGGACATTCCCACCTCAAGGGACACCTGTTAATAAAAAGTCATGTCAGGGGGCCAACCTCCTCCTGTGTTAGAGGATCCTGTTGAGCACATGCTTCTCTTGCGAGTTCATTGTTGACCTCTGCCGCATGAGAGTTGTATTATGTGCCTGTGAGCATGCTCCTCCAATCTTGCTGCTACATACCCACAGACATCCTTCTGTCTCCTCCCGCAAGACGCGAGGATGCCATCTTGGGATTCTGTTTGTGACACTCCTTCCTACTTACCATACTTTTTGCTGAAAGTCTTTCCTCCACTACGGCCAGGAATCAGCACCCCCATCCGCCAGAGACCCCTTATCACTGGGCAAGCATTTATCCACTTTGTGGAGACAGTGCTCAGAGGAAATAGGATATAAGGAGTGTGGATCTGAGGTAAAATGGCTTCAAGTCCCTTTACAGGAGGGAAAGTGGAGAGTAACAATAGCATGATCACTCCTGTCTTGCTCTACCTAGCTGTGCAGGGATTCCCTGTTTAGGAGCAGTCTGTGAACTTCTTGTCTCGGGTCTCATGCTCTGAGGTTACAGTGGCGCTGACCACAGTAGCAGGTGCATGGCTGCTTTAAGACCCAGTGGTATCATCTCTGCTTGACGGGTTTCCACCAGGAAGATCATGGAGCCAACACCACTGCTGAGCAGCAGACCTGGGAAAAAAACAGAAAAGCTGTATCCTCAGCGGTAATGGTGTTTAATGCCCCTGATGTGCCTGTCAAAGTCCCCTCTCTACCTCCAGCAGCACCAGGTCATGATGCTAAGATGGCTGCTGTCTCCGCAGGAGCATGTGGCGGGTGGAGGGTTTTCGGAGTACACCAGGCCAAACCTCCTACAAAACTACTGTACCCCTTCCCTCAATTCCCTCAACAAAGAATGGTGACTCCATCACGCTATGATTCTTCAACTGTAATCCCCACACAGTCCTCCATACAGTATAATGGCTCCACATAGTTCTCCACACAATGTATTGAGCCCCACATAGTGCTCCATACAGCACAATGGGCTCCACATAGCCCTACATAAAGTGTAATGGGCCCCACATAGTGCTACATACAGTATAACGGGGCCCTGTATTGACTTCCATACAGTAATGGCCCCATATAGTGCTTCATACAGTATAAGGACCCGTATGGTGCTCCATACAGTATAATGTTCCCACATAGTGATCCATACTGTATAATAGCCCCACATGATGTTGAATACTGTATAATGGCCCCATATGATGCTCCATACTGTATAGTGGGCATATGTAGTGCTCCATACTGCATAATGGCCACATGTAGTGCTCCATACTGTATAATGAGCCCACATAGTGCTCTATCTATATATATAAGAGGAATCGTGATTACTCGCTAATCCCGCCCCCTGCACAGTAGCTCCGCCCACCACATCACCACACACAATCCCGCCCCACCACATTACCACACACAATCCCGCCCCCCACCAAAATCCCGCCCCCCACCACATTACCACACACAATCCTGCCCCCTCACCCCATTACCACACATAATCCCGCCCCCTCACCCCATTACCACACATAATCCCGCCCCCCCACATCACCACACATAATCCCGCCCCCCACCACATCACCACGCATAATCCCACCCCCCACCACATCACCACACATAATCCCGCCCCCACATCACCAGACATAATCTTGCCCCCCACCACATCATCACACATAATCCCGCCCCCCACCACATCACCACACATAATCCCGCCCCCCACCACCACACATAATACCGCCCCCCACCACATCACCACACATAATCCCGCCCCCCCACATCACCACACATAATCCCGCCCCCACCACATCACCACACACAATCCCGCCCCCCACCACCACACATAATCCCGCCCCCCACCACATCACCACACATAATCCCGCCCCCAACACATCACCACACATAATCCCGCCCCCTCACCCCATTACCACACATAATCCCGCCCCCTCAACCCATTACCACACATAATCCCGCCCCCTCACCCCATTACCACATAATCCCGCCCCCCATCACCACACATAATCCCGCCCCCACCACCACACATAATCCCGCCCCCCACCACATCACCACACATAATCCTACCCCCCACCACATCACCACACATAATCCCGCCCCCACATCACCAGACATAATCTTGCCCCCCCACCACATTACCACACATAATCCGGCCCCCCCACCACCACACATAATCCCGCCCCCAACACATCACCACACATAATCCCGCCCCAACACATCACCACACATAATCCCGCCCCCTCACCCCATTACCACACATAATCCCGCCCCCTCACCCCATTACCACACATAATCCCGCCCCCTCACCCCATATAATCCCGCCCCCTCACCCCATTACCACACATAATCCCGCCCCCCCACACATAATCCCGCCCCCACCACATCACCACACACAATCCCGCCCCCCACCACCACACATAATCCCGCCCCCCACCACATCACCACATAATCCCGCCCCCACATCACCACACATAATCCCGCCCCCCACCACATTACCACACATAATCCCGCCCACCACCACACATAATCCCGCCCCAACACATCACCACACATAATCCCGCCCCCTCACCCCATTACCACACATAATCCCGCCCCCTCACCCCATTACCACACATAATCCCGCCCCCCACCACCACACATAATCCCGCCCCACCACATCACCACACATAATCCCGCCCCCACCACATCACCACACATAATCCCGCCCCCCACATCACCACACATAATCCCGCCCCCCACCACATCACCACACATAATCCCGCCCCCACCACATCACCAGACATAATCTCGCCCCCCCACCACATCACCACACATAATCCCGCCCCCACCACATCACCACACATAATCCCGCCCCCCACCACCACACATAATCCCGCCCCCACCACATCACCACACATAATCCCGCCCCACATCACCACACATAATCTCGCCCCCCCACATCACCACAATCCCGCCCCCCACATCACCACACATAATCCCGCCCCCACCACATCACCACACATAATCCCACCCCCCAACCCATTACCACACATAATCCCGCCCCCCACATCACCACACAGAATCCTGCCCCCACACATTACCACACATAATCCCGCCCCCCCCACTACATCACCACACATAATCCCACCCCCCCACCACATCACCACACATAATCCCGCCCCCAACCCATTACCAATAATAATATAATAATAATTTTTATTTACATAGCGCCAACATATTCCGCAGCGCTTTACAAATTATACATAATCCTGCCCCCCACATCATCACACATAATTCCCCCAACCACATCACCACATAATCCCGCCCCCCACCACATCACCACACATAATCCCACCCCCCCACATCCCGCCCCCCCACCACATCTATCTACCACACATAATCCCGCCCCCCACCACATCACCACACATAATCCCGCCCCCACCACATCACCACACATAATCCCACCCCCAACACATCACCAGACATAATCTCGCCCCCCACCTCACCACACATAATCCCGCCCCCCACCACATCACCACACATAATCCCGCCCCCCACCACATCACCACACATAATCCCGCCCCCCACATCACCACACATAATCCCGCCCCCCACCACATTACCACACATAATCCCGCCCCCCACCACATCACCACACATAATCCCGCCCCCCACATCACCACACATAATCCCGCCCCCCACCACATTACCACACATAATCCCGCCCCCCACCACACATTATCCCGCCCCCACCACATCACCACACATAATCCCGCCCCTCCACCACATCACCACACATAATCCTGCCCCTCCACCACATTACCACACATAATCCCGCCCCCACCACATTACCACACATAATCCCGCCCCCACCACATTACCACACATAATCTCGCCCCTCACCACATCACCACACATAATCCCGCCCCCCACATTACCACAGATAATCCCGCCCCCACCACATTACCACACAATCCCACCCCCCCACATTACCACACGAGGCTCCGTCCCCACACATTACCACACGAGGCTCCGTTCCCCCACATTACCACACGAGGCTCCGTCCCCACACATTACCACACGAAGCTCCGTCCACACACATTACCACACGAGGCTCCGTCCCCACACATTACCACACGAGGCTCCGTCCCCACACATTACCACACGAGGCTCCGTCCCCGCACATTACCACACGAGGCTCCGTCCCCGCACATTACCACACGAGGCTCCGTCCCCGCACATTACCACACGAGGCTCCGTCCCCGCACATTACCACACGAGGCTCCTGAGCGTGCCGAGCGTTAGCTGGCTGGAAACAGCTAGTACAGTATAAAGGCCTCATATTAAAAAAACTACTCATCTCTGCTCATTCCAACCCTGATCTGGTCTCTTCACATATCACAGTCCTACCTGTGTGCGGCCTGATTGGAGGGTGTTCATGCAGAGGGGAGTAGCTGCAGTGCTAGTGATGAGTGAGATGGCGAGCGGGCTGAGTAGAGTGGTGGCGGCGCTAGTGCTGAGGAGATGGCACGTGTGCCACCATCAGGAGGGCTCTACATGCCCCCTCTGTCACGTGTGCCATAGGTTCGCCACCGCTGTATTAGATCATAAGGATAAAAGTACAAAATAAACATGCCCTGAAATCCAGATTCTAGTGATGTGTTCAAGTACTTGCTAAATCAGATATTACTGCCTTTGTGTATGCAAACTATGTGCTCTTATTCTACCAATGTATAAATATCTGTCATTATTTCATGCAAGTCAAGAGCAATTATGTTAACATGTGGGTAAATACATTGCCTTCATATCAAATATGCAATGATTCCAGGAAATGATCGCGGGTATCGAAACAACACAAAACAGCTCGAAGCGTTACTAGGGCAAAATGATTTTTGTTTCAAAGCATGTCAGGTTACATAAAAATTGCTGAAACACACTGTAACGTAAGAGGAAACGATCATTGTGAAAATGACTGTGCTCCTGGCTTTGCAAACTGTGCTGATCATATATTCTACTAGAAAACACACTGTACTGTGCAAAATTTTTAGGTCGGTGTACATAAAAAATGCTTCAAAGTAAGACTGCTTTCAAACATAGAAATCTTAACAATTAAAAAAATACAAAGTGAATGATCAAAAGAGAAATCTAAATTAAATCAGTATTTAGTGTGAACATACTTTACCTTCAAAACAACATTAATTCTTCTAGGTACTTGTACACAGTGTTTGAGGGAACTCAGCAGGGAGGTTGTTCCAAGCATCGTGGAGGACTAACCACTAGGGATGAGCGAACGTGCTTGGTGATACTTGGATACCAATCGAGTATCCGTGTGCTTGGATGTGCTCGGCTCTCGGCGAACATTAGCTGGTGTTCGAATTTGAAACCCGAATGTTTGCCACCTGTTACCCAGCCAACAAGCATGCAGAGATTGCCTGCCAGTCACTGTAGTACCATAGCCATCTTGGTAGTGGCATTACTGTGATTGGCTGGCTGCATTACCTCATCAGAGGTTATAAAAGGACAGGCGCCGCCACGCTCGACACACTGACGCCATTGCACAGCTCATGGACTGTTCTGATTGCAGCGGGAGAATGCTTGTCCAGGGCTGTGTGCACAGTTGAATGAGTCACAAGAAAATGGACAGCATGTGACCTAAATATGAATGTCTGAGAAAAGGGTGGGTCTGAATACTTATGACCATGTGATATTTCAGTTTTTCGTTTTATTAAAAATTACTACATATCTGGGTTTTTTTCAGTCAAGATGGGGTGCAGAGTAGAAATTAATGTGAAACAAAATTAAACTTTTTGAATTTACCAAATGACGGCAATGAAACAAAGGGTGAAAAATTTAAAGGGGTCTGAATACTTTCCGTACCCGCTGTATACTATGTTATCTAGCAGAATACAGTACAGTTTACATCTAAGCCAACGCAGTCATTTTCACAGTGATCGTTTACTCTTATTAAGTGTGTTTTAGCAAATTTTATTGATTGTTCTCAGTAACAGTAATTATATCTTTCAATGGTGAACAAAAGTAAAATAAATGGTATTTCAAAGCACGCAATTTTATATAACCTGACGTATATAAATGAATTTATGCAATGAACTAAAGTTTTTCTAAACAAAAATGCTGTCTTATAGTATTCGATACAACCCTTTTTAATATTGAAGCTGCTGTGGCTATCCCGCTCTTGGCTTCACCCACAATCTTGATTTTCCTAAGGAAAGCATTCTCTAGCCAGACATACAGTATATAGTATTATATGGCAGGCATTCTGAGTTGTTCTATTCAAGCTCTTAAATGGAGGCCTGAAGGTGGAACCAATATTTGTCCATATGCCCTAAAAGTGCAAGGGTGGCCTTCATGAGTTGTCTGGGCAGAAGACATTCTCATGGTACACCGTGCACCTATGGGTTTGTTTTAGACTATATTACGGCATGGTAAATATCTTTGTGAGACCATGAATCCCTCAGCAAGAAGCAATATTTCTAATAAGAACATCTCAATAATATGGCATCTGATTGAACATGCCACAGTTTAATTTCTTGCAGATCCTAGTAGAACCAGTGAGAAAAAAAAAATGAAGGAAACCTTCATTGTGCCTGTACGTTGGTACGGTATGGTCTCATTGTAATCTATGAGTACCGTACTACAAATACCTACAATATCAATTTTGAAAAGGCCTAAATATCACAATGTCTAGGACACTGCCCAGTGGGAGACTACCTTCTATAAGTCCTAATAGGAATTAAAACATGAGGTAAAAAACTGGAATAACCGCAATAGGGTTTTATTCGAGTTACAGTGGGGAGACCAAAGGCAATGGTACTCGCCTGGCATGGTTGTGCGACCACTACTAATAAAAAGACTCAAGGCTCCTGCAGACCCACCCACAGATAAAGTCAACTGAAATGGAATGAAAGGGTTAATTCTGTGCTGCTGGTAGGTCAAGGTTGGATGACATTGTGCTTTGTCCTGATGACATTTTGAACTTCGAAATGCGTTGACAAACAAGCCACAATTCTGGATACCGCTTTTATCCTCCATCCGGGACGAGGTGACTGGTTCAAGAGGCAGGTCCTTGCCTTGTTCTAGCCGCTGGATCACCACCACTGACTAGCCTCTCCCTATGTGTCTATAGGGGCTGGGCTATGCCTCTTGAACTAGTCACCTCGTCCAGGCCGTGTTTTCAGCTGTTGTTCGCCACAGCATTTCTGAGTAAAACATATATGTTTAGAATGGGGAAATTGTTTTTTGAGGCAACATGAAACAGATGACTTGTTCCCTAAAAATTCTGGATATTGTTAGAAACTACAATAAAATATTTTGTGACAAATAATATTAACCCCTTCATGACCCAGCCTATTTTGGCCTTAATGACCTTGCCGTTTTTTGCAATTCTGACCAGTGTCCCTTTATGAGGTAATAACTCAGGAACGCTTCAACGGATCCTAGCGATTCTGAGATTGTTTTTTCGTGACATATTGGGCTTCATGTTAGTGGTAAATTTAGGTCGATAATTTCTGAGTTTCTTTGTGAAAAAAATGGAAATTTGGCGAAAATTTTGAAAATTTCGCAATTTTCACATTTAGAATTTTTATTCTGTTAAACCAGAGAGTTATGTGACACAAAATAGTTAATAAATAACGTTTCCCACATGTCTACTTTACATCAGCACAATTTTGGAAACAATTTTTTTTTTTGCTAGGAAGTTAAAATTTGACCAGTGATTTCTCATTTTTACAACAAAATTTACAAAACCATTTTTTTTAGGGACCACCTCACATTTGAAGTCATTTTGAGGGTTCTATATGGCTGAAAATACCCAAAAGTGACACCATTCTAAAAACTGCACCCCTCAAGGTGCTCAAAACCACATTCAAGAAGTTTATTAACCCTTCAGGTGTTTCACAGCAGCAGAAGCAACATGGAAGTAAAAAATGAACATTTAACTTTTTAGTCACAAAAATGATCTTTTAGCAACAATTTTTTTATTTTCCCAGGAGAAACTGGACCACGGACGTTGTTGTCCAATTTGTCCTGAGTACGCTGATACCTCATATGTGGGGGTAAACCACTGTTTGGGCGCACGGCAGGGCTCGGAAGGGAAGGAGCGCCATTTGACTTTTTGAATGAAAAATTGGCTCCAATCTTTAGCGGACACCATGTCGCGTTTGGAGAGCCCCCGTGTGCCTAAACATTGGAGCTCCCCCACACGTGACCCCATTTTGGAAACTAGACCCCCAAGGAACTTATCTAGAAGCATAGTGAGCACTTTAAACCCCCAGGTGCTTCACAAATTGATCCGTAAAAATGAAAAAGTACTTTTTTTTCCCAAAAAAATTATTTTAGCCTCAATTTTTTCATTTTCACATGGGCAACAGGATAAAATGGATCCTAAAATTTGTTGGGCAATTTCTCCTGAGTACGCCGATACCTCATATGTGGGGGTAAACCACTGTTTGGGTGCACGGCAAGGCTCGGAAGGGGAGGCGTGCCATTTGACTTTTTGAATGGAAAATTTGCTCCAATCGTTAGCGGACACCATGTCGCGTTTGGAGAGCCCCTGTGTGCCTAAACATTGGAGATCCCCTACAAGTGACCCCATTTTGGAAACTAGACCCCCCAAGGAACTTATCTAGATGCATAGTGAGCACTTATAACCCCCAGGTGCTTCACAGAAGTTTATAACGCAGAGCCATGAAAATAAAAAATAATTTTTCTTTCCTCAAAAATGATTTTTAGCCCAGAATTTTTTATTTTCCCAAGGGTAATAGGAGAAATTGGACCCCAAATGTTGTTGTCCAGTTTGTCCTGAGTACGATGATACCCCATATGTGGGGGTAAACCACTGTTTGGGCACATGCCGGGGCTCGGAAGGGAAGTAGTGACGTTTTGGAATGCAGACTTTGATGGAATGGTCTGCGGGCATCATGTTACGTTTGCAGAGCCCCTGATATGCCTAAACAGTAGAAACCCCCCACAAGTGACCCCATTTTGGAAACTAGACCCCCCAAGGAACTTATCTAGATGTGTGGTGAGCACGTTCAACCCCCAAGTGCTTCACAGAAGTTTACAACGCAGAGCCGTGAAAATAAAAAATCATTTTTCTTTCCTCAAAAAAGATGTTTTAGCAAGCAATTTTTTATTTTCACAAGGGTAACAGGAGAAATTGGGCCCCAATATTTGTTGCCCAGTTTGTTGTGAGTGTGCTGGTACCCCATATGTGGGGGTAAACCACTGTTTGGGCACACGTCAGGGCTCGGAAGGGAAGTAGTGACATTTGAAATGCAGACTTTGATGGAATGGTCTGCGGGCGTCACATTGCATTTGCAGAGCCCCTGATGTGCCTAAACAGTAGAAACACCCCACAAGTGACCCCATTTTGGAAACTAGACCCCCGAAGGAACTTATCTAGATGTGTGGTGAGCACTTTCAACCCCCAAGTGCTTCACAGAAGTTTATAACGCAGAGCCGTGAAAATAAAAAATAATTGTTCTTTCCTCAAAAATTATGTTTTAGCAAGTAATTTTTTATTTTTGCAAGGGTAACAGGAGAAATTGGACCCCAACAGTTGTTGCCCAGTTTGTCCTGAGTACGCTGGTACCCCAAATGTGGGGGTAAACCACTGTTTGGGCGCACGTCGGGGCTTGGAAGGGAGGGAGCACCATTTGACTTTTTGAACGCAAGATTGGCTGGAATCAATGGTGGCGCCATGTTGCGTTTGGAGACCCCTGATGTGCCTAAACAGTAGAAACCCCTCAATTCTAACTTCAACACTAACCCCAACACACCCCTAATCCTAATCCCAACTGTAGCCATAACCCTAATCACAACCCTAACCCCAACACACCCCTAACCACAACCCTAACCGCAACACACCCGTAACCCTAATTCCAACCCTAATCCTAACCCTAATCCCAACCCTAACCCTAATCCCAACCCTAACCACAACTGTAACCCCAACGCACCCCTAACCCTATCCGTAACCCTAACCACAAGCCTAATCTTAACCCTATTTCCAACCCTAGCCCTAATTCCAACCCTAACTCTAATTCCAACCCTAACCCTAAGGCTATGTGCCCACGTTGCGGATTCGTGTGAGATTTTTCCGCACGATTTTTGAAAAATCTGCAGGTAAAAGGCACTGCGTTTTACCTGCGGATTTACAGCAGATTTCCAGTGTTTTTTTTGTGCGGATTTCACCTACGGATTCCTATTGAGGAACAGGTGTAAAACGCTCTGGAATCCGCACAAAGAATTGACATGCTGCGGAAAATACAACGCAGCGTTTCTGCACGGAATTTTCCGCACCATGGGCACAGCGGATTTGGTTTTCCATAGGTGTACATGGTACTGTAAACCTGATGGAAAACTGCTACGAATTCGCAGCGGCCAATCTGCTGCGGATCCGCGGCCAATCCGCTGCAGATCCGCGGCCAATCCGATGCGGATCCGCGGCCAATCCGCTGCGGATCCGCAGCCAAATCCGCACTGTGTGCACATGCCATAACCCTAACGCTACCCCTAACCCTAACCCTACCCGTAACCCTAACCCTACCCCTAACCCTACCCCTAGTTCTAACCCTAACCCTAGTGGAAAAAGAAAAAAATATATTTTCTTTATTTTATTATTGTCCCTACCTATGGGGGTGATAAAGGGGGGGGTTTATTTATTATTTTTTTTATTTTGATCGCTGTGATAGAACCTACCACAGCGATCAAAATGTACATTGTAATGAATCTGCCGGCCGGCAGATTCGGCGGGCGCACTGAGCATGCGCCCGCCATTTTGGAAGATGGCGGCGCCCATGGAGGAGGCGGACGGGCACCGGGAGCCTCGGTAAGTATAAGGGGGGGGAGATCGGGGCATGGGGGGGCGTCGGAGCACGGGGGGGTGACATAGGAGCACGGGGGGAGCGGACAGGAGGACGGGGGAGCGAAGCACAGGACGGAGGGGACTACGGGACAGATCGGTGGCTTGGGGGGGGGGGCGATCGGTGGGGTGGGGGGGGTCACGTCAGTATTTCCAGCCATAGCCGATGATATTGCAGCATCGGCCATGGCTGGATTGTAATATTTCACCAGTTTTTTAGGTGAAATATTACAAATCGCTCTGATTGGCAGTTTCACTTTCAACAGCCAATCAGAGCGATCGTAGCCACGGGGGGGTGAAGCCACCCCCCCTGGGCTGAAGTACCACTCCCCCTGTCCCTGCAGATCGGGTCAAATTGGAGTTAACCCTTTCACCCGCTCTGCAGCGACGCGATCATTCCATGACGCCACATAGGCGTCATGGGTCGGATTGGCACGGGTTTTCATGACGCCTACGTGGCGTCATGGGTCGGGAAGGGGTTAATATAAAATATGTTATTGAAAAGTCATTTACTTTAAAATGAGCTGGACAGTGGAAGTAAAAATGGGAAAAAATATACACATACATCATATAGCAACTACATTTCTACACCGTCAGCACTAGTGAAACAATACCTGACCTTTCTCCTATTTCTAACCAATGTGCTTTTAGATAAATCAGCCTCCAGAACTAAAACATGTGAATCACTTCAGCTCTAGAACTTCATAAAGTTCATCGTTTGCACGATAGACTTAAACAGATCACAGCTATCCCACACTTTCTTTTAGATTGGATTTCACATCTGTTTCTGTAAACTCCATAGACTTCTATACATGTAAAATAATAAACAGAGCAGGTTCTCTCCCTTCCCAGGTCCAGATCTCCAACTTTACTCTGGTCTCTGTGTTTTGGCTGCAGAGGTGGCATCACATTGACAGCACACTTCACCTCTACAGCCAACAGAAGCTCAGCGGCTCGTGCTGCTCAGTGACTGGCGGCAGCGGTGATATGCACTATAGTCAAATCAGGACAAAACACACAGCCTGGGTCATATTAAGGTAACAATAATTTTTTTATGTAAAAAAAATTCCTAAAACATTAATTTAAAGTTGTAATTTAAAGTTAATTTGCATATTGTTCCCAGAATTGAAAGTTAAGCCCTATTCGTGGCATAGGGGATAACTTACTGATCACTAGGGGTCCAACCACTGGGCGCCCCAGCTATCTTGGGCTGCAGAGCCCAGTCTTGAATGCAGCAGATGCCTGCAGGCTCAAATGCTGCTCCATTAATTGTTTCTGCAAGCCAGAGAAAGCCAAGAACAGTACTTGGCTATCTTCATCAGTCACAAAAATGGAATAGAACCAGGCATGCGCCTCTGCTCCATTCCAGACATCCATTCTCTGGATCCAGAACTCTGTTCTCAGGATCAATATGGGGGTCCAGTGGTCGAACCCCTAGATATTAATCATATGGATAGAGAATAATTCTTAAAAGGATTGTTGACCACTAGGACAATCGCTTCTTAAATTAAATGTTTGGCCCCGGTAAAATAATAAAGCATATACTCACCTTCCGTGCCGGCTCGGTTCTAGCGGTGTCACACTCGCGTTCTCGGGGCTGTGATGCAGTGAAATGACACGTGCTGCTCAGCACACATTCAGCAATGGCATCAATGTCTCCAACTTCGGATAAACTGAACATGAAGAGAAAATCCGGGACCAGATGCAGCTCTGGCTTCCGCTTTATGTTCAGTTTGCTTGAAGGCGGGGACAGTGATGCCAGCGCTGACTGGGCACCGGCGTCACATGTCACAGCACTGCATCACAGCCCCAGGGAGAGCGACTGCCAACACCGCAGGAATGGCGCCGGCACGGGAGGTGAGTATAGGCTTTTTTCTTTTATCAGGGCTGAACATTTAGTTTAAGAAGGGTTGTCCTAGTAGCGGACAACCCCTTTAATTATGGGATTACACTTTTATCTAGCTTCATATAAATTCCAGATATGATTTTTTAATAACCCTACTGAACTGTAAAGAAATTATAAGTGCCCCCTTTGGAGGGTTCACTTTTTAAGTTTTTCAGGGCAATCTGAAAGCACAGCAGGGGTTTAACTACAGCAAATTAAAGGGTTAAAGTCACACCTGAACTCTTGAGCCTAGGGGAACCTAAGAGGAACCTTTTGGGCCTGGGATACTTGGGAGATTTTACATTGGGGCCCACAAGCTCTTAAACTTACGCTGCTGATGGGTATAGCTGAAGTAGTGTGCAAAATTGGGGTAAAGACAGCGCAGCAGCCCAAGCTGCTAAAAAGGTGATTGATCTACCTTAAGGAACTGAAGACAAACGTGCTTACTGACGTCAGGCCTCCTTTACAGCCTGATCATCTGACCAGCAGAAGTGTAATATAATCTCTTAACGGGAAATGGCTGACAATGCCGGCCCAGACAATCACTGATCACAACAATGACGAATAGACCACGAGGACTATTACTGGTCCAAGGATGAGGGTTCTTTGGAAGAACATGACATTCTTAAAGAAAACCTGTCACTTGAGTCATGCTGCTCAAAGCACTCGCAACATGAGTCAGTACCTGACTGCACAATGGCAGACATTTATGTTTTTCTCTAAAATTGTTTGCGTTTCAGAGAAAAGATAGTTTGAAGGTTTGGCTGTGAACTATAGATAGGAGACAGGACTAGTCTGGTGGCGCCCCCAGACAGCCTCCTCCTGCACAACTCCAGGTGATTGACAGGTATCTCTCTTTATGTGTAAAGATTGAAGAGACTGGTCAATCAACTAGAGCAAAGCAAATTCACCGAACACTCTTGAGTTGAATGCAAGTCCTTGCATTCAACTCAAAAGTGTGCGGTAAATTTGCTTCACCAGGCGTCCCATGGGCTCACCACCCCCTTCCACCAGTACCTCGCCTTGTCCCCTATGTGCACGCCAATTCTACTCCAATAAATTAGAGCGAGGCAGGAAAAAGCCATCTGGAGGCCGCGCCGGACTAGTCACTTCTCTCCCTGTTGTCCTTTTCATACCTGGATCATGATGCTAGTGGTTTGGACAGCATTAATTGTGACTGGTTCCCTTTAAATAGCGATTGGTATATTTGCAAATTGCATTAAGATTTCAAAAGTCAAGCTGCATTTACCACTTCCTGACAGATGACTGTGGTGTAGGTTGTAGACAGTAAAGTTTACACAGCAGCATTTTGTGCAATACTTATTTAACGTAAGCATGAATCAATAGCCACTAAACAATGGTCTGCAGAACTTTGGCACCCAGTTGCACAATGCTTTTAACTTATAATTTAGTTTTATTGCAGGTGTTACAACTTTGGTCATACCCTGCCAAAATTCAATGACATGAAGTAGATAAGCAGAACACAGTGAAGAAGGGGATACAATGAGAGGATTTGCATTTATTTATGAAAATATTGAAACTTTGACCAAAAAATTGGAAAAATTAGCAATTTTAGAACTTTGAATTTTTATGACCTTAAAACAGAATGGCATACCACACAAAATAGTTACTAAATAACATTTACCACATGTCTACTTTATTTACATCAGTATTATTTTTTTTAAAGACTTTTTTTGCTGGCATGATAAAAGGGTTAAAAGATTAGCAGCAATTTCTAATACTAAGTCATATTGCAAGTCTCGTTTAAATGGTCCTCATAGATTGTAAGCTTGCAAGCAGGGCTCTCATTCCTCTTGGTATCTATTTTGAACTGTGATTTCTGCTATGCTGTAATGTCTATTGTCTGTACAAGTCCCCTCTATAATTTGTAAAGTTCTGCGGAATATGTTGGCGCTATATAAATAAAATGATTATTTATAAGGGTCGACAGTGACCAACAGGTGGCACTATAGAGATCTAGTCCTCTTCCTCTCTGAAGAAGCAATTTGCATATTTAATTTTTTTTTCAATAAGTCTACAAAATAAATATTTTTTGGGACCACTTCACTTTTAACCCCTTCACCCCCGGAGCTTTTTCCGTTTTTTCGTTTTTTTCCGTCAATATGGCCATGTGAGGGCTTAGTTTTTGCGGGACGAGATGTACTTTTGAACGATACCATTGGTTTTACCATGCCGTGTAACAGAAAACGGGAAAAAAATTTCAAGTGTGATGAAATTGCAAAAAAAGTGCAATCTCACACTTGTTTTTTGTTTGGCTTTTTTGCTAGGTTCACCAAATGCTAAAACTAACCTGCCATTATGATTCTCCAGGTCATTACGAGTTCAAAGATACCTAACATGTCTAGGTTATTTTTTATCTAAGTTTTGAAAAAAAATTCCAAAGTTTGCTAAAAAAAAAAAAGAAAAAAAATGGCGCGATTTTCCGATACCCGTAGCGTCTCCAATTTTCGTGATCTGGGGTCGGGTGAGGGCTTATTTTTTGCGTGCCAAGCTGGCGTTTTTAATTATACCATTTTGGTGCAGATACGTTTTTTTTATCGACCGTTATTACATCTTAATGCAATGTCGCGGCGACCAAAAAAACTTAATTTTGGCGTTTTGATTTTTTTCTCGCTACGCCATTTAGCGGTCAGGTTAATCCTTTGTTTTTATTGATAGATCAGGCGATTCTGAACTCGGCGATACCAAATATGTGTATGTTTGATTTTTTTTTTATTGTTTTATTTTGATTGGGGCGAAAGGGGGGTGATTTGAACTTTTATATATTTTTTATTTTTTTTTATATTTTTAAACACTTTTTTTTTTTTAATTTTGGCATGCTTCAATAGCATAGGAGGCTAGAAGCATGCACAACTCGATCGGCTCTGCTACGTAAAGGTGAAGTACAGATCACCTCTATGTAGCAGAAATGCAGGTGTACTTTGAACGCCGACCACAGGGTGGCGCTCAAAGCAATCGGCCATCAACAACCATAGAGGTCTCAAGGAGACCTCTGGTTGTTATGGCAATGCACCGCTGACCCCCGATCATGTGACGGGGGTCAGCGGTGCGAGCATTTCCGGCTGCGCGGCCGGGAGCGTTAGTTAAATGCCGCTGTCAGCGCTTGACAGCGGCATTTAACTAGTTAATGGGCGATTCCGCTCGCGCTCATTGCGCGCACAGGTCAGCTGTACAAAACAGCTGACATGTCGCGGCTTTGAGGTGGGCTCACCGCCGGAGCCCAACTCAAAGCAGGGGTTAAAGTCATTCTGTGGGTTTTAGGCATATAAGAACCTCAAACAGAAAACCTAATTTTAAAAACTGCACCCCTCAGAGTAATTTTAACCACATTCAAAAAGTTTGTTAACACTTCAGGTGCTTCACAAGATTTAATGCAAGCTTAAAGAAAAAATAATATACACTGCTCAAAAAAATAAAGGGAACATTTAAACAACAGAATATAACTCCAAGTAAATCAAACTTTTGTGAAATCAAACTGTCCACTTAGGAAGCAACACTGATTGACAATCAATTTCACATGCTGTTGTGCAAATGGAATAGACAACAGATGGAGATTATTGGCAATTATCAAGACACACTCAATAAAGGAGTGGTTCTGCAGGTGGGAACCACAGACCACATCTCAGTACCAATGCTTTCTGGCTGATGTTTTGGTCACTTTTGAATGTTGGTTGTGCTTTCACACTCGTGGTAGCATGAAACGGACTCTACAACCCACACAAGTGGCTCAGGTAGTGCAGCTCATCCAGGATGGCACATCAATGCGAGCTGTGGCAAGAAGGTTTGCTGTGTCAGCGTAGTGTCCAGAGGTTGGAGGCGCTACTAGGAGACAGGCCAGTACACCAGGAGATGTGGAGGGGGCTGTAGGAGGGCAACAACCAAGCAGCAGGACCACTACCTCAGCCTTTGTGCAAGGAGGAACAGGAGGAGCACTGCCAGAGCCCTGCAAAATGACCTCCAGCAGGCCACAAATATGCATGTGTCTGCACTAATGGTTAGAAACCGACTCCATGAGGATGGTCTGAGTGCCTGACGTCCACAGATGGGGGTTGTGCTCACAGATCAACATCGTGCAGGAAGCTTGACATTTGCCACAGAACACCAGAATTGGCAAATTCGCCACTGGCGCCCTGTGCTCTTCACAGATGAAAGCAGGTTCACAATGAAGAAGCGGTGTGACAGGCGTGACAGAGTCTGGAGACGCCGTGGAGACCGATCTGCTGCCTGCAACATCCTTTAGCATGACCTGTTTGCAGTGGTTCAGTAATGGTGTGGGGTAGCATTTCTTTGGAGGGCCACTCAGCCCTCCATGTGCTTGCCAGAGGTAGCCTGACTGCCATTAGGTACCGAGATGAGATCCTCAGACCCCTTGTGAGACCATATGCTGGTGTGGTTGGCCCTGGGTTCCTCCTATTGCAGGACAATGCCAGACCTCATGTGGCTGGAGTGTGTCAGTAGTTCCTGCAAGATGAAAGCATGGACTGGCCCGCCCGTTCCCCAGACCTGAATCCGATTGAACACATCTGGACCATCATGTCTCGCACCATCCACCAACATAACTTTGCACCTTAGACTGTCCAGGAGTTGGCGGATGCTTTAGTCCAGGTCTGGGAGGTGATCCCTCAGGAGACCATCCGCTGCCTCATCAGGAGCATGCCCAGGCGTTGTAGGGAGATCATACAGGCAGGTGGAGGCCACAGATACTACTGAGCATCATTTCCTTGTCTTGAGGCATTTCCACTGAAGTTGGATCAGCCTGTAACTTAATTTTACACTTTGATTTTGAGCATCATTCCAACTCCAGACCTCGGTGGGATATTAGCTGTGATTTACATTGATCATTTTTAGGTTTTATTGTTCTCAACACATTCCACTAAGTAATGAATAAAGATTTACATCTGGGACATTTCATTCAGTGATATCTAGGATGAGGGATTTTAGTGTTCCCTTTATTTTTCTGAGCAGTGTAAATATATATTTTTTTTTACAAAACATTTTTTTTAGCCTCAAAGTTTTGATTTTTACAAGGTTAAAAGGAGTTTTTGCTGTCCAATTTCTCCTGAGTACAGGAATATGCCATATGTGGTCATAACCAGGGCTGTGGAGTCAGTGTCCATTTTGATGCAGTCAGTATAAAATGGACTGTCTCTGACTACTATATATATAACTAGCTGAAGACCCCCCGCGTTGCCTGGGCATAGTAAATATCTGTGGTTAGTTATAGCACCTTACTTCTCTTATTTTCCCATCAGGCCTCTCATTTAGGACCTCACTTCTCTCATTTTCCCATCACGCCTCTCATTTTCCCCCTCACATCTCTCATTTTCTCCCTCACACCTCTCATTTTCCCCCTCACTCCTCTTATTTTCCCCCTCACTTCTCTCATCCCCCCCTCACTCCTTTCATTCCCCCTAACACTTGTCATTTCTACCTCACATCTGTCGTTTTCCGATCACTCCACTATTTTTCCTCACTCCTCTCATTTTGCACTCACACCTTTTCATTTTCACTTCACACCTCTCATTTTCACCTCAGTATATATATGTTCGTCATCTCCCTTATACAGTATACACCTGTATGTCATCTCCTCTATATAGTATATACCTGTATGTCATCTCTCCTGTATATAGTATATACCTGTATGTCATCTCCCCTGTAAATAGTATATACCTGCTGTATGTAAACTCCTCCTGTATATTGTATATACCTATGTGTCATCTCCTCCTGTGTATAGTATATACCTGTATGTCATCTCTTCTGTATATAGTATATACCTGTATGTCATCTCCATTGTATATAGTATATACCTGTGTGTCATCTCTTCCTGTATATACTTATGTGTCATCTCCTCTTTTATATAGTATATACCTGTATGTCATCTCCTCCTGTATATAGTATATACCTGTAAGTCATCTCCACCTGTATATAGTATATACCTGTGTGTCATCTTCTCCTGTATATAGTATATACCTGTATGTCATCTCCCCTGTATATAGTATGTACCTGTATGTCATCTCCTCCTGTATATAGTATATATCTGTGTGTCATCTCCTCCTGAATTAGACCTCGTTCACACATTATTTGGTCAGTATTTTTACCTCAGTATTTGTAAGCTAAATTGGCAGCCTGATAAATCCCCAGCCAACAGGAAGCCCTCCCCCCTGGCAGTATATATTAGCTCACGCATGCATACACATAATAGACAGGTCATGTGACCAACAGCTGCCGTATTTCCTATATGGTACATTTGTGGTACGTTTTGAGTATGTGCAAGTTTTGTGTGAGGCAACTTTTGCATGTGTTGCAACTTTTGTGCATGTGGCAATTTTTCCGTGTGTGCAAGTTTTGCGTGTGCGAGTTTTCCATGAGGTGAGTTTTGCGTTAGCCTAGTTTTGCATGTGGCGAGTTTTGCATGTGGCGAATTTTGCATGTGGAGAGTTTTGCACGTGGCGAGTTTTGAGCGGCGACTTTTGTGTTTAGACTTTTATGTGGTGAGGTTGGTGTATGTGTGGTGAAATGTGTGCTGAGGGTGATATATGTGTTCAAGCACATGGTAGTGTGTGGCGCCTTTTGTATGTCTGTTCATATCCCCGTGCGTGGTGAGTATCCCATGTCGGGGCCCCACCTTAGCAACTGTATGGTATATACTCTTTGATGCCATCGCTCTCATTCTTTAAGTCCCCCTTCTTCACATCTGGCAGCTGTCAATTCGCCTCCAACACTTCCTTTCACTTTTCCCCATTATGTAGATAGGGGCAAAATTGTTTGGTGAATTGGAACGCGCGGGGTTAAAATTTCGCCTCACAACATAGCCTATGACGCTCTCGGGGTCCAGACATGTGACTGAGCAAAATTTTGTGGCTGTAGCTGTGACGGTGCAGATGCCAATCCCGGACATACACACACACATACATACACACACACATTCAGCTTTATATATTAGATAAATTGGGTTCAGTAGTACAATGCAGGATGTGCTGTAAATTATTTTGTAATAACTTGGGAAAGTTATGATATGTCCTATAAATGTCTCTTCTGTTCCTGATCTAAGGATCTTGGCTTTCAGTTGAGATGAATCTGTGCTGCACTTTATGTACATGCTCAGTAGTGACCAGTGCTGTGGAGGCGGGAGTTAGGGAAATTGGGGAGTCGAATCTGGAGATTTGGCTTACTGACTCCACAGCCCTGGTCGTAATCTACTGTTTTGTCACACAGCAGGGTTCAGAACAGAAGGAGCACCATTTGACCATTGCTGCGCATGTCACCATGTCACGTTTGCAGAGTGCCCAAGGTGCCAAAACAGCCGAAACCCCCACAAGTGACCACATTTTGGCAGTATAATTTGTTATGCAACTTCTCACCATCATGATACCCCATATGTGGATAGAAACTACTTTTTCCACCACAGAGCAGCTCTCAGAAGGAAAGGAGTGTCATAGTGGAGTGCAGATTTTGCTTGAATAATTTGTGGGAGCAATTTCACCCCTGAGGTGCCTGCAGTGGCGTATCCAGGGGGGGGGGGGCAGCCGGGGCATGTGCCCCGGGCGCAGCCAACAGGGGGGCACCAGCGGTCCGCCTGATGATGCGGCGGTCCAAGGAGGGGGTTGGTAGGGCCAGGGAGCGGGGGCTGTCTAATTATACTCAACTACTCCTGGCGCGGTCCCTGCAGGTCCCTGGCTGCCCGGAGCCCCGGCTTCTTCCTGTACTGAGCGGTCACATGGTACCGCTCATTACAGTAATGAATATGCGGCTCCACCTCCCATAGGGGTGGAGCCGCATATTCATTGCTGTAATGAGCGGTAACAGTGACTGCTCAGTGCAGGAAGAAGCAGCAGCGCTGGGGAAGCAGGGACTGCACCGCGCCAGGAGCAGGTGAGTATACGAGGAGGGGAGCGCTGCGCTGCGCAATATTCACCTGCTCCTCGTTCCAGTCGCCGGTCCGTCTTCTGCAGTGACGCTGAGTTCAGAGGGCGCGATGACGTAGTTAGTGCGCGCCCTCTGCCTAGAAGTACAGTGCAGAGGAGGTGGAAGATGGAGGCGGCTGGAACGAAGTGAATATTGAAAGTGCCGGGGGCCTGAGCGACGGAGAGGTGAGTATGTGATTTTTTTTTTTATCGCAGTAACAGCAAATGGGGCAAATATCTGTATGGGCATCTTATGGGGCCATAACATTTGTGCAGCACTATATGGGGGCCATAATGTTTGTGCAGCACTATATGAGGGCCATAACATTTGTGCAGCACTATATGGGGCCATAATGTTTGTGCAGCACTATATGGGGGCCATAATGTTTGTGCAGCACTATATGGGGGCCATAATGTTTGTGCAGCACTATATGGGGGCCATAATGTTTGTGCAGCACTATATGGGGGTCATAATGTTTGTGCAGCACTATATGGGGCCATAACGTTTGTGCAGCACTATATGGGGTCCATAACCTTTCTGCAGCACTATAACGGGGCAAGTGTCTGTATGGAGCATCTTATGGGGCAATAACGTTTGTGCAGCACTATATGGGGCAAGTGTCTGTATAGAGCATCTTATGGGGCCATTATTAACCTTTATACAGGATTATATGGGGCTCCTGATTCAATATGGATATTCAAAAACACTTAACCTACTGATGTCTCAATTAATTTTACTTTTATTGGTATCTATTTTAACATCATGGAGATTCAGGAATGTACCTTGGCTTGGTCATACAGTTTCAATAGAGATAAGGTTCAAACGGGGAAGGTTTTTTGGGGGGGGGGGGGGGGGGCAAACTGATCCTTTGCCCCGGGTGCTGGAAAGGCTAGATACACCTCTGGGTGCCTGAACAGCAGAAACCCTATCAGTGACCCCATTTTCGAAAATAAACCTTTCAATTAAATTATTTAAAGGTGCAGTGAGTATAATGACACCACAGGTGTCTCAGAATTTAATACCATTGATTGGTGAAGAAAAAATAATAAAATTTTGACCACTAAAATGTTGATTTATTTGACTTTTGGAGTGTGGATTTTCCTAGAATAATTTGCAGACTCCATTTTCATAGCCCTTGAGTACCAAAACAGCAGAACTCCCCTTCAACTGAACCTAACTTGGAAATTAAATTCATCTACAGGTGTAATGACGATTATGATTCCATGGGTGTTTTCCGGAAATAGGCACACAGTGGATGTTACAGAGTGAAAATTGCATATATGCCAGTGCATTTTTTTGTACTTTTATTACTTAGTCCCCCAATGGGACTTTAACTTTTTGTTGAACATATATCCCCTTAAAACAAACAATTTTATTATAAATTTTTAAAATTCACCACCCAGTGCTGTTTTAGGCAAAAAAAGCCTAAAGAAAAATTAAAAGACCAAGGTCTAGCGCATACCCTGCAATAGCCTCTTCTGTCACCTGCCTGGCTGTGGAGGTTGGCACCCTGATGATGATTTTTTGGCGCCCCCACTCACCGTGGACTAACCCTCTATGCCCTGAATCACCCTATACTGCAGGTGTGAAAACAATATGCATAAGAACAGAGATGAAAAAAGCAAAAAAATGGTCAAAAAAACCCAGAAAAAACACAATAGAAAAAATATAGCAAAACCAGAGGCAAAAGCAGGATATTAGCTATAGCCTATGTGAACTCCAGCCCCTTTTATAAATATTTGCTAAACACCAATGATTGGCAATGGGTATGCTATCAGATATGCCACATAGAATTTATTGGCATCAATCATTCCAGCCTATACCACACATGCTCATAATACTGCAGATTGTCTAGCATAAAAATATGCCCGTATATTAGACCAAAACCTGCAGTTAGTATCACACACCGCCCAAATAGATAACCAGGGCCAAGTAATAGAGTCTCTCAGTGGTATAAGTAGGATTGTGGTTTACTTGTCATAATATATTGCACCTCGCCTCATAGCCTTAGCATAGATAACTGCATTCAGCATAGAAAACTGCAATTATACCATATACACTTTTGTAGTATGGACTATCTAGCCACAGATACACCTGTGTATCAATAATCATACAAAGCAACAATAACACTGGTCAACAGCATTTTTGGTGCCAAAGATATTTCATCGAATTTAGGGTATTTTTGGGGTGCTGATTCTGAATATGTCATCAGTTTTGCCAGATTGGCTCAAGTTTTTGAGATTTTTGGTATCTTATTTATAGCACTTGTTGGTAAATGGGACGCATCATCTCATTAATTTCTTTGGATTAGTACTTGAACTGAGCAGTTCTCAATATACACTCACCGGCCACTTTATTAGGTACACCATGCTAGTAACGGGTTGGACCCCCTTTTGCCTTCAGAACTGCCTCAATTCTTCGTGGCATAGATGCAACAAGGTGCTGGAAGCATTCCTCAGAGATTTTGGTCCATATTGACATGATGGCATCACACAGTTGCCGCAGATTTATCGGCTGCACATCCCAAAGATGCTCCATACAAGGCAGGATGGATCCATGCTTTCATGTTGTTTACGCCAAATTCTGACCCTACCATCCGAATGTCGCAGCAGAAATCGAGACTCATCAGACCAAGCAACGTTTTTCCAATCTTCTACTGTCCAATTTCGATGAGCTTGTACAAATTGTAGCCTCAGTTTCCTGTTCTTAGCTGAAAGGAGTGGTACCCGGTGTGGTCTTCTGCTGCTGTAGCCCATCTGCCTCAAAGTTCGACGCACTGTGCGTTCAGAGATGCTCTTAGGCCTACCTTGGTTGTAACGGGTGGCGATTTGAGTCACTGTTGCCTTTCTATCAGCTCGAACCAGTCTGCCCATTCTCCTCTGACCTCTGGCATCAACAAGGCATTTCCACCCACAGAACTGCCGCTCACTGGATTTTTTTTCTTTTTCGGACCATTCTCTGTAAACCCTAGAGATGGTTGTGCGTGAAAATCCCAGTAGATCAGCAGTTTCTGAAATACTCAGACCAGCCCTTCTGGCACCAACAACCATGCCACGTTCAAAGGCACTCAAATCACCTTTCTTCCCCATACTGATGCTCGGTTTGAACTGCAGGAGATTGTCTTGACCATGTCTACATGCCTAAATGCACTGAGTTGCCGCCATGTGATTGGCTGATTAGAAATTAAGTGTTAACAAGAAGTTGGACAGGTGTACCTTAATAAAGTGGCCAGTGAGTGTAGTTTTGTGTTAATTAGTGTTCTAAAAGTTTGTTCATAGCTTGATTTTTGCACTAACTTTATGTTGTTGTCTGTTTTCCAGTGAAAAGCATGAACTCATCAAGAAGAAGTTGTCTTAACGATCCAGACTCATTCTGTTACATTTGTGGTGAATACACACTGCCAAAACATAGAAGAAACATAACAGACTTCGTAAAAAGTGTATTTTGCCTATTTTGGGGTTATGCTTGGGGACCAAGACAAGTTTTGGGCACCACACATAGTGTGCAAAGCATGTATCGAATTATTACGAAAATGGAGCAAAGGACAAAGAAAAAGCTTCAAATTTGGTGTTCCAATGGTGTGGAGAGAGCCAAAAAATCATCATGATTGCACACATATGCACTGTATAGTATCGCCATGTACACACAGATCCATAAAAGCCAAGTCCCTGAGCCAAGATGAGCTGACCAGACCGCTAATATTTCAGTAGTGAAAGAATGAATTCATTCTACTGTATCCATTGTTTGTTTTAAGGGGATACATGTTCAACAAGTTTATTAAGATTCCCAGGATATTGATATGTTTTTCTAATAATTTATGACCTTCAAACATGTCTAGCTTTTTGTCTAACCCCATTAATACTGATCTATGGGCACAAGACGCCAATCGAGTATTTTCTATAAATTACGAATCTGCTGAGAACTCAGAAAATCCTTCCCTAAAAACATTATTTAAAGAATTATATCTAGCCTACAAAGAGGATATAAAATCTTGGTGGGAAATAAAGGGATTGGAAAACTACATCAAAAACAAGATCGTTCCTAAGGGCCTGAGAATAACTATACAACCCTCACCTAGAACAGCTAACCCTAATTTATTAATAGCGTGGACAAAAGAATCAATAGAAGCCTCAGTGAGGTTCATGCAACTTCTTCTCATTGAGGAGAAAGGGTTATTTGAGGAATCAACTAAAAAACTTAACAATCTGATTGAAAAAGTCCAAAAATTTAAATCAGATCCGGACTTTGTTAGGCGGGAGAATACATTACAAACCTCAGTCGAGAGATTCCAGTCTAACTTAAAAGATCGAAAACATACACAGTTCACTCGAGATCTGAGTGAATTTAAGGAGAACAGAGCGTACGACTATCAGAGTAACATTGCGCCGGAGGTGTCATCATCAGACATAGATACCTCAGATACCGAAAGGGTTGATAACCTCACCATAACTCGGGGGAGGGGTAGACAGCCACAAGGAAGATGGCGGGCGCAAATATTTCAGCGCAGACGCAGAAGCAGGGGCGGAGAGCCCAGATCATATCAGGCTATGCCCTCAGCATTTACCTCCTCTGCAGTGCCTCAGTCCTCTTCCTCTTTTTTAGACCGGGGCCTCTTAGGGGGGTACGATCTCAGGAAGAGAGTCATGTAGGGCAAGGGGAAATCATTAACCTCTCATCCTATGTGTTATCAAGGGAAGATTATTCCCTTTTGGGGAGAGGTTTAAACTTTGTCCCTACTATTTTTTCAGCAGAATGATATTGAAAATTGCAGAAGGTTGGGTGTATCAGAGGAGGATATTGAGAGCTGGCGTGCGTTAACAGAATTACTGAATGAGAGCTACCAGGTACGGGGAAAGGGTCCCTTTACAGACCTAAAAAATAGGAGTACTAGGATGCCACCTATAAATGATGTTACTAGCGTTGATATTTTTATGAAGCTAGTTGAGACAGATCTATCTAAGATCAAAAGGGAGACCTATGAGTGGGCATCCAATTTGACGGAAGGCGAGAAAAACTCTTTAAAGAGGTTAGAAAGAAACAAAGATGTAATCATAAAGGCCTCGGACAAGGGGGGCAACCTCGTCATCATGGACCATTCAGTATATTTAGATATGTGTCATGCCTTACTCCATGAACATGATACATACGAAATTGTATCTAAGGACCCCACAAAGGAATACAGGAAGGTTTTGGAAGCCATTTTGGATCAAGCTAAAGGAAGAGGGTTAATATCAGAGAATGAATATAAATTTATGTTACCCGATAAGGTTGTGATTCCCACATTCTACGCCCTACCTAAAGTACACAAAGGCCTAGTGCCTTTAAAAGGGCGTCCTATAGTATCAGGGATAGATTCCTTAACACAAAATAGTGGGGTGTACTTGGACAGAGTTTTAAGATCATTTGTCACTTTACTTCCATCCTATGTTAGAGACACCTCACATTTGCTGTCAATGCTTGAGGGGATCACTTTGGGGAATGGGACACTTATAGCGTCAATAGATGTTGAGGCGCTGTATAGTTCTATCCCACATGAGTTTGGCAACAAAGCCGTGGCACATTTCCTAAGTACTAGAGCAGTGGAATGTGGTGAACACAATACCTTTATCCAAGATCTCCTGATGTTCGTCCTGACCCATAATTATTTTTTGTTTAATGGGAAGTACTTCCACCAGCTCAGGGGTACAGCAATGGGGAGCCCCTGTGCCCCTACATACGCTAATATCTTCCTGGGCTGGTGGGAGGAAACCTTTGTGTTTGGAAATGAAGAGGCATGGTGAAGCCCATTTATTAATTTATGGGCCAGATATATTGACGACATTTTGATATTCTGGTCCGGCTCTGCTAGTGACTTCTCTAGGTTTGTGGAGGACATTAACATTAATAATCTTGGTTTAAGATTTACATCTGAGTACCATGAATATAGTATCAACTTTTTAGATCTGACAATTTCGAAGAGACAGGACGGGGGGATTGAAACCTGTACCTTCCGTAAGCCGACGGCCGCTAACAATTTGTTACGATGGACCAGCCATCATCCAGTTCCCCTAAAAAGAGGAATACCTAAAGGGCAGTTCCTACGGATGAGCAGGAACTGCTCTGATATGGGGGTATACAGAAAACAGGCGGAGGATCTGTATGGCAGATTTAGGGCAAGAGGATACCCCAAAGAGACATTGGATGGTCCTTTTAGGGAAGCGTTCGCTGTTGATAGGCAGTCCCTCCTATATAAAAAAGATCGGGAGGAATCTGATAAAATTGTCAGGATGATTGGTACTTTTGACGGACAGTCTGAGAGGGTCTTCCAAGTGTTTCAAAAACATTGGGGTATTTTGCTGGCGGACCCTAATGTAAGGAATTATATATCTCCTAAACCCAGTATTACGTACAGAAGGGGTAAAACAATAGGGGATTCTTTGGTTCATAGCTTATATGAGAAACCCCGTAGGGAAGGAACATGGCTTGACAGAAAACCGAATGGTTTCTTTAGGTGTGGTAATTGTTCTAGATGCTCGTTGATGACACAATGTAAAACCTTCTGTAGTGCGGCAAACGGCAGGGAATATCAAATCAGAGATTTTGGAAACTGCAAATCTACCGGGTTAGTCTACAAGGCCACGTGCACCTGCCCGAAGGATTACATTGGTAAAACAACTAGAGAATTGAGGGTAAGGGTGGGTGAGCACGTGGGCGATATTAGAAATAAGAGGGACACCCCGATAGCCCGGCATATGAATGAGGTTCATGGGGGCAATTTAAAAGAGATCACTTTCAGTATGGTGGAAATAGTGAAACCAAAAACAAGAGGGGGTGATTTAGACAAGGCTATCCAGCGCAAAGAAACAGAGTGGATGTATAGACTGCAATCTCTGTCCCCAAAGGGCCTGAATGAATATCTTTCATATGCGTGTTTTATTTGAGAGTTCTCCTCACTGTTGTCTGTCTGTTTTCTGTTTCGTATTGTAGTGGTCTCTTTTAGGGTCTAAGGCTGTATGGAATGTGGAGGTTAATGGGTCTATCCTTAAAGCGACATGTTTTTCCTGAGCATGTTTGTACATGTGACACATTGTTTGTAATGATATATTAGGATCTTCATGTCCGTAATGGACATTATATCTGTTTTTCTGTAAACCTATTCTGCCTTTCCATGATTATTTTACACCAGTGAGCTATAATATATGCCTAGTTGCGAAACAGAGGAATAATACAAAAGGTTATTGGATACAGTAGAATGAATTCATTCTTTCACTACTGAAATATTAGCGGTCTGGTCAGCTCATCTTGGCTCAGGGACTTGGCTTTTATGGATCTGTGTGTACGTGGCGATACTATACAGTGCATATGTGTGACTATTACGGACACCATGGCTCAGTACCTTGTGCATTAGCCGTTTGTTTTCCTGGTGTCTGCATTGTTAGGTGCGCCTGGAGCACTTCCGGTCATGCGCAGTCACATGGACCGCAAGTTACAATGAAACCGGACATGGTGTCTGGGATATGATTTGCGGACACCATGGCTCAGTACCTTGTGTATCAGCCGTTTGTTTCCGGGCGTCTGTATTGTCAGGGGCGCTTATAACACTTCCGGTCATGCGCGTCCATGCGGACCGCAAGCTACATTGAAATGCAATAGCAACCAGTCTGTGCCTATTAATGCGCATGCGCACTGGCCTCTAACCGGCAGCAACCACCTGGTGACGTCAGTACTGCTTCCGCATTTGCGTGGTAGCGGTACATGGACGCCGGTGAGGCATGGCATATCTGTACATTTATTCATTTGGGTCTGGCAGGTAAATAGTTAATCACTCAGTTTTTTTGGCCATGATTATTGGTGGCAATGTTGATTGGAGCATGTGTATGAACGGGGGTATTTAATTCCACCCGTATGAACCGCTGGTCATGCTACTCATCTATGGCATCTAACATTTGAGAATCCTCTGACGGGCCTCCTGATGAACCGAACCACGGGGAAACGCATTGAGGCGAGGCACAGTATACCATGATAAGTTAACACGCCATTCTGCTTATACCATTGTTTAACTGGACAGCCCTGGCTCTGTATGGGCTCTGTATGATTATTGTTGCAGCTGTTAGCCCTATATATATGGGGGCAACCCCTTTTGAGCGGGTGTATCTGTGGCTAGATAGTCCATACTACAAAAGTGTATATGGTATAATTGCAGTTATCTATGCTGAATGCAGTTATCTATGCTAAGGCTATGAGGCGAGGTGCAATATATTATGACAAGCAAACCACAATCCTACTTATACCACTGAGAGACTCTATTACTTGGCCCTGGTTATCTATTTGGGCGGTGTGTGATACTAACTGCAGGTTTTGGTCTAATATACGGGCATATTTTTATGCTAGACAATCTGCAGTATTATGAGCATGTGTGGTATAGGCTGGAATGACTGATGCCAAAAAATTCTATGTGGCATATCTGATAGCATACCCATTGCCAATCATTGGTGTTTAGCAAATATTTATAAAAGGGGCTGGAGTTCACATAGGCTATAGCTAATATCCTGCTTTTGCCTCTGGTTTTGCTATATTTTTTCTATTGTGTTTTTTCTGGGTTTTTTTACCATTTTTTTGCTTTTTTCATCTCTGTTCTTATGCATATTGTTTTCACACCTGCAGTATAGGGTGATTCAGGGCAGAGAAGGTTAGTCCACGGTGAGTGGGGGCGCCAAAAAATCGTCATCAGGGTGCCAACCTCCACAGCCAGGCAGGTGACAGAAGAGGCTATTGCAGGGTATGCGCTAGACCTTGGTCTTTTAATTTTTCTTTAGGCTTTTTTTGCCTAAAACAGCACTGGGTGGTGAATTTTAAAAATTTATAATAAAATTGTTTGTTTTAAGGGGATATACAGGTCCTTCTCAAAAAATTAGCATATAGTGTTAAATTTCATTATTTACCATAATGTAATGATTACAATTAAACTTTCATATATTATAGATTCATTATCCACCAACTGAAATTTGTCAGGTCTTTTATTGTTTTAATACTGATGATTTTGGCATACAACTCCTGATAACCCAAAAAACCTGTCTCAATAAATTAGCATATTTCACCCGTCCAATCAAATAAAAGTGTTTTTTAATAACAAACAAAAAAACCATAAAATAATAATGTTCAGTTATGCACTCAATACTTGGTCGGGAATCCTTTGGCAGAAATGACTGCTTCAATGCGGCGTGGCATGGAGGCAATCAGCCTGTGACACTGCTGAGATGTTATGGAGGCCCAGGATGCTTCAATAGCGGCCTTAAGCTCATCCAGAGTGTTGGGTCTTGCGTCTCTCAACTTTCTCTTCACAATATCCCACAGATTCTCTATGGGGTTCAGGTCAGGAGAGTTGGCAGGCCAATTGAGCACAGTAATACCATGGTCAGTAAACCATTTACCAGTGGTTTTGGCACTGTGAGCAGGTGCCAGGTCGTGCTGAAAAATGAAATCTTCATCTCCATAAAGCATTTCAGCCGATGGAAGCATGAAGTGCTCCAAAATCTCCTGATAGCTAGCTGCATTGACCCTGCCCTTGATGAAACACAGTGGACCAACACCAGCAGCTGACATGGCACCCCACACCATCACTGACTGTGGGTACTTGACACTGGACTTCAGGCATTTTGGCATTTCCTTCTCCCCAGTCTTCCTCCAGACTCTGGCACCTTGATTTCCGAATGACATGCAAAATTTGCTTTCATCAGAAAAAAGTACTTGGGACCACTTAGCAACAGTCCAGTGCTGCTTCTCTGTAGCCCAGGTCAGGCGCTTCTGCCGCTGTTTATGGTTCAAAAGTGGCTTTACCTGGGGAATGCGGCACCTGTAGCCCATTTCCTGCACACGCCTGTGCACGGTGGCTCTGGATGTTTCCACACCAGACTCAGTCCACTGCTTCCTCAGGTTCCCCAAGGTCTGGAATCGGTCCTTCTCCACAATCTTCCTCAGGGTCCGGTCACCTCTTCTCGTTGTACAGCGTTTTCTGCCACATTGTTTCCTTCCAACAGACTTACCATTGAGGTGCCTTGATACAGCACTCTGGGAACAGCCTATTTCTTGAGAAATTTCTTTCTGGGTCTTACCCTCTTGCTAGTCGCTAGTCTTACCCATGATGGGGGTTTTGAGTAATGAACCAGGCAGGGATTTTTTAAAAGCCTCAGGTATCTTTTGCATGTGTTTAGAGTTAATTAGTTGATTCAGAAGATTAGGGTAATAGGTCGTTTAGAGAACCTTTTCTTGATATGCTAATTTATTGAGACAGGTTTTTGGGGTTATCAGGAGTTGTATGCCAAAATCATCAGTATTAAAACAATAAAAGACCTGACAAATTTCAGTTGGTGGATAATGAATCTATAATATATGAAAGTTTAATTGTAATCATTACATTATGGTAAATAATGAAATTTAACACTATATGCTAATTTTTTGAGAAGGACCTGTATGTTCAACAAGTTTATTCCGATTCCCAGGATATTGATATGTTTTTCTAAGACTTTAACTTTTTGCAATGCATGACACCTGTTAGCTTTACACATATAGATCATCTGTTAGATCTTGCTTGAGACTGGGTCTATCAGGCCACCGTAGCTGGCAGACAAGGAGGTTATTATTTGACCTCCGGCTGCCATGATATCCCTCGGCTCCACACTCACTATCATAAATTTCTAAATGCCAACATCGCTATTGATAGCGACATCTAGAAGATAAGACAGCTGATGATGGTCCCGATGATCGAAGGTCCAAGGTGGTGATTAACACCATGATCCTGAACCTTACCCCTGCATGACCGCTCACTGTAAATTTACGTAGATGCTGCACAAAGCCAAACAAGCGCCGACGTATATTTACCATCAGCAGTTGTGAAGTGGTCAATTAAGAAAAAGAAATCCAGCAAAGCAGCAAAACATTTTGGAAAAAAGACTGGAACAAGTCACAATACCCAACCACTGCTTGATTTCCATGTGGTCTGCAGCAGGCCCAAACAGAAAACAGTTCATCTGCAAACATTTGCGAAGAAACACAAAATCTGTATAATGGGAAATAAAGTCAATGGTATATTTATAAGTTTATATATTGTGTAAATGGAGGTGTGTAAAAGGAACAGGGAAATCGGTCAAATAAAAAATGTATTTTTTGGCTGATTTTTTTTAATAATCTTAATCATGTAATCATGTAGTATGTTTCTGTACAACATTTAAAAGCAGGAAAATAATTAATAATAATTAATAAATAGGATACTATGAGTCACATTAAATAGTTCGCTCATGAAATAATAGTTTTTCCTATTGTATATTTTTAATTAATGATACCATTTTAGATGATTATCATACCAAGTTGATAATCTAAGACCAACAAAAGATTACACTGACATGTACCTACAGTAATTCTAAAATGGTGAAAGTAGACAGTGAGCACATCAATATCTAAATACTCACACTGTATTTCATCTCTGATATATTGACATTAACACCAGTCGACCTCTTCAAGTTACCATCATGAGACACCACAACCTCTTCATCTTTTGTGAGATGGCAATCAAGTTCCAGCATATCTGTTCCGAGGTTGACCGCACTGTAAGGTACAAATATAAAATACTGTTAGTTGTCGGAGTAAAACTTTCTCTTGCATAGTCTATGATCATCATAGCAACAAAAGATTAACGGATAATGTATATTATCAATATCTATATAACTGACTCACTGAGGATCTTAATATTAATTCTGACCTAGAGATCATAGAATGTTAGAGTTGGAAGGGACCTCGGGGTCATCGTGTCCAACCCCTGCTCAATGCAGAGTAGGATACCACAGGTAATTACTGATGCAGATCCATATTATCATGTTGTACCAATTATTGTCTTTGCAGGTCAGACAGTCCGGGATAATTAACTCCATATAGTAAGGTTGGCCATTTTGGTGGTGATCTACAGTTGAACAACCGGTTTGGATCATTTTTTTGCACTTTATTTCGACTTGACTACAAATACTGACTGACAACAGATAGCTGTAGAAAAGTTCTCCACTGTTGGATATTTTAAGCTGTCCAGTGACAAGAAAATCTGCATCTCATTGATAAAAGCCGAGACTATGCCACAAATAATGACAGAAATCGATTTGCGATTTCTCATTTGAAGATATGACATAGTTGTCCAAATTGACAATCCAACCATGAGTGATTAGTCAGTCAGGAAATGGTCATCTGATATTCATTAGGCTAAGTTCACATTGCGTTAATGGGTTAACGCTAACGGACTGCGTTGCATGGTGAAATTGTCGCAATTAACACCATGCAACGGGTCCGTTAGCGCACCCATTGACGGCAATGTGAATCTGATCTCTAGCGCATTGCTAGCGCATGCCATTTTCGGCACGCGCTAGCGATGTGCCGTTATTTTCTGACGGACCTCGGACACTGCTTGCAGCCTCCGAGGTGCACCCGAGGTCCGTTCCTCGCTAGCGCAGATCGGGGATCTGCGCTAGCGGGATCGGCAAACGCGATCCCTATAGATACATTGCGTTAGCGCAATCCGCTAGCGCTATGCGCTTAACGGATTGCCCTAACGCAATGTGAACCTAGCCTAATATATGGCCATCTTTTAATGGGAAATGTTGAAGCACGAAAAACACGATTATTTCCCTTATATTGTAAGTATCGAGCACTTATTAATTTGTTCACTTACTAAACATGCCCTAAAAACCATACCAGAGGAGTAGGGAACCTGGACGATTAGCAGTTTGTTCAGCAGCGTATCACAAATGTTCGTAATGAAAGAAAAAAGGAGTATGCAAAAGATGTTGGGATCATCAAAATAAGGAATACAAATTCTTTATTTCATACAAGAACTACTAATGGCACACAAATAAAAACATGTAAAAAAAAAACAAAAGGCTACAGGATAATGCACCAGGTGTGTCCATAGTAGGATTAACACCTCTCCTCCAATGTCCAAAATGTAGCAATAGACAGGAATCCCATATGCAAAATATATCACAATACAGAATACTATTTACACAGAATACTATTCATAACACCATTAATCTCAGTAAAAATGTACAACAATTCAAACAATGTTCACACAGGATGATGGTAAGTATTTGGAAAGTGATACACAAATGTAAATAAATGTGTGGATTTTTAAAGAATAAATCTATAAATCATGGAAAAAGGTGCCCATAACAAAGCAGACACCGAAAATAGCATCCAAGTGGTATGGCATTTCCAAGATAAACAAAAAGTAACCTGCCCTGCACAGAAAGAACGACCACCTAATAAATTACAAAACTAAACATAAGTACAAACATCTCAAATGGGACCAGAGGTCATAAGGTTGTGAAGAAAAATACCAAAGTATACAAGGAAGAGAGGGACCTAAAAATCGGGACAAGGTGGAACAGAGGAGGAAAGACCTCACATGTATCGCCACCGAATGTGTGGCTTCCTCAGGGGTAAAGGGCGATGCAGTTATATCACTGCACATTGCGGGAAGCTGCCTCGCCCTCCCATGTATGTCAGGGGTCACTGGCAATGTAAGGGACAGTAGTTTGGCATTTTGGTACATTGATAGACATGTGGATGAAAAGGGGCTAGTCTCATACTACAGAAAAGGGTAAGAGGGCAGAGAAAACAGAGCTTCAAAGTAAAAAAGGAGGATTACTAGTGACGCTAATTGGTAAATGACTAACTGTTTAAGTACAAAGACAACAGGTCACGACTCTGTTGTTCAGTGTCCCAGGACTAGAGATTCCTTCCCTGTCCCTAACGCTATGGGCGCCCTAGCTCGCCCTGTTTCCCGTATTACTTCTGATGGTGAAGATGCTGAGGCTACGTACCTTGCCTTTGCTCCTGAATCCGCCCTCAGTCTGTACCCTTCCCCCACCAAGAGAAGAGGGGAGTAGTAGTGTACCGCAAAACACCAACCAGACTAACAAGATAATATGCACAGGCATAAAAGAAAATATCAATCATACAAATATACACACAAACATAAACTACAGAGGTAAACACTGGGGAGTGGAGGATGGGGTTAAACCAAAGTAGGAGAAGAAAGGGAATAATCACACACTCAAAACCTAGCAACAGTCACAGATAAATCCACCAAACGCCTTCTCCAATAACAATACAGAGCGGTGTTGTCTACTTCGTAAGCGGTTTACATCCGGACACATATGGAACTACTAACCGTTGATCAGGTGTTGGACCCCTACTATTCTGATATGATCCTAAGGGTAAGTCATACACATCATAGCAGTGGACAACCCCTTTAATACACATTAAAAGCACAGCTAAACATAACATTGTTAGCCTGATTCTTTGTATAAAGTCTGACCCTAGGGACATTTTGCATAGTTGGTGGACCTTTCCTAAGATAATTTTTATTCTGATTCAGAATTTATTGAATAATTCACAACCTCTTCGAGGGCCATTATCTGGCATAACCTCTGGGTTGCTCTCATGCCCCAAGAAACACCAGAACTCACATAAACTCAAATTTGTCTCTTCTATTTCCTCCACATTTCTACTCCTAGTGGCCAAACAAATCTGTGAAAACACAAATTGCATATTTAATTTCCCAGAGGAGTTTTGCATGGTCTATAAATCTCCTTACCCTGGCACGTCACTCTCCATAAAGAGAAACATCCCTTAAACCCCAGTCAAAAGCATCTCATACCACCACATCAGATCTCATATTTTGTCATATTTTGCAGAGAAGAGGGACAACACCCTGAAACACATGTCTGCAAATTGAGATTCTGGTTAGCTTTTATCCTAAGTCATGTGGCCACGTTCACTAAAGGGTCGATTCAAGTCCTCTTCCTTTCTGAAGTGACAATCTGCATATTTAATTTCCTAGAGAAGAATTACTTGGCCTATAAGCCTCCTTACCCTGGCAAGTCAAGCATGTCACTCTCCCTTAGACCCCAGTCAGAGGCCTCTCATACAGCCAAATCAGATCTCATGCTTTGCGCTGAGAAGAGGAAAAAAACTCTTCCACTCCCCCTCCACCATTTCTGAAAATTGAGATTCTAGTTTGGCTTGTATCCCAAGTCATGTGGCATGTCTAGTAGGGCCGATATTGACTAGGGTTCAAGTCATCTTCCTCTCTTAAGAGACAATTTGCCTACTCATGGGAGAAATGGAACTTCCTCCTACAAAAAGTCACGTCCATAATGGACAGGTTTTTCATAATCAAAAAACTGTCTAATATCTTAATGGACAAGACATGCTAAATTCCGTAAAATATGCCAATCAATTATGCCTATCTTTATCCACTTTCTCTCTTTCTGCATTTTGCTCTTTCCGTTCAGTGAGCGATATACATTATAGTGATACTAAGTATATTTAGTCGTACTTGATTCCAAAACCGGCCCAAAAAAGCCCAGCATGCAATATACATTAAAATGGGGGTGCAATTCAGATGTTATATGACTCTACACACTCCATCAAGCGACTAAATGCAACTGGTGGCATGGAGGTCCCTGGTGAATGTTATGTAGATACACTTTCTATAAAATGATATGCTGGCATATTTGTAGTGGATCAAACAGAGGAAGAAATATTCTTTGCAGAAGAACTGTTCAGGAATAAGAAACATGTTCTTAATCACCTAGGGACACTTTTTCTTACAAAATATCTATAATACAATCTATCCTAAGGCTTGCTCTGCTCTTTTATTAATATCAACTCGATGATAGAAAGACGTGTAATCAGTGTAATCAGAAAGCCCGCAGCACTTTGTGCATCTCTTGCCACTGGTTGGCGGCTCTAGGACACCATTAGGCTCTTATACCATGCCACTCTGCTAATTAGAAAGACAAGGGGTGGAAACTCTCAGGAAGATATTATTCTCAACCCAAAATGTGCCTCTTGCATGTCATACTTAGAAACAGTACCATCCCTAGAGTTTAATGCTGACAATTCCCCTCAAGCATGTGCTATTATTACGTAATAACTACAAAAATAGAAGAGATTATCAACAATGGTTCCAGGCATGTTTTACCCAATCCCAAGGGTCGAAAATCATTTTCACAATGTTACTACAAGGTTCAAAATTCCTATACTCAGCTAAAGCAAAACTGAACAAGTAAACGGATTTGACGGATTAGCCAAAAATTTCTCCAGGGACTACATTTATAAAGAAAAAAATTCTACATATATATTTTGACTTTGTATACATACAGAAGACCAAGACCAAGGTTTCAGACCTTAATTAGCCTGTTAAGGTTATGACTTGTTCACTATCATCGTTAGGAAAGGCCAGGTGATGCATCCAGGTGATTTTCCAGGTTTATAAAGACCCAGTCTTCTCTAACCTTGTGCCAAAACACAGTAACCATGGGTTCTTCTAAGCAGCTGCCTAGCACTCAGAAAATGAAAATGATGGAGGCCCAAAAAGAACGAGAAGGCTATAAGAAGATGAGTGTTATGTTAGACACCAATCTTTCCTTCACCTCCCATATACAATCTCTTGCCCGCTCTTGTCGCTTACACCTAAAGAACATCTCTAGAATCTGCCCCTTTCTCACCATGAAAACAACAAAAACCTTCACTGTTGCCCTGATCCACTCCTGCCTGGACTACTGTTATTCTCTATTAATTGGCCACCCGTCACTTGACTTTCCCCTCTCCAGTCTATCCTTAATGCAGCAGCCAGGGTCATCGATCTGGCTAATCGATACTAATCGGTCGCATCCGCTCTTTACCAGTCATTGCACTGGCTGCCCATTCATTATAGGATCCAATTTAAAATGCTTGTTCTCACCCACAAAGCTCTTCACAGTGCGGCACCCCCTACATCTCCTCCCTCATTTTTGTTTATCAGCCTACCCCCTCTTTACACTCTGCAAGTGACTTTCGACTAACCTCTGCACTAATCCTTACCTCCCACTCACGGCGCCAAGACTTCTTCCGAGTTGCGCCAATCCTCTGGAAGGCTCTACCCCAAGAAATTAGGACTATTCACAACTTACACAGTTTTACACGTTCCCTCAAAACACATCTGTTCAGAGCTGCCTATTACGTTCCCTAAACAAAGTCCTTTTATGTGTGTGTGTGTGTGTTTGTGTGTAGCCCATTCATTATCTGAGACTAAGGGTACTGTCACACAGTGGCACTTTTGTCACTACGACGGTACGATCCGTGACGTTCCAGCGATATCCATACGATATCGCTGTGTCTGACACGCAGCAGCGATCAGGGACCCTGCTGAGAATCGTACGTCGTAGCAGATCGTTTGGAACTTTCTTTCGTCGCTGGATCTCCCGCTGTCATCGCTGGATCGGTGTGTGTGACACCGATCCAGCGATGCGTTCGCTTGTAACCAGGGTAAACATCGGGTTACTAAGCGCAGGGCCGCGCTTAGTAACCCGATGTTTACCCTGGTTACCATCGTAAAAGTAAAAAAAAAAAAAAAAGTACATACTCACATTCCGGTGTCCGTCAGGTCCCTTGCAGTCAGCTTCCCGCTCTGACTGACTGCCGGCCGGAAAGTAAGAGCAGAGCACAGCGGTGACGTCACCGCTGTGATCTGCTTTCACTTTACGGCGGCACTCAGTCATAGCGGGAAGCAGACTGCAAGGGACCTGACGGACACCGGAATGTGAGTATGTACTGTTTGTTTTTTTTTACTTTTACGATGGTAACCAGGGTAAACATCGGGTTACTAAGCGCGGCCCTGCGCTTAGTAACCCGATGTTTACCCTGGTTACCCGGGGCCTTCGGCATCGTTGGTCGCTGGAGAGCGGTCTGTGTGACAGCTGTCCAGCGACCACACAACGACTTTCCAACGATCACGGCCAGGTCGTATCGCTGGTCGTGATCGTTGGAAAGTTGCAGAGTGTGACAGTACCCTAACCCTCCATTAAACTCCACATCAAATAAGCACCTGTACTTTGTGTCTGCCCCACCTCATTGTAGATTGTAAGCTCTCACGAGCAGGGTCATCTTATTTTACCTTAATTATTGTATTATTCTTAACGTTGTTACTTATGACTTGTGTATGAACTGTTAAACTGCAAAGCGCTGCGAAATATGTTGGTGATATATAAATAAAGTTTATTAATAATAATAATAATAATCTTTATTTTTATATAGCGCTAACATATTCCGCAGCGCTTTACAGTTTGCACACATTATCATCACTGTCCCCGCTGGGGCTGACAATCTGAATTCCCTATCAGTATGTCTATTATTATTATAGCAAAGCATTCTCGAGTTGCCCTTGTCCCAGTTCAAAATATAATTAAGAAATGGCAGATAACAGGAACAGTGGAGGTCAAAATAAGGTCTGGAAGACCAAGCAAAATTTCTGTAAGAGATGCTCGTAGGATTGCTAGAGAGGCAAGTCAGCACCCCCACTTGACTGCAAAAGACCTTCAGAAAGATTTAGCAGACTCTAGAGTTGTGGTACATTGTTATACTGTTTAGAGACACCTGTACAAACATGGTCTTCATGAAAGAGTAATCAGAAGAAAACCTCTACTTTGTGTTCACAACAAAATTCAGCGTCAGAAGTAGGCAAAAGAACATCTAAACAAGCATGATGCATTTTGGAAACAAGTCCTGTGAATCGAAGAGGTTAAAATAGAACTCTTTGGCCACAATGATCAAAGGTATGTGTGGAGAAAAACAGGGCACAGAAGTTCAGGAAAAGAACATCTCGCCAACCATTAAGCATGGAGGTGGATCAATCACTCTTTAGGGTTGTGTTGCAGCCTGGGGGAAGATTTTACGGGTAGAGGAAAGAATGGATTCAATGAAATTTCAACAAATTCTTGATGCAAACATAACACCATCTGTAAAAAAGCTGAAGTTGAAAAGAGGATGGCTTCTACAAATAGATGATCATCCTAGACACATGTCAAAATGCACAATAGACAACCTCAAAAAGTGCAAGCTGAAGGTTTTACAATGCCCCTCAGTCTTCTGATCTAAATATTATTGAAAATCTCTGGTTAGACCTCAAAATAGTAGTGCGTGCAAGAACACCCAAGAATCTCACAGAACTGTTTTCCAAGGAAGAAAGGATGAAAATCCCTCAAACAAAAATTGAAAGACCCTTGGCTGGCTAAAAAAAGTGTTTACAAGCTGTAAGACTTGAAAAAGGGGGTGCTACTAGGTACTAACCATTCCATCACACACCGCAATGAAGAAGCTAAACGTGGTGAAACGCGTGTCGGATTAGCAGGACTTTTTCATGTCAATGGCCTTCAATTATTTATTCTATTCAGTGTCATCGTCTCAGGTAATACCATTTTGATAAGCAGTACGTTCTATTATATGAGTTGGTTGAGTATTTGGCTACATGTAGCCCTAGGGTATATCTATGTAGGGTATATCTATGTACTGTCATTGTACTAAGACTATTCCTCCTACACTTATATGCGGATTCTGTACTTGTCTATTCAACCTAGCAGGTGGTTTTTGATACCAATGATATTCCTCTATGCTCCATATCAGAGATTTCTCTAATCGTTACACCATGATTGATGTAAGGGGTTTCTGGACATTGATGGAAACCTATATGCAATTCCCTTTATAGACTATCATACAGCTAACAATACTATTTACATAGTTCTTGCAGTAATAGACAAAAAGCTCTCTTTTCTCTGGGCTATTTTCATATAAATGGTATCTAATATTCATTAATAACGAGTTGGGAGCTCCCTTTCTTTACTGTGTCTATTTAGCTCCTGTGTTTGTGCGTTATTCCCATATAACCTGGACAATCAGTATGGCCTACAATATAGCTGCCAGAGGGTGTTTCCCAGCTTGTCAAGCGCAAATTCAAGGGGGCTTTCACGTTACGTCCAAGCATCCATTTGGTGGACCCATTGGGGCTTATGTTTGTACTCCCCGCAAAGCGGACTTTGGGCGTACGCACCGAGGCGGTTATAGACTATAAATGGTGCCGGCATGGTGAACGTGCATCACTTTAGGCCGTGTATGCCTATGGAGACGGACACTCATATCCAGTCTACCACGTCTGAGTATTCACCTCCAGTAGGTGTACACACCTGAAGATGATGCACGGCAGAGCATACGTTGGCTCTGTGAGCACCATTACAGTCTGTATAAGCTCGCTAGGAGGACTGAAAAATAAAGTTAAAAAGATTTAAAAACATAAAAAAAGTAAAATATAGAAAAATGTACCCTGCCTTTTCAACTTCAGAAATAAAAAAAAAAATATTTAGATATATATCAAACTATAAAATTAATAAATGCATAAGTTACTGGAAAAAAAAAATCAATAAGATAAAAATGCCATTTTTTGGTTACCACTCCTCCTCCCAAAAATACAATGAAAAGCAATCAAAATGTCATATGTACCACAAAATGGTATCAATAGAACCATCAGCTAAGGCTACTTTCACACTAGCGTTAACTGCAATACGTCGCAAATGCGTCGTTTTGCCGAAAATGCGCATCCAGCAAAAGTTCTTGCTGGATACGTTTTTTCGTCATAGACTAACATTAGCGACGCATTTGCGACGCATTGCCAAATGTCGCGTCCGTTTTGCGACGCTTGGGCGTGTGGTAGCGGACTGTCGTGAGAAAAAAACGTTACATGTAACGTTTTTTGCTCCCGACGGTCCGCTTTTTCCGACCGCGCATGCGCGGCCGGAACTCCGCCCCCACCTCCCCGCACTTCCCCGCACCTCACAATGGGGCAGCGGATGCGTTGAAAAATACATCCGCTGCCCCCGTTGTGCGGCGGAGACCACGCTAGCGTCGGGAACGTCGGCCCGACGCACAGCGACGGGTCTTTCCCGACGCTAGTGTGAAAGTAGCCTAAGGCTGAAAAAATACACAGAACTCCATGTGGGTCTTAGAAAATGGCGAAACAAACATTCTTCAAGTCCAGGGGTGTCACGTGACAGCTGCAGCCAATCAGTGAGGAGCTGTATCCTTCTCAATCTGTCAGAGTCAAGATTCTTGACTTGAGAACTTTTGCCACCCCTTTCTTACACAGTATACCTTTTTTGTATAGTGCCTCTCCTCATGACACAGCACTTTGAATTTTATTTACTTGAAACTTTTCTTCCTTGTACTTCTAAAAATCATTCTAACTTTGACAAACCTGAGAGTGAGCTTTATTCTGCGTTAACATAGTGCAGTTTGGTATAGTTTTTCAGCAGCGAATACATGAGAAAAAGAAAACTGAATAAAAGAAATCCCGTTTTTTTTTAAATTACAATGAAAATAAATTTGTTTTAAAACACAATTTCTGGTACTAGCATATATAGTATACTCACTGTTGGAAAGCAGTCATTGTATTTTCTAGATTTTCCCCAGCACCTTAAAAAGAGATAAATCTATATTAAATTACATATAAAAAAATATGAAAAGTTGTTTTATTTATTAGACTGTCAAATTAAATTTCTCCGTCTTATTTATTTTTTAATCTAACTCCTCATATAGTTACCAGTTTTTATCATAAATTCTGCTTTTTCACTGGCATTCTCTACTAAGCACCTGTATAAGTAGATATTGTACGTGGTGTAGAACATTTCTAAGAAAATACCTCAGTGCCAACAAGTTTAAACTTGAAAGAAAAAAATGTTAAAACCATTACCCAAAGTTCCATTCTAGTCTGTGAGTACCGTAAGTAAATTTAAGCTTTTGTGAAAAATATAATTCAGAAAAAAATAAAATAAAATCCAAACATATTCTGCAATGATTCTGCTCGTCTCCTACTAATATCAATGCTTTATTGTATAAGATCAAACAGTCATACAGTTATAAATGCACACTTTCTGATCACTAAGCTATGGCTATCGGAGGGGTGGTCACTTAAAGTGGCATCTATATACACTTATCTGTATTTGGATGTCTGGATAATCGTCAAAAAATCATTTGTAGGAAATGAAAGCGATCACCCAAAAAATGAGTAAAATATTAATCCATGGGGTAATTGGATTCTTTATGTTGCCCCAAAATAAAATTTCCTTAAATTAAATTGTCAATGTTTATTTATAAGCACTGACTATGTACATATATACAGTATTGGTGCCCATATGATCCCTACAATGATTACGTTTATGTCGTCATAAAAGATCCGATTACCTAATGAACTAACGTTCTGCTCGTTCACTGGCGATTGCCGACATGTTTACATGGGCCAAATGTTGGGAACAAAAATTTGTATGAGTTTGCATTCAACGATTATCGGCCTTTAAAAATGCGCCTTAAGGAACTTTACAGTCAGTAAAAAAATGTATTTTGGCAGATCGGTGTTGCATCTCTATGGTAGAAAGGCTGCAGATGTACTAGTCTTGATATTTGAAATGTTAGTGGGTATGTGGCTGCTGGTCACATGTGATTTGTGATAGCAGTCTCCAGCTACGAGTTTGGAAATCCGCCATTACATTTTACATAGCAGATGCCAAAGGCAGAGGGCAGCAATGCAATCATTTAAGTTCATTATTATTAGAAGACTTCCATAAGAGCTATGTACCGCTCTAAAATATGATTTTTTTACAGATTGGTCTGATACATAATGCCAAATTAACCAATGGCAAACTAGTACTAGAAGATCTGCTCAGTGAATTCTATGAAAGTACTGTAACATGAACCCTCAGGCTACATTCACACAACTGTATTTTCTGTCCGAGTGCTGTAAATGGAAAAAACAGACAACGCTTGGACCAATGTTATTCAATTGAGCTGTTCAGATGATCGCTTTTTATTCATTTTTTTTTTACACGGACCAAATGTATTCATGAAAAAAATTGCACCATGCAATAGTTTCTCCCGTTGTTTGGATAAGCGTTGCCTATTCAAATCTATGGGTGTGCAAAAAATACTAATACTGATCAGTATAGCATCTGATATTTACGGATACATTGCCATTATTACCTTTAGAAATTATTTGAATTGGGATGAGGGCAGGTAAGAGGGGTGGGAAAGTTAAGGGCCTGTGTTCGGTGAAAACTGAATGTTGAATATGCGGTCTTAAGTGGATTAAGTGGGTTAAAGATTCACGAAGTATTATTGATAGAGGCGATACTAAAAGAGATGAGCTGTCTTTTGGGGGTGGGGTGGGACTTGTTGGGAATGGTGGGGCTTTTAAAATTGAGAAAACTTTGCATGGAACATGAGAAAATAATATGTAAAATGTAATGTTATTCTTAATAAAAATCTATTTAAATTAAAAAAAAAAATTTGAAATTATATTACGTCTTGAAACTGCTGATGTATAAAAATGGATGCCATACGGTTTGCATATGGGTAACAATAGAAATTAAAAATCGTTTTATTTTCTGTAAGAAATCGGTTGATTTTTTTTATCCCCTTATGTGAGTCTCAAAGTATTAATAGGAACCTGTCACCAAGTTTTCACCATATAAAGTATGTCCAGCACCTGTAAGCTCTTTGTTACAGCATTCTGGTATGCTACATGTCTGTCCCCAATCCGCTCTGCAAGGCACAAAAAATAGCTTTTATTATGCTCACACATGACGTGGTCTGGTCCAATGGGTGTTGCTGGTCTAGATCCGGAGCCTCCTATCTTCTTACGAGAGCCGGCAAAGAGAAGTGTGCCTGTGCAGGAGCGTGATGGAGGTCACTGTGTGGATCAAGTAGGATGGGTCATCCACACAAACTTGTCTGTAAGTATAATAAAGCCTATTTTTTATGCCTTACAGAGTGGATTCGAGACAAATATACAGCACTCTAGTATGTTGTAACAGAGGGCTTACAAGTGCTGGCCATACTTTATATTATTATTATAGCGCCATTTATTCCATGGCACTTTACATGTGAAAAAGGGAATACATAATAAAAAACAAGTACAATAATCCTGAACAAAACGAGTCACCGACTGGTAGAAGAGGAGAGAGGACCCTGCCAGCGAGGGCTACAGTCTACAAGGGATGAGGGAGGGTAGAGCTGGTCATGCAGCGGTAGAGTGGAAAAAGGGTTACTGCAGGTCGTATGCTTGTTGGAAGAAATGGGTCTTCAGGTTCCTTTTGTAGGTTTCCACGGTAGGCGAGAGTCTGATATGTTGGGGTAGAGAGTTCCAGAGTAGGGGGAGATACGAGAGAAATCCTGTATGCGATCGTTGGAAGAGGAGATAAGAGGGGAGTAGACAAAGAGATTTTGTGAGGATCATAGGTTGCCTGCAGGTAAGTACCGAGAGACTTATATGGGGGAAACCCGGTGACAGGTTCCCTTTAAGTCAGCTATTTCCTTATAGAATGATTTACCTTAAACAAGCATCACCTTTGTAATGAGTCATGTGCAATGCTTTCCTATATAAATTACACAACTCAGCAAACATGTGAGTCATCTAAGGATTTGCAGAGTCATATTGATGTGTTAAATGAGACAGTTACATACAAACAAATGAAGCTGTAAGGAACAAATACTCAGAAAGTGTCTTGTAAGCGGAACTCGCATCTCATGAGGACACAGAGTAAACCACAAGCGCATACAACTCCTAACAAGATGTCTTTTGTAATAATATACTGATGTGTCCTGTAACCCTATTCAAAATAATTAAATGTCGCATAAGCAAATAGTATCTCTAAATTCCTTCCAACGTCGACCTCAACAACATTATTAATACATATACAATGAAAGCCTTTGTTCAATAAGTGGAAGCTGCTACCAAAGACGAAAGAATGTAGGCAAAAATGTCTAGCTTGTGGAGATCAAGGCTATATTATTAAGGAAAATCAAAGGAACCTAATGAAAAGAATTTATGTATGATTTTAATATTATATTTAAGCCTAGTCAGCAGAATTTGTGAAAAAAAGAAACAAACAATGAAGAAAGTAACAAACAGTACAAAAAAAACCCACTAGGCCATTTATCAAAACCATCACAAAGGAAAACTGTCTATCATCCCCATATCAAGCAATTAGCTCTGGTAAAATTAAAGCTCCACTGTGAATTGTTGCTATGGACAACAAAGACTAACTAATACAAAAGTATTATGCTAGACACTTGTGATAAAGTTGCCCCATTACTGTTTGGCTAACTGGAGTAGTGAAATGATACAAAGGACTCATAGCCAAGAGGCTACTGTATTTATGAAACCCACTGGCCAACCGCACTTCTGGTTTCACCCTAATTTCTTATGTCCAAATATTCATGGTCCGAGTAGGAAACATGATGTTCTTATCGGCCTCGGGTCTCATGAACACTCAACACATATGTCTACGTGGCTGCTGAGTTAGTGTCAAGAGATTCGTGGCCAGTCCGGACACAAGGGTCTGTACTTGGACCATGAAAGTCAGAAGTGCACATAACGCTTCTTTCAGGTGGGCAAACATATTCTAAAAGTTTATGCAGTAAATGTGCGCACTCACAAACCATCATGTGACCACTGACTCGCAGCGGCTCTGGAGCTTGCACCCATGTGAAAAGAAGCTGGGGACGTAAACCCAGATTCAGGAGCAGATGGGCAGTGCGCATCGGATATACTAATGATATAAAGTGTTTTCACACATATACTGGAAGCTTTTCTTTTGAGAAAACACCATTTGTTATTGCAATTTATGTTTCCACCTGCAGAAACATTCAACTCGAGGCTGCGCTAAACTTTTGTGACATTTGGTGTTCTCACGCCATTTTCGTCCAGCTCCAACAAAGTAGGGTCGAGGTGACACCACTCGTCAAATTCTGGACAAGCGGCGGCGTTCCTTATACCAGGCACACACAGAAATGAATCAGGAGTATCTGACTCCAGTACTCCCCCTCATCAAGACTCGAGTGAAAAATAGGTCAGAGTCAAAACCTACAAATGAGTATATGCTGAATAAAGACCCTCATACACATTAAACTAATGTTGGCCGAACCCACTGATTTCGGACTGCAAGTCGCTATGTCAACTGACTGCTTTTTCATGGAAAACATAGGAGAGCTCAACTGAACAATCGTCAACAACATCTTTCAGCCAACAGCTATGTAATGTGTATGGCCAGCTTAATAGTTATCTGGCTCGGTCGTGTGCATGACCCCTAATAGATAGAAATATTACAGGTAATTTAACCTCCTAAGCTCAGGGTAATACGTCTGAAATATAAATGACATAATGTTGACTACACAGTATGCTCTTCAACCTCTCTTCCTCTATAGTCTTAGTTCATTTGTATGTTTTACTTAGTAACATCTACAACCGAACAACTGGCTTGATAAAAAATGGCATATATTAAAGAAGAGAAAGGAAACATTTTATAAAATGTGTTGACATATCAGTAAAATCTACATAAAATGACACTGCACTAAGGGTACCGTCACACATTGAAATTTCCATCGCTACGACGTTACGATTCGTGACGTTCTAGCAATATCGTTACGATATCGCTGTGTCTGACACGCTACTGCGATCAGACACCCTGCTGAGAATCGTACGTCGTAGCAGATCGTTTGGAACTTTCTTTCGTCGCTTGATCACCCGCTGACATCGCTGGATCGTTGTGTGTGACAGCGATCCAGCGATGTCTTCGCTTGTAACCAGGGTAAACATCGGGTAACTAAGCGCAGGGCCGCGCTTAGTAACCCGATGTTTACCCTGGTTACAAGCGTAAACGTAAAAAAACAAACTGTACATACTCACCCGTCGGTGTCCTTCAGGTCCCTTGCCGTCTGCTTCCTGCTCTGAGTGCCGGCCGGAAAGTGAGAGCAGAGCGCAGCGGTGCTGCGCTCTGCTCTCACGGTACGGCTGCACTCAGAGCAGGAAGCAGACGGCAAGGGACCTGAAGGACACCGACGGGTGAGTATGTACGGTTTGTTTTTTTACGTTTACGCTGGTAACCAGGGTAAACATCGGGTTACTAAGCGCGGCCCTGCGCTTAGTTACCCGATGTTTACCCTGGTTACCCGGGGACTTCGGCATCGCTCCAGCGCCGTGATTGCAACGTGTGACCGCAGTCTACGACGCTGGAGCGATAACCATACGATCGCTGCGACGTCACGAATCGTGCCGTCGCAGCGATGAAAATTTCAATGTGTGACGGTACCCTAAGGTAAAGACCTGGGGACCTCATCAGGAGTCATTGTTATTAGCTTGAGTATTTTGAATGTCTCTCTGGTGAAAGGCTTGGGTCCACAGGGTATTATAGCTGATGTATTGATGTACAGGTCACCTTGTTCTCAATGTATACACAAACAAGTACAAAGGACAGGAGAAGGCATGAGCTGTGTCCTGACTCTACCCAATGGCAGATGTTGGGAGAGGGGGTCAATAGGGCCATTAGATTGCTGTATCCCTTTGTTTTCCCATGGAGATAAGAAGGCACCAGAGCTGCATGTGTCTTGGGAAGGAGGGGAAGGGGTTGAGAGGAGTACTTGTTTGGCTGGGAAGATGACCTCATTAATTAGATAAACATCAGCCAGATCCAAAGTTTTAAAATTATAGTTATACAACCCCTGGCAAAAATTATGGAATCACCGGCTTGGAGGATGTTCATTCAGTTGTTTAATTTTGTAGAAAAAAAGCAGATCACAGAAATGGCACAAAACTAAAGTAATTTCAAATGGCAACTTTCTGGCTTTAAGAAACACTAAAAGAAATCAAGAACAAAAAATGTGGTAGTCAGTAATAGTTACTTTTTTTTAACCAAGCATAGGGAAAATATTATGGAATCACTCAATTCTGAGGGAAAAATTATGGAATCATGAAAAACACACAAAAAAAACACTCCAAAACATCACTAGTATTTTGTTGCACCACCTCTGGCTTTTATAACAGCTTGCAGTCTCTGAGGCATGGACTTAATGAGTGTCAAACAGTATTCTTCATCAATCTGGCTCCAACTTTCTCTGATTGTTGTTGCCAGATCAGCTTTGCAGGTTGGAGCCTTGTCATGGATTATTTTCTTCAACTTCCACCAACGATTTTCAATTGGATTGCGATCCGGACTATTTGCAGGCCATGACATTGACCTTATGTGTCTTTTTTCAAGGAATGTTTTCACAGTTTTTGCTCTATGGCAGGATGCATTATCATCTTGAAAAATTATTTCATCATCCCCAAACATCCTTTCAATTGATGGAATAAGAAAAGTGTCCAAAATATCAACATAAACTTGTGCATTTATTGAAGATGTAATGATAGCCATCTCCACAGTGCCTTTACCTGACATGCAGCCCCATATCATCAATGACTGTGGAAATTTGCATGTTCTCTTCAGGCAGTCATCTTTATAAATCTCATTGGAACGGCACCAAACAAAAGTTCCAGCATCATCACCTTGCCCAATGCAGATTCGCGATTCATCACTAAATATGACTTTCACCTAGTCATCCACAGTCCACGATTTCTTTTCCTTAGCCCATTGTAACCTTGTTTTTTTCTGTTTAGGTGTTAATGATGGCTTTTGTTTAGCTTTTCTGTATGTACTGTAAATCCCATTTCCTTTAGGCAGTTTCTTACAGTTCGGTCACAGACGTTGACTCCAGTTTCCACCCATCTGTTCCTCATTTGATTTGTTGTGCATTTCCTGTTTTGGAAACATATTGCTTTAAGTTTCCGGTCTTGACGCTTTGATGTCTTCCTTGGTCTACCAGTATGTTTGGCTTTAACAACCTTCCCATGTTGTTTGTATTTGGTCCAGATTTTAGACACAGCTGACTGTGAACAACCAACATCTTTTGCAACGTTGCGTGATGATTTACCCTCTTCTAAGAGTTTGATAATTCTCTCCTTTGTTTCAATTTAAATCTCTCGTGTTGGAGCCATGATTCATGTCAGTCCACTTGGTGCAACAGCTCTCCAAGGTGTGATCACTCCTGTTTAGATGCAGACTAACGAGCAGATCTAATTTGATGCAATGTTAGTTTGGGGAATTAAAATTTACAGGGTGATTCCATAATTTTTTCCTCAGAATTGAGTGATTCCATAATTTTCCCCCTCTGCTTGGTTAAAAAAGTAACCATTACTGACTACCACATTTTTTGTTCTTGATTTATTTTAGTGTTTCTTAAAGCCAGAAAGTTGACATTTGAAATTACTTCAGTTTTGTGCCATGTCTGTGATCTGCTTTTTTCTACAAAATTGAACAACTGAATGAACATCCTCCAAGGCCGGTGATTCCATAATTTTTGCCAGGGGTTGTAGTTATTGCCTGACAATGTCTTGTGTTTGCGGACTTCCTGGTCACAAGTGTTGAAGGATAGATGGATTGGGCATGTTAGTCTTTTACATGGAGTCGGATTTGTGGTGAGGCGCACACTTGTCATGCCACTTGTCCGACACTCCTTTTTCATTAAGAGGAATACACATCTTAAAGAACCACTCCCATTAAACTTTTACTCATTAAATGTGTGTATATATGTGTGACCTACCTCTTCCGACAAGCCTACATCCTGCAGTAAACACTGATCCACTCATCTGCTGCATAGCCAGCTCTGCCCTCACCTACTGTATCCTCACCCAGGCCTTGTAGATTGTGTGCCCTTGCGGGCAAGATCCTCCCTCCTCCTGTTCCAGTCGTGACTTGTGTTAAGATTATTGTACTTGTTTTTATTATGTATACTCCTCCTCACATGTAAAGCACCATGGAATAAATGGCGCTATAATAATAAATAGTAATAATAATAATATATGTAATGTAGTGTGAGTGTATTAACATACTCAAGTACGGCCGCTATCTGGGATCCCGAACCATTTTTCTCCTCTTCTCAGTGTCGTCACCAGCCAGCTAACTCTATGCTCTTCTATGCGTACGCCGGAGGTCTCCTTTACAATTAAATCCTGTGGAGCCTCGTTCTGACGCTCTATAGGCTTACACTGTAAAAGTCGCTTCTGTTCATGCAAAGAGCAGCATGATCCGGACAGTCTGTAGAGTTGCGATGTCACGTCATTCAGAAGAGGAGAAGACTAGCAGCAGACATCAGACTCTGGACACCAGGAGAGCTGCTTAATGAGAGGGCTTTTTTAATTAAGAAAAATAGAAAAAATTGGAGTCCGGCTCAACAGGACTGGATTTTCCTTTTCTTTTTATTTTTCAAAAGAAAATGTGGTGCATACAAAAGAAAAATTTACATGGTCGACATGACCCAGTCGACTGCGATTTGCAGTCGAAACGCGTCAACTGGGTCATGTCGACCATGTAAGTTTTTCTTTTGTATGCACCATATTTTCATTTGAAAAATAAAAAGATGTGATGCCATGGGAAGACCGGTGTCTGAGCACAGAGCAACGGGGTGAGCTGGAATCAAGTTTCTATACGTTTTTAATTAAACAGGATCATATGACTCCAGCATGTCCCCTCATCAAGACCGACGTGAACAACGCCGGTCTTGATGAATCTGGGCCTACGTGTCTTGGATGACTTGTCCAAGGTAGGTCCCTGGAGGCTTCTCCCCACTCGGCTCCCCTTTTGTCTTTTCACGTAATCTCGGACAGACTTGATTATGTTAAAGCTCTGTGGATCACTTCCAGGATTCCTTGTTAGAGATTAGAGAGTAAATTCAACCCTGTCGGGCCTAGCAAACCTGAAAGCCTTGGTCTAGTCAGGGACTTCACTGCTGATGACGCTGACCGGACTGGTGGCGGCGAGGGACAGAGGAGTCAGAGAGGCGAGCATAAGGATCTTGTATAATTTTTTACAAATCACATTTATTATACTCTGGGGTCTCGAGACACCAAAGAGCGTAATAAGGGACATTAAATTTGTGGATGATAACTTCTTCAGAAATCAAACTTGCTTGGAAAAGCCACATGAACAGGTGAACTAAAATGTTGCCTGATTTGAAGGTCAATACTAGTGGTCACACCAAATATTGATTTGATTTAGATTTCTCTTTTGTTCACTCACTTTGCATTTTGAAATGTAATAAAAATAAACCAATAAAACTTCTATTTTTGAAAGCATTCTTACTTTGCAGCACTGTTTCAACACCTGCCTAAAACTCTAGCACTACACTGTATATACAGTGGGTATGGAAAGTATTCAGACCCCTTTAAATCTTTCATTCTTTGTTTCATTGCAGCCATTTGGTAAATTCAAAAAAGTTCATTTTTTTCTCATTAATGTACACTCTGCACCCCATCTTGACTGAAAAAAAAACAAACAGATGTAGTAATTTTTGCAAATTTATTAAAAAAGAAAAACTGAAATATCACATGGTTGGTCATAAGTATTCAGACCCTTTGCTCAGTATTGAGTAGAAGCACCCTTTTGAGCTAGTACAGCCATGAGTCTTCTTGGGAATGATGCAACAAGTTTTTCACACCTGGATTTGGGGATCCTCTGCCATTCTTCCTTGCAGATCCTCTCCAGTTCCGTCAGGTTGGATGGTGAACGTTGGTGGACAGCCATTTTCAGGTCTCTCCAGAGATCCTCAATTGGGTTTAGGTCAGGGCTCTGGCTGGGCCAGTCAAGAATGGTCACAGAGTTGTTCTGAAGCCACTCCCTTGTTACTTTAGCTGTGTACTTTGGGTCATTGTCTTGTTGGAAGGTGAACCTCCAGCCAAGTCTGAGGTCTAGAGAACTCTGGAAGAGGTCTTCATCCAGGATATCTCTGTACTTGGCCGCATTCATGTTTTCTTCAATGACAACCAGTCGTCCTGTCCCTGCAGCTGAAAAACACCCCCATAGCATGATGCTGCCACCACCATGTTTCACTGTTGGGATTGTATTGGGCAGGTGATGAGCAGTGCCTGGTTTACTCCACACATACCGCTTAGAATTATCACCAAAAAGGTCTATCTTCAACTCATCAGACCAGAGAATCTTATTTCTCATAGTCTGGAAGTCCTTCATGTGTTTTTTTTAGCAAACTCTATGCAGGCTTTCATATGTCTTGCACTGAGAGGTTTCTGTTGGGCCACTCTGCCATAAAGGCCCAACTGGTGGAGGGCTGCAGTGATAGATGACTATGTGGATCTTTCTCCCATCTCTCTACTGCATCTCTGGAGCTCAGCCACAGTGATCTTGGGGTTCTTCTTTACCTCTCTTACCAAGGCTCTTCTCACATGATTGCTCAGTTTAGCTGGATGGCCATTTCTAGGAAGACTTCTGGTGGTCCCAAACTTCTTCCATTTAAGGATTATGGAGGCCACTGTGCTCTTCGGAACCCTGAGTACTGCAGAAATTCTGTTGTAACCTTGGCCAGATCTGTGCCTTGCCACAATTCTGTCTCTGAGCTCCTTGGCCAGTTCCTTTGACCTCATGATTCTCATTTGGTCTGACATGCACTGTGAGCTGTGAGGTCTTACATAGGCAGGTGTGTGCCTTTCCAAATCAAGTCCTATCAGTTTAATTAAACACAGCTGGACTCCAATGAAAGAGTAGAACCATCTCTAGGAGCATCACAAGGAAATCCACAGCATGTGACTTAAATATGAGTGTCTGATCAAAGGGTCTGAATACTTATGACCATGTGATATTTCAGTTTTTCTTTTTTATAAATTTGCAAACATTTCTGGGTTTTTTTCAGTCAAGACGGGGTGCAGAATGTACACTAATGTGAAAAAAATTAACTTTTTTGAATTTACCAAATAGCTGCATATGAACATGAATTATTATAAAACATGGGCATTACTTTTTTTTCTTAAATCCGTGAATGTAGCTTTATTCACCATTTTCTACTTACTTATTGTATATGCCACTAGAAACATTTAATGTCATCGTGGAAACAAAACTGATACCATTGAAGGCTGAATTATTTAGTGCCCAGCTACAGCAGACAGGAGATGTTTTAGTGACATCATCAATAATTTGGATGTAAAGGGAACAGCAAGTACGCAATATGAACCTTTCGGTCATAGAGACACCGAGCATCAAATGCCACGGTTAACGTGTCTTTTTACGCAAGGGGACAGATTACTTCTCAACAAACTGAAGAGTTGCAAATAATTAATCAGCATCTCTGAGCAGGTGAAGTCAACAGACAACTGCTAAAACAAACACATTGATAAGTCAGGTGCCTCTGCAAAAAAATCACAAAATCATGTTAGACAAAAATACTTAAAAACAAAAAAAATGTATATGGGTAAATAAGAAGATGTGTCATATAAAAATGAGAAACAATATTCTATTTATGAAATAAGGGTCACACAACTGTTTTCTCCACATCCGAGAAAAACGGTCCAATTAATCTGATCAAACCTTGATCATAATTTGTTCAGTGACATAAGTTTTTCTCGAACGTGGAAAGAAAAAAAAAAATTTCTCCACCATCTCCATTCTGTGCGTGAAAATAGGACCATTTCTTTAACAGACTCATAAACATGCTTTTCTGATGATGATCCAACACTAGGATCAAAATAGGACATGTCTCTGATTTTCTTCTGCTGAGCACTCTGTTTGCCTCATTGAACAACATAGGTATAAGTGCAATCCGTGAAAACCAGAGCTAGCACTCGTCTGAGAAAATTGGTCTTGGTCATGAGCCCTGACTAATAAAAACAGGCAGGCACTATTAAGTACAATTTAAATATTCAGGCAGCTCATTAACGATCCCACTCCTTATACTTGTATAAAAACATAAAAGACAATAAACCCCAAGTGGGTGCAATTCTTTCTAACCGCAACAAAAAAGCTATTAGGTGGACTCAGGCTCTTTAGGTGGGCCAATAAGCCGAATAAGTTACTAGCCCAAACTACTATGTGCAAAGTCCTCATTTCCCACTTGGACTTTTTGTGGTGGTGCTCATAGAAGTCTCCATTTTACAATACACAAACAACTCAAGTCTACATCCTACGTTAAATCTCAATACTAAACTCTGGAATCTGAGACATATATTTTGGCATAGTTTACTACCTAAAATTGTAAGTTCTTTCTCTTCAATTTAATGCTGTCATAGCACATGTCAACAGAATGATATGTGAGAAATCAACGGCAACCAGAAGTGATACGATATTTTAGTAATTTACTATATGGCCAAAATGGTTGTCCTCTTCCCACTTGGTTGTCCTCTTCCTACTCGTCTTCCTAAGATACGCTTGTCACAAAGGGGCATAACATCTACAAATCTTGGTCTAAGGCTGTTAATATCTTACGTCGCCAGCAGTAGGGATAAGTTTTACAGAAATGAAACAGTATTAGCGCCAAAAAACGCTCATATTACGGTAGTACAGTAAAAAGGGCTTACACAGCAATTACCGCAAGCATTTATTTTGTAAAACCCTAGATTGTGCTTTCTTAACACGGCCTCCAAAGAGTTCAGCATGTCACAAAAACTTAACCATCAATGGAAAGTCTATTCCATGTACTCCCATCCAACCTGCAAATGACCAATAACCAATGTATTAATTAAATGATGCTGCCTTCCATTACATTACACTGAAATGTACAGTAATTTTTTTGACAGGGTCTTATTCGCACATCCTTCATTTTGGTTAGTTCAAAAAAGTGGTCAAACGTGTTTCCTCAGGAAGACAAAAAGGCCATATCTCATGAAAGCCTTGACCTAAGAAACACAAAAGCTTTAGTGTAATCCCTGTAATCATTATCTGCACTGAACATTCGACTTTATGGCACGAGAAGAGAGGCAGACATCATCGCTTCATCCAAACTCGAGAAATGCACCTACTTACACACATCTGCTGATCCACTAATCAAGAATACACCAGGAGAATGCTGCAGACTGCAATGCAGTCATTTTCTTACAATCTCTGCAATTTTCAATGTTTAAAACCAGGCGAGGCAAAGAAGGAAGGTGAGCTCAGCAAGACAACGTGAAACTGGGAGTGCATAGAGTAACAGAATACATGCAATCGGAAACCATTTGCAATACAACCTTGATGTAAATTGAAAATCTAGTCCATTATTTCTCAAGGATAAGTAGGACATCTGTGAGACATCAGCCAGGAAGGTGATGCAAGATCCAATCAGTAACTTTATGGCCTCACATAAAGCGATGATGGTGTCCTTAGGAGGTTAATATGCACTAATGAGGAATTGCTCTAGAACAAAATGAGGCTTTGAGTGTTTTGACATTTTGACCAAGGTCCAATTATTTTTTTCCGTCGGGCAAAAAAAACAAAATAATCGAAAAGTACTTAACTAAGTTATCTCCTCCTTTTTCATCTTGTATAAAAGGTACAAACTGTTACAAGGAGTATAGATTGGCCAGCTTCCCAAAACATTGAGATGTCACACTGTTAGGATTGCTACCCACATACTGTATGTTAGTGTACAGGTCCTTCTCAAAAAATTAGCATATAGTGTTAAATTTCATTATTTACCATAATGTAATGATTACAATTAAACTTTCATATATTATAGATTCATTATCCACCAACTGAAATTTGTCAGGTCTTTTATTGTTTTAATACTGATGATTTTGGCCTACAACTCCTGATAACCCAAAAAACCTGTCTCAATAAATTAGCATATCAAGAAAAGGTTCTCTAAACGACCTATTACCCTAATCTTCTGAATCAACTAATTAACTCTAAACACATGCAAAAGATACCTGAGGCTTTTAAAAACTCCCTGCCTGGTTCATTACTCAAAACCCCCATCATGGGTAAGACTAGCGACCTGACAGATGTCAAGAAGGCCATCATTGACACCCTCAAGCAAGAGGGTAAGACCCAGAAAGAAATTTCTCAACAAATAGGCTGTTCCCAGAGTGCTGTATCAAGGCACCTCAATGGTAAGTCTGTTGGAAGGAAACAATGTGGCAGAAAACGCTGTACAACGAGAAGAGGTGACCGGACCCTGAGGAAGATTGTGGAGAAGGACCAATTCCAGACCTTGGGGAACCTGAGGAAGCAGTGGACTGAGTCTGGTGTGGAAACATCCAGAGCCACCGTGCACAGGCGTGTGCAGGAAATGGGCTACAGGTGCCGCATTCCCCAGGTAAAGCCACTTTTGAACCATAAACAGCGGCAGAAGCACCTGACCTGGGCTACAGAGAAGCAGCACTGGACTGTTGCTAAGTGGTCCCAAGTACTTTTTTCTGATGAAAGCAAATTTTGCATGTCATTCGGAAATCAAGGTGCCAGAGTCTGGAGGAAGACTGGGGAGAAGGAAATGCCAAAATGCCTGAAGTCCAGTGTCAAGTACCCAGTCAGTGATGGTGTGGGGTGCCATGTCAGCTGCTGGTGTTGGTCCACTGTGTTTCATCAAGGGCAGGGTCAATGCAGCTAGCTATCAGGAGATTTTGGAGCACTTCATGCTTCCTGGCACCTGCTCACAGTGCCAAAACCACTGGTAAATGGTTTACTGACCATGGTATTACTGTGCTCAATTGGCCTGCCAACTCTCCTGACCTGAACCCCATAGAGAATCTGTGGGATATTGTGAAGAGAAAGTTGAGAGATGCAAGACCCAACACTCTGGATGAGCTTAAGGCCGCTATTGAAGCATCCTGGGCCTCCATAACATCTCAGCAGTGTCACAGGCTGATTGCCTCCATGCCACGCCGCATTGAAGCAGTCATTTCTGCCAAAGGATTCCCGACCAAGTATTGAGTACATAACTGAACATTATTATTTGATGGTTTTTTTGTTTGTTATTAAAAAACACTTTTATTTGATTGGACGGTTGAAATATGCTAATTTATTGAGACAGGTTTTTTGGGTTATCAGGAGTTGTAGGCCAAAATCATCAGTATTAAAACAATAAAAGACCTGACAAATTTCAGTTGGTGGATAATGAATCTATAATATATGAAAGTTTAATTGTAATCATTACATTATGGTAAATAATGAAATTTAACACTATATGCTAATTTTTTGAGAAGGACCTGTAAAGATAGCTTCTGCCAAACAATCTCTTCTTCTGCTCACACCACCATAAGACAAGGTTCAACTGAGCATCTCTGTGCTCTCAGTATGAAAAATGGAGTAAGCTGCTGCCACTCACCCCTGGTGGTGGCTTAGGCCCCTTTCACACATCAGTTTTTTGCCGTCAGTCACAATCCGTTGGCTCGACGGATCCGTCAGATTGTGAAAAACTGATGAAACAGAACCTGTTGTTTTCGACGGACCAGACTAGGGGGGCTAGCTAAAGGATCCTAAAAAAAAATCGAAGTATGCTCAGTAAAAAAAAAAGCAGAATCTGTCGCCGGATTCCGTCATTTGACGGCTCAAGCGCCCATAGGCTTCCATTCTAACAAACGACAGACGGCGATGGACATCGCTGTCCATTTTTTCGACGGAGACAATAAACGTTACTTTGTCCGTCGTCTCCGTCCGCCGGATCAACAATTTTCTACAGATCTGGCGAACGACGGATGAAACGTGAGGCCGTCTGTCGCTAATACAAGTCTATGAGAAAAAAAAAACGGATCCGGCGGCATCAGTCACTGGATCCGTTTTTTTCAAAATTCGACGGATTGCGACTGATGGCAAAAAACTGATGTGTGAAAGGGGCCTTAAATCTTTAGACTGCCATTTGTCATTATGGGAGAGTCATGTGCCCCCCATAAACATTACATGTAATGTGTATGGCAGCTTTACAAGAGTTGTCTCACAACTCCGTCTACAAAGCTACCTGCTAAAGCAGCCTGGTGGCTCAGTGGTTACCACAGTAGCATTGTGCACTGGGGTCCTAAGGACAACAAGCTGCAAGGAGTTTGTATGTTCTCGTGTTTGCCTGAGTTTCCTCCCGGTTCTCCGTTTTTTCCCACACTCCAAAGACATACTGATAGTGAACTTAGATTGTATGCCCCAATGGGGACAGTGATAATGATATCTGTAAAGCACTGATGAATTAAAGGCGCTATATAAGTAAAGAGAAAATAAACAAACAGCTTTACGGAAAAGTAGCTCATAGTGGATATTCAAATGTATTCCGAGAAGATGGGTCCGGAGCTTTGTAATATGGCTCACAAAAGGGGTCATGAGTGGCAAACCAACCCCCATTATGTCCATATTTTCCAATAGCCCATATAGATATCTGTGACGTCACCGCTGTGCTCTGCTTTACGGCCGGCACTGACACAGTCAGTGCAGGAAGCTCTGAGCAGCAGCGCGTAACCCTGTGGACGCCGGGGGATGTGACAGACATCAGAATGTGAGTATGTACTGGTGTTTTTTTAACTTTTACAATGGTAACCAGGGTAAATATCGGGTTACTAAGCGCGGCCCTGCGCTTAGTAACCCGATATTTACCCTGGTTACAAGTGAACACATTGCTGGATCGACGTCACACACGCCGATCCAGCGATGACAGCGGGTGATCTAGTGACGAAATAAAGTTCTGGACTTCTAGCTCCGACCAGCAATATCACAGCGGGATCCAGATCGCTGCTGCGTGTCAAACACGAGATCGCTATCCAGGACGCTGCAACGTCACGGATCGTCGTCGTTCTCGCTGCAAAGTCGCTTAGTGTGAAGGTACTTTAACACCACATTGACCTACTGAACCCTTTTAACCCCTTCATGACCCAGCCTATTTTGGCCTTAATGACCTTGCCGTTTTTTGCAATTCTGACCAGTGTCCCTTTATGAGGTAATAACTCAGGAACGCTTCAACGGATCCTAGCGATTCTGAGATCGTTTTTTCGTGACATATTGGGCTTCATGTTAGTGGTAAATTTAGGTCGATAATTTCTGAGTTTATTTGTGAAAAAAATGGAAATTTGGCGAACATTTTGAAAATTTCGCAATTTTCACATTTTGAATTTTTATTCTGTTAAACCAGAGAGTTATGTGACACAAAATAGTTAATAAATAACATTTCCCACATGTCTACTTTACATCAGCACAATTTTGGAAACAAATTTTTTTTTTTGCTAGGAAGTTATAAGGGTTAAAATTTGACCAGTGATTTCTCATTTTTACAACAAAATTTACAAAACCATTTTTTTTAGGGACCACCTCACATTTGAAGTCAGTTTGAAGGTTCTATATGGCTGAAAATACCCAAAAGTGACACCATTCTAAAAACTGCACCCCTCAAGGTGCTCAAAACCACATTCAAGAAGTTTATTAACCCTTCAGGTGTTTCACAGCAGCAGAAGCAACATGGAAGTAAAAAATGAACATTTAACTTTTTAGTCACAAAAATGATCTTTTAGCGAAATTTTTTTTATTTTCCCAAGGGTAAAAGGAGAAACTGGACCACAAACGTTGTTGTCCAATTTGTCCTGAGTACGCTGATACCTCATATGTGGGGGTAAACCACTGTTTGGGCGCACGGCAGGGCTCGGAAGGGAAGGAGCGCCATTTGACTTTTTCAATGAAAAATTGGCTCCAATCTTTAGCGGACACCGTGTCGCGTTTGGAGAGCCCCCGTGTGCCTAAATATTGGAGCTCCCCCACAAGTGACCCCATTTTGGAAACTAGACCCCCCAAGGAACTTATCTAGAAGCATAGTGAGCACTTTAAACCCCCAGGTGCTTCACAAATTGATCCGTAAAAATGAAACGGTACTTTTTTTTCACAAAAAAATTATTTTAGCCTCAATTTTTTCATTTTCACATGGGCAACAGGATAAAATGGATCCTAAAATTTGTTGGACAATTTCTCCTGAGTACACCGATACCTCACATGTGGCGGTAAACCACTGTTTGGGCACATGGTAAGGCTCGGAAGGGAAGGAACGCCATTTGACTTTTTGAATGAAAAATTATCTCCATCGCTAGCGGAGACCATGTCACGTTTGGAGAGCCCCTGTGTGCCTAAACATTGGAGCTCCCCCACAAGTGACCCCATTTTGGAAACTAGACCCCCCAAGGAACTTATCTAGAAGCATAGTGAGCACTTTAAACCCTCAGGTGCTTCACAAATTGATCCGTAAAAATGAAAAAGTACTTTTTTTTCACACAAAATTTCTTTTAGCCTCAATTTTTTCATTTTCACATGGGCAACAGGATAAAATGGATCCTAAAATTTGTTGGGCAATTTCTCCTGAGTACACCGATACCTCATATGTGGGGGTAAACCACTGTTTGGGTGCACGGCAAGGCTCGGAAGGGGAGGCGTGCCATTTGACTTTTTGAATGGAAAATTAGCTCCAATCGTTAGCGGATACCATGTCGCGTTTGGAGAGCCCCTGTGTGCCTAAACATTGGAGCTCCCGCACAAGTGACCCCATTTTGGAAACTAGACCTCCCAAGGAACTAATCTAGATGTGTGGTGAGCACTTTGAACCCCCAAGTGCTTCACAGAAGTTTATAACGCAGAGCCATGAAAATAAAAAATAATTTTTCTTTTCTCAAAAATGATTTTTTAGCCCACAATTTTTTATTTTCCCAAGGGTAACAGGAGAAATTGGACCCCAAAAGTTGTTGTCCAGTTTCTCCTGAGTACGCTGATACCCCATATGTGGGGGTAAACCACTGTTTGGGCACATGCCGGGGCTCGGAAGGGAAGTAGTGACGTTTTGGAATGCAGACTTTGATGGAATGGTCTGCGGGCATCATGTTACGTTTGCAGAGCCCCTGATATGCCTAAACAGTAGAAACCCCCCACAAGTGACCCCATTTTGGAAACTAGACCCCCCAAGGAACTTATCTAGATGTGTGGTGAGCACGTTCAACCCCCAAGTGCTTCACAGAAGTTTACAACGCAGAGCCGTGAAAATAAAAACTAATTTTTCTTTCCTCAAAAAAGATGTTTTAGCAAGCAATTTTTTATTTTCACAAGGGTAACAGGAGAAATTGGACCCCAATATTTGTTGCCCAGTTTGTTGTGAGTACGCTGATACCCTATATGTGGGGGTAAACCACTGTTTGGGCACACGTCAGGGCTCGGAAGGGAAGTAGTGACATTTGAAATGCAGACTTTGATGGAATGGTCTGCGGGCGTCACATTGCATTTGCAGAGCCCCTGATGTGCCTAAACAGTAGAAACACCCCACAAGTGACCCCATTTTGGAAACTAGACCTCCCAAGGAACTTATCTAGATGTGTGATGAGCACGTTCAACCCCCAAGTGCTTCACAGAAGTTTACAACGCAGAGCCGTGAAAATAAAAAATAATTGTTATTTCCTCAAAAATTATGTTTTAGCAAGTAATTTTTTATTTTTGCAAGGGTAACAGGAGAAATTGGACCCCAACAGTTGTTGCCCAGTTTGTCCTGAGTACGCTGGTACCCCAAATGTGGGGGTAAACCACTGTTTGGGCGCACGTCGGGGCTTGGAAGGGAGGGAGCACCATTTGACTTTTTGAACGCAAGATTGGCTGGAATCAATGGTGGCGCCATGTTGCATTTGGAGACCCCTGATGTGCCCAAACAGTGGAAACCCCTAAATTCTAACTTCAACACTAACCCCAACACACCCCTAATCCTAATCCCAACTGTAGCCATAACCCTAATCACAACCCTAACCCCAACACACCCCTAACCACAACCCTAACCCCAACACACCCGTAACCCTAATTCCAACCCTAACCCTAATCCTAACCCTAATCCCAACCCTAATCCCAACCCTAACCACAACTGTAACCCCAACACACCCCTAACCCTATCCGTAACCCTAACCACAAGCCTAATCTTAACCCTATTTCCAACCCTAGCCCTAATTCCAACCCTAACTCTAATTCCAACCCTAACCCTAAGGCTATGTGCCCACGTTGCGGATTCGTGTGAGATTCTTCCGCACGATTTTTGAAAAATCTGCAGGTAAAAGGCACTGCGTTTTACCTGCGGACTTACAGCAGATTTCCAGTGTTTTTTTGTGCGGATTTCACCTGCGGATTCCTATTGAGGAACAGGTGTAAAACGCTGCGGAATCCGCACAAAGAATTGACATGCTGCGGAAAATACAACGCAGCGTTTCTGCACGGAATTTTCCGCACCATGGGCACAGTGGATTTGGTTTTCCATAGGTGTACATGGTACTGTAAACCTGATGGAAAACTGCTACGAATTTGCAGCGGCCAATCCGCTGCGGATCCGCGGCCAATGATCCGCTGCGGATCCGCGGCCAAATCCGCACTGTGCGCACATGCCATAACCCTAACCCTACCCCTACCCCTAACCCTACCCCTAGTTCTAACCCTAGTTGAAATCCTAACCCTAGTGGAAAAAGAAAAAAAAATATTTTCTTTATTTTATTATTGTCCCTACCTATGGGGGTGATAAAGAGGGGGGTTTATTTATTATTTTTTTCATTTTGATCGCTGTGATAGAACCTACCACAGCGATCAAAATGTACTTGTAACGAATCTGCCGGCCGGCAGATTCGGCGGGCGCACTGAGCATGCGCCTGCCATTTTGGAAGATGGCGGCGCCCATGGAGAAGACGGACCGACACCGGGAGCCTCGGTAAGTATAAGGGGGGGGGAGATCGGGGCACGGGGGAGGCGTCGGAGCACGGGGGGGTGACATAGGAGCACGGGGGGAGCGGACAGGAGGACGGGGGAGCAGAGCACAGGACGGAGGGGACTACGGGACAGATCGGTGGCTTGGGGGGGCGATCGGTGGGGTGAGGGGGGTCACTTCAGGGTTTCCAGCCATGGCCGATGATATTGCAGCATCGGCCATGGCTGGATTGTAATATTTCACCAGTTTTTTTAGGTGAAATATTACAAATCGCTCTGATTGGCTGTTGAAAGTGAAACTGCCAATCAGAGCGATCGTAGCCATGGGGGGGGTGAAGCCACCCCCCCCTGGGCTGAAGTACCACTCCCCCTGTCCCTGCAGATCGGGTGAAATTGGAGTTAACCCTTTCACCTGATCTGCAGAGACGCGATCATTCCATGACGCCACATAGGCGTCATGGGTCGGATTGGCACGGGTTTTCATGACGCCTACGTGGCGTCATGGGTCGGGAAGGGGTTAACATCACAAGAGTGAACTTAGGAAACATGCCACTTTGGTTTGAGTGTCTTAATTTGTTTAGCAGTCCAAAGATATGTGCACACTTTGCGGATTTGGCTGCAGATCCGCAGCGGATTTGGCCCTGCGGATCTGCAGCAGTTTTCCATGCGTTGTATTATCACTGATTGTGGAAACTTCACAATAGACCTCAAGCAGCTTGGATTGTCTGTCTCTCCACTCTTCCTCCAGACTCTGGGACCTTGATTTGCAGGGTCTAGTGTGAAGTTTCTACAATCAGTGATGGTTTGGGGTACCATGTCATCTGCTGGTGTAGGTACACTGTGTTTTATGAAGACCAAAGTCAGCACAGCCGTCTATCAGTAAATTTTAGAGCACTTCATGCTTCCCTCTGCCGACAAACTTTTTGGAGATGGAAATTTCATTCTCCAGCAGGACTTGGCACCTGTCCACACTGCCAAAAGTACCAATACCTGGTTTAAAAACAACAGTATCGCTGTGCTTGATTGGCCAGCAAACTCGCCTGGCCTAAACGCCATAGAGAATCTATGGGGTACTGTCAAGAGGAAGATGAGAAACACAAGACCCAACAATGCAGATAAGCTGAAGGCTGTTTACAAAGCAACCTGGGCTTCCATAACACCTCAGCAGTGCCACAGGCTGATCAACTCCATGTCATGCTGCATTGATGCACTAATTGATGCAAAAGGAACCCCAACCAAGTATTGAGTGCATTTACTTAACATACATTTCAGTAGGCCAACATTTCAGATTTTAAAATCATTTTTTCAAGCTGGCGTTAAAAAGTATTCTAATTCACTAAGATTATGACTTTTGGGTTTTCATTGGCTGTAAGCCATAATCATCAACATTAACAGAAATAAAAACACTTGAAATAGATCACTCTGTTTGTAATGACTATATAATATGAGTTTCACTTTTTGTATTGAACAACTGAAATAAATTAAGTTTTTGATTATGTTCTAATTTTGTGAGATGCACCTGTATATTTACACTGTAAAATATAACCAATAAAGTCATATTTTACAATTTAATAATCCCACAATTAATATCAGAAAAGGACATAAAAGGTATTTTTAAAAAGTAATTTTTTTTAAATAATGTAATTTCTCTACTATCATGCTTACATTTCTATATTTATGAAACATCACCAGCGGGGTCTAATTGTGTCTCCAGATAATCTCAAATTGCAAATCATCTGTACAATACAATCAATAGGAGGTATCTTTATCCACATAAAACTTGCTTAGTTTCCAAAGGGAAGGAATATAAAGTCCCATTTACACCAGCCGACTAGAACAGTTAACCCCTTAGTGACAGAGCCAAATTTTTGAAATCTGACCAGTGTCACTTTATATGGTAATAACTCTGGAATTCTTGTACAAATCCCAGGAAAGATATATATCTTGGTACCGTGTTAGCCAATAGATAGAAAAATGTTTAAAATTGAGAGTCCTCAGTGGTTGATACCTTTTAATGGCTAACTGAAAAGATGCCACCTGTCTTATCCATGATTTTTTTTTTCGGTGCTATGTTGTGCATAAATATGTGATTCTTCAGAATTTGTATTAGTCTTTGCCTGATGAAGAGACCTGAGTAGTCTCGAAAGCTTGCAATTTGTTACCATCTTTTCAGTTAGCCATTAAAAGGTATCAACCACTGAGGACTCTCAATTCTAAACATTTTTGTATAAATCCCAGTGATTTTGAGACTGTTTTTTCATGACACATTATATTTTATGATAATGGTAAATATGTTTTGTGTTTATTTATAAAAAATATAAAAAATTTGACAAAAATGCAAAAAAAAAGTGCAATCTTTAAACTTTGAATGATTATCCGTTTAATCCAGATAGACATACCACAGAAAAACATTAATAAATAACATTCTCCTCATATCTGCTTTACATCAGCACCATTTGTAAAATGTTATTTTATTTTGTTTGCATTTTAGGAGGTTTAAAAATGTAGTAGTCATTTTTCATTCTTTCAAGGAAATATACAAAATTAATTTTTTTACGGACCTATCCATGTTTTAAATGACTTTGAGGGTCCCATATATTGGAAGATCCCCAAAAGTGATACCATTTTAAAAACAGCACCCCTTGACATATTGAAAACTGCTGTCAGGTAGTTTATTAACCCTTCAGGTGATTTCCAGGAATGAATGTAAAGTGGCATAACAGAAATGAAAAAGTGTATTTTTACCACCTAAATGTCGCTAACGTTTGAACAGGCCTCTATAGCCGGGAGACTATAGCTGCTATTTCGCCATGAATTGCCATGAGAAACACCAGGACCACATAATCATGATCTCAGAGCGCCAATGGGAATAAAGAGGAAACCCCCACACTCTGTTAACCATTTATATGATGTAATCACTTGACAGCATCTACGGGGTTAAACAGATATGGTCGGTGCCAACTATGATTGTGGCTAATGCAGAAAATTGTCAGCTATAGTGGACAGCCGACAGCTGCGGGATTGTCACCTGTATGGGGATGATAGTCTCTTATATCTCAGGTCAGTAAAAAGGAGGATTGGCAGTCATTAGGGGGTTTCAACGACTGCCGATCGGTTTCATGCAAACAAATCGGCGGTCATTTATTGGTAGGTCCACTTCCATACTCACAGAATTATTGCTAATATGATCGATCTGCATACATAGAATCATTTTCTTGGCAGCACATGTCCTGCTTACACATGGGGATCATGACTTTTAATCAAGCTTAGAAATTATTTTACCCGATGGACTACAATTTCGCTAATTTGTCAGGAGATTGCCAACTTGTTCTTAGGAACGCTTGTTCCCAATTATCAGCTAGTGTAAATCTAACTTAAGTTGTAAGAATCTATGATTTATAAAAAAAAAAAAAGACTGAAATCATTTGGGCTAAACTAGAATTTTTTTTTCAGGTCCCATTAAGGATAGATAACCACTGTTCAGTGTCTCTGTCACTTCGCTACCTCACTAACCTAGACACAGGATACATTATAACTAAAGGTGTTTTCCACCACTTTGATATTGATGGCTTATGATAGGTCATCAATATCAGGTTGGTGGGGGTGCGCAACACCCCCAGTCAGCTGTTTGTACGGTTGGCAGAAACTGCATGTAAACCGTGTACTAAGCAGGACATTGCAACTCTGTCACTCTGTTTAGTGGCTGCTGCAGAGCACTGCAGCTGTTACACACCTATAGCGGGGTATTCCAGGCACTGCTTCCTTCACCTCAGTCTGCTGCTCTCTGTGGTGCTCCACGTCAGGTTTTGCAGGTTGTCCAACGTGTTTCAGTGACATCTTCTCCTAAGATTCTTTAAAGTGCTAAGTCCTCGTTTCTCACGTGCCTTCCTGCTTACTGCACCAACGTCCGTGGTCCGTGTGCCAACCCGTACATAAGGATTCACGTCACCAGGTGAGCCTAAACAGCTTCTAGTATTGGCATGACCAGTGGGGGGTGTTGGATTTTAGATTCCCTTATTTTACAGTATATTATCCATAATGGAACCTCACATCAAAGTGGTGGAAAACCCTGTCAAAAGAAATACTGTCTGCCAAGGGAAGACTAAAGCTGGCCATACACATTAGATAGCTGTCGGCCCAACAAACTCCTGTCTGACCACCATCGCTCCTGATCCCACATTATAATATATCTTGACCCATAATATGTTGTGTATCATGGCCCAGTGTACTGGGTGAGGCTCAGTCATTGTATTATAGAGCTGGAGAATAAAGCAAGAATTCTGAAATGTGGGACTGATAACCGGTACTGCTACACTAAACACATACACATGCATATCCGGCTATGTCAAGTGTGAACGTGTTCTCAGAAGGATGAGAGGAGTACGTTGATGTCAGATTCCTCTGGTGAAGACTTATCTTCTCATCTTGCACAGTCCCGGCAGGTTCCATCTAACGAGTACGGTAAGCTTACATTCTTGTCAAACATTCCAATATCTGGAGAAATAATATTGGATATAAACTGCATTTTACTGATCATGGTCTGCTCTGTCCTGTCACCTTATAACCAACCCCAATCATTGATGCATCAACCAGGACTTGTGTTCTAAAAAGTAGAATGAACCACAGGAAGATGCACTTAAATGGTAACATCTACTATTGCGTTTATGCCTCTTCTGGCAATTTTTTTTTTAGCAAATTAAGACATATGCCATATATGGGCTGCACTTGGCGACTTTTTATACTTTTACCCCTTCTCACGCTGCTTTTCAAAAGGGTGAGTGGAGCTTCACGGAAGGGTCACAAGCCTCCTGACTTTACTATCACTTATTCCAGAAAGTGTTGTAAATTATAGAGTAACTTTTCTTTTCATTAGTTATATCCCAGGGTATCAATTAAACAAAAATCATATGGAAAAAAACCCCTAAAAAGATGTGTATTTATTTATTAATTGCTAAAAAAACTACCTAAAAGGTGACAGGTGATCACCCCCCCATAAAACACACACAGTGAATCTAAAAAAAATAGACCTATAGGTTCCTATTCGATCCTGAAGAATGCCCTGCCTAAAGGCGGAGGTAGGCACCCTAGGGGGATAGCGTTATGGCGCCCCCGCTCATCGATGGCTACCCCTATTTGGCCCTAAATACACCCTGAATTTACTAGATGTCCCGCACCCTTAATAGGGAACCACTAATACTAGACAGAGATCACTCCTATTTCTCAAGGGACCCACTAACTAGACAACCATAAAAACAATCACAGACGGTTTTGTGGCTTGCACGGCCAGTGAGTTAACTGATGTTTAACAATTATGAACCCGTAGTATTGATAAAGTATTAAGGCTCATGAGTATATTTCAACTCAATCCTAAATCATTTTAGACAGTCCTTAAGATGCACTGTGTTCACTTTATATCCTCCATATAAGTCCATTATGACTCCATCCCGCTCTTCGATGAGTCTTTCGGACCCACAACGATCTGATTCAATTAGAACTGTGGATCAACCATAAGTCTGATTGTGTCCATGGACACTGAAGGGCGATGTTAGATAGAAGTACTCATTTGTCCCATGTGCCACCCCTCTTTGCCTCAATGCGTTTCGCCTCTGCGGCTCATCAGGAGGCCCGATCTCATGTGGTGCGTCTTGGTAGACAAATAATATGCATCGTTCTTCAGTGTCCAGGTATATTTTGATCACTGAGATATAACCTATCACAGTGATCAAAATAAAAAAAATAGTAAATGACCCCCCCCCTTATCACCCCCATAGGTAGGGACAATAATAAAAAAAAAGAAAATATTTTTTTTTCTTTTTCCACTAGGGTTAGGGTTAGAACTAGGGTTAGAACTAGGGTTAGGGGTAGGGTTAGGGCATGTGCACAAAAAAAAGAGGGAGAGACTGAGAACTGTTGAGGAAGAGCTTCGTGTGTGTCTTTCCACCATTCCTGCCAGGATATCCCTTTTGTGTTTATCGAAACAGGCCCAGGTTTCACACTGAGTGAGTATAAATACATTTAGAATCTATATTATTAACTATATGTAGAATATGTACTGTTTTAGTGTCATTTTGTGCCATTTTGGTTGGTGGTGTGCCCCGGGATTTTTTAAGTATAAAAAGTGTGCCGCGGCTCAAAAAAGGTTGAAAATCACTGCCCTAGAGTGCCTACCTCCGCAGTTAGGCAGGGCATTCTTCAGGATCGAATAGGGACCTATAGGTCTATTTTTTAGATTCACTGTGTGTGTTTTATGGTGGGTGAGCACCGGTCACCTTTTAGGTAGCTTTTTTTAGCAATTAATAAATAAATATACAGTGGGGCAAAAAAGTATTTAGTCAGTCAGCAATAGTGCAAGTTCCACCACTTAAAAAGATGAGAGGCGTCTGTAATTTACATCATAGGTAGACCTCAACTATGGGAGACAAACTGAGAGAAAAAAATCCAGAAAATCACATTGTCTGTTTTTTTATCATTTTATTTGCATATTCTGGTGGAAAATAAGTATTTGGTCAGAAACAAACAATCAAGATTTCTGGCTCTCACAGACCTGTAACTTCTTCTTTAAGAGTCTCCTCTTTCCTCCACTCATTACCTGTAGTAATGGCACCTGTTTAAACTTGTTATCAGTATAAAAAGACACCTGTGCACACCCTCAAACAGTCTGACTCCAAACTCCACTATGGTGAAGACCAAAGAGCTGTCAAAGGACACCAGAAACAAAATTGTAGCCCTGCACCAGGCTGGGAAGACTGAATCTGCAATAGCCAACCAGCTTGGAGTGAAAAAATCAACAGTGGGAGCAATAATTAGAAAATGGAAGACATTCAAGACCACTGATAATCTCCCTCGATCTGGGGCTCCACGCAAAATCCCACCCCGTGGGGTCAGAATGATCACAAGAACGGTGAGCAAAAATCCCAGAACCACGCGGGGGGACCTAGTGAGTGAACTGCAGAGAGCTGGGACCAATGTAACAAGGCCTACCATAAGTAACACACTACACCACCATGGACTCAGATCCTGCAGTGCCAGACGTGTCCCACTGCTTAAGCCAGTACATGTCCGGGCCCGTCTGAAGTTTGCTAGAGAACATTTGGATGATCCAGAGGAGTTTTGGGAGAATGTCCTATGGTCTGATGAAACCAAACTGGAACTGTTTGGTAGAAACACAACTTGTCGTGTTTGGAGGAAAAAGAATACTGAGTAGCATCCATCAAACACCATACCTACTGTAAAGCATGGTGGTGGAAACATCATGCTTTGGGGCTGTTTCTCTGCAAAGGGGCCAGGACGACTGATCCGGGTACATGAAAGAATGAATGGGGCCATGTATCGTGAGATTTTGAGTGCAAACCTCCTTCCATCAGCAAGGGCATTGAAGATGAAACGTGGCTGGGTCTTTCAACATGACAATGATCCAAAGCACACCGCCAGGGCAACGAAGGAGTGGCTTCGTAAGAAGCATTTCAAGGTCCTGGAGTGGCCTAGCCAGTCTCCAGGTCTCAACCCTATAGAAAACCTTTGGAGGGAGTTGAAAGTCCGTGTTGCCAAGCGAAAAGCCAAAAACATCACTGCTCTAGAGGAGATCTGCATGGAGGAATTGGCCAACATACCAACAACAGTGTGTGGCAACCTTGTGAAGACTTGCAGAAAATGTTTGACCTCTGTCATTGCCAACAAAGGATATATTACAAAGTATTGAGATGAAATTTTGTTTCTGACCAAATACTTATTTTCCACCAGAATATGCAAATAAAATGATAAAAAAACAGACAATGTGATTTTCTGGATTTTTTTTTCTCAGTTTGTCTCCCATAGTTGAGGTCTACCTATGATGTAAATTACAGACGCCTCTCATCTTTTTAAGTGGTGGAACTTGCACTATTGCTGACTGACTAAATACTTTTTTGCCCCACTGTACATCTTTTTAGGGTTTTTTTCCCATATGATTTAAATTATAGAGTAAATCTGAGCCTATGTAGACTTGAATTTTATAGAAAGCAATGCACAAGATTTAGTAACAAGCATGAACCAGGAACCTTTTTTTTTTAAGACTAAAGTATTATGCCCGTCTTAATAAATGTCCTGAAAAGTATGTAATCTATAACTACATCATAATTATATAACAAAAATACATTCAAGTGGGAAGCAGAAGCAGCTTAGCAAATAACAATAGCTCAAGATACCAACGCATTTGACCTTGATCCAGGGTCTCAATCCTACACATACAAGGAATCGCAGCTCTCCACGAATAGTGATTAGAAGTGTTTATTCATCCTTGTCAATGCCATAAATATGGGTAAATTGTCACTCTATTAAGGGCTTGCTCACACCGCCGTATACATCGAACAAGTGCTACCTGATGCTTTATCAGCTTATCAGCTAGCCCTCGGGCCAATGTTATTCAATTAGGCAGTGCTGATGACCGATTTCACTCTGACATCAGGTGCCACTCACCCATTCAAGTCTATGGGAGCGTGGAAAATATTGGATGTCATCTGAGTGCAGTCCGATTTCAGCGGCCTGTCAATCTCCTTTGGGCTGGGGCTCTATGCAAGATTTCGCCTTGTGGCGTAAGGATGAAGTTGTGAAAAGTCAGAAATCAGCCTAGAACTATACGGGAGGACCTGGTCAATGACCTGAAGTGAGCTGGGACCACCATCTCAAACATTACTCTTTAGTAACACACTTCACTATCATGGATTAAAATCCTGCAGGGCATGGAAGGTCCCCTTGCTCATGTCAGCACATGTCCAGGTCGGTTTGAAGTTCGCTAATGACCATCTGGATGATCCAGATGGGAAGTCATGTGGTCAGATGAGACCAAAATTGAACTTTTTGGTACCAACTCCACTCGCCGTGTTTGGAAGAAGAAAAAGAATGAGTACCAGTAGCGTAGCTAATGAGGGGGCAGAGGGGGCCATCGACCCGGGTCCCACGCTCTGAGGGGGCCCACCTGGAGCTACGCTACTGTAACTGTATGGGTGTGTGCACAGTGTGCCGATACAGTTACATTCTGCGGCAGAACAGGGAGAATCGATTCTCCCTGCTCTGCTATCCGGCCGCTATGGGGCCCCTGAGCAGGTGGCGGGGCCCGGTGCCAGCAGTGGGTCCCCCACCTGTCATCGCAGGTTCAGCTGTATCGTCATCCAGCTGATACAGCTGAATGCATTGACGAGAGGAGTGTTACACTCCCTCGTCCATCATCCCCCTGTCAGCGTCTGAGGTCACCGACGCTGACACTGACAGGGGTCGTGATGATGTCACTACCTGGTGCCCGCTGTCCGGAGATGAGTGGGTGCTCGGAGCAGCGGAGGAGCCAGGAAGAAGAGAGGTGAGTATTTATTTTTATGGGGGCTGCCTTATACTACAGAGTCTGCCAATGGGGGGTCTGCCTTATACTACAGTCTGCCTATGGGGCTGCCTTGTGCTATAGTCTGCCTATGGGGGCTCCCTTATGCTATAGAGTCTGCGTATGGGGGCTGCCTTATGCTATAGAGTCTGCCTATGGGCGTGCATTATACTATATGAAGGCCTATGGGGAGTGCATTATACTATATTGAGAACTATCTGATGCATTATACTATGTGGAGGCCTATGGGGAGTGCATTATACTACATTGAGGACTATCTGGTGCATTATACTATATGGAGGCTATCTAGGGGGCCATCATACAGTGTGGAGATTACAGTGAGGGGGGGTCATCTTACAGTGTTGTAGCCATCAGTTTGGGGGCTACTAAGGGGTCAGTATACTGTGTGGGTGGTACTGTACAGTGAGGGGGCATTATACTGTGTATAAGAGAGTATCATGCTGTACAGGGGGAGACTTGGGAAATTATTAAATGTAAAGTGGGCACTTATTGTTATAGGGGAACTCAGGTTACTGTGACTATCAAAGGGGCACACAGAGGGCATTATTACTTTCTAGGCGGCAAAATATGGGCACTGTTTTCTAGGGCACTTGCACCTGCCATTACTATATTATAGAGGGTTGCTTTAGAATGCAGAGAACCACACAGCAGGGGCAGTAATAGGGTCACATACAGCAGCAGCGGTTCAGTATTGGGATATCAGCAGGATGAGGAGTTTGTGCAGGTTGGGAATAGATGGTGATGGCTGGAATATGAGAAGTAAAATATGTCTTTGTTGTATTCTCTGCAGCCAAGTCGTGGCTGGAAGAAGTGGTCATGTTGGACTGGGCCAGATGGAAAAGACGGGAAAAATGAACTATTCCATCAGAAAGAACATCAGCAGTAAGTCATTATCTGTAACTGTGCTGTAATCTCTTATATGTTCTGTAAGACTGGTATCTACCACTGGCAGTAATATCAGTGTTGGTCTTTACATAGAGATTATTTTCAATAGCAGTGCGGTCATCTTTTGAGGTCCTCCTCCACTATTAGGGTGCGTCACCGAGTTGTAATCAAGGTTACCTGGTTAGGGCCCACTCAGAAGCTTCGCCCCCCTGAACCAAAACCCTAGCTATGCCTCTGATGAGTAAAATCCCAACCGTGAAACATGGTAGGGGAAACATATTTTGGGGGTGCTTTTCTGCAAAGGGGACAGGACAACTGCACCGTATTGAAGGGAGGATGGATGGGATGTGTCGCGAGATTTTGGCCAACAACCTCCTTCCCTCAGTAAGAGCATTGAAGATGGTATGTGGCTGGGTCTTCCAGCATGACTATGACCTGAAACACATGGCCATGGCAAGTAAGGAGAGGCTCCGTAAGAAACATTTCAAGGTTCTGGAGTGGCCTATCCAGTCTACAGATCTGAACCCAGTAGAAAATCTTTGGAAGGAGCCAAAACTCAATGTTGCCCAGCGACTGCCTTGAAACCTGAGAGATTTGGAGAAGATCTGTATGGAGAAGTGGGCCAAAATCCCTGCTGCAGTGTGTGCCAACATGGTCAAGAACTATAGGAAACATCTAACCTCTGTAATTGCAAACAAAGGTTTCTGTACCAAATATAAAGCTGTTTTTCTATTGTATCAATTACTTACTTTATTCAAAAAAATGTAAATTATGTAAAAATCATACAATGTGATTTTCTGGATTTTTTTTTTTTTTAAGATTCTGCCTCTCACAGTTGAAGTGTTCCTACAATAAAAATTACAGACCTCTCCATTCTTTGTTGGTGGGAAAACTTGCAAAATCGGCAGTGTATCAAATACTTATTTTCCCCACTGATATATACAGTGGGGCAAAAAAGCATTTAGTCAGTCAGCACTAGTGCAAGTTCCACCACTTAAAAAGATGAGAGGCGTCTGTAATTTACATCATAGGTAGACCTCAACTATGGGAGACAAACTGAGAAAAAAAAACTAGAAAATCACATTGTCTGTTTTTTTAACATTTTATTTGCATTTTATGGTGGAAAATAAGTATTTGGTCAGAAACAAACAATCAAGATTTCTGGCTCTCACAGACCTGTAACTTCTTCTTTAAGAGTCTCCTCTTTCCTCCACTCATTACCTGTAGTAATGGCACCTGTTTCAACTTGTTATCAGTATAAAAAGACCCCTGTGCACACCCTCAAACAGGCTGACTCCAAACTCCACTATGGTGAAGACCAAAGAGCTGTCAAAGGACACCAGAAACAAAATAGTAGCCCTGCACCAGGCTGGGAAGACTGAATCTGCAATAGCCAACCAGCTTGGAGTGAAGAAATCAACAGTGGGAGCAATAATTAGAAAATGGAAGACATACAAGACCACTGATAATCTCCCTCGATCTGGGGCTCCACGCAAAATCCCACCCCGTGGGGTCAGAATGATCACAAGAACGGTGAGCAAAAATCCCAGAACCACGCGGGGGGACCTAGTGAATGAACTGCAGAGAGCTGGGACCAATGTAACAAGGCCTACCATAAGTAACACGCTACGCCACCATGGACTCAGATCCTGCAGTGCCAGACGTGTCCCACTGCTTAAGCCAGTACATGTCCGGGCCCGTCTGAAGTTTGCTAGAGAGCATTTGGATGATCCAGAGGAGTTTTGGGAGAATGTCCTACGGTCTGATGAAACCAAACTGGAACTGTTTGGTAGAAACACAACTTGTCGTGTTTGGAGGAAAAAGAATACTGAGTAGCATCCATCAAACACCATACCTACTGTAAAGCATGGTGGTGGAAACATCATGCTTTGGGGCTGTTTCTCTGCAAAGGGGCCAGGACGACTGATCCGGGTACATGAAAGAATGAATGGGGCCAAGTATCGTGAGATTTTGAGTGCAAACCTCCTTCCATCAGCAAGGGCATTGAAGATGAAACGTGGCTGGGTCTTTCAACATGACAATGATCCAAAGCACACCGCCAGGGCAACGAAGGAGTGGCTTCGTAAGAAGCATTTCAAGGTCCTGGAGTGGCCTAGCCAGTCTCCAGATCTCAACCCTATAGAAAACCTTTGGAGGGAGTTGAAAGTCCGTGTTGCCAAGCGAAAAGCCAAAAACATCACTGTTCTAGAGGAGATCTGCATGGAGGAATGGGCCAACATACCAACAACAGTGTGTGGCAACCTTGTGAAGACTTGCAGAAAACGTTTGACCTCTGTCATTGCCAACAAAGGATATATTACAAAGTATTGAGATGAAATTTTGTTTCTGACCAAATACTTATTTTCCACCATAAAATGCAAATAAAATGTTAAAAAAACAGACAATGTGATTTTCTAGTTTTTTTTTTCTCAGTTTGTCTCCCATAGTTGAGGTCTACCTATGATGTAAATTACAGATGCCTCTCATCTTTTTAAGTAGTGGAACTTGCACTATTGCTGACTGACTAAATACTTTTTTGCCCCACTGTATATACAGAAAGTACAGCCACAGTGGCCAACTCTCTCTCATAGTACTTTTACTAAATTTATCCTGTGCATGTAGTTTATTGGTTAGAAAGTAAAGAAAGGAACATACAGTCATGGCCGAAAGTGTTGTCACCCTTGAAATTGTTCCAGAAAATTAAGTATTTCTCTCAGAAAATTATTGCAATTACAAATGTTTTATTATACATGTTTATTTCCTTTGTGTGTATTGGAACAACACTAAAAATCAGATAAAGGCAAATTGGACGTAATTTCACGCAGAACCCTAAAAATTGGCAGGACAAAATTGTTGGTACCCTCAACTTAATATTTGGTTGCACACCCTTTGGAATAAATAACTGCAATCGTTTCCTAAAACCATCAAGTTTCTTACACCTCTCAACTGGAATTTTGGACCACTCTTCTTCTGCAAATTGCTCCACGTCTCTCATACTGAAAGGATGCCTTCTCCCAACAGCAGTTTTAAGATCTCTCCAAAGGTGTTCAATGGGATTTAGATCAGGATGCATTTCTGGCCACTTCAGAACTTTCCAGAGCTTTGTTTCTATCCATTTCTGCGTGCTTCTTGAAGTATGATTGTGATCACTGTTCTGCTGGAAGACCCATGACCCAGGACACTACATTGCAACCAAAAATCCTTGGGTAATCCTCAAATTTCACAGTGCCATAGGCAGCAAAAGAACTCCAAAACATCTCTGAACCTCCACCATGTTTGACTGTAGGTACTGTGTTATTTTCCTTATAGGCCTCATCCCATTTTTGGTAAAAAGTAGAATGATATGCTTCACCAAAAAGCTCTATCTTGGTCTCATCTGTCCACAAGATGCTTTCCCATAAGGATTTTGACTTATGCACATTTTTGCAAACTGCAGTCTAGCTTTATATGCCTCTGTGTCAGCAGTGGGGTCTTCCTGGGTCTACTGCTATAGCGTTTCATTTCATTCAAATATCGACGGATAGTTTGCGCTGACAATGAGGCACCCTGAGCCTGCAGGACAGCTTGAATTTCTTTGGCACTTGATTGTGCTGCTAATCCACCATCCGGACTAACCTTTCATAAATTTTCTCTGCTGTCCAGATCCAGGGGGATTAGTTACAGTGCCATGGGTTGTAAACTTCTTGATTATGTAGCTCAAGCTGTAAAAGGAACATCAAGATCTCTGGAGATGGACTTGTAACCTTGAGATCTTGCCATCAGACAGTTCGCTTCTTCCCTTTCTGCTCACCATACTTAGTGTGGCACACAGACACACAATGCATAGAATCTACTTCTCCCCTTTTTATCAGGTTTTAGGTAGATTTTCATATTGTCCACACCTATTACTTGCCACACATGAGTTTGAATGAGTATCACATGCTTGAAATCAAGTTGTTTACCCACAATTTTGGAAAGGTGCCAACAATTTTGCCAGGCCCATTTTTGGGGTTTTGTGTGAAATGATGTCCAATTTGCCTTTTATTCTCTTTTTCACATAAAGGAAATAAATGTGTGTATAACAAAACATGTGTAATTGCAATAATTTTCTGGGAGAATTACTTAATTCTCTAGAACACTTTCAAGGGTGCCAACACTTTTGGCCAAGACTGTATATGGCTGCTATAGGCAACTACACCACTTTTTAGGGCCTAATGTTTCTTAGGTACCCATTAAACCTTAAAAGGGATATTCTGTTAATACATTTTAACCTGTAGGCTTCCAAAGAATAAAAACCATGGTTAACTTGCTGACCCCTGATAAAGCTTTGGCTCTTTGCCCCTGATGAGTGTTATCCACAAGTTGCAGCAGCAATGTAATGAATGAATACAGTGCACATGACTTCTTCAGCCAATCACTGAACATAGCGTCTAATGCCATCTACATCGGCATTACTGCTGATCCAGTGATTGGCTACCGCAGTCACGAGCACCGTTTTCGTGATATCACCATTGCAGCCTAAAATCACCGAGAATAGAGGCAGACAATCAAGGTTGGAGCAGGGGCCGGTGAGTTAACCTCTTTTTGTTATATTTAAAGGGGCTGGACACTTTTTACAAGTCCCTTTCATGTGTCCTAACTGCCATGGATAAGCTCTTCACTAAATACTTTTGCTTTCACAAATCCTTCTGTAATCTGAGCAGCTCTTTTGGTCACATAACCTCTGGCTAAGAATCCTCTGACTTCTTGTGATGTCACATCAAAATCTCCCAGAATTCAGGGCTCTGGAAACTAATGGGTGGCCAGGCTTGTTGCATGGGTGGGCTCCATTCAGCAGAGCTCACGCTGCTCCATCAGACATCTCACCTCTGTATATATGCTGCTATATTCCCTCTATAATATACTGTACATACATTCATATCTCTTTTCCCACCCATTTATTTATTTTACTGGTTTATACAGCGATATTATTTTCCACATCATAGAAACCATCATCACTGTCTCCACTGGGGCTCATGATCTAAATTCCCTTTCAGGATATCTATGGTGTGATGGAAACTCGTAATATCTGAAGGAAACACAAGCAAACATGGTGAAAACATACAAACCCAGGACCTCAATGGTGCAAGGTCTAACCACACCATTGTGCTGTCCCTATACACCTATCCTTCCAGTAGATGGATGGGTGCGTACCAGAGTGGGTTAGGGGATAATCTTTATTGGTGTTCTAGTGCTTTGTGCATTACTTCTAATCACTGTAAGGGTGCGTGTCCACTGTCCGGATTGACGGCGCTTTGGACGGAGCGGAAAACCCGCTCTGCCGAAAGCGCCGCCCCCTTCTGTAGGCGCGGTAATTCCAGATGTGTTCATTGCACACATCCGGAATCGCCGCACGCTATACATAGGACCCTGTTATTTACCTTGCGGCGACGGAGCCTCGCCGCAAGGTACACAGACATGCTGCATTCTAAAAACACGTGCCACATGTCCGTAAATGCAGGGCCGCCGGATGCGTGTTTGCACGCATACTGGAGATGGGATTTCATAAAATCCCCTCCACTATGCTGTAACATCTGGACGTTGTGGATTGAACGCTGCGGCTGTACGCAACGCTCAATCTGCAGCTAATTCGGATGTAATCCGGCCCGTGGACACATTTCCTTACAGTTTTCCTTGACTGGATGTAATGTGGGAACTGTGTGTGACACAGAGGGATGAGTGTCTGGGGTTTAGGTGGAGGTACAGATTTGTGCTCACTGCTGGCTTGCAGCCCAGCACAAGAGTTGATGGAAAATGTACTCAGAAGGGAGCAGAGGAATCTGAAGAGGAAGTGATGGCTGTGATGCTAGGGCACAGAAAGTGAAGCAAAAAGGTACAAAAAAACCCCATGAAACTGGCAGGAAAGCTATATGGATTTCTGTAGGGGCATTATCTTTGAGCATTTAAGGCAAAACAGTAACTTAACAAGGGTAGTGGACAACATCTTTAACTCTTCAAAACTAAGAAAAAAAAAGGAAAACAGTTTAAGATCCTGAATTCCAAACTGCTGTCCACGTTAATAAATGTAGTATGCAAAAGTGATCTTAGGACAGCTGTATCCACTACACTCACAGCTGGTGGCACGTATTCAGCCACACCAGAAGTCCAAACACAGCATGATAGGTTGTAAATGGTAACAACGATGTAGTCCGGAATCAGAAGGAATTATTCCAGCTTCCTATGGTTAGATGTAGAAGAGAACTTTCACTTGGGTTTGAAGCCTCAAAGTTCAGACATCACAACAGGTCTAGCTTTAGATTCTGTGCGCCCAAATACTACATGATCTGTACAAAAGAAATGAATGGATGCAACGTAAAAAAATATGTTACTATATACCATGAAATTAATGTTATGCAATTACTATGTTGGGTATCCAGGAAAAAAAGGCTTAGGTTACCCAATAAAAATCTAATGTGCTCTATCCCATTACTAAATGACACCAGGATGAAAAGGAAAACTGGCCTACCTTCAAATATAACATTGCTTGGTAACCTAATCCACAAAAAAAATGACTGTTAATCTTATTTGTCTACCATTAGGAATCATATGATGACCAAAGTGTATTCAATAAAGGAAGTCTGTCAGCGCAAAATGACTGTTCAAAACAAGCACCCTTGCGGTAGCCGCTTACTTCTTTTCCATCTATCTTCTTCCTTCTCTGGTTCTATAAAGCTAGCGCTGACAATCAAGCATGAATGGGGTATAGATAGATGAAAAATAAGTGCGTGGGAAGGTGCATTGTTCGGTTTGGCAATGCCAAGGGCGCACGGAGTGCCTGTGTTTGGTGTGACCAGTCTCATTTTAACTTTTCCCAACTATAAGCAATAGTCCTAGTAATGTTCTTCACATAACTTGCTTCTTCTGGTAGATAAGGGAATGTACAGCTAAAGCACACGGTTATTATAAGCTTCTCCGAGACTTTCCACAGCAACTTAAAGTAAACCGTGGTTGCAACACATGAACCACTCCTTATGGGTTTAGCCATAAACATATCAATAATCTCTATTGTAGCTGAAACATGGATTAAATTCCCCAAATAACCAATCAGAAAGACGCAAGTACAATGGACTTCAGGGAGGCGGCCCTTAGCCTGTTCGGACAAATCTTAATTCCGGCGACAGTAACATGTCGTTCCCTGGGGGTCAGGTCAGATCTCCGCAAGAGGCAAGATGGTAACTTTACCTCAAGGCAGACGTGATCCGCGGTGCCCCCGTGATACATGCCCTGTGCCCCCTGTGACACATGCCCCGTATGTCCACTCCCTTGGTTACGCACCTGCCTATGAGTCTGCCAAGTTCAGGCCTAGAGACCCGCAGCTGCTCTGTGCATCACGGGCCATGAAACCGCGTGAATCCAGCCATAACTAGAAATTTTCTGGATGTTAGACTTTTCTGGCTATTCATTGTAACAAATCTCTTGACAGGAGCGGACTGGACACAGATGCTGAAGTGTTTTATGACTTCCCGTACAATAACTGACAAAAGGTACAAAGGACAATTTGTCAAATGCCACATAGTACAGCAAGGTAGGTTATCCACTGTGGGATAGAACAGGGTTATATTCCCGATATCTTCCATTGACTTTGAGAAGACAGCTATATTATGAGGGTCTTCGTTTGTCCTTGTGCTGCGGCACTTCCCTGCTTCACTATTGTTTAGATACGTAGCTAACAATATTGTAGACAGAGAGCGCAGCACGTCACAAAGAGCAGCTATGTTGTGTCTTGCACCTGTCAAACACCATCCTGGTAATACACACAGCTGACACATGCTGCCTAAGTCAGATTTCATACTGTGCATTGTAGGGAAGACTTCTGTTTAAAATCAGACAAAACAGTCACCGATACTTAGTATTGTAACTTGAAAATGTCAAGGGCATCCATATATATCCTGCAGTCTAAAGCGGCACTATTTGCTTTTATATTTGTTATATTGTTATATCATTTCTTTTAGGTCTTTGGCCGAGTTAGGAACCTGTTATGTCCCCAAAGGCTATCAATCTGCAGATATAAGGTCAATCTGCCTGTTAATAGTATTAAAGCTCGCTCCCACTTTCGATTAAATAGGATGAATGCAATCCGATGAAAAATCGGTTTGCATTTGGACCAATGTTATTCTATGATTGTGTGTTCATCTGCGATTTTTTTTTTCCATTACGTATAAGATCATGATCGGACTAGAAAAAAAAAATCACAGCATGCTGCGATTGTACTTGGAAATCGGATCGCATTCGCCAATAGATGTCAATGGGTGTGATTTAAAAAAAAAATCAGCTGATTTTTACACACCTATGTCATTTGAAAAGTTGGCAATTATTCTGCCATGTACAGTAAAATCACAGCGTGACCCGACAAGATAGAATATATAGATATAAAGTAGATATAAAGATGTCAGTGACACATATAATTAGTACAATTTGTGCAAAGCTTACTGTACATGTATCTTCTTACTTAATAAATTATTTTCCAAAAAAAATGGCATGGGATCCCTTAACATTATATTAACCAGCAGAAGGAAAGCAGACAGCTGGGGGCAGAAGTTTATGGATATTGGTCCCCTCCCAGACTAAAAACATCATCTCTCAGCCACGCCAGAAAAGGCGCATCTACAAGATGCGCCAATTCTGGCACTTAGCCTCGTTCTTCCCACTTGTCCTGGTGCAGTGGCAAGTTGGGTGATAGTTGGGGGGGGGGTTGATGCATTGTATTGTCAGGTGACATCAAGCCCAGAGGTTAGTAATGGAGAAACCCTCTTAACTAACCCCATAGTCATATTGTGTGAAAACACACAACCCCAGAATAAAGTCCTTTAATTGAAATAAAAATTCCTTTACTGAATCTACGTTTACCAAAAACACGTATATTCATGTCAACGCCGATTCCACTGAGCCCAATGTCTCCTGTAACAGAATTAAAATAATAAACAACCATATTCCTCACCAGTCCGCCGAGAAGATAATAATCCATTTGTTTCACGAGGTGTCTAGCTCTGCTACATCTAGATGGCAGGCTGGACTGTTGCATCCATCCAGCAGAGACACTGAGCTGCGTGTGCCTCACGGTGAACTCAGTTCAACTCACTGACGTCGGCACGAGAGCCGTGGAAAAAGTTCTTACGGCGCTCGCGCTGAAGTCAGTGAGTTTAACTGAGTTCATTTTCTGTGAACTCCCAGGACCTTCCTGACAGCACCACGAGCATGAGAACTTTCTCACGCTTGCGGTGACGTCAGCGAAGTGAATGGAGTTCACCGCGAGGTACTGAGGTGAGCAAGCATGATCTGCTGAATGGCAGGCTGTATAGTCAAATCATGCAACAATGCAGCCTGCCATCTAGATATAGCAGAGCTAGACGCGTCATGGGACAAATTAATTATTATCTTCTTGGAGGACAGGTGAGGTATATGGTTGCTCATTATTTTAATCTTGTTACAGGAGACATTGGCTTCAGTGGATTGGGCATTGACGTGAGTATACGTCCTTTTGGTAAATGTAAATTCACTAAAGCAGTCTGTCATTATTTCAAATAAATGACTTTATTCAGGGTGTGTGTATTTTGTTATAATATCACTATGGGGTTAGTAATGGGGTGTTTTATAGATGCACTCATTACTGAAATGAATTTATTTATAAAAAAAAACTGGTACAGTAAGTTACACGCACAAAGCACTGATTGTATCTCACACACATATTTATATCTATCTTTTTGTATCTATCTCTATCTAATCTCTCTCTCTCTCTATATATATAATATATATATATATATATATATATATATATATATACACACACACACACACACACACACACACACACACACACACACACACACACACACAGTATATATGAAGAATATTTCCTTTGAAAACTGTGTAAATTATATAGAGAATTGCTTTATGTAAAAGCTCATGTTAAAAATCGCATTGCAATCGTCTCGCATTTGCATGTAAATAGGATGCTAGGTGTTACAAATCGGATTGTACTGGCATCACAAATGCATGAAATGTGCATGATACTCGTACGACTTTTCAGGAACAAAATCTGACTGATTTTAAAAACGCTAGTGTGTCTCCGGCCTAACAATGCTGTCCAGCCATATAACTGAAAGCAAAAAATTTACTTTATTCCTACTGGGAGCTGCCGGCTTTCAGTCATAGAAGCATGCACAAAACGGTTCTAAACACACCGACAATTTGACAGCTTGCTCTGCACAGAAACTCTGTGGAGCAAGCTGTCAATCAAAGTGCCAGGACGTGCTTACAGTCGCCGATCACTGTGTACCGTGCGATGACTGAAAACCTCAACACCGTGCAGATAAAAAAATTGTCCATTTTCCTGGATTAAAAAAACAAAGATTTTTCATATGCTGACTGAACCTAACTTTAGGCTGGGGGCTGGATCATGACAACCATGTTTTCAGTCATAGTGCTGTCTGTAGCATAATGGACTGCACACAGACGACACAATGATCAATATTAATTACGGTAATAACCACACGTAAACAACCAATTTTTTCCCCAATGGTCATGTAGAAATAAATTGTAGCATGCTCTGTTGGCGTCCTATCCAGGGCTGAGACAGTCCTAGGTCCATAGCAGGCAGCTGCTGCTCCCTTCCGCAACGCAACAAGTCAATGGGGCCATGTTTGTAATTTGCAGACGTGTCTATCTGACGTTCCTCTGAACCTGGCATTAATCACATATCTGTAGACATTTTGCATTTGCAAATAAAGACCGCTTTTCATTTATACGTCATCCACTTTTCTTGTATGCAAATAAAATTGGATTACGGCTTCCCAAGCTCTTTTTCAGCAACCAGTTTGCCGTTTTTTTTCATTGACCCATTCACTTGAACAACCAAGTCCTGTCTGCAAAAAGGACCAGGGCAGAACATCTGTTTTGTATGTGAACCATCAGTCGAAAAAAAAAAACAATAGCACCACAGAATATGTTCATTTGTAATACAAGGTAAAAAACTAATAGCGCACAAACACTGAGGTTAGAGAGGTTAAGGGTTCGTGAAAGGAGATATCCATTGCTAAGACAACCCCTTCTCAATCACCGCGTTCCCATGTTCCAAAATAATAACACCTATGCTCACCTCCAGTGTTGTTCTGGCAGTGTTTGCACTGGCTCTCCCGGGACTCGCGTGACATTTTATGTCATGTAATCCCTGCAGCCAATCAGCAGCCACTTAACCCTCCCCTCCTTCAGACATAACTGCCACTGCTCTCTCACTTCCTCCAGATGTCTGATTTGTCCGGAAGAGGGGAGAGTGACGTGGCCACTGATTGTCCGCAAGAACCGCATGACATAAAGCCACGCAAGCCCTGGGAGAGCGAGTGCTGACACTGCTGGAATGGCACATTCTGTAATGGAGGAAACATGGTGACTTACATTCCCCTCCCATGCCTGCTCCATGCAAGCGGTGTCGGCACTCGCGGTCCAGGGGCTCATGTGAGGCTGCTATGTCATGTGACCCCTGCGCCCAATCAGTGATAGCGTCACTGTCCCGACCTTCAGACGGACAAGTACCGTAATCAAGAGGCAGTGACAGCTGCGGCTGACTGCTCACTTGCTGTTAATTCAGAGTGAGAAGGGCTTGTCAGAGTAATGGACAACCCCTTTAACATAGGGAACAAAACTGTATTTAGATTTGTAAATGGTTAATAGCTGCTGTTGTAAAAAAACAAACAAACAAAAAAAACTTACAGATGAAAAGTGAGAAAAAAAATAATCCGAGTTTTCTGGATGAAACTGACAATTGTTTTATATGGTTGTGTGAACTTAGGGTACCGTTACACTAAACGATTTACCAACGATCACGACTAGCGATACGACCTGGCCGTGATCGTTGGTAAGTCGTTGTGTGGTCGCTGGGGAGCTGTCACACAGACAGCTCTCCAGCGACCAACGATGCCGAAGTCCCCGGGTAACCAAGGTAAACATCGGGTTACTAAGCCCAGGGCCGCACTTAGTAACCCGATGTTTACCCTGGTTACCATTGTAAATGTAAAAAAACCCCAAAACATTACATACTCACATTCCGGTGTCTGTCACGTCCCTCGCCGTCAGCTTCCCGCACTGACTGTGTCAGTGCCGGCCTGGTTTTAGCTTAGAAATACTGAGGTAAAATACTGACCAAATGCTGATAACGTGAGCGTGGCCTTAATATGCTTATTGTCATTGGCACTCTTCTAAACAGTGGGTTTCGCCAGATTTACTATAATTTCTTGGACATTATAGGGAACCTGTCACCCCCCTCAGGCGTTTGTAACTAAAAGAGCCACCTTGTGCAGCACAAATGCTGCATTCTGACAAGCTGGCTCTTTTAGTTATGATGCCTTCACACGCTGAAATAAATGTTTATAAAATGTGCCCCCTCATACCGTGAAACCGTCCGGGAGGCGGATCTTTCCTTCCTTATCAGACGCAGCACAGCCATCACTCCGGAGCTGTGCGTGCCGGACGCCGCCTCCTCTTGCAGCATTATCGTCCCCGGCGCCTGCGCATTAAGTTTTTTTGGGCATGCTCAGTTGCGCTGCCCTTCGTACTTACTTACAGCGCAGGCGCCGGGGACGATAATGCTGCAAGAGGCGGCGCCCGGCGCGCACAGCTCCGGAGCGATGGCCGTGCTGGGTATGATAAGGAAGGAAAGACCCGCCTCCCGGACGGTTTCACGGTATGAGGGGGCACATTTTAGAAACAATTACTTCAGCGTGTGCAGGCATCATAACTAAAAGAGCCACCTTATCAGAATGCAGCATTTGTGCTGCACAAGGTGGCTCTGCTGGGTTCACATTGCGTTAATGGCAATCCGCTGACGGCATCCGTTACATAGCGGCACTAACGCTATGTAACGGATGCGTTAGTGCACCCATTGACTGCCATTATGTAGCGCATCGCTAACGCATGTCATAATCGGCATGCGTTAGCGATGTGCCGTCATTCTGTGACGGACCTTCAGACGCGGTCTGCAGCGTTTTCGGGTCCGTCACCACTAGCACAGATGAAGCATCTGTGCTAGCGCGATCGCATAACGCGATCTTTTTCGGCACTTGCGTTAACGCAGTCCGTTTAACGCATGCGTTGAACGGACTGCACTAACGCAATGTGAACCTAGCCTTAGTTACAAACGCCTGAGGGGGGTGACAGATTCCCTTTAATGTAAATTACAGCAGAAATCTCTTTTTGTGGCAAAGATGCACCTTATGTATTAACAAGCATTTGCCTATGGAGAATCCTGTTCCAGCAAATTTATTTTTAAGGCTACTTTCACTCATCAGGTTTTTAGCGTCAGGCTCAAACCGGCTAATTTTCAAAAAACCGGAACCGGCGAATGTTGCCGCCGGATCCGTTTTTTCCCCATAGACTTGTATTAGTGCCAGATTGTGCCTGATGACCTTGCGTTTCGTCCGGTTTTCGCCGGATCCGGCAAATCTGCCGTTTCCGGTTTCTTGAAAAAATGTCCATAACAACGTTTTTTGTCTCCGGCTAGAATGGAAGTCTATGGGAGCCGAAAGGTTCCGGATCCGGAAAATGACGGATTCCGGCGCCAGATTCCGGTTTTTTAAACTGAGCATGCTCCAAAATTTTTTATCCAATAATTTAGATATGCTAGCCTGGATCCGTCGAAAAAACGGATCCGTCGCATAATTTTTTCACAATCTGCGCCGGATCCGGTTTTTCCAACATTCCCCGGATTATGCCTGATGCAAAAAACCTGATGTGTGAAAGTAGCCTAAAACAGGCAGGTGAAAAATTCACCCTATTATTATTATTATGCAAATGATGTTTATGTAAAAGTCGGTTCTGGTTATGGTGCAGAATTGCACATGGCTGGTTCTGTGTGTGGAGCCCGGAGGCGGTCACATAGGTGCCATGTTGTGCTTGGCATGTCTTGTGTGCGGTGCTCAGCAGCTGGGCTCTAGATCATAGTGTCGCCTAGTGGAACACACTGCATCTGCCCTTTTAATAAATAAGGAGACCAAGTGCATAAATGACAATTGGATGTTCCGGGCTCCCGGCTGACAGCAGGTGCTCACATTCGGATGCTTACAATATGTAACGCCTTATTGCACTTGAAAAGCTAAACCCCATGATATAATAGTACACCCCGGCATCGCTACAGCAGACCAAGCCCTGTAATGTGTATATGGTATCTGCACGCCACATTGATAATGTCTAACCCATACATAATACTTGGCCCAGCGATCTAGTGGACAACAGTACAATAAATATCGCTCACATATTCTGTAGCGCTGACCGATCACGAATGAATTTAAGAATAAAAATGAATAACATAATACAGATTATTAAGACCACCTTCATTTAGAGGTCGAGGGAGGTTTAGCCGTAGAGTTAGGCACCATGCACACTCCATGTGCTGCGGTTTGCTGCCTCCGTATGGCGACGCAGTACGTAGACTACTCCCCTCGAATCAATGCTAAGAGGGGAAATGCCTGAATAAAAAAGCATCCGACTTAGATGCTGGAATTGTTATTTCAGACAGTTTTTGCAAAAATCAACACATGAAAATAGAGGCGGTACGGTAGGGCCCCATAGACTTCTATGGATTTTTTTAAAAGCAGAGTTATAATACTACCCCACTGCAGATTATCAATGCATTTAACGTCCGAGTTACTTATAGTTTATTCCTAGAATATATATTCTCACCTGAAATCAGCTCCCCAAACACAGACTTCATTTGGGGCTTGTGCAGGTCCAAAAAAAATCTAATCTTAATGGGGGTTTTGACAACTAGACAACAGTCCAGTTATCAATAACCAAAGGGTGCTGGATAAAGTAAAAACTAAATCTATATTTACTTCCCAGAATCGTACTCGTCCTGTCTTAGACCTGTGCCCCCCGCGATGGTCTCGGGCATAAATATTGTCAAGGGACCGCTGCAGTCAATCAGCAGCAATAATGTCAATATTTCTGTGGGAGCGGAAAAAAAGTATTACTTCCACTCGGAAGTAGTCACATGACATTATATATGTTTGTGGAGTGTCGAGTGAAACAGGGCTAAGAACGTACAGTAGCATCGGAGTATAGATTTTTATTTTACATTATCCAGCAGCCTGGTGCCATTAATAAGGTAATGTCCAGTACTTGGCCACCCCTATAATAAGCAGAGCTGCAGTGTACAGCATGGAGGAGTTTTAGGCTTCTTCGGACAAAATATGAACTATGTTCCTGAGATATGGAAAAGCTTTTCATTGGCTAATAAACAATTTGGGGATGAAACCGAGATAATCACATGGCGTTACTTATAGTTGGACTTTCCGCCTGATTGCTTATTGTCCCCGTGTGAGGGACAGTGATCAGTGGGGATGTAACAGAATCTTTATCTTTCTGCTAGTTACAGAGGACAGCTATTTGTAATGATCTTGCGATGATTGGGCTGTTTAGTGTCATTTTTGTGTTACATTATGGCCATTATCTAGTTCTAGATTATTTCTGATCACTTCCCAAGGTCATAATACAATCAATCTGTCCAACTACATAGCCTGCCCCCGAGGAGCCCGCAGGGTGGGCACAGATCGCTGGGGTCGCCCCCGGCATCCTTACCTCCCCGGTGGGAGATGTGTCTGCAGCGGAACTTCTGCTGCTTCTTCTTATGGAGGAGGCTGGGGAATTTCAGGAGCAGCGCTGATGTGACCAGATACCCCCCCAGGGTGGTCAGCAGGTAGAAGATCGCTGACATGGCGTCGTCTAAGGACAGATCTGTCAGTCTGCTTGGTGCGATCCGATCGGCCGATGGTACTGGAGGATGGGCAGGTCAGTGCCGCTCAGCGAGAGCCCATCGCACACTGGTAGCTGGGATTCCTGCTGCAGATCCCACTGCTGATCCCAGGATCTCCTGCTCTGGATGTAGTGCGGAGATTCTTCAGGCTGCTCATAAGACCGAGCTGCTCTCCCTAACTCCACAGGCAAGATCTAGTCCCAGCAGCTTGTACAGTATCCAGGGACAATCTTCTCCTGTGCACAGGTTCTGCTCCTGCAGTGAAGGCGGCGGGGTCAGGAATCTGCATGCAGTGTCCGTGCTCTGGCCGGCAGGCTGGGTGCACTGCAGCAGCTTCCTCTCCTAGCCGGTTTATCTACACTTGTCATTGCCAGTGCAACGCGCATGCGCCCTCCCGCTTTGACGGCGACTGTACAACAAAGATTAGGAGTACGCATGCGCACTTTCAAGGTTTCCATCACGTTTTCGCAGACAGAGCGGAGCATCGGTGACTGTAACCTCTTCCGCTCCAGTCGCAGCAGCAGCACACGCCCCCTCTTGTATCAGGACACGCCGCTTTTGTATCAGGACACGCCCTCTCCGTCTCCCTCTCTTCTAGTGGTTCAGAGAGGCTCAGCTCATCGTCCTGTACTCGGGTCATTTCTGCAGCCAAAGCAAGATGAGCAGTGACCTCCAGCAGCAGCCGCTCCTGTGTGCTCCGTTGTGGCTACTCTCCCAGTGTAGTTGCATATGATGACAGTCAGTCACAGCAGTGCAAGGCGGGCACACACGAGGACTCAGACAGCAGCCAGAATGGAGCATACCGGAATGTGAGGAGAAGACACAATTGTATCCTCTTTTGCAGGCACAGCCCAGTGTGGATGTAGCAGAGCCACGTGTGTACGGGGTGTACAGAGCAGAGCTGTTTGTACGAGGTGTACAGAGCATAGCCGCATGTGTACGAGGTGTACGGAGCAGAGCCGTGTGTGTACGGGGTGTACAGAGCAGAGCCGTGTGTGTACGGGGTGTACAGAGCAGAGCCGTGTGTGTACGGGGTGTACAGAGCAGAGCCGCGTGTGTACGGGGTGTACAGAGCAAAGCCGCGTGTGTACGGGGTGTACGGACCCAAGCCGCATGTGTACGAGGTGTACAGAGCAGAGCCGCGTGTGTACGGGGTGTACAGAGCAGAGCCGCGTGTGTACGGGGTGAACGGAGCAGAGCTGTGTGTGTACGGGGTGTACAGAGCAGAGCTGTGTGTGTACGAGGTGTACAGAGCAGAGCCGTGTGTGTACGAGGTGTACAGAGCAGAGCCGCATGTGTACTAGCTGTGCAGAGCGGAGCCATGTGTGTACGGGGTGTACGGAGCCTAGCCACGTGTGTATGGGGTGTACAGAGCAAAGCCGTGTGTGTACGAGGTGTACGGAGCCTAGCCGCGTGTGTATGGGGTGTACAGAGCAGAGCCGTGTGTGTACAAGGTGTACGGAGCCTAGCTGCGTGTGTATGGGGTGTACAGAGCGGAGCCGTGTGTGTACGAGGTGTACAGAGCAGAGCCGTGTGTGTACGGGGTGTACGGAGCCAAGCCGCATGTGTACGAGGTGTACGGAGCAGAGCTGTGTGTGTACGAGGTGTACGGAGCCTAGCCACGTGTGTATGGGGTGTACAGAGCAGAGCCGTGTGTGTACGAGGTGTACGGAGCCTAGCCGCGTGTGTATGGGGTGTACAGAGCAGAGCCGTGTGTGTACAAGGTGTACAGAGCAGAACCGTGTGTGTACGGGGTGTACAGAGCAGAGCCGTGTGTGTACGGGGTGTACAGAGCAGAGCCGTGTGTGTACGGGGTGTACAGAGCAGAGCCGTGTGTGTACGGGGTGTACAGAGCAGAGCTGTGTGTGTACGAGGTGTACGGAGCCTAGCCGCATGTGTACGAGGTGTACGGAGCAGAGCTGTGTGTGTACGGAGCCTAGCCACGTGTGTATGGGGTGTACAGAGCAGAGCCGTGTGTGTACGAGGTGTACGGAGCCTAGCCGCGTGTGTATGGGGTGTACAGAGCAGAGCCATGTGTGTACAAGGTGTACGGAGCCTAGCTGCGTGTGTATGGGGTGTACAGAGCGGAGCCGTGTGTGTACGAGGTGTACAGAGCAGAGCCGTGTGTGTACAGGGTGTACGGAGCCAAGCCGCATGTGTACGAGGTGTACGGAGCAGAGCTGTGTGTGTACGAGGTGTACGGAGCCTAGCCATGTGTGTATGGGGTGTACAGAGCAGAACCGTGTGTGTACGAGGTGTACGGAGCCTAGCCGCGTGTGTATGGGGTGTACAGAGCGGAGCCGTGTGTGTACGAGGTGTACAGAGCAGAGCCGTGTGTGTACGGGGTGTACGGAGCCAAGCCGCATGTGTACGAGGTGTACGGAGCAGAGCTGTGTGTGTACGAGGTGTACGGAGCCTAGCCACGTGTGTATGGGGTGTACGGAGCAGAGCCGTGTGTGTACGAGGTGTACGGAGCCTAGCCGCGTGTGTATGGGGTGTACAGAGCAGAGCCGTGTGTGTACAAGGTGTACGGAGCCTAGCTGCGTGTGTATGGGGTGTACAGAGCAGAGCCGTGTGTGTACGAGGTGTACGGAGCCTAGCCGCATGTGTATGGGGTGTACAGAGCAGAGCCGTGTGTGTACAAGGTGTACGGAGCAGAGCTGTGTGTGTACGAGGTGTACGGAGCCTAGCCACGTGTGTATGGGGTGTACAGAGCAGAGCCGTGTGTGTACAAGGTGTACAGAGCAGAGCCGTGTGTGTACGGGGTGTACAGAGCAGAGCGTGTACGGGGTGTACAGAGCAGAGCCGTGTGTGTACGGGGTGTACAGAGCAGAGCCGTGTGTGTACGGGGTGTACAGAGCAGAGCTGTGTGTGTACGAGGTGTACGGAGCCTAGCCGCATGTGTACGAGGTGTACAGAGCAGAGCTGTGTGTGTACGAGGTGTACAGAGCCTAGCCACGTGTGTATGGGGTGTACAGAGCAGAGCCGTGTGTGTACGAGGTATACGGAGCCTAGCCGCGTGTGTATGGGGTGTACAGAGCAGAGCCATGTGTGTACGAGGTGTACAGAGCAGAGCCGTGTGTGTACGGGGTGTACGGACCCAAGCCGCATGTGTACGAGGTGTACGGAGCAGAGCTGTGTGTGTGTACGAGGTGTACGGAGCCTAGCCGCGTGTGTATGGGGTGTACAGAGCAGAGCCATGTGTGTACAAGGTGTACGGAGCCTAGCTGCGTGTGTATGGGGTGTACAGAGCGGAGCCGTGTGTGTACGAGGTGTACAGAGCAGAGCCGTGTGTGTACGGGGTGTACGGAGCCAAGCCGCATGTGTACGAGGTGTACGGAGCAGAGCTGTGTGTGTACGAGGTGTACGGAGCCTAGCCACGTGTGTATGGGGTGTACGGAGCAGAGCCGTGTGTGTACGAGGTGTACGGAGCCTAGCCGCGTGTGTATGGGGTGTACAGAGCAGAGCCGTGTGTGTACAAGGTGTACGGAGCCTAGCTGCGTGTGTATGGGGTGTACAGAGCAGAGCCGTGTGTGTACGAGGTGTACGGAGCCTAGCCGCATGTGTATGGGGTGTACAGAGCAGAGCCGTGTGTGTACAAGGTGTACGGAGCAGAGCTGTGTGTGTACGAGGTGTACGGAGCCTAGCCACGTGTGTATGGGGTGTACAGAGCAGAGCCGTGTGTGTACAAGGTGTACAGAGCAGAGCCGTGTGTGTACGGGGTGTACAGAGCAGAGCGTGTACGGGGTGTACAGAGCAGAGCCGTGTGTGTACGGGGTGTACAGAGCAGAGCCGTGTGTGTACGGGGTGTACAGAGCAGAGCTGTGTGTGTACGAGGTGTACGGAGCCTAGCCGCATGTGTACGAGGTGTACAGAGCAGAGCTGTGTGTGTACGAGGTGTACGGAGCCTAGCCACGTGTGTATGGGGTGTACAGAGCAGAGCCGTGTGTGTACGAGGTATACGGAGCCTAGCCGCGTGTGTATGGGGTGTACAGAGCAGAGCCATGTGTGTACGAGGTGTACAGAGCAGAGCCGTGTGTGTACGGGGTGTACGGACCCAAGCCGCATGTGTACGAGGTGTACGGAGCAGAGCTGTGTGTGTGTACGAGGTGTACGGAGCCTAGCCACGTGTGTATGGGGTGTACAGAGCAGAGCCGTGTGTGTACGAGGTGTACGGAGCCTAGCCGCGTGTGTATGGGGTGTACAGAGCGGAGCCGTGTGTGTACGAGGTGTACAGAGCAGAGCCGTGTGTGTACGGGGTGTACGGAGCCAAGCCGCATGTGTACGAGGTGTACGGAGCAGAGCTGTGTGTGTACGAGATGTACGGAGCCTAGCCACGTGTGTATGGGGTGTACAGAGCAGAGCCGTGTGTGTACGAGGTGTACGGAGCCTAGCCGCGTGTGTATGGGGTGTACAGAGCAGAGCCGTGTGTGTACAAGGTGTACGGAGCCTAGCTGCGTGTGTATGGGGTGTACAGAGCGGAGCCGTGTGTGTACGAGGTGTACAGAGCATAGCCGCGTGTGTACTAGCTGTACGGAGCGGTGACGCGTGTGTTCTGTCCCCACGAGGCAAATGGAGGTGTGGATGATTAATACGCGTTGTGAGAGAGAGAATCGTACCTTAAGTATTTTCCTCACTATAGGGCAGACAGAACCAATGCTGCTCAGCGTCCCGAGAGATGATGCACACCAGGGATTGTGCAATCCAGACTTGTTTATTTGTAAATCCGGACATACAGCGTATGTAACTGAAACTGAAATGGCTGCCAGAGGAAGAGAAGACTTGACCCCTGAACCGGAAGTGGAAGACATTCCCACAAGAATAAATGAATAACAAGCTGCCATACAGAAAAGGACCACTGGGTGGCAGCAGAGAAAAGCATAACAACATACATAGCATGAAGAACATACATGAAACAGCACACACCGCGTCTGAAATTCCATAAGGGATTTCACTACATTAGTGTCCTTTAAATAAAGTCCAAAAACCTAGAAAAAGAAAACAAACATGCATGTAATGCAATAATAACAACTTTAAACGAGATAAGACATTAAGTCAGTTCCTGAGATAATCCAAAGGAAAACCCATCTTCGGATCAGAGAAGCCGCACTAGGCCAAACTATCTCTGACCCAACTGTAATCCATTGGACAAGTAGTAGTACAGTGTTCTGTTCATAGTTTATCCTACCGGAATGTGATAAGTAGAGTGGTTTTTGGCAGACGTGCCAACCATGACAGTCTTTGTCTCCATGTGAATTGAGATAAGATCTCGCAATGTGGACTAACCTTGCAATAGTCTTAATGAGTTTCATCCAATTGGAGAAGCGTTCGAAGCGCTGGCAACCGAGGGTGGAGGTTGGTTTAGCGTTCGTGGCCAGAACACTGACCTCGGAGCGGACTTCTGAATCATCATCCGGATCCTGGATGCTGAAGACTTCCTGGACAAATTCACTTCCCTTCTGTTCCAGCAGAAACTTTGGACCTGAAAACCAAGAAGAGTTAGTAAAATAATTTATAGACATGGGTCTAGTGGCATGGTCAGCTGGATTAAGTTCAGATGGGATATAGTGCCACTGTTCAGGTTTGGAAGACCTTCTTATTCTCTCAATGCGGTTACTGACGTACACGTAGAAGCGCCTCGTTTGGTTGTAGATGTAACCTAAGACAACTTTGCTGTCACTGTAGTATTGTACGTCATCTATGTGAGTGTCCAGCTCATGCTGAATAAAGTCTGCAAGTTCTACTGCAAGCACGGCCCCACAGAGTTCCAGCCTGGGAATAGTGTGGTCAGGCTTGGGAGCCAACTTAGCCTTGCCGAAAACGAAACCAACGTGATTTTGATTGTCGGATCCCATCACCTTCAGGTAGGCAACAGCTGCAATGGCCTCCGTGGATGCATCCGAGAACACATGGAGTTCCGTCCTAGTGCTAGCAGCAAGTGAGATTCTGGCGTAGCATCTCGGTATATGGATTTCATCCAAAGCACACGAAGACTGCTTCCAGGTTTCCCATTTCGATTCCTTATCAGGAGGTAGTGGGGCATCCCAGTCCTTGACGGTTTCAGATAGCTGTCTCAGAAGAGATTTACCTTGTATGGTAATTGGTGCTACGAATCCCAGTGGGTCATATAGGTTATTTACCACTGACAGGACACCACGTTTAGTTAATGGTTTGTCTGCACAGTTGATTTGGAAACCGAAGGTGTCGGCTAACAGGTTCCACCTCAGGCCTAAGCTTTTCTGCACAGGCGGACGGTCTGGTCCCAGGTCTATGTCTTTGAATCCAGGTGCGTGGTCACTTGACTCAAAGGCTCTCATGACAGCCAGGCTGTTTGAAGCAATTTTGTGCAGTCTAAGCTTAGCTTGGTACAGCATACGTTGGGTCCTTTTAAGTACCTCGATTGCAGCTTCTTCTGTGGGTAGAGATTTTAGTCCATCATCTACGTAGAAGTCTTTCTCTACAAAGTCTCTGGCGTCTGTTCCATACTCGGACTCTCCTTCTAGTGCGGTTCTCCGCAGGCCATATGTTGCCACTGCGGGTGAAGGGCTGTTCCCGAATACTTGCACCCACATGCGATACTCCACCATCTTTTTGCTGGGGTCATTGTCCTTGTACCACAGGAACCTGAGGAAATTCCTGTGGTCTTCTTTGACTATGAAACAGTGGAACATCTGTTCAATGTCGGCGGTGATGGCAATGGGCTCTTTCCTGAACCTCATCAACACTCCTACTAGGTTGTTTGTCAGGTTAGGACCTGTGAGGAGGACATCATTGAGAGATACGCCTTGATGTTTGGCGCTTGAATCAAAGACAACTCTAATTTGCTTAGGTTTCTTCGGGTGATATACTCCAAATGAGGGTAGGTACCAGCATTCCTCGTTTTCCTTTAAGGGAGGCGCTGGCTCCGCATAGTTGTTATGGAATATTTTGCCCATAAAGGTGACGATGTGTTCTTTCATCTCTGGTTTATTGCTTAGTGTGCGCTGGAGAGAGTTGAATCTGGACAAGGCTTGTTCACGATTGTTCGGGAGCCTTACCCTGGTAGCTCGGAAGGGTAAGGGAAAAACCCAGTGATTGGTCTCGTCCTTAAGGAACTCATTGTCCATTATCCTGACGAATTCCTTGTCTTCCATAGACGGAGCTACTTTGTTGTCATCCTTAGTGGTACGAAACACCGATCTTCCCAAGTCGTCTGCATAAGGAGAAGGGATAACGTCAGGCACCTGTACAGGATCTGGAAGCTTTTCCTTCACCTCATAGTGATGAGGACATGGTTTGCAGAAAGTAGTGCGCCCATCCCGGCGTACGTAGGTCTTAAAGGAATGGACTCCTGTTCGGTCCAAGCATACATTTCCTATGACTACCCACCCCAAGTCAAGTCTCTGGGCGTAGGGGGCATAGTCAGGACCATTAGACTGTTGGCGGACCTTATGTATCCTTAAATTATCTCTGCCGAGCAGAAGTAGGATTTCAGCATCTGTGTCCAGAGGTGGGATAACGCTGTCTAGGTGCCTTAAGTGTGGTTGGTGGAAAGCAGCTTTTGTGGTAGGGATCTCATCCCTTTGGTCTGGTATTTGATCGCATTCAATTAGCGTAGGTAGGGGTATCTCTACGTCTCCATTGACAGGAGAAGCAATGAAACCTTGTGCTCTTCTGCCGCTAGTCTCTATGCGCCCGGAGCAAGTATTCAGAGTGTAGGGCGTTGCTGGTCCCTTGATTTTAAAGGCTTCAAAGAACTTAGGTCCAGCTAGGGATCGATTGCTCTGATCGTCAATGATGGCATACAATTTTACTGCCTTCTCTGGTTGCCCTTCTGGATAAACTCTGATTAGGCATATCCTGGCACAACATTTAGCACTTTGATTCTCCCCACATACCTCTGAGCATGAGCAGGAAACAGCTGTGGTGGACTTGGCGTGATTCTGTGGCTCCCCACCATGGCTTGTAGCGGGACTAGAGGTAACTGCGACTGCTGGATCGCTGGTGGCTGAGGCTGGGTGCAAGGCTGATGGGTGTCTGTCGCTGTGCCACTCTTCACACTTAATGGCAGATTTATAGTCCTTGGCAATGTGTTCTGATGAAGCGCAGCACTTGAAACATACCCCAAGTTCGCTGAGGATTTTCTTGCGCTCCTGCATGGTTTTATGGTTTTGGACCTGAAGCCTCTACATTTGTTCAGTGAGTGTGGTCTTTTGTGAATGGGACACTCACGATTGAAAGACTTATCTCTCGACGGAATAGTGTACTGTTTATCGGCAGGTACTGCAGGTGATAGCAGGTTAGTCTTTCTGACGCTTACAGTGTTCCTTGAGTCCTTGCGTCTATGTGTGATGCTTTCATACCTTGATGAAGGTGTTGCTCAAGCTGCAGTGTTAGACTCCAGGAAGTCGAGGCTAGGGTCGTTCCTCATTTGGGCTTGTTCGTCAATGAACTTGCAGAACTGAATGAACGGAGGAAAGGTGACGTCATGTGACCTTTTATACCTGGAGACGCACACTGCCCACTTCTCTTGCAGACTATGTGGCAGCTTTGAGATGATTGGATTCACCCCATGGGCAGTGTCCAGGTAGCACAGTCCAGACAGACGAGGGTCTCTTTTAGCAAGTTCCAGCTCCATAAGCAGATCACTTAAGTCCAGAAGTTTGGGGGCTTCCTTAAGGTTGATCCGTGGAACGTTCTGCAGTCTCTTGAATAGGGACTTTTCTATGGCTTCAGCGCTACCATAGGTTCTTTCGAGTCTCTACCAGGTAGCAGCGAGACCTGCTTCAGCCTGCCCCACATAGTCAGTCCTAAGACTCTTGATACGGTTTGTGGATTCGGGACACAACCATTTTACCATGAGGTCGAGCTCCTGCTCCGCGGATAGGTTGAGATCAGCAATGGCGGCCTTGAAGGTTGCTTTCCAGGCTCTGTAGTTCTCTGCATGGTCATCGAATTTTGAGAGGCTACTGCTGATTAGCTCTCTGCTCACCATGAACCTGGCAAACTCGGACATGTCTGATCCTTCACTCCTTGTTACCGTATTAGCTTGTGGTGCCCCTCGGGCATATAAGCTGTGTGGCGTGGAAGGGTGAATTGTTCCCGGGTAGAATGATGTTGCTGCAGGGTTGAGCTGTGGTTTAACCTCTGGAGATTCTGATGACTGCTGCTTGAACTGCAGAGGCAGGCTGGAGTGTGCCTTGCGGTCATCTTGCGGTGATGACTGCTCCTGAGGGGGTGCATCACGGCGTTGGTCTTGGGTCTCTGTAGGGGCTGTGGGCGATACTGGCACCATAGGTTGGGCTGACTTGGACGTTTCTGCAATGTTGGGTTGAACGTCGCTGGAGAAGGTGTGCGCTGCAGGTATCTGTTTCTGCACGTAGTCTCTGGTACGAACAGCTGGGTCGTCTTCTTCCTGTGGTGGCAGGCAAATTGGATCGAGGTTTTGCTTCAATGCTTGCTCGAGTATTTTTACTTCAGCTAATGCGATTTCTTCCTCCATTTCTGTTTGAAGAACCTTTGTTCGGGCCTCTGCTTCTACCTTCCTGGCTTCTGCCTTCCTGGCTTCTGCCTCTACTTTCTTGACTTCTGCTTTCTTTTCTGTGTAGGAACGTCTTAGTTTGGACCGCTCTGCGTTTAAACGGGCCTCTGGAATTCTGTCGCTGAGGGCTGAAGTTCTTGAACAGGATGATTTATATAACCGAACAGAATGTTTAGACGAGGCTGACCTGTGCGATCTAGTTTCTTGCAGATGGGCGATACGAAGCTCTGCTTTATCTTTAGCGTTTTACACGGCGGCGTCCCTTTCTCTGTCTGTGGAATCTGCCTTACTTAACTCTGATAGGGCTTCTTCGATTTTAGAGTCTTTTAGGAAGGCGGCGTACTTTGCGGACAGTCTCTTGTATCTGCCGTGGGCCGCGTCTAGCTGTCTTATAGTGTCCTGTAAACTCACTGCATCATTTTTGTGGCATTGGACGCTTGACATAAGGGAGGCGACTCGTTCCCATAGGTCGTCCAGGTTGTCATTGAACTCATCCCTTGTGGAATGGTAATTCTCGAGGACCTTTAAAGACGGCTTGATGGAGCATACTGGTCGTGCATCTGGGTCTGCTGCGGAAGCCGGCTCTGCTTCCCGGTCTTCATAACGGACAGTATCGGGTTGTATATGCTCTGTTTCTGCATTGGGGAACTGTGTAAGGTCCTTTTCGGCCATTTTGATTTAAGGTGCACTGTCCCTTTAAGAAACTGAACTTTTGAATTGGGGGCTGGAAATCGTGGTGAATCTGATGAGATTCCCAAGGTGTTTTTGGAGAATTGTGGGGTTCTGCAGTCGGACAATCTGCAGCGATGTGGTATAATAAACAGAGAGTCTTTATGCACAATGCAGTCTGAGGTGATGCTGCGGGAATTTTCTTAGCAGAGCAGGGCTGCAGTATGTGAGCAGGCAGAGCGCAGGCATATGGATAGGGATATACGGATGATTCTGGCCGGGCTTCAAGGCGGTCTTTCGACTGTTCTGTCCCCACATGAGGCGAATGGAGGTGTGGATGATTAATAAGCGTTGTGAGAGAGAGAATCGTACCTTCAGTATTTTCCTCGCTATAGGGCAGACAGGACCAATGCTGCTCAGCGTCCAGAGAGCTGATGCACACCAGGGATTGTGCAATCCAGACTTGTTTATTTGTAAATCCGGACATACAGCATATAACTGGTAATACAGTACTTTCTCCAGAAATGCAGGTGTAGACAAGGTACAGTAAGATGTAGCACCAAGTATGACTGCAAGTGTGAGCAACAAAAGAGGTCGAAAGACTGATGCCTTCCTAAGCCTGGTTAAAACGTGTCCTCTCACAACAGCATCTAACTGAAACTGAAATGGCTGCCAGAGGAAGAGAAGACTTGACCCCTGAACCGGAAGTGGAAGACATTCCCACAAGAATAAATGAATAACAAGCTGCCATAAAGAAAAAGACCACTGGGTGGCAGCAGAAAAAACCATAACATACATAGCATGAAGAACATACATGAAACAGCACAGCGTGTGTACGGGGTGTACAGAGCAGAGCCGTGTGTGTATGGGGTGTACAGAGCAGAGCTGTGTGTGTACTAGCTGTACGGAGCATAGCCGTGTGTGTATGGGGTGTACAGAGCAGAGCTGTGTGTGTACAAGGTGTACAGAGCATAGCCGTGTGTGTATGGGGTGTACAGAGCAGAGCTGTGTGTGTACAAGGTGTACGGAGCCTAGCCGCGTGTGTATGGGGTGTACAGAGCAGAGCTGTGTGTGTACAAGGTGTAGGGAGCATAGCTGTGTGTGTATGGGGTGTACAGAGCAGAGCTGTGTGTGTACAAGGTGTACGGAGCCTAGCCGCGTGTGTATGGGGTGTACAGAGCAGAGCTGTGTGTGTACAAGGTGTAGGGAGCATAGCTGTGTGTGTATGGGGTGTACAGAGCAGAGCTGTGTGTGTACAAGGTGTACGGAGCCTAGCCGCGTGTGTATGGGGTGTACAGAGCAGAGCTGTGTGTGTACAAGGTGTACGGAGCATAGCCGTGTGTGTATGGGGTGTACAGAGCAGAGCTGTGTGTGTACAAGGTGTACGGAGCATAGCCGTGTGTGTATGGGGTGTACAGAGCAGAGCTGTGTGTGTACAAGGTGTAGGGAGCATAGTCGTGTGTGTATGGGGTGTACAGAGCAGAGCTGTGTGTGTACAAGGTGTACGGAGCCTAGCCGCGTGTGTATGGGGTGTACAGAGCAGAGCTGTGTGTGTACAAGGTGTACGGAGCATAGCCGTGTGTGTATAGGGTGTACAGAGCAGAGCTGTGTGTACGAGGTGTACGGAGCCTAGCCGCGTGTGTATGGGGTGTACAGAGCAGAGCTGTGTGTGTACAAGGTGTACGGAGCATAGCCGTGTGTATGGGTGTACAGAGCAGAGCTGTGTGTGTACGAGGTGTACGGAGCGGAGCCACGTGTGTACGAGGTGTACGGAGCCAAGCCGCATGTGTACTAGCTGTACGGAGCGGAGCCGCATGTGTACAAGGTGTACAGAGCATAGCCGCGTGTGTACTAGCTGTACGGAGCGGAGACGTGTGTAGTAGTTTTACCATGCTGGGAGTAGTAGTTTTACCACAGATAACTGACACTGCATGCTGGTAGTGGTAGTTTTACCACAGATTACTGACACTACATGCTGGGAGTAGTAGTGTCATGTCGGACGCTGTTCACACTAGGGCGTCCGACAGACAGCGGTAATTCTACATACGTCCACTACACGCTCAGTGGCGTCGGCTAGACGTTATCCAGCTTGCTCGGGGTTAATCTGGCTGGTAATTTGGTTGGAGGCTGGGTCAAGCCCACGGCCTTTAAATAGTCATGCTGGACTATGGGCGTCGCCGATTATAGCTTGTGCTTTGTGCCTGGTGATTCCGGTCTGGAGTGGTGGTCTTCTTGTAGGAATATCGTATCTGGTGGTGTATTATCCTTTGTCATATTCCTCCTTCCTATTTTTGTATTTGTTCTGCCCTGTGCACATTATAGTGTATTCCTGTCTGCGGCGTGGTGCGTTTTTCAGTTTTCCCCGTCTGTGCTTTCTGTGGGGATTGGTTTGTGGTCTCTTCACTGGGTGGCGGGTGGTGGTTTCAGCTTAGGGCTGAACAGGAGACAGGGTCAGGCCTGGCGGCCCAGACATGCACACCTTTAGTGTAACTTCTGGGAAAGGGACAGAGTTTCCCTAGCCTGAGGGATATCGCAGGGGCCCGGGTAACCAGCCTTAGTCTACCCAGTACTCCCGTGACATTATAATCGGCCCAAAAAGAAAAAAAAAAAAAGAGTTTTTTTATGTCATGGATCCCATGACTTCCATAACCCGCCAGTTGGAGGCGCTGTCCTTACAGGTCACTGAATTGAAGGGGGCAGTTCAGCAACAGGGTCTTGTGGTGTCTAGTGTGCAAGTGGAAACTGCAGGTAGAGTTGCAGAGCCAAAAATCCCTTTACCTGAGAGGTTTGCTGGGGAACGCAGTAAATTTGTTGTTTTCCGTGAAGCCTGCAAATTATATTTTCATATGCGCCCGCTTTCCTCAGGTAATGAGGCTCAGCGTGTGGGCTTGGTTTTGTCATTACTGAACGGAGATCCCCAAGCATGGGCGATTTCGTTACCTTCTGATTCAGCTGCATTTAACTCAGTGGAGAGTTTTTATTCTGCTCTTGGACTCATATATGATGATCCTGACAGATTGGCTCTAGCAGAATCTAAAATACGTGCTCTCCGCCAGGGGGAGCGAATGGCGGAGGATTACTGTTCTGAATTTCGCCGTTGGGCGGTGGACACACAATGGAATGACCCGGCGCTGCGGAGTCAGTTTGTATATGGGGTTTCGAGAAGGGTTAAACAAGCCTTTCTGATGTATGAGACTCCTGCTTCTCTAGAGTCTGCCATGAGTCTTGTTGTCTGCATTGATCGCCGTTTGCGTCAGGGGGCGCTAGAGACGCCGCTTATGGGGGAGGTCATAGGTGCACGTGAGGTTGCTGCAGGTGAGCCCACGGAGCCTATGCAAATCGCAGGGGTGTCACGTCAGCAAGCCCCCTCGCTCAGGAAGCAGGGAGCCTGTTTTTGCTGTGGTAAAAAGGGGCATTATGTAAATGCTTGTCCTCTGTTTTCTAAGAAAAGCGCAACGGCGGAAAACTACTAAGCTGAGGGTGTGGAGGAGGCCAATCTGAGCTTATGCATATCCTCCATGGTGGTCTCTCAATGTATGCTCCCTGCCAGAGTTATGGTCGCTGGCAGAGAGCTGCCAATCACTGTTTTTGTGGATAGTGGTTCGGCCACTAATCTCATTGATGAGGAATTTGCGCGCACGGCCGGGTTCACGGTCGAAAAATTGCCTCATCCTATCCGGGTGGTCACCATCAATGCCACCCCTCTCCCACAGGGGGAGATTACTGAGTTTGTGGCTGAGGGGAAACTCCACATTGGGGTCCTACATTCTGAGCAGGTTACATGTAGGGTGCTCAGTAGTCTTCCTGCACAAATGGTTCTGGGTTTTCCATGGTTATCTATGCACAACCCGGTTATTGACTGGAAAACTCAGGACATAATTCAGTGGAGCGGATTTTGCCAGGAGAATTGCCTGGCCACATGTGTGTCCGCTGTGACTCCAAGCATTCCTGAGTCACTGCTGGATTTTGAGGATGTGTTCTCAGAGAAGGGTTGCTCAGAATTGCCACCACATCGCCCCTATGACTGTACTATTAGGTTTAAACCAGGGGCCAAATTGCCGAAAGCTAGGATGTTCAACATCTCTGGTCCTGAGAGGCAAGCGTTAAAAGACTGCATTGCTGAGAGTCTGAGCAAAGGGAAAATCATGCCTTTGTCCTCGCCGGTGGCAGCGGGGTTCTTCTTCATTAAAAAGAAAGATGGCGGACTACGCCCGTGTCTGGATTTCAGGGAGTTAAACCAGATTACGGTTCGTGATCCATACCCTATGCCACTGATACCTGATTTGTTCAACCAGGTGGCTGGTGCCAAGTGGTTTTCCAAGCTTGACCTCAGGAGGGCGTACAACCTCATAAGAGTCCGTCAAGGTGATGAGTGGAAGACGGCTTTTAATACTCCTGAGGGGTCATTTTGAAAATTTGGTGATGCCATTTGGGTTGACAAACGCACCTGCAGTTTTTCAACATTTCATAAATGATGTATTCTCGCATGTTCTGGGGAAATTCGTTATTGTGTACCTAGATGACATTCTCATTTATTCATGCGACCGTGATACTCATTTAGAGCATGTGAGGCAGGTGTTACAGCTACTCAGGGAAAATAAGCTCTATGCTAAACTTGAGAAATGTGTATTTTCGGTTCAGGAGTTGCCTTTCTTGGGTTATATTGTGTCTGCTTCAGGGTTTAAAATGGACGTCGCTAAGGTGCAAGCGGTGCTGCATTGGGAACGGCCTGATAACCTAAAAGCACTCCAGCGGTTCCTTGGGTTTTCCAACTATTATAGAAAGTTTATCAAAGATTTTTCTACCATTGCTAAACCGCTTACTGACATGACGAAAAAGGGTACCAATTTCTCCGCCTGGCCTCAGGCTGCTGTGCGCGCATTTGAATTTCTCAAGAACAGTTTTGCTTCGGCCCCATTCTGGTGCAACCGGACGTATCAAAACCATTTACCGTGGAAGTTGATGTGTCTGAGGTTGGAGTGGGGGCGGTGCGGTCACAAGGCTCATCCTTGGGCGAGTTGCGTCCTTGCGCCTTCTTTTCCAAGAAGCTGTCGTCTGCCGAACGTAATTACGATATCGGCAACAGGGAGTTGTTGGCTATCAAGTTGGCTTTTGAGGAATGGCGACACTTTTTGGAGGGGTCGGTCCATCAGGTTACAGTTATCACCGACCATAAAAATCTGCTGTATTTGGAGTCAGCCAAGCGTATGTCCCCCAGGCAGGCTCGCTGGGCATTGTTTTTCACGCAGATCAACTTTTTTGTTACGTACCGACCTGGGTCTAAGAACACTAAGGCGGATGCTTTGTCCAGGTGTTTTCCAGGGGGAGAACCTCGGGAAGATCCGGTACCAATCCTCCAAAAGGGTGTGGTGGTCTCGGCTCTCACGACCGAAGTTGAGGCTGAGATTGCCAAGGCTCAGGAGGAGGTACCACCAGAGCTTCCCATTAATAAATCATTTGTACCGCTCCATCTTCGCCTAAAGGTGTTGGGTGAGCATCATGATGCTGTCCTGGCTGGCCATCCAGGGGTTAGGGGTACCTTGGAGTTGGTGTCGCGTCAGTTTTGGTGGCCCAAGATCCGACAGGACGTGGTCTCGTACGTACCAGCATGTACCACGTGCGCTAGGGCTAAGACGTCCCGCTCTCGTCCTGCTGGCACACTACATCCTCTCGGGGTACCCAGTAGGCCATGGACGGAGATTTCCATGGATTTTATCACAGATTTGCCCTCCTCTGCTGGGAACACGGTCATTCTGGTGGTTGTTGATCGGTTCTCAAAGATGTCGCATTTTGTGTCTTTGCCTTCGTTGCCTAACCCTAAGACTCTGGCTCAGGTATTTGTGCAGGAGGTGGTCAGACTTCACGGGGTCCCGTCTGACATTGTGTCTGATAGGGGTACTCAGTTTGTGGCAAAATTTTGGAAAGCTTTTTGCTCACGGCTGGGGATCAAGTTGTCGCATTCTTCTGCGTTTCATCCTCAGTCAAATGGTCAGACCGAGCGTATGAACCAGAATTTGGAGCAGTACTTACGCTGTTTTGTTTCTGACAATCAGGAGGAGTGGTCGACGTTCCTTCCTTTGCCTGAGTTTGCTATAAATAATCACCGTCAGGAATCGTCTGGGGAGTCCCCGTTCTTTTGTGTTTACGGGCTCCATCCTCAGTTTTGTACTCTGCGTCAGGGGGGTTCTACTGGCGTCCCGGAGGAGGACCAGTAAGGAGCACAACTGGCATCCGTGTGGAGGAGAGTGAAACAGCGCTTGCTAAGCGTAGGTGCAAGGTACAAACGAGTGGCTGACAGTAAACGTGTTACAGGTCCGGACCTGAGTGTGGGTGACTGGGTGTGGTTGTCCACAAAAAACATAAAACTCAAGATTCCATCCTTGAAATTGGGTCCAAGGTTTATTGGTCCATTTAGGGTTGCCACCATCATTAACCCGGTAGCCTATCGTTTGGCGCTCCCTACGGTATATAAAATACACAACGTGTTCCACAGATCTTTATTAAAAAAGGTGGTGGGTGCTGTGGACACGGCGCCTATGCCACCTCCAGTCTTGGTGGATGGCAATTTGGAGTTTGAAGTCTCCAAGGTGGTTGACTCTCGAGTAGTGCGCCGCACATTACAGTACCTGGTACATTGGCGTGGTTATGGGCCGGAAGAGAGGTCCTGGGTACCAGCCTCGGACATACATGCGGACCGGCTGGTCAGTATGTTTCACCACCGCCATCCGGACAAGCCGGGTCCTATAAGTCATGAGGGCCCTGGGGTCCCTCGTAGAAGGCGGGGTACTGTCATGTCGGACGCTGTTCACACTAGGGCATCCGACAGACAGCGGTAATTCCACATACGTCCACTACACGCTCAGTGGCATCGGCTAGACGTTATCCAGCTTGCTCGGGGTTAATCTGGCTGGTAATTTGGTTGGAGGCTGGGTCACGCCCATGGCCTTTAAATAGTCGTGCTGGACTATGGGCGTCGCCGATTATAGCTTGTGCTTTGTGCCTAGTGATTCCGGTCTGGAGTGGTGTTCTTGTTGTAGGAATATCGTATCTGGTGGTGTATTATCCTTTGTCTTATTCCTCTTCCTATTTTTGTATTTGTTTTGCCCTGTGCACATTATAGTGTATTCCTGTGTGTCTGCTGTTATGATCCTTAGTGGCTGAGGATCACAGATAGGACTAGCTAAGTTACTGAACATAGAACAAGCTCTAGGGAGGTGGTAACTGGACTGACCGCAAAACCTGATCCTAACCAAACACACTAAAGGTAGCCGGTGAACGTGCCTAAATTCCTGGACGTCTCGACGCAGCCTGAGAAACTTGCTACCCCTATAGAAAAAGTAAGACCTCACTTGCCTCAGAGAAATGACCCCAAAGATATAGGAAGCCCCCAACAAATAATAACGGTGAGGTAAGGGGAAAATACAAAACGTAGAAATGAAAACAGATTCAGCAAATGAGGCCCACTAATACTAGATAGCAGAAGACAGGCAGGGAACTGTGCGGTCAGTAAAAAACCCTATACAAAATATCCACGCTGAGAGTTCAAGAACCCCCACACCAACTAACGGTGTGAGGGGAGAAACTCAGCCCCCTAGAGCTACCAGCAAGCAAGGAAATCACATATTAGCAAGCTGGACAAGGACAAATAAATAACCAAGAAACATATTGAACACTGATGAGCAAAAAATAACCAAACAGAAACTTAGCTTCTCTTGGCGAGACTGATAACGAAGGAATTCAGGAGCGATCAAAATAGCACTGAACACATCGACAGCAGGCAACCACTGATAGTCCAGGTGAGCTAAATAGGGAACCAGCTAACAGATAACGAGACAGCTGATCCAGCCTCAGACCTGCAGAATGACACAAAGCCACCAAAGGGAGCCCAAAGACAGCACTACACAGTACCACTTGTGACCACAAGAGGGAGCCCAAAAACAGAGTTCACAACAGTACCCCCCCTTGAGGAGGGGTCACCGAACCCTCACCAAAACCCCCAGGGTGATCAGGATGAGCCACATGGAAGGCATGAACCAAATCAGCCGCATGAACATCAGAGGCGACAACCCAGGAATTATCCTGACCATAGCCCTTCCACTTAACCAAATACTGAAGCCTCCGTCTAGAAATACGAGAATCCAAGATCTTCTCCACCACGTACTCCAATTCGCCCTCAACCAGCACCGGGGCAGGGGGCTCAACAGAAGGAACCACAGGCACCACATACCTCCGCAACAAAGACCTATGGAACACGTTATGAATGGCAAACGACGCTGGGAGGTCCAGACGAAATGACACCGGGTTAAGAATTTCCAAAATCTTATAAGGACCGATGAAGCGAGGCTTGAATTTAGGAGAGGAGACCTTCATAGGAACATACCGAGAAGACAGCCATACCAAATCCCCAACATGAAGTCGGGGACCCACATCGCGACGGCGGTTGGCAAAGCGCTGAGCCTTCTCCTGTGACAACTTCAAATTGTCCACCACATGGTTCCAAATCTGCTGCAACCTATCCACCACAGAATCCACCCCAGGACAGTCAGAAGGCTCAACCTGACCCGAGGAAAAACGAGGATGAAAACCAGAATTGCAGAAAAAAGGCGAAACCAAAGTAGCAGAACTAGCCCGATTATTAAGGGCAAACTCGGCCAATGGCAAAAAAGTCACCCAATCATCCTGATCAGCAGTAACAAAACATCTTAAATAAGTTTCCAAGGTCTGATTAGTTTGCTCGGTTTGGCCATTCGTCTGAGGATGGAAGGCCGACGAAAAAGACAAATCAATGCCCATCTTAGCACAAAAGATCCGCCAAGATCTGGACACGAACTGGGATCCTCTGTCAGACACAATATTTTCAGGGATGCCGTGCAAGCGGACCACATTCTGAAAAAATAGAGGAACCAAATCGGAGGAGGAAGGCAACTTAGGCAAGGGCACCAAATGGACCATTTTGGAAAAACGATCACACACCACCCAGATGACAGACATTCTCTGAGAGACTGGAAGATCCGAAATAAAATCCATGGAAATGTGCGTCCAAGACCTCTTCGGGACAGGCAAAGGCAAAAGCAAACCGCTGGCACGAGAACAGCAAGGCTTAGCCCGAGCACAAATCCCACAGGACTGCACAAAGGAACGCACATCCCGCGACAAGGAAGGCCACCAGAAGGACCTAGCCACCAAATCTCTGGTACCAAAAATCCCAGGATGGCCTGCCAACACCGAAGAATGAACCTCGGAAATAACTTTGCTGGTCCATCTATCTGGGACAAACAGTCTCTCTGGTGGGCAACGGTCAGGTCTATCCGCCTGAAATTTCTGCAGCACTCGTCGTAAATCTGGGGAAATGGCAGACAAAATCACTCCCTCTCTGAGGATACCAGCCGGCTCTGAAACTCCCGGAGAGTCAGGCACAAAACTCCTAGAAAGCGCATCAGCCTTCACGTTCTTCGAACCAGGCAGGTACGAGACCACGAAATCGAAACGGGAGAAAAACAACGACCAACGAGCCTGTCTAGGATTCAGCCGCTTGGCAGACTCGAGATAAATCAGGTTTTTGTGATCAGTCAAGACCACCACACGATGCTTAGCTCCCTCGAGCCAATGTCGCCACTCCTCAAATGCCCACTTCATAGCCAACAACTCCCGATTACCAACATCATAATTCCGCTCGGCAGGCGAAAACTTTCTCGAAAAGAAAGCACAAGGCTTCATCACAGAGCAATCAGAGCTTCTCTGAGACAAAACAGCCCCTGCTCCAATCTCAGAAGCATCAACCTCGACCTGAAAAGGAAGAGAGACATCAGGCTGACACAAAACTGGAGCCGAAGAAAACCGGCGCTTCAGCTCCCGAAAGGCCTCCACGGCCGCAGGAGACCAATTAGTCACATCAGAACTTCTTGGTCAAATCCGTCAAGGGTTTAACCACGCCAGAAAAATTAGCAATGAAGCGACGGTAAAAATTAGCAAAACCCAAGAACTTCTGAAGACTCTTAACAGATGTAGGCTGAGTCCAGTCATGAATAGCCTGGACCTTGACTGGGTCCATCTCAATAGTAGAAGGAGAAAAAATAAAACCCAAAAAGGAAACCTTCTGTACTCCGAAGAGACATTTTGAGCCCTTCACAAATAAGGCATTAGCACGTAGGACCTGAAATACCATCCTGACCTGCTTCACATGGGACTCCCAGTCCTCAGAAAAGACCAAAATGTCATCCAGATACACAATCATAAATTTATCCAGATATTCTCGGAAGATGTCATGCATGAAGGACTGGAACACAGAAGGAGCATTAGAGAGTCCAAAAGGCATCACCAAGTACTCAAAATGGCCTTCGGGCGTATTAAATGCTGTTTTCCATTCATCCCCCTGCTTTTAATACGCACAAGGTTATATGCACCACGAAGATCTATCTTGGTGAACCAACTGGACCCCTTAATCCGAGCAAACAGATCAGATAATAATGGCAAAGGATACTGAAATTTCACCGTGATTTTATTTAGAAGACGATAATCAATACAAGGTCTCAGAGAACCATCCTTCTTGGCCACAAAAAAGAATCCTGCACCCAGAGGGGAGGAGGACGGGCGAATATGTCCCTTCTCTAAAGACTCCTTTATATAGCTCCGCATCGCGGCATGTTCTGGTACAGACAAATTAAAAAGTCGTCCCTTAGGGAACTTACTACCAGGAATCAAATTTATAGCACAATCACAATCCCTATGAGGAGGTAGGGCACCGGATCTGGGCTCATCAAATACATCCTGGTAGTCTGACAAAAACTCAGGGACCTCAGAAGGAGTGGAAGAAGCAATTGACACCAAAGGAGCATCGCCATGAATCCCCTGGCAACCCCAACTTGAAACAGACATAGCTTTCCAATCCAGTACTGGATTATGGGCCTGCAACCATGGCAGACCCAAAACGACAACATCATGCAAATTATGCAGCACAAGAAAGCGAATCACCTCCTGATGTACAGGAGTCATGCACATGGTCACTTGAGTCCAATACTGAGGCTTATTCTCAGCCAATGGTGTAGCATCAATTCCCCTCAGTGGAATAGGGAATTCTAAAGGCTCCAGGACAAAACCACAGCGCCTGGCAAACGACAAATCCATCAGATTCAGGGCAGCACCTGAATCCACAAAAGCCATAACCGAGTAGGATGACAGAGAACAAATTAAAGTAACAGACAAAATGAATTTAGGCTGTATAGTACCAACGGTGACAGTTTTAGCGATTTTTTTTTAAGCGCTTAGAGCATGCTGAGATAACATGAGTTGAATCACCACAGTAAAAGCACAACCCATTTTGACGTCTATGATTTTGCTGCTCAATTTTGGTCAGAATTCGGTCACATTGCATAGACTCAGGTCTCTGTTCAGAAAACACCGCCAGATTTGCGCTCCCGCAAACGCCGATCAATCTGAATGGCCAAAGCCATTGAGTCATTCAGACTTGCAGGCGTGGGGAACCCCACCATAACATTCTTAATGGCTTCAGAAAGACCTTCTCTGAAATTTGCAGCCAGGGCACACTCGTTCCATTGAGTAAGCACCGACCATTTCCGAAATTTTTGACAATACACCTCAGCTTCATCCTGGCCCTGAGAGAGAGCCAGCAAGGCCTTTTCTGCCTGGTTCTCAAGATTAGGTTCCTCATAAAGCAAACCAAGCGCCAGAAAAAACGCATCCACATTCAGCAATGCAGGATCTCCTGGCGCCAGGGAGAAAGCCCAATCTTGAGGGTCGCCACGTAACAGGGAGATAACAATTCTAACTTGCTGAGCGGAATCACCAGAGGAACGAGGTCTCAAAGAAAGAAATAATTTACAATTATTCTTAAAATTCAGAAACCTAGATCTATCCCCAGAAAACAACTCAGGAATAGGTACTTTTGGCTCAGACATAGGACTGCGAACAACAAAATCCTGAATGCTTTGCACCCTTGCAGCAAGATGATCCACACTAGAAGTCAGACTCTGAATATCCATGTCTGCAGCTGAACTCAAAGCCACCCAGAGATTAAGGGGATGAGAGAAGCTGGACAGACTACAGCAAAGGGAGAGTAAAAAAAAAAAAAATTGTACTCAGGACTTCTCTTATCCCACTTCTGCGATACATTAAACACTTTTTGGCCTGCTGTACTGTTATGATCCTTAGTGGCTGAGGATCACAGATAGGACTAGCTAAGTTACTGAACATAGAACAAGCTCTAGGGAGGTGGTAACTGGACTGACCGCAAAACCTGATCCTAACCAAACACACTAAAGGTAGCCGGTGAACGTGCCTAAATTCCTGGACGTCTCGACGCAGCCTGAGAAACTTGCTACCCCTATAGAGAAAGTAAGACCTCACTTGCCTCAGAGAAATGACCCCAAAGATATAGGAAGCCCCCAACAAATAATAACGGTGAGGTAAGGGGAAAATACAAAACGTAGAAATGAAAACAGATTCAGCAAATGAGGCCCACTAATACTAGATAGCAGAAGACAGGCAGGGAACTGTGCGGTCAGTAAAAAACCCTATACAAAATATCCACGCTGAGAGTTCAAGAACCCCCACACCAACTAACGGTGTGAGGGGAGAAACTCAGCCCCCTAGAGCTACCAGCAAGCAAGGAAATCACATATTAGCAAGCTGGACAAGGACAAATAAATAACCAAGAAACATATTGAACACTGATGAGCAAAAAATAACCAAACAGAAACTTAGCTTCTCTTGGCGAGACTGATAACGAAGGAATTCAGGAGCGATCAAAATAGCACTGAACACATCGACAGCAGGCAACCACTGATAGTCCAGGTGAGCTAAATAGGGAACCAGCTAACAGATAACGAGACAGCTGATCCAACCTCAGACCTGCAGAATGACACAAAGAGCCACCAGAGGGAGCCCAAAGACAGCACTCACACAGTACCACTTGTGACCACAAGAGGGAGCCCAAAAACAGAGTTCACAACAGTCTGCGGCGTGGTGAGTTTTTCAGTTTTCCCTGTCTGTGCTTTCTGTGGGTTTGTGGTCTCTTCACTGGGTGGTGGTTTCAGCTTAGGGCTGAAACAGGAGACAGGGTCAGGCCTGGCAGCCCAGACATGCACACCTTTAGTGTAACTTCTGGGAAAGGGACAAAGTTTCCCTAGCCTGAGGGATATCGCAGGGGCCTGGGTAACCAGCCTTAGTCTACCCAGTACTCCCGTGACAAGTAGTTTTACCACAGATTACTGACACTGCATGCTGGGAGTAGTAGATTTATCATGGATTACAAGCACAGCATGCTGGGAGTAGTAGTTTTATATATATAGTGTACAGGGTATATGTACAGAGGGAGGGGAATAGTGTGAGGAGACAGTATGGGGGGAGAAAAGTGAGTGGGCACAGAATAGAAAAAGAGAAAAGAGTAGTGGGAGCGTAGCATGTACTGTAATTCATTACTTGTAAATAATTTTTTTTTCTGTTTATGATTATTGTGTCTGAAAGTGTGATCAGCAGTGCTAAATGGGTGTGGTTGGGGCGTGGATATAGGTGTGACTAGTTGTGAAATGGGTGTGGTCAGGGGCGTGGCCTAAAGTCTGCACGCGCCGCAACCTTTGTCTCTCTTTCCCTTCTTAAAAAGTTGGGAGGTATGCAGCTGTAGTGTGTACAGTGGGCCAAGGACTGAGAGAACACAATTCACATGGTGCACATTTTCTTGGGATTTTAATTATTTATTATATTAATGATTTAATGTCCCCCATTGTGTGCCAATAGAGTAGTAATGTCCCCCATTATGACCCCACTAAACTAATAATGTCCCCCATTGAGGCCCCAGTATCACAATAATGTCCCCCATTATGGTCCCAATAGAGTAATAATATCCCCCATTGTGGCCCAATATAATAATAATGTCCCCAATTATGGCCCTAATATAGTAATAGTGTCCCCCATTCTGGCCCCCATACAGTATAATGGCATTCTTTACATGGAAATTCAACAAAAAAACCTGATTCTTCTCACCTGTCTCTGTTCCCTCAATGAACAACTCCTTCTTACTCCACCATCGTTGGTCGAAGACAGCTCAATGCAATGACAATATTGCGCTGCCTGCAGCAGAACACCGACGTCAGCCGCTGCTGCTGGCTTTGGATACACTGTGTACAGCTGTACAATGTATTGCGGGGCAGGGAGACTGGATGTGCATCCGAGCAGCTGAGCAAAGTGGACACTGGTGGCCCCCTCTGCAATCCTCACTCCTCTGAGACCTGAGACTGTCCTGTGTACAGCATCCCTGTCTGGCACTGGTCGGACATTTTTCCGCCCCATCAGACATTGTAGACCGCCGCCTGAGGCAAGTTGCTTATTTTTCCGCATGGCAAAAACGTCCCTGTTTTCCAACAGCAATTGTTTGCAGTGTGCTCTTACCCTTGCTGTATATGTCAATGCCGGACTCGGACTAAAATTCAGTTCTGGCATTTGAAAGCACACAGGCCCACTTGTGCGGTGAATGTGAAATATGTTTGTTCTCTTGAAGGTTATGACCGATTGTATTCTGTAAATGTGATTTACACCCAAACTGTCAGTAACCAAATAACACCACTATACAAGTATAATCACAATACTGTTACTTATCAAAATCCAGCATACCATCAATATTACCAATAATATCATCACACCAGTTACCAAAAAATATGGTCACACTCATCATTAACAAAAACCACTGTAGCAAGAGTAATTTAATCATAAATAATGCAATATAAGGGACAAATAATACTGCCATATTCCATACTGGTCAGTAACAAAAACACTCTAATAAGACCAATATTACCACCATACAGTGACAATATAGTGGTACCAGTTCTACAAAGGCGACATGTAGACCATATAAATTGTACACTATGGAAAAATACACTCACTCACAGATGACACCGTCATTGATCAAGGCTTTTTTTTTCTTCTTCACTTGGCCCAGACTGTCATGGCGTTTTTTTTTCCATTGATAACTTGTCTCTGCAAATTGAAATATATATCTTTGGCTCATTGCTTTTCAAGCACCCTCCCCACCTCTACACAAACTCTATACTGCTATATACTAAAAAAAAAACTAAAGAAATTAACTGGGATATAAGTTGGTGTGCATGCAGCATGTAAGGCTACGTTCACATTTGCGTTGTGCGCCGCAGCGTCGGCGCCGCAACGCACAACACAAACAAAAACGCAGCAAAACGCATGCACAACGCTGCGTTTTGCGCCGCATGCGTCCTTTTTTTCATTGATTTTGGACGCAGCAAAAATGCAACTTGCTGCGTCCTCTGCGCCCGGACGCGGGCGCCACAGGGACGCATGCGGCGCAAAACGCAAGTGCGACGCATGTCCATGCGCCCCCATGTTAAATATAGGGGCGCATGACGCATGTGGCGATGCTGCGGCGCCCGACGCTGCGGCGCAGACCGCAAATGTGAACGTAGCCTAAGTGCATGTTCACACTGGCCGCTAAACAGACAAAACCCAAGATAGAAACATAATAAGCAAATACCCTGCAGTAAATGAATAAACAGTAATAACGCGTGAAAATATAGGGTTCTTTGTTAACATAAGTTTGATAAAATAAAATGCAAAAGCCATCCCACCATGTTACGGTGACCCTAATCAGGATGGTCCTAACCTCTAATATTGAAAACCTTACCGTTTGTCAAGTGACATGCATGTGGAAAATGGTTGAGAAGGACTGAGACCCGGCAAATAGACATGCAGCCATGTGGAACTACAGGAATGTAAAGTCCAGCTCAAAGAAAAGGCAGGCCACACCGTTATATGCACAGGGTGCAAACAGACTGACATCTTGGGTTTTGACTGTTACATACTTCCATAGTGCCCTAAATGGTAATTAAGCCCCCTGATGCCTATACATCTTTATATACTAGTAATGCCCCTCTCGGTACCTTTATATAGTAATAGTGCCCCCATTGTGCCTACATAGGGTAACAGTGCCCCCACTGTGCCTACTTATGGAAATAGTGCCCCCATTGTGCCTACTTATTGTAATAGTTCCCCCATTGTGCCTACTTATGGTAATAGTTCCCCCATTGTGCCTACTTATGGAAATAGTGCCCCCATTGTGCCTACTTATGGTAATAGTTCCCCATTGTGCCTACTTATGGTAATAGTTTCCCCATTGTGCCTACTTATGGTAATAGTTCCCCCATTGTGCCTACTTATGGTAATAGTGCCTCTATTGCACCTTAGTATATTAATTGTATCTCCCTTTCATATATTAGTAATGCCATTCACTGTAACTAGTGGCCCTTTGTGTTGCCTAATGTTTTCTATGTGACTCCAGTAGCAGCCAGCGACTGGCCAGACTAAGTGGTGATGCTTTGCCACAGTTTTTAAGGTTGGACCCAAGCTTCTCACTGCCGACTAGCTCTTCTGGCATTCTCTCTGTTGGAGTCCCTCAAGGCTCTGTCCTAGGGCCCCTACTTTTTTCTATACCCTTGGCCTAGGGCAACTCATAAAGTCCCATGGCTTCCAGTACCACCTGTATGCGGACGACACTCAGATCTACCTCTCTGGCTCAGATGTCGCCTCTCTTCTGTCCAGAATCCAGGAGTTTCTGTTAGCCATATCCTCCTTCTTCACCTCTCACTTCCTAAAACTCAATGTAGACAAAACCGAACTCATCATCTTTCCCCCATCTCATGTATCCCCCCTACCTGATCTATCTGTTATGGTAAACGGCATCACGTTCTCTCCCGCACCGGAAATGCGCTGCCTCGGGGTAACTCTCGACTCTGCCTTGTCCTTCAAACTGCACATTCAAACTCTTGCCACCTCCTGTCGCCTCCAACTCAAAAATATTGCCAGAATCCGTCCCTTCCTCACCCCACAATCTACTAAGACTCTTGTGCATGCCCTTATCATCTCCCGCCTCGACTACTGCAGCACCCTCCTCTGTGGCCTCCCCGCTAACTCTCTTGCACCACTCCAGTCTGTCCTCAACTCTGCTGCTAGGCTAATCCACCTCTCTCCTCGCTACTCCCCTGCTTCTCCTCTTTGCAAATCCCTCCACTGGCTCCCAATTCCCCAACGAATCCAGTTCAAACTACTAACACTGATCTACAAAGCCATCCACAACCTGTCCCCTCCCTATATCTCTGAACTAATCTCCCAATACCTTCCCTCACGTAATCTACGATCCTCCCAAGACCTCCTACTCTCCACCACACTTATTCGGTCCTCACACAACCGCCTCCAAGATTTCTCCCGAATATCCCCCATCCTCTGGAATTCCATGCCTCAACACGTCCGACTATCCACCACCCTCGGATCCTTCAGACAGAACCTGAAAACCCATCTCTTCAAGAAAGCCTACAGCCTGCAATAACCATTCTGCCGCCTCGCCATCGCCAGAGCAGCCCCCTCACCACTGCCAGAGCTGCTGCACCTCCGACCTTCTGTCTCTTCCCCACAATCCCATAGAATGTAAGTCCGCAAGGACAGGGTCTTCTCCCCTCTGTACCAGTCTGTCACTGTAAACTTGATTACTGTAAACGATATTTATAACCCTGTATGTAACCCCTTTCTCATGTACAGCACCATGGAATTAATGGTGCCATATAAATAAATAATAATAATAATAATTTAGCAGAGGGGCAGTCGGCCCTGATATATATTCACACATGGCAGATGCATTGTAGTAATAATTTGCAGTGAGTGTGATGCGTCTGGACTTACGCTTGTTATATAGTCACAGTTTCACACAGATTTGTTGCTGAAATGTCTGCAAGTATTCCACTGATTAAGGCTTGTAGAAAGTCTAGTGCTTTCTGCAGAAACAATCGCATTCCAGCCATCTTCATATTAGAAATAACACTTATTTTTCTGAGATAAAAATAATACAAACAGGTATGAAGAGGAACACTCAGGATTAGAGTTGAGCGACGTTTACTTTTTTAGGATCGAGTCGGGTTTCGCGAAACCCGACTTTGTTAAAAGTCGGGTCGGGTGAAATCGGACGATTATTTCGAAAAGACGGGGATCCGACTGAAACACGAAACCCAATGCAAGTCAATGGGGAAGCAAAGTCGGCAGTGAGTGGAGGACAGGAAAACACCTAAAGTGCCCAATTTAATGCCAAAAACATCAATTCTTGTTACTTAAGCTTGTCAATCTTAATTTACCTTATAATAATAGTTAGGCATTGAAAATTGGGGGTCATTTGGCTAAAGTTGTGGGGGGGTAGGGCTGGCTCAAGTTTTTCGAGGGCCCAGGAAACGCGGATTACGTCACGGCGGTGGAGCAGGGAGAGGTAAGTATTTCAACTTTGCAAGTGCTGTGATCCTGAGCAAGCAGGGGGGGCACACTCGTTCGCATTGGCACTGGCACAGGGCTCCTCAAAGTACGGCGGTGTTTGACGGCGGGCGGGGGCGCCTCCCACCGGCAGAGACACTTTTGCGTACTATGAGGGGCCCTGTGCCAGTGACGTACCCAACGAGTATGCCCTCCCACCTGATGAAGGAACCTGCACTTTCATCTGCACCTTCCTCTTTGTCCTTGTAAGGTGGTATAGTATGCGGGAAGGGGAACCAGACTTTCAGCAGTGTCAGATACTGGCTGTGTAGAGTGCAAGGGGAATGTAGTGGTCTGGGTCAAGGTACCAGCAGACTCATCTAGCAGTGGCTGGGCAATGGGCAGGATGAGGAGGAAACACAGATATAGGCCCAAAGAATAAAGTAGGCTAAATGCAGTTCAAAATTGGTAACAGGACTAAACAGGCGGCATTGCTTTGTTCAGTGGAGGACAAATGTAATGAGAGGCTGACACAGTGAGTAGGCCCAAATAAGTAACTAGGCTAAATGCAGTTCAAAATTGGTAACAGGACTAACCAGACAGCATTGCTTTGTTCAGTGAAGGACAACTGTAATGAGTGGCAGACACAGTTAGTAGGCCCAAATAATAAAGTGGGCTAAATGAAGTTCAAAATTGGTAACAGGAGTAAACAGGCGGCACTGCTTTGTTCAGTGGAGGAGAAAAGCAAGGAGCGGCAGACACCGTTAGTAGGGCCCAACCAAACAAGTAGGCCAAATGCAGTTTAATATCTGATCTAAGCCGAAAGCCTGAAAATTGAAGCTCAGTTTTTTTCAGTGGAGGACAACAACAAGCAGTGGCAGACAACTTTAGTAGGGCCCAACCAAACTAGTAGGCCAAATGCAGTTTAAAATTTCCTATAGGCCGTAAGCCTGAAGATTGAAGCTCAGCTTTGTTCAGTGGAGGACAACACCAAGGAGCGGCAGACTGTTATGATCCGGTGACCTTGGAGCCGCATGAGACCTTCTCAGGAGTAGGTGGAACCTATACTGACCGCAATCCCTAAACTGACACCGCAACTAGAAGTAGCCGTGGGATGTACCTAACAATCCTAGACACCTCGACACAGCCGGAGGACTAAATAACCCTATAGATGGAAATGGGAATCCTATCTTGCCTCAGAGCAAACCCCCAAAGGATAGACAGCCCCCCACAAATATTGACTGTGAGTATTAGAGGAAAGACACACGCAGGCAGAAAACAGAGTTTAGCAAAAGAGGCCACTCTAGCTAAATAGGAAAGGATAGGACAGAATGCTAAGCGGTCAGTAATAAAACCCTGAAAATATCCACAGCAGATAATACAAAAATTCCACCATCTAACTAAAGACATGGAACGTATCTCTGCATCTCCTGAGAATCCAACTTGACTGGAAAAATCCTGGCACAGTCAAGCTGGACAAGAAAAAACAATGAATAGCACTGATCTGTAAAGCACACAGCATGTGTGCTGCAGAAACAAAAACCAGAAACTTATCTTTGCTGAATTGGCAGCAGGGCAGGAGGAACCAGACTGAGATCCAAACCTCCCAAGTACAATGGACAACTGGCAAGGGCTAATGAATCCTGCAACCTTAAATACCCCAATCAGCACTGCAATCAGTAGGGACACCTGCCCAGGATTGCAACCCAGGGACAACTGTATTACCACAAACAACCACCGGAGGGAACCCAAGAGCAGAATTCACAACAGTACCCCCCCCCTTGAGGAGGGGTCACCGAACCCTCACCAGAGCTTCCAGGTCGATCAGGACGAGCCAGATGAAAGGCACGAACCAAATCAGCAGCATGGACATCAGAGGCAAAAACCCAAGAATTATCCTCCTGGCCATAACCCTTCCATTTGACAAGGTACTGAAGCCTCAGCCTCGAAAAGCGAGAATCCAAAATCTTCTCAACCACATACTCCAACTCCCCATCAACCAACATCGGGGCCGGAGGATCAACAGAGGGAACAACGGGCACCACATATTTCCGCAATAAAGATCTATGGAAGACATTATGGATAGCAAAAGAGTCTGGAAGCGCCAATTGGAAAGATACCGGATTAATAATCTCAGAAATCCTATAAGGACCAATAAACCGAGGCTTAAACTTAGGGGAAGAAACCTTCATAGGAACATGACGAGAAGACAACCAAACCAGATCCCCAACCCGAAGCCGGGAACCAACACATCGACGACGGTTAGCAAAACGTTGAGCCTCCTCCTGGGACAACACCAACATTGTCCACCACATGAGCCCAAATCTGCTGCAACCTATCAACCACAGAATCCACACCGGGACAGTCAGAAGGCTCAACCTGCCCTGAAGAAAAACGAGGATGAAAACCAAAATTACAAAAGAAGGGCGAAACCAAAGTAGCCGAACTAGCCCGATTATTAAGGGCAAACTCGGCCAATGGCAAGAAAGCCACCCAATCATCCTGATCAGCAGACACAAAGCATCTCAAATAAGTCTCCAGGGTCTGATTAGTTCGCTCGGTTTGGCCATTTGTCTGAGGATGAAATGTGGAAGAAAAAGACAAATCAATGCCCAGCCTAGCACAAAAGGCCCGCCATAACCTAGAAACAAACTGGGAACCTCTGTCGGACACAATATTCTCCGGAATACCATGCAAACGAACTAGATGCTGAAAAAACAACGGAACCAAATCTGAAGAGGAAGGCAATTTAGGCAAAGGCACCAAATGAACCATCTTAGAGAACCAGTCACAAACCACACAGATAACCGACATCTTCTGGGAAACAGGAAGATCAGAAATAAAATCCATAGAAATATGTATCCAGGGCCTCTCAGGGACCGGCAATGGCAAAAGCAACCCACTAGCACGAGAACAACAAGGCTTGGCCCGCGCACACGTCCCACAAGACTGCACAAAAGAACGCACATCACATGACAAAGAAGGCCACCAAAATGACCTACCAACCAAATCTCTGGTACCAAAAATACCAGGATGGCCAGCCAACACCGAACAATGAACCTCAGAAATAACTCTACTAGTCCATCTGTCAGGAACAAACAGTTTCCCCACCGGACAGCGGTCAGGTTTGTCAGCCTGAAATTCCTGAAGAACCCGTCGTAAATCAGGGGAAATGGCAGAGAGGACAACCCATTCTTTCAGAATGCCGACTGGTTCAAGGACCTCAGGAGAATCAGGCAAAAAACTCCTAGAGAGGGCATCAGCCTTAATATTCTTAGAACCCGGAAGATACGAGACCACGAAATCAAAACGGGAAAAAAACAAGGACCATCGAGCCTGTCTAGGATTCAGCCGTCTGGCAGACTCGAGGTAAATCAGATTCTTATGATCGGTCAAGACCACAATACGGTGCTTAGCTCCCTCAAGCCAATGTCGCCACTCCTCAAACGCCCACTTCATAGCCAACAATTCCCAATTGCCAACATCATAATTGCGTTCGGCAGGCGAAAACTTACGGGAAAAGAAGGCACATGGTTTCATCAAGGAACCAACAGGATCCCTCTGGGACAAAATGGCCCCTGCGCCAATCTCAGAAGTGTCAACCTCAACCTGAAACGGAAGAGAAACATCCGGTTGACGCAACACCGGGGCCGAAGTAAATCGGCATTTAAGCTCCTGAACGGCAGAGACAGCTGCAGAGGACCAATTGGCCACATCAGCGCCTTTCTTCGTCAAATCGGTCAAGGGTTTAACCACGCTGGAGAAGTTAGCAATGAAACGGCGATAAAAATTAGCAAAGCCCAATAATTTCTGAAGGCTCTTCACGGATGTGGGTTGAATCCAATCATGAATGGCCTGAACCTTAACCGGATCCATCTCGATAGATGAGGGAGAAAAAATGAAGCCCAAAAAAGAAACCTTCTGCACTCCAAAGAAACACTTAGACCCTTTCACAAACAAAGCATTATCACGAAGGATCTGAAATACCATCCTGACCTCCTTCACATGAGACTCCCAATCATCGGAAAAGATCAAAATGTCATCCAAGTATATAATCAAGAGTTTATCAAGATAAGTCCGGAAGATATCATGCATGAAGGACTGAAAAACAGATGGAGCATTAGAGACCCCGAATGGCATCACAAGGTATTCAAAATTGCCTTCGGGCGTATTAAACGCAGTTTTCCATTCATCACCCTGCTTAATACGAACAAGATTATACGCCCCCCGAAGGTCAATTTTAGTAAACCAACTAGCCCTCTTAATCCTAGCAAACAAATCGGAAAGCAGAGGCAAAGGGTATTGAAACTTGACCGTGATCTTATTCAAGAGGCGATAATCAATACAGGGTCTCAAGGAGCCATCCTTCTTAGCAACAAAAAAAAATCCCGCTCCCAACGGTGAAGAAGATGGCCGAATATGCCCCTTCTCCAAAGACTCCTTAACATAACTCCGCATAGCGGTATGTTCAGGCACAGACAGGTTGAAAAGTCGGCCCTTAGGAAACTTACAGCCTGGAATCAAGTCAATAGCACAATCACAGTCCCTATGCGGTGGAAGGGAACTGGACTTGGGCTCATCGAATACATCCTGAAAATCAGACAAAAACTCTGGAATTTCAGAAGAGGCAGAAGAAGAGATTGGCATCAAAGGAACGTCACTGAACCCCCTGACAACCCCAACTAGTCACAGACATAGACTTCCAATCCAACACAGGATTATGTACCTGCAACCACGGAAAACCCAGCACGATAACATCATGCAAATTATGCAACACCAGAAATCGACAATCTTCCTGATGGGCTGGCGCCATGTGCATGGTCACCTGTGTCCAAAACTGAGGTTTATTTTTAGCCAAAGGTGTAGCATCAATCCCCCTTAAAGGAATAGGATTCTGCAAAGGCTGCAAGGGAAAACCACAACGCCTGGCAAACTCAAAGTCCATTAAGTTCAAGGCGGTGCCTGAATCCACAAACGCCATGACAGAAAATGAAGACAATGAGCAAATCAAGGACACAGATAACAGAAATTTAGGTTGTACAGTACTGATGGTAAATGAACTAGCGATCCTCTTTGTACGCTTAGGGCAAACTGAAATGACATGAGAAGCATCGCCACAATAAAAACACAACCTATTCTGACATCTGAATCCTTGTCGTTCCGTTCTAGACAGAATCCTATCACATTGCATTGGCTCAGGCATCTGCTCTGAGGACAACGCCACCGCGCGCACAGTTCTGCGCTCTCGCAAACGCCGATCAATCTGAATGGCCAGAGACATAGAATCACTCAGACCGGAAGGCGTGGGAAACCCCACTATAACATCTTTAACGGATTCAGAAAGACCCTTTCTGAAAATTGCCGCCAAAGCATCATCATTCCATTTAGTCAACACAGACCATTTTCTAATTTCTGACAATACAATTCTGCCGCTTCTTGACCCTGAGACAGGGCCAACAAGGTCTTCTCTGCTTGATCCACCGAGTTTGGTTCATCATATAATAATCCTAAAGCCTGAAAGAAGGTGTCTACATTAAGCAAGGCCGGATTCCCAGATTCCAGGGAAAATGCCCAATCCTGAGGATCGCCACGCAGCAGGGAGATGACAATTTTAACCTGCTGAATGGAATCACCAGAGGATCGAGGTCTCAGAGCAAAAAACGGTTTACAGTTATTTTTAAAACTCAGAAATTTGGACCTGTCACCAAAAAACAAATCAGGAATAGGAATCTTAGGTTCTAAAACCGGAGTCTGAACAATATAATCAGAAATATCCTGTACCCTAGCAGCAAGCTGGTCTACACGAGAAACTAATCCCTGAATATCCATGCTAGCACCAGACTCCTCAGCCACCCAGAGAAAAAGAGGGAAGAGAAGACAAAGCAGGCTACAGAAAAAAAAATGGCTCAATACTTTTCTTCCCTTCTTCTGAGATGCATTTAACTCATTGTTGGCCAGTTGTACTGTTATGATCCGGTGACCTTGGAGCCGCATGAGACCTTCTCAGGAGTAGGTGGAACCTATACTGACCGCAATCCCTAAACTGACACCGCAACTAGAAGTAGCCGTGGGATGTACCTAACAATCCTAGACACCTCGACACAGCCGGAGGACTAAATAACCCTATAGATGGAAATGGGAATCCTATCTTGCCTCAGAGCAGACCCCCAAAGGATAGACAGCCCCCCACAAATATTGACTGTGAGTATTAGAGGAAAGACACACTCAGGCAGAAAACAGAGTTTAGCAAAAGAGGCCACTCTAGCTAAATAGGAAAGGATAGGACAGAATGCTAAGCGGTCAGTAATAAAACCCTGAAAATATCCACAGCAGATAATACAAAAATTCCACCATCTAACTAAAGACATGGAACGTATCTCTGCATCTCCTGAGAATCCAACTTGACTGGAAAAATCCTGGCACAGTCAAGCTGGACAAGAAAAAACAATGAATAGCACTGATCTGTAAAGCACACAGCATGTGTGCTGCAGAAACAAAAACCAGAAACTTATCTTTGCTGAATTGGCAGCAGGGCAGGAGGAACCAGACTGATCCAAACCTTCCAAGTACAATGGACAACTGGCAAGGGCTAATGAATCCTGCAACCTTAAATACCCCAGTCAGCACTGCAATCAGTAGGGACACCTGCCCAGGATTGCAACCCAGGGACAACTGTATTACCACCAACAACCACCGGAGGGAACCCAAGAGCAGAAATCACAACAGCAGACACCGTTAGTAGGCCCAACCAAACAAGTAGGCCAAATGTAGTTTAAAATTTCCTATAGGCCGAAAGCCTGAAGATTGAAGCTCAGCTTTGTTCAGTGGAGGACAACACCAAGGAGCGGCAGACACCGTTAGTAGGGCCCAACCAAACTAGTAGGCCAAATGCCTTGTAAAATTTCCTATAGGCCGAAAGCCTGAAGATTGAAGCTCAGCTTTGTTCAGTGGAGGACAACACCAAGGAGCAGCAGACACCGTTAGTAGGGCCCAACCAAACTAGTAGGCCAAATGCAGTTTAAAATTTCCTATAGGCCAAAAGCCTGAAAATTGAAGCTCAGCTTTGTTCAGTGGAGAAAAGCAAGGAATGGCAGACACCGTTAGTAGGCCCAACCAAACAAGTAGGCCAAATGCAGTTTAATATCTGATATAGGCTGAAAATTGAAGCTCAGCTTTGTTCAGTGGAGAACAACAAGCAGCGGCAGACAGTTAGTAGGCCAAACCAAACAAGTAGGCCAAATGCAGTTTAATATCTGATATAGCCTGAAAATTGAAGCTCAGCTTTGTTCAGTGGAGAACAGCAAGCAGCGGCAGACACCGTTAGTAGGCCCAACCAAACTAGTAGGCCAAATGCAGTTTTATATTCAAAATATAGGCCGAAAGCCTGAAGATTAAAGCTCAGCTTTGTTCAGTGGAGGACAGCTGTATTGAGTGGAGCAGACAGACACAGGTAGTAGGCCTAAAATAAAAAAGTAGGCTCAATGCAGTTTAAAATAGGTTACAGGGGTACACAGGCAGCATTAGTTTGGTCAGCGGAGGACGATTGCAAGGAGTGGCGCAGACAGACTTAGTAGGCCTAAAATAGAAAAGTAGGCTCAATGCAGTTTAAAATAGGTTACAGGGGTACACAGGCAGCATTGGTTTGGTCAGCGGAGGACGATTGCAAGGAGTGGTGCAGACTTACTAGGTCTAAAATAGAAAAGTAGGCTCAATGCAGTTTAAAATTGGTTACAGGGGCACACAGGCAGCATTGGTTTGGTCAGCGGAGGACGATTGCAAGCAGTGGCGCAGACTTACTAGGCCTAAAATAAAAAAGTAGGCTCAATGCAGTTTAAACTGGGTTACAGGGGTACACAGGCAGCATTGGTTTGGTCAGCGGAGGATGATTGCAAGGAGTGGTGCAGACTTACTAGGCCTAAAATAAAAAAGTAGGCTCAATGCAGTTTAAAATGGGTTACAGGGGTACACAGGCAGCATTGGTTTGGTCAGCGGAGGACGATTGCAAGGAGTGGCGCAGACTTACTAGGCCTAAAATAAAAAAAGTAGGCTCTATGCAGTTCTAAACTGGTAACAGGAGTAAACTGGCGGCACTGCTTTGTTCGGTGAAGGACAATTGGAAGAAGTGGCTGACACAGTAAGTTGGCCAAAATAGTAAAGTGGGCTAAATGTCTGCAAAAAAACTGTTCCTAAATAAACAGGTGGCAAAGCTAGGTACAGGGGTGGGTTCCTCTGCTGAGTAGCAGACAGTGGTAGTTCGCGCACAGTATTCACAGGTCTAAATGGAGGGCAGGGCCCCTGTATATTTTTACTATCATCTATCATTTCAACATATTTGTATTGGCAGTGCCATTGAAGGATTTGACAGCACAGACTAAACAGTGGTGGAGCAGTGAGAGGTAAGTTTTGCAAGTTGTTGAGCACTGTTTGAGCTGGGGGGGAACACTCTCTCGTGGGCGGCGGTACTGGCCCAGGGCCCCTCATATTACGACGGTGTGTCTGACGTTGGGTGTGCACCACCACCGCCAGAGACACTTCATTGTACTATGAGGGACCCTGTGCCAGTGCCGTCGGCCAAAAGTGGGCACACCCACCTGTCCAGGCAAACGGCCTGCTTGCGCCAAGTGGTGACCACGGCCCCGTGGGGGGAGTCAGCCCATTTAGGGATGTGTAAAAATGGCCTATGGTGGACATTCAGCAGCTGCAAATGGAGGAATTGGAGCAGTCAGTAAGAGGAGTCCAAAAGCAAGACCTTTTTACAGGAAAGCTATGTGTCAGCAGGGGAGGGTGGGGCAAAATAATTAGAAATCCATGATTGGTTCATTTTAATGAAGGTTAGATCATCAACATTTTGGGTAGCCAGACGAGTCCTTTTTTCGGTCAGTATTGAACCAGCAGCACTGAAGACTCTTTCTGATAGCACACTAGCAGCTGGGCAAGCGAGCTCCTGTAATGCATATTCTGCCAATTCAGACCAGGTGTCTATTTTAGATGCCCAGTAATCAAAGGGGAATTGTTGTGAATTCTGCTCTTGGGCTCCCTCCGGTGGTTGTTAGTGGTAGTGCAGTTGTCTTGGGGTTGTAATCCTAGGCAAGTGTTTCTGCTGATTGCAGCTTTACTAGGTATTTAGGTGTGCAGGATCCATTACTCCTGGCCAGTTGTCCATTGTTCTTGGAGGGATTGCATCTCTCTCTGGTTCCTCATGCTCTGCTGCCAATTCAGCTAAGATAAGTCTCTGTTTTTTTGTCTCTGTGCACACATGCAGTGTGCTTTGCAATTCAGTGCAATTCATTGTGTTTTTGTCCAGCTTAGACTTCGTTTGGATTTTTCAGTCATGCTGGATTCTCAGGAGTTGCAGATATACTTGCTATGTCTTTAGTTAAATGTAGTATATTTGTATTTTCTGCTGTGGATATTTTTAGGATTTCAATACTGACCACTTAGAATTCTGTCCTATCCTTTTCTATTTAGCTAGAAGTGCCTCTTTTGCTAAATTCAGTTTTTCTGCCTGCGTGTGTCTTTCCTCTTATACTCACAGTCAATATTTGTGGGGGGCTGCCTATCCTTTGGGGTTCTGCTCTGAGGCAAGATAGAATTCCCATTTCCACCTATAGGGGTATTTAGTCCTCCGGCTGTGTCGAGGTGTCTAGGACTTGTTAGGTACACCCCACGGCTACTTCTAGTTGCGGTGTCAGTTTAGGGTTTGCGGTCAGTACAGATTTCCACCTACTCCTGAGAAAGTCTCTCATGCGGCTCCAAGGTCACCGGATCATAACAGTACAACTGGCCAACAATGAGTTAAATGCATCTCAAAAGGGAAGAAAGGTGTTGAGCCATTTTTTTTTCTGTAGCCTGTTTTTTCTTTCCTTCCCTCTTTACCTCTGGGTGACTGAGGAGACTTGTGCTAGCATGGATGTTCAGGGATTAGTTTCTCGTGTAGACCAGCTTGCTGCTAGGGTACAGGGCATTTCTGATTATATTGTTCAGACTCCGCTTTTAGAGCCTAGGATTCCTACTCCTGATTTGTTTTTTGGGGACAGGTCCAAATTTTTGAGTTTTAAAAACTGTAAACTGTTTTTTTGCTCTGAAACCTCGTTCCTCTGGTGATTCCATTCAGCAGGTTAAAATTGTCATCTCCCTGTTGCATGGCGACCCTCAGGACTGGGCATTTTCACTGGAATCTGGGAATCCGGCCTTGCTTAATGTAGACGCCTTTTTTTCAGGCTCTAGGATTATTATATGATGAACCAAATTCTGTGGATCAAGCTGAGAAGACCTTGTTGGCCCTGTTTCAGGGTCAAGAAGCGGCAGAATTGTATTGTCAGAAATTTAGAAAATGGTCTGTGCTGACTAAATGGAGTGATGATGCTTTGGCTGCAATTTTCAGAAAGGGTCTTTCTGAATCTGTTAAAGATGTTATGGTGGGGTTTCCCACGCCTGTTGGTCTGAATGATTCTATGTCTCTGGCCATTCAGATTGATCGGCGCTTGTGGGAGCGCAGAACTGTGCGCGCTGTGGCGTTGTCCTCAGAGCAGATGCCTGAGCCTATGCAGTGTGATAGGACTCTGTCTAGAACGGAACAACAAGGATTCAGACATCAGAATAGGTTGTGTTTTTATTGTGGCGATGCTTCTCATGTCATTTCAGTTTGTCCTAAGCGTACAAAGAGAATCGCTAGTTCAGTTAACATCAGTACTGTACAACCTAAATTTCTGTTGTCTGTGACCTTGATCTGCTGATTGTCGTCATTTTCTGTCATGGCGTTTGTGGATTCAGGCGCCGCTTTGAACTTAATGGACTTTGAATTTGCCAGGCGCTGTGATTTCCCCTTGCAGTCTTTGCAGAACCCTATTCCTTTAAGGGGCATTGATGCTACACCTTTGGCTAAAAATAAACCCCAGTTTTGGACACAGGTGACCATGTGCATGGCGCCAGCCCATCAGGAAGATTGTCGTTTTCTGGTGTTGCATAATTTGCATGATGCTATTGTGCTGGGTTTTCCATGGTTGCAGATACATAATCCTGTTTTGGATTGGAAGTCTATGTCTGTGACTAGTTGGGGGTGTCAGGGGGTTCATAATGACGTTCCTTTGATGTCAATCTCCTCTTCCACCTCTTCTGAGGTTCCAGAGTTTTTGTCTGATTTTCAGGATGTGTTTGATGAGCCCAGGTCCAGTTCCCTTCCACCGCATAGGGACTGTGATTGTGCTATTGACTTGATTCCAGGCTGTAAGTTTCCCAAGGGCCGACTTTTCAACCTGTCTGTGCCGGAACATACCGCCATGCGGAGTTATGTTAAGGAGTCTTTGGAGAAGGGACATATTCGGCCATCTTCTTCACCGTTGGGAGCGGGATTTTTTTTTGTTGCTAAGAAGGATGGCTCCTTGAGACCCTGTATTGATTATCGCCTCTTGAATAAGATCACGGTCAAGTTTCAATACCCTTTACCTTTGCTTTCTGATTTGTTTGCCAGGATTAAGGGGGCTAGTTGGTTTACTAAGATTGACCTTCGGGGGGCATATAATCTTGTTCGTATTAAGCAGGGAGATGAATGGAAAACTGCGTTTAATACGCCCGAAGGCCATTTTGAATACCTTGTGATGCCATTGGGACTCTCTAATGCTCCATCTGTTTTTCAGTCCTTCATGCATGATATCTTCCGGAATTATCTTGATAAATTCATGATTGTATATTTGGATGATATCTTGATTTTTTCCGATGATTGGGAGTCTCATGTGAAACAGGTCAGGATGGTATTTCAGATCCTTCGTGATAATGCTTTGTTTGTGAAGGGGTCTAAGTGTCTCTTTGGAATGCAGAAGGTTTCTTTTTTGGGCTTCATTTTTTCTCCTTCATCTATAGAGATGGATCCGGTTAAGGTTCAGGCCATTCATGATTGGATTCAGCCCACATCCGTGAAGAGCCTTCGGAAATTTTTGGGCTTTGCTAATTTTTATCGCCGTTTCATTGCTAACTTCTCCAGTGTGGTTAAACCCCTGGATTTAACGATTTGACGAAGAAAGGCGTGGATGTAACGAATTGGTCCTCTGTGGCTGTCTCTGCCTTTCAGGAGCTTAAACGCCGATTTACTTCTGCCCCGGTTTTGCGTCAGCCGGATGTTTCTCTTCCGTTTCAGGTTGAGGTTGACGCTTCTGAGATTGGGGCAGGGGCCGTTTTGTCTCAGAGGAATTCTGTTGGTTCCTTGATGAAACCGTGTGCCTTCTTTTCCCGTAAGTTTTCACCTGCTGAACGCAATTATGATGTCGGCAATCGGGAGTTGTTGGCTATGAAGTGGGCGTTTGAGGAATGGCGACACTGGCTTGAGGGAGCTAAGCACCGTATTGTGGTCTTGACCGATCATAAAAATCTGATTTACCTCGAGTCTGCCAAACGGCTGAATCCTAGACAGGCTCGATGGTCCTTGTTTTTCTCCCGTTTTGATTTCGTGGTCTCGTATCTTCCGGGTTCTAAGAATGTTAAGGCTGATGCCCTCTCTAGGAGTTTTTTGCCTGATTCTCCTGAGGTACTGGAACCGGTCGGTATTCTGAAGGAAGGGGTGGTCCTTTCGGCCATTTCCCCTGATTTGCGACGGGTTCTGCAGGAATTTCAGGCTGACAAACCTGACCGCTGTCCAGTGGGCAAACTGTTTGTTCCTGACAGATGGACTAGTAGAGTGATTTCTGAGGTTCATTGTTCTGTGTTGGCAGGCCATCCTGGTATTTTTGGTACCAGAGATTTGGTTGGTAGGTCCTTTTGGTGGCCTTCTTTGTCACGTGATGTGCGTTCTTTTGTGCAGTCCTGTAGGACTCGTGCGCGGGCCAAGCCTTGTTGTTCCCGTGCTAGCAGGTTGCTTTTGCCTTTGCCGGTCCCTGAGAGGCCCTGGACACATATTTCTATGGATTTTATTTCAGATCTTCCGGTTTCCCAGAGGATGTCGGTTATCTGGGTGGTTTGTGACCGGTTTTCTACGATGGTTCATTTGGTGCCTTTGCCTAAATTGCCTTCCTCTTCTGATTTGGTTCCGTTGTTTTTTCAGCATGTGGTTCGTTTGCATGGTATTCCGGAGAATATTGTGTCCGACAGAGGTTCCCAGTTTGTTTCTAGGTTTTAGCGGGCCTTTTGTACTAGGCTGGGCATTGATTTGTCTTTTTCTTCCGCATTTCATCCGCAGACAAATGGCCAGACCGAGCGAACTAATCAGACTTTGGAAACTTATTTGAGATGCTTTGTGTCTGCTGATCAGGATGATTGGGTGGCTTTCTTGCCATTGGCCGAGTTCGCCCTTAATAATCGGGCTAGTTCGGCTACCTTGGTTTCGCCCTTCTTTTGTAATTTTGGTTTTCATCCTCGTTTTTATTCGGGGCAGGTTGAGCCTTCTGATTGTCCTGGTGTGGATTCTGTGGTTGACAGGTTGCAGCAGATTTGGGCTCATGTGGTGGACAATTTGGTGTTGTCTCAGGAGGAGGCTCAGAGTTTTGCTAACCGTCGTCGGTGTGTTGGTTCCCGGCTTCGGGTTGGGGATTTGGTCTGGTTGTCTTCCCGTCATGTTCCTATGAAGGTTTCTTCCCCTAAGTTTAAGCCTCGGTTTATTGGTCCTTATAGGATTTCTGAGATTATCCGGTGTCTTTTCGTTTGGCCCTTCCGGCCTCTTTTGCCATCCATAATGTTTTCCATAGATCTTTATTGCGGAAATATGTGGTGCCCGTTGTTCCCTCTGTTGATCCTCTTGCTCCTGTGTTGGTTGATGGGGAGTTGGAGTATGTGGTTGAGAAGATTTTGGATTCTCGCCTTTCGAGGCGGAGGCTTCAGTACCTTGTCAAATGGAAGGGTTATGGCCAGGAGGATAATTCTTGGGTTTTTGCGTCTGATGTCCATGCTGCTGATTTGGTCCGTGCCTTTCATCTGGCTCGTCCTGATCGGCCTGGGGGCTCTGGTGAGGGTTCGGTGTTATGATCCCTAGTGGCGGAGGATCACAAATAGATCAGCAAGTGATTAAACTAAGGACGAGCTCTAGGGAGATGGTAACTGGACTGATCGCAAATCTGAACCTATCCAAAACAACTAGAGGTAGCCGGTGAACATGCCTAAAAAATTCTTAGACGTCTCGAGCCAGCCTGAGGAACTAGCTACCCATAAAGAGAAAGAAAGACCTCGCTTGCCTCCAGAGAAATAATCCCCAAAGATATAGAAGCCCCCAACAAATATTAACGGTGAAGTAAGAAGAAGGCACATACATAGGGATGAAATCAGATTTAGCAAAAGAGGCCCACTAGTACTAGAAAGCAGAAAATAGAGCAGGGGTCTATGCGATCAATAAAAAACCCTTACAAAATATCCATCCTGAGATTTCAAGAACCCACACACCAACTAACGGTGTGTGGGGAGAAACTCAGCCCACTAGAGCAACCAGCAAGCGAGGGAATTACATTTTAGCAAGCTGGAACAGAAAACATGATAAACACTGCTGATCAAAAAATGAGCAAACAAAACTTAGCTTATCCTGGATGGATGAGCAAACAAAACTTAGCTTATCCTGGATGGACTGAGAGCAAGGTAGTCAGAAGGAATCTGAGTAGCACTGATTACATCGACAGCCGGCCACAAGTGGAAGTAAAACAGAGCTATATAGGAACCTCCCAGAGGATAACGAACCAGCTGATAGCCAGAGACCAGCAGGATAACAAACAAAGCCACCAGGGGGAGCCCAAAGCAAAAGTCACACCATACCACCAGTGACCACAAGAGGGAGCCCGAAAACAGAGTTCACAACAGTACCCCCCCCTTAAGGAGGGGTCACCGAACCCTCATGAAAACCCCCAGGGCGATCAGGATGAGCCACATGGAAGGCACGAACCAAATCGGCCGCATGAACATCAGAGGCGACAACCCAAGAATTATCCTCCTGACCATAGCCCTTCCACTTGACCAAATACTGGAGCCTCCGTCTAGAAACACGAGAATCCAAGATCTTCTCCACTACATATTCCAATTCTCCCTCAACCAGCACCGGGGCAGGAGGCTCAACCGGAGGAACCACAGGTACCACATACCTCCGCAACAACGAGCGATGGAACACATTATGAATAGCAAATGATGCCGGGAGGTCCAGACGGAATGACACAGGGCCAAGGACTTCCAGAATCTTATAAGGACCGATAAACCGAGGCTTGAACTTAGGAGAGGAGACCTTCATAGGAACGAAGCGAGAAGACAACCACACCAAGTCCCCAACGCGAAGTCGGGGACCCACACAGCGACGGCGGTTGGCAAAGAGCTGAGCCTTCTCTTGTGACAACTTCAAATTGTCCACCACATGATTCCAAATCTGATGCAACCTATCCACCACAACATCCACTCCAGGACAGTCAGAAGGCTCCACCTGACCCAAGGAAAAACGAGGATGAAACCCCGAATTACAAAAAAAAGGAGAAACCAAAGTAGCAGAACTAGCCCGATTATTAAGGGCAAACTCGGCCAACGGTAAAAAAGTAACCCAGTCGCCCTGGTCAGCAGAAACAAAACATCTTAAATAAGTCTCCAAGGTCTGATTAGTTCGCTCGGTTTGGCCATTCGTCTGAGGATGGAAGGCCGACGAAAAAGACAATTCAATGCCCAACTTAGCACAAAAGGTCCGCCAAAATCTAGACACAAACTGGGATCCTCTGTCAGAAACAATGTTCTCAGGAATCCCGTGCAAACGAACCACATTTTGAAAAAACAGTGGAACCAACTCGGAGGAGGAAGGCAACTTAGGCAAGGGCACCAAATGGACCATCTTAGAAAAACGATCACACACCACCCAGATGACAGACATTCTCTGAGAGACAGGGAGATCTGAAATAAAATCCATGGAAATGTGCGTCCAAGGCCTCTTCGGGACAGGCAAAGGTAACAGCAAACCACTGGCACGAGAACAGCAAGACTTTGCCCGAGCACAAATTCCACAAGACTGCACAAAGGAACGCACATCCCGCGACAAGGAAGGCCACCAAAAAGACCTGGCCACCAAGTCTCTGGTACCAAATATTCCAGGATGGCCCGCCAACACCGAAGAATGAACCTCGGAGATGACTCTGTTGGTCCATCTATCCGGGACAAACAGTCTCTCTGGTGGACAGCGGTCAGGTCTATCCGCCTGAAACTCTTGCAGCACACGTCGCAAATCTGGGGAGATGGCAGACAAAATCACCCCTTCTCTAAGGATACCAGCCGGCTCTGAATCTCCAGGAGAGTCAGGCACAAAACTCCTAGAAAGAGCATCAGCTTTCACATTCTTCGAACCCGGCAGGTACGAGACCATGAAATCAAAACGAGAGAAAATCAACGACCAACGAGCCTGTCTGGGATTCAGCCGCTTGGCCGACTCGAGATAAATCAAATTCTTGTGGTCAGTCAAGACCACCACACGATGTTTAGCTCCCTCGAGCCAATGTCGCCACTCCTCAAATGCCCACTTCATAGCCAACAGCTCCCGATTACCGACATCATAATTCCGCTCGGCAGGCGAAAACTTTCTTGAAAAGAAAGCACATGGCTTCATCACAGAGCCATCGGGGCTTCTCTGCGACAAAACAGCCCCCGCTCCAATCTCGGAAGCATCAACCTCCACCTGGAAGGGAAGTGAGACATCTGGCTAACATAAGACCGGAGCCGAAGAAAACCGACGCTTCAGCTCCCGAAAGGCCTCCACAGCCGCAGAAGACCAATTAGTCACATCAGAACCCTTCTTGGTCAAATCCGTCAAAGGCTTAACAACGCCAGAAAAATTAGCTATGAAGCGATGGTAAAAATTAGCAAAACCCAAGAACTTCTGAAGACTCTTAACAGATGTAGGCTGCGTCCAGTCATGAATAGCCTGAACCTTGACTGGGTCCATCTCAATAGTAGAAGGAGAAAAAATGAAACCCAAAAAAGAAATCTTCTGGACTCCAAAAAGACATTTTGAGCCCTTCACAAATAAAGCATTGTCACGTAGGACCTGAAAGACCATCCTGACCTGCTTAACATGAGACTCCCAATCATCCGAAAAAAACAGAATATCATCCAGATACACAATCATAAACTTATCCACATATTCACGGAAGATGTCATGCATAAAGGACTGAAAGATTGAAGGAGCATTAGAAAGTCCAAAAGGCATCACCAAGTACTCAAAATGGCCTTCAGGCGTATTAAATGCAGTTTTCCATTCATCACCCTGTTTTATACGCACAAGGTTATACGCACCACGAAGATCTATCTTGGTGAACCAACTAGACCCCTTAATGCGAGCAAACAAATCAGTTAACAATGGCAAAGGATACTGAAATTTCACCGTGATTTTATTTAGAAGACGATAATCAATACAAGGTCTCAGAGAACCATCCTTCTTGGCCACAAAAAAGAATCCTGCACCCAGAGGGGATGAGGACGGGCGAATATGTCCCTTCTCTAAAGACTCCTTTATATAACTCCGCATGGCAGCATGCTCCGGCATAGATAAATTGAAAAGTCGTCCCTTAGGAAACTTACTACCAGGAATCAAATTTAAAGCACAATCACAGTCCCTATGAGGAGGTAGAGAATTGAGTTTGGGCTCCTCAAATACATCCTGGTAGTCTGACAAAAACGTAGGGACTTCAGAAGGAGTGGACGAAGCAATTGACACCACAGGAGCGTCACCATGAATTCCCTGACAACCCCAACTTGACACCGACATAGCTTTCCAATCCAGGACTGTATTATGAGTCTGCAACCATGGTAGACCCAACACGACGACATCATGCAAATTATGCAGTACAAGAAAGCGAATCACCTCCCGATGAACAGGAGTCATGCACATGGTCACTTGTGTCCAGTACTGAGGTCTATTCGTAGCCAATGGTGTAGAATCAATTCCCCTTAGTGGAATAGGGAATTTTAAAGGCTCCAAATCAAAACCACAGCGCCTGGCAAATGACCAATCCATCACTCAGGGCGGCACCTGAATCTACAAAAGCATTAACCGGGTAAGATGACAGGGAACAAATCAGGGTAACAGACAAAATGAACTTAGGCTGTAAAGTACCAATGGTGACAGATTTATCAACCTTTTTTTTGCGCTTAGAGCATGCTGAGATAACATGAGCTGAGTCACCACAGTAAAAGCACAACCCATTTTGCCGTCTATAATTTTGCCGTTCACTTCTGGTCAGAATTCTGTCACATTGCATAGATTCAGGTGTCTGTTCAGAAGACACCGCCAAATGGTGCACAGGTTTGCGCTCCCGCAAACGCCGATCAATCTGAATGGCCAGAGTCATTGACTCATTCAGACCTGCAGGCGTAGGGAACCCCACCATGACATTCTTAATGGCTTCAGAAAGACCTTCTCTGAAATTTGCAGCCAGGGCACACTCATTCCACTGAGTAAGCACCGACCATTTCCGAAATTTCTGGCAGTACACCTCTGCTTCATCTTGCCCCTGCGAGAGGGCCAATAACGTTTTTTCAGCCTGGTTCTCAAGATTAGGTTCCTCATAGAGCAATCCAAGGGCTAGAAAAAACGCATCTACACTAAGCAATGCAGGATCCCCTGGCGCCAATGGGAAGGCCCAATCTTGGGGGTCACCACGCAAAAAGGAAATGATAATCTTAACTTGCTGAACGGCATCACCAGAGTAACGAGGTTTCAAAGAAAGAAACAACTTACAATTGTTCCTAAAATTCAGGAACCTAGATCTATCTCCAGAAAACAACTCCGGAATAGGTATTCTAGGCTCTGACATAGGACTGTGAACAACAAAATCCTGAATACTTTGAACCCTAGCAGCAAGATGATCCAGACTGGAAGCCAAGCTCTGGACATCCATGTCAGCAGCTGAACTCAGAGCCACACCAAGATTAAGAGGAGGAGAGAAGCTAGCCACACCAGCTAGACACACGGCAACAAAAAAAAAAAAAAAAAATTCTCAAGGCTTCTTTTCTCCTGCTTCTGCCATGCAATTAACACTTTACGGGCCGGCTGTACTGTTATGATCCCTAGTGGCGGAGGATCACAAATAGATCAGCAAGTGATTAAACTAAGGACGAGCTCTACGGAGATGGTAACTGGACTGATCGCAAATCTGAACCTATCCAAAACAACTAGAAGTAGCCGGTGAACGTGCCTAAAAAATTCTTAGATGTCTCGAGCCAGCCTGAGGAACTAGCTATCCCTAAAGAGAAAGAAAGACCTCGCTTGCCTCCAGAGAAATAATCCCCAAAGATATAGAAGCCCCCAACAAATATTAACGGTGAAGTAAGAAGAAGGCACATACATAGGGATGAAATCAGATTCAGCAAAAGAGGCCCACTAGTACTAGAAAGCAGAAAATAGAGCAGGGGTCTATGCGATCAATAAAAAACCCTTACAAAATATCCATCCTGAGATTTCAAGAACCCACACACCAACTAACGGTGTGTGGGGAGAAACTCAGCCCACTAGAGCAACCAGCAAGCGAGGGAATTACATTTTAGCAAGCTGGAACAGAAAACATGATAAACACTGCTGATCAAAAAATGAGCAAACAAAACAGCTTATCCTGGATGGATGAGCAAACAAAACTTAGCTTATCCTGGATGGACTGGGAGCAAGGTAGTCAGAAGGAATCTGAGTAGCACTGATTACATCGACAGCCGGCCACAAGTGGAAGTAAAACAGAGCTATATAGGAACCTCCCAGAGGATAACGAACCAGCTGATAGCCAGAGACCAGCAGGATAACAAACAAAGCCACCAGGGGGAGCCCAAAGCAAAAGTCACACCATACCACCAGTGACCACAAGAGGGAGCCCGAAAACAGAGTTCACAACAGTTCGGTGACCCCTCTTCAAGGGGGGGTACTGTTGTGAATTCTGCTCTTGGGCTCCCTCCGGTGGTTGTTAGTGGTAGTGCAGTTGTCTTGGGGTTGTAATCCTAGGCAGGTGTTTCTGCTGATTGCAGCTTTACTAGGTATTTAGGTGTGCTGGATCCATTACTCCTGGCCAGTTGTGCATTGTTCTTGGAGGGATTGCATCTCTCTCTGGTTCCTCATGCTCTGCTGCCAATTCAGCTAAGATAAGTCTCTGTTTTTTTGTCTCTGTGCACACATTTAGTGTGCTTTGCAATTCAGTGCAATTCATTGTGTTTTTGTCCAGCTTAGACTTAGTTTGGATTTTTCAGTCATGCTGGATTCTCAGGAGTTGCAGATATACTTGCTATGTCTTTAGTTAGATGTAGTATATTTGTATTTTCCGCTGTGGATATTTTTAGGATTTTAATACTGACCGCTTAGAATTCTGTCCTATCCTTTTCTATTTAGCTAGAAGTGCCTCTTTTGCTAAATTCTGTTTTTCTGCCTGCGTGTGTCTTTCCTCTTATACTCACAGTCAATATTTGTGGGGGGCTGCCTATCCTTTGGGGTTCTGCTCTGAGGCAAGATAGAATTCCCATTTCCACCTATAGGGGTATTTAGTCCGCCGGCTGTGTCGAGGTGTCTAGGACTTGTTAGGTACACCCCACGGCTACTTCTAGTTGCGGTGTCAGTTTAGTGTTTGCGGTCAGTACAGATTTCCACCTACTCCTGAGAAAGTCTCTCATGCGGCTCCAAGGTCACCGGATCATAACAGGGAATGACGTGTGAGGGAGAACATCGATAAGGGAGGAAAAATAGTTCGTAACCATACTGGACAAATGTTGTCTCCTGTCACTTTGAATTGATGCAGCAGTACCTGTCGTGTCTGCAGTTATTGCAAAATCACTCCACAACCTGGTCAGAAAACCCCTCTGCCCAATGCCACTTCTGATTTGTGCACCTCTAACACCTCTGCCATGTTGCCCCCTGCAACCGTGTGAGAACCATCACCGCCGCTGTGTGCTGGGAATGCCTGAACCAAACGGTCTACAAGAGTCGCTTGTTTGGTAGCCAATATTTGTTCAAGGTTCTCATGTGGCATGATATTTTGCAATTTCCCTTTATAGCGTGGATCCAGGAGGCAGGCCAACCAGTAATCGTCATCGGTCATCATTTTGATAATGCGGGGGTCCCTTTTTAGGATACGCAAGGCATAATCAGCCATGTGGGCCAATGTTCCAGGTGTCAAATCACTGCTTGTGCTGGGTTGAGGAGCACTTTCTGGCAAATCAACATCACTTGTCTCCCGCAAAAACCCTGTACCTGACCTTGCAAAGCCACCAGTTTCTATTGCCCCCTGAGAAGCTTCCTCCTCCCATAAATATTCATCCCCATCATCCTCCTCCTCTTCGTCCGCCACCTCGTCCAGGAGAGTTCCCTGAGCAGACAATGGCTGACTGTCATCAAGGCTTCCCTCATCCTCGGCGTCAAACTTTGCATCAGCAGACGCATTAGTGGGATGCTCATGCTTATGATGGCGTCGTCTGCACTTACCAGCCATGTGCATTCCTCAAAACACTGAAGGACTTGACAGAGGTCTTGTAGCTTCGACCACTGCACACCTGACAACTCCATGTCTGCCATCCAACTGCCTGCCCGTGTATGTGTATCCTCCCACAAATACATTACATCACGCCTCTGTTCACACAGCCTCTGAAGCATGTGCAGTGTGGAGTTCCACCTTGTTGCATCGTCGATTATTAGTTGGTGCTGGGGAAGCTTCAGCGATCGCTGATGGTTCTGCATACGGCTGGAGTGTACGGGCGACCGGCGTATGTGCGAGCAAAGTCTTCGCACCTTCAGGAGCAGGGCTGGTAACCCCGGATAACTTTTCAGGAAGCACTGCACCACCAGGTTCAAGGTGTGAGCCAGGCAAGGTATGTGTTTCAGTTCTGAAAGGGCTATGGCAGCCATAAAATTCCTTCCGTTATCACTGACTACCTTGCCTGCCTCAAGATGTACACTGCCCAGCCAGGACTGAGTTTCTTGCTGCAAGAACTCGTCCAGAACTTCCGCGGTGTGTCTGTTGTCGCCCAAACACTTCATTTCCAACACAGCCTGCTGACGCTTACCACTAGCTGTTCCATAATGGGACACCTCGTGTGCAACACTGGCAGCTGCGGATGGAGTGGTCGTGCGACTGCGCTCTGTGGACGAGCTTTCGCTTCTGCTGGAGGAGGAGGAGGGGTGGCGAACACCTACAGCCAACTGTTTCCTAGACCGTGGGCTAGGCAGAACTGTCCCACTATGGCTGTCCCCTGTGGACCCTGCATCCACCACATTAACCCAGTGTGCCGTGATGGACATGTAACGTCCCTGGCCATGCCTACTGGTCCATGCATCTGTTGTGAGGTGCACCTTTCTACTGACTGATTGCCTGAGTGCATGGACAATGCGGTCTTTTACATGTTGGTGAAGGGCTGGGATGGCTTTTCTCGCAAAGAAGTGTCGAGTGGGTAGGTCATAGCATGGTACTGCATAGGCCATCATGGCTTTGAAAGCTTCGCTTTCAACCAACTGGTAGGGCATCATCTCTAACGAGATTAGTCTAGCAATGTGGGTGTTCAAACCCTGTGTACGCGGATGAGAGGATGAGTACTTCCTTTTCCTAACGAGAGTCTCTTGTAGGGTGAGCTGGACTGGAGAGCTGCATATGTTGGAACTAGCGGGGGGTGGTGGTGGACATGGCAGATTGAAAGAGGGTTGGTGAGGGTATTCTTGCTGTTGGCCTACATACAGTGTTTCCTACCAACAACCTGGTGATTCGCTGACTGCTTTGGCCTTGCGACGATACCTCCACATTTGCTGCAGGTGGTGTCCTAAACGGTGGGCTTACAGTGAGGGAAGCAATGTAGCGTTGCTGACTACCTTCATTCTGAGCAGGTGCACCTACGTTACGGGACGTTTGGTAGTTAGTCCAGGCTTGCAAGTGCATGCTGGTTAAGTGTCTACGCATGCATGTCGTATTTAAATTTTTGACATTCTGCCCTCTGCTAAAGGTCCTTGAGCATTTCTTACAGATAACTTTCCACTGACCATTTGGATCTTGGTTAAAAAATTGCCAGACTGCACTCTTCCTACTATCGAATACCTTTTTAGGCATTGCACGCTGTGCTACTTTCACCGGATGACCACGCTGTCCTAAAACTGTTTTTGATTTTGACACACGGTTTGGGCCAGATACGGGCCTGCCAGATGAAAGCTGTTGCGATGTTGATGCCTGCTGTGGCTCATACTCCTCCGCTTTAGAGCTACTGCCAGCGGCACCCTGTTCCCCCAATGGCTGCCAATCGGGGTCAACAACTGGGTCATCTATCACCTCCTCTTCAATGTCCTGTGCACCTTCCTCTGTGTCACCGTGTAAGGTGCTATAGCATTTGGGACGGGGCACCATAGTCTCATCAGGGTCAGATTCTGGCTCAGTACACTGCGAGGGCAATGTTGTGATCTGAGTCAATGGAACAGCATAATAATCTAGCTGTGGCTGTGCATCTGTGCACTCCATGTCCGATTCATCTTGTAATGGCCTGTTAACAATTTCCCTTTCTAACCCAGGCACGGTATGTGTAAAGAGCTCCATGGAGTAACCTGTTGTGTCGCCTGACGCATCCTTCACTGTTGTTCTGGGTGAAGGACACAAGGAAGCGATTTGTTACTGACCGGGAGCATCCACTGACGACTCACTTTTTCTACATTTTGAACTTTCTGAAGAGGAGGTGAAAGAGCTAGAGGCTGAGTCAGCAAGGAAAGCCAAAACTTTTTCCTGCTGCTCCGGCTTTAAAAGCGGTTTTCCTACTCCCAGAAAAGGGAGCGTTCAAGGCCTTGTGTAGCCAGACGATGACGCTGGCTCAACAACTCGAGCCTTAGGTGCTTTTTTGCTTTTCCCCACTACCACCAGATGCTCCACCACCACCATCATTACCAGCTGGCAATGACCACCCACGGCCACAACCTCTTCCACCAGACTTCCTCATTCTTGGGAAAATGTAACCAAACTAACAACCGTTATATGGTACTGTAAAACAAGGTAGAAGGTGTATGTAAACTTGTTGTGAATTTAAATCTCCCTTTCTATATGTGTGGGAGACTGCTGCAAAAAAATCAGGCCCACTGTATTACACTACACGGTATAAGTGGTAGAAAGTGGCTGGCAGATATACGCCAAACAGAACTAATGCAGATGCACTTAGTGGCAATATTAATCTCCCTTTTTATGTGTGGGACACTGCTGAAAAATTCAGGCCCACTGTATTACACTACACGGTATAAGTGGCAGAAAGTGGCTGGCAGATATACGCCAAACAGAACTGACGCAGATGCACTTAGTGGCAATATTAATCTCCCTTTTTATGTGTGGGACACTGCAGCAAAATTCAGGCCCACTGTATTACACTACACAGTATAAGTGGCAGAAAGTGGCTGGAAATATATTAAAAAAAAGGGACTGTACTACAATAACAATCTCCCTACAATGATCTCAGGACAGGTATGGCAGCCAGCAATAAAAATGACTGCTGCACACAAAAGTGGGGACAAATAAACAATAGAACTGTGCAGAAAGCCTATCCCACGCTGGGATCGGGTTTCACGAAACCCGACTTTGCCGAAAGTCGGCGATTTTTGAAAATGTCCGATCCGTTTCGCTCAACCCTACTCAGGATATCTAACGCAATTCAACTACTCCGGTTCTTACTCATGGCTTCAGCAACCTGTTAAGACTGTACGATTATCGTGCACTGAGACTTACTAGGAACGTTAATCTTACATGGTAAATGGACCTTTAGGGTAAGGTCAGATGGGGAGGTGGTAGCATGATTGATATGGTATTAAAAAGAAAAAAGTTTTAGGCATAAACAGGCATACTTTGACAGTGTTTTTTTGTTACTTCATGACCCAAATTTACTAGGCCCAATTTCGTAAACCTGTAATAACTATGGAAATGTCCCTGTTGTCAAAAACTTATTAATGCAAAAAAAAACGCATTTAGTCAACCGCACACAATGAGGGGGCTATGCATACCAAGAGAGGGATGAGGGGGCCATGCGTACCAGGATAGGGATGAGGGGGCCATGCATACCAGGATGGGGAGAAGGGGGCCATGCATACCAGGATGGAGATGAGGGGGCTATGCATACCAGGATAGGGATGAGAACCATGCATACCAGGATGAGAAGGGGGCCATGCATACCAGGATGGAGATGAAGGGGCCATGCTACCATGATGGGGATGAGAAGGGGGCCATGCTACCACGATGGGGATGAGTACACCATATATACCAGGATAGGGATGAGGGAGCCATGCATACCATGATGGCGATGAGGAGCCATGCATACCAGGATGGAGATGAGGGGGCCATGCAGGGCCGGCGTCAGCACCCGGTACACCCGGGCAAGTGCCGGGGCCCTGAGCAGGCAGGGGGCCCACTCGCCGTCAGGGACACTGGCGCGCTATAGTGCAGGCCCCCGCGAGTGGACCCCCCCGCCTGCTCCAGGTCCCGGCACTTGTGATATGTACCTCTCTCGGTTCCAGCGCAGACGCGTGCACACACACACACACACACACACACACACACACACACACACACACCAGGATGGGGAATATTGGTACATAATTTACCACATTTTTTGCTTCAATTTTTAAAAAATCTATTTTCCTCCTCTAAAACCTAGGTACGTCTTATGATTCGCTGCATCTTATAGTGCGAGAAATACGGTAGTTTTTTTTTTAGGTTTTGCTGCTATCACACAGTAAAAATGCTTGTTTATAAAAAGTAGTTATTTTCTTCTCCATATTCTGAGAGCTGTAACTTTTTATGTTCTGGCGAACAGACATGTATTAAGACCTTTTCTTTTTACAGGATGAGTTGCATATTTTTTTGGTACCATTTTGAGGTATATAACTTTTTTTAATCACTTTTTATTCAGATTTTTCAGACATAGAATTAACAAAACCCAGCAATTCAGTTATTGTTTTTATTTTTAATTTTTTGTGCCTTTAACAGTGCAGTAAAAATGATTAGAATGATTAGTTTGTTGGGTCGGTAGGATTACAGCGATACCAGATTTATATTTTTTTTTTATGTTTTGCTACTTTTACAGACTAAAAACAATATCTTACAAAAATGATTTTGTATTTGTATCACCATATACGGAGAGCTGTAACTTTTTTTAAATTTTTTTGCAGAATGAGCCATATTAGGGCTTGTTTTTTGGCGGGAAGGTTTGGCGTTTTTATTTATACCATTTTTTTTTTTTACTTATGACTTATTGATCACTTTGTATTCACTTTTTTGTGAGTTAGTATGATGAAAAAGCGAAATTTTGGCCTGCTTTTTATCTCATTTTTTTACGGTGTTCATTATACGGAATAAATAAGATTCCAGTTTTATAGAGAGGGTTGTTCTCAACGTGGCAATACCAACCATGTGTACTTTTTTTGTTTTATCACAAATACTGTGTTTTGAGTGGCGAGACAGCTTTTTGTGATATGTGTGCACTTTTTTTTTTTTTTTTACATATTCATTTCACTTTTTTTTACTTCCGACTGTGGGCCATGTACTGCTGTACTCGTGTAATGCAGTGTACAAGACTATCAGTGTCTGACACAGCCTGTGAGACCTAGCTTGTACTACACAACCGCTCGGTCTCGCTGCTGTCACCAGAGAATCCTCGCAGCATGCGCTGTGCACGAAGTGACGATCCATATGTCTTCAATCACAGAGTGAGTGACTACCTTTGTGAAAAACCTGGACAAGCCACACAATCACAATCTGTATTAAAAATTAAAGAAAAAAAAAAGCAATCTTGCCATAATGGTCGAATCCTAACCCTACCTTTTTTATTGAAGTGTTTAATGAGCCTGTGCAAAGGTCTCTGTGCAGGGACAGAGAGCAAGGTCAGCTGTGACATCCCTATTGTGATGGGTGAATCCTGTTATCAGCTGTGGATAGAGATATCAGTCACTTTAATCTTGCCTCTGATGATAGGGAGCCTTGCAGTAAACTCTAATATGTGCACACGTTCAGGATTTCTTGCAGAAATTTCCTGAAGAAAACCGGAAATTTTCTGCAAGAAATCCGCATTTTTTTTTTTTGCGTTTTTTTTCCGTTTTTTTCGCGTTTTTTTAGCATTCTGCAAACGTAATTAGCTTGCAGAATGCTAAAGTTTTCCAAGCGATCTGTAGCATCGCTTGGAAAACTGACTGACAGGTTGGTCACACTTGTCAAACATAGCGTTTGACAAGTGTGACCAACTTTTTACTATAGATGCAGCTTATGCAGCATCTATAGTAAAAGATAGAATATTTAAAAATAATAAAAAAAATAAAAAAATGCTTATACTCACCCAGACATCTCCTCACCGGCGTCCGGCTCCTCTTCCTATAGCTGGTCTGTGCGCACAGGACCTTCCGTGACGTCACGGTCACGTGAGCGGTCACATGACCGCTCACGACCAATCACAGGACAGTGACGTCATCGGCAGGTCTTTCGCCGCACACCAGCTACAGGAACCGAACGGCAGCGTGCAGTGGAGGCGGGAAGACATCGAGGGTGAGTATAGGACTGTTTTTTATTTTAATTCTTATTTTTTGACCACTTATATGGTGCCCAGTGCGTGGAGGAGAGTCTCCTCTCCTCCACCCTGGGTACCAACCGCACATAATCTGCTTACTTCCCGCATGGTGTGCACAGCCCCGTGCGGGAAGTAAGCAGATCAATGGACCCCTAGGTGTGCGGAATCCCCTGCAATTCCGCATTTTAATGAACATGTTGCTTTTTTTTCCGCGATGCGATTTTTTCGCGGAAAAAAAGGCTACATTTGCACAAAAAATGCGGAATACACTTAAAATAATAGGAGGCATATGTAAGCGTTTTTTTCGCGTTTTTATCACGTTTTTATAGCGAAAAAAACGCGAAAAATACTGAACGTGTGCACATGGCCTAAAGGTACCGTCACACAGTGGCACTTTTGTCGCTACGACGGTACGATCCGTGACGTTCCAGCGATATCCATACGATATCGCTGTGTCTGACACGCAGCAGCGATCAGGGACCCTGCTGAGAATCGTACGTCGTAGCAGATCGTTTGGAACTTTCTGTCGTCGCTGGATCTCCCGCTGTCATCGCTGGATCGTTGTGTGTGACAGCGATCCAGCGATGCGTTCGCTTGTAACCAGGGTAAACATCGGGTTACTAAGCGCAGGGCCGCGCTTAGTAACCCGATGTTTACCCTGGTTACCAGCGTAAAAGTAAAAAAAAAAAAAAAACGTACATACTCACATTCCGGTGTCCTTCAGGTCCCTTGCCGTCTGCTTCCCGCTCTGACTGACTCCCGGCCGTAAGGCAGTACAGCGGTGACGTCACTGCTGTGATCTGCTTTCACTTTACGGCGGCAGTCAGTCAGAGCGGGAAGCAGACGGCAAGGGACCTGAAGGACACCGGAATGTGAGTATGTACGTTTTTTTTTTTTTTTACTTTTACGCTGGTAACCAGGGTAAACATCGGGTTACTAAGCGCGGCCCTGCGCTTAGTAACCCGATGTTTACCCTGGTTACCCGGGGCCCTCGGCATCGTTGGTCGCTGGAGAGCTGTCTGTGTAACAGCTCCCCAGAGACCACACAACGACTTACCAACGATCACGGCCAGGTCGTATCGCTGGTCGTGATCGTTGGTAAATCATTTTGTGAGACGGTACCCTTAGGCCATGTGCACACGTTCAGGATTTTTCGCATTTTTTTCACGTTTTTTCGCTATAAAAACGTGATAAAAACGCGAAAAAAACGCTTACATATGCCTCCTATTATTTACAGGGTATTCCGCATTTTTTGTGCAAATGTTGCATTTTTTTCCTCGAAAAAATCGCATCGCGGAAAAAAAGCAACATGTTCATTAAAAATGCGGAATTGCGGGGATTCCGTACACCTAGGAGTGCATTGATCTGCTTACTTCCCGCACGGGGCTGTGCACACCATGCGGGAAGTAAGCAGATTATGTGCGGTTGGTACCCAGGGTGGAGGAGAGGAGACTCTCCTCCACGGACTGGGCACCATATAATTGGTAAAAAAAAAAGAATTAAAATAAAAAATAGTGATATACTCACCCTCTGATGGCCCCCGAAGTGTTCCCGCCTCTCCGGTGCATGCTTTCTCTTCCGTTCCTATAGATGGTGTGGTTCAGGACCTGTGATGACGTCGCTGTCTTGTGATTGGTCGCGTGACCGCTCATGTGACTCACGCGACCAATCACAAGCCACGACGTCATCGAAGGTCCTGAACCACACCGGCATCTATAGGAACGGACGCCGCTGAGGAGATTGGCTGTCTGCAGAGGGTGAGTATAACCATTTTTTAATTTTTTTTATTATTTTTAAACATTCTATCTTTTACTATAGATGCTGCATAAGCTGCATCTATAGTAAAAAGTTGGTCACACTTGTCAAACAGTATGTTTGACAAGTGTGACCAACCTGTCAGTCAGTTTTCCAAGCGATGCTACAGATAGCTTGGAAAACTTTAGCATTCTGCAAGCTAATTACGCTTGCAGAATGCTAAAAAAACCGTGAAAAAAAAACGCAAAAAAAAAATGCGGATTTCTTGCAGAAAATTTACGGTTTTCTTCAGGAAATTTCTGCAAGAAATCCGGACGTGTGCACATACCCTTAAGGTACCTTCACACTAAGCGACTTTGCAACGATAACGATAGCGATCCGTGACGTTGCAGCGTCCTGGATAGCGATATCGTTGTGTTTGACACGCAGCAGCGATCTGGATCCTGCTGTGATATCGCTGGTCGTTGCTGAAAGTTCAGAACTTTATTTGGTCGTCAGATCGGCGTGTATCGTTGTGTTTGACAGCAAAAGCAACGATGCCAGCGATGTTTTACAATGGTAACCAGGGTAAATATCGGGTTACTAAGCGCAGGGCCGCGCTTAGTAACCCGATATTTACCCTGGTTACCATTGTAAAAGTGAAAAAAACAAACAGTACATACTCACATTCCGGTGTCTGTCACACGTCCCCCGACGTCCGCTTCCTGCACTGACTGTGAGTGCCGGCCGTAAAGTAAAAGCAGAGCACAGCGGTGACGTCACCGCTGTGCTGTGCTTTACGGCCGGCACTGACACAGTCAGTGCGGGAAGTAGACGGCGAGGGACCTGACGGACACCGGAATGTAAGTATGTAGTGTTTTTTTTTTTTTTACATTTACAATGGTAACCAGGGTAAACATCGGGTTACTAAGCGTGGCCCTGCGCTTAGTAACCCGATGTTTACCCTGGTTACCCGGGGACTTCGGCATCGTTGGTCGCTGGAGAGCTGTCTGTGTGACAGCTCCCCAGCGACCACACAAGGACTTTCCAACGATCACGGCCAGGTCGTATCGCTGATCGTGATCGTTGGAAAGTTGCTGAGTGTGACGGTACCCTTAAGATTATTAAAAAAATGAAATGAGTAAAGATCAGATTATGAAATTAAATAAATGACTGACAGTTTTTTTTAATACATGTAACATAAAAAACGGATTTAAAAACCCCTTAGTGATGGGGACAAATTTTGGAAATCTGACCAGTGTCCCTTTATGTGGTAATAACTCTGGAATGCTTCAACAGATCCTAATGATTTTGAGAACATGTTTTCGTGATATGTTGTACTTTATGTTAATGGTAAATTTATGTCGATGTTTTGTGTTTATTTATAAAAATATCAGAAATTTGACAAAAATGTAAAAAAAATTGCAATTTTCAAACTTTGAATGATCATCCCTTTAATCTAGATAGTCACACCACACACAAACACTCATAAATAGCATTTCCCACATGTCTGCTTTACATCAGCACCATTTTTATGTTATTTTATTTTGTTAGCCTTTTAGGAGCTTTACAAATGTAGCAGTAATTTTTGATTTTTTTCAAGGAAATTTACAAAATTTATTTTTTTGAAGGACCTATCCAGGTTTGAAGTGACTTTTGGGGTCCTAGACATTGGAAAACCTCCAAAAGTGATACCATTTTAAAAACAACACCCCCTGACATACTGAAAACTGCTGTCAGGTAGTTTATTAACCCTTCATGTGATATTAAGAAACGAATGCAAAGTGGCATGACAGGAATTAAAAAATGTATTTTTACCACTTAAATGTCGCCGACTTCTGAACAGACCGCTGTGTGATTCATTGTACTTTATGTTAGTGTTAAATTTACTTTGATATGTGTTTATTTGGAATTTTGGTGAAACACTTGAAACATTCACAATTTTCTAACTCTCAATCTTTATATCCTTAAACCAGTTAGTCATGCTGTAAAAAATAATGAATAATTAACATTTCCCATATGTCTACTTTACATCAGCATTATATTTCAAATGTCACTTTATTTTGTTAGGATGCTAGAGTGGTTAAAAGTTCAGCAGCAATATTTCATTTTTTCAAGAAATGTACAAAACTTGTTTCTTTAGGGACCTATTCAGATTTACCGTAAATGGACTTTCAGGGGCCTATATATTAGAAACTCCCCAAAAGTGATACCATTTTAAAACCCCACCCCTCAAATTCTTTTAAACTGTGGTCAGGAATTTTTGTTTAACTTGTCAGGTGCTATTCAGACATTGATGCAAAATGGAGTGCAGAAGAGGCAATTTGCATATTTACATTCCCAGAGGAGCATTGCACGGCGAATAAGCCTCCTTACTTTGACAAGCCAGCCGGTATGTCACTCTCCATAAGGAGAAACGTTACCCCTTAGACCCCAGTCCAGAGCCTCTCACCTAGCCAAATCAGTTCTCATGCTTCGCACTGACGAGGGCCAACAGCCCGAAACACCGTGTCTGCGAATTGAGATACTGATTTGGCTTTTATCCTAAGTCATATTGCACGACTCATTAAAGGGTTGATTGTGACTTGTAGGATCGCTACTTCCAACAGGTGGCGCTATAGTTAAGTCCTCTTTTTCTCAGAAGAGGCAATTTGCATATGTGAAAAAAAATTTTAATTTTTCCTCTAAAATGATGTTTTAGTCCCAATTTTTTCACTTTTACAAGCGATTACAATATGGACCCCACAGTTTGTTACCCAGTTTCTTCTCAGGGTGCCGATACCCTACGTGGTCAGAAACCTGTTTGGCAGGGCTCGGAAGCGAAGGAGCACCATTTGAATTTTGAAAGCCAAATTTGACTGAAATAGATAGTGGGCACCAGTTTTCATTTGAAGGGTCCCTAAAGTGCCAAAACAGCTGACCCCACCCACACAAACACAAGTGTATAAACTACACCCCTCAATGATTTTGTCCATTGGTGCAGTGAGCATTTTAAACTCAGGTACTACACAGAATTTGATAACATTATTTCATCATATTTATTAAAAATGTTCATTTTTGTTTAGAAAAATGTTGCTTTAGTCCCACATTTTTCACTTTTGCAAGAGGTAACACGAAAAAGTGGACCCCATAGTTTGTTACCCACTTTCTTGTGAGCGTGGCGATACCCCCCATGTAGTCAAAAGTTCTGTTTCGAGACTCGACAGGCTCAGAAGGGAAGAAGCGATATATGGTATTTTAATAGAATTCAGTTGGAATAGATTGCAGACACCATATCTCATTTGCAGAGCCCCTGAGGTAACAAAACAGAAGAAACCCATTTTGGAAACTAGAACAATCAAAGAATTCATCGACGGCATTTCCTCAATGCCCGGAGGCCCTGGCAGCTCCATTGCTGCGATGCGGTGGCCTCCGGGAAAATGGCCGCTGGGGGCGGTGCATGCTCAGATTCAGATCTAGTCTCATCTCGGGAAGAGATCTGAATCTGAGCATGCGCCACCCCCAGCGGCCATTTTCCCGGAGGCCACCGCATCGCAGCAATGGAGCTGCCGGTGCCTCCGGGCTTTGAGGACTTGGGCACTCTCCCCTTACCCTTGGGCTAAATTTACCAGGTAATTTCATCATATCATTCTCTCGTAGCCTTCCCTTTTGCTATACTAGCGGTATGGCCCGCTTTTCATTTTTGCTCATTTGGCTTATTCTATCCCACAGAGTGACATATTGTTTCTCCTAAAACGGAGTAAAATCAAGTAAAGTATTATATATCATTTTTATTCTATGGTATTCATTTTCTTTATATCACCTATGTCCACCTTGCAACAAGTTTTTTTCCATTGTGGTCTCTGGCACAATTTAACACACGGGATGCATGATGATCACTAATAAGATATTATAGAATATGTCACACATATTTTCTATCTTCCCCTTATTTTTGTTTCTAGTTTTTGGTTATATGTTTTATATTATATGAGTCTTTCATGATATGAATCCAATGTTAATATAATGATGTCTATATATGTTTCAGATAACAGACATTTCTTGAAAAAGGCTAAATAGCCGAAATGTTGAATTTAATATGTGTCTGTAAGAATCTCCAAATATTTTTTCTTTACTCCTTGGAGTCTGAACTTTGGAATTGTTTATTGTAATAAACATTTTTCAGTTGTTACATTTGTTGAGTGCCGGAGTTTTTCTATTACTTGGATTCTATTTTCTTCAGAGCACCACCCACCAGTGAAGCACCCCCATAATCTTATTCTTAGTCACTATGAGGCTGCCACTAGGCAAAAAAAAGTTAGCTTCCCCTCAGCAGCGTACACCTAACGAACGTCACAAAACTCATCAATTAGTGAAAAAAAGCAGTAAAAGAAGCAACAACAATACAGGCCCAACAGAGGCTCTCAGGCCCAACAAAAAACTAAGGGTGGGTGCTCTGTCCCCCAATGAAGGCTCCAAGAAAGATTTTACGGTACCAAAAATCCTTCTTTCTTTAATCGCTTCATTGAGGGACACAGGTAAGCATGGAACATCCTAAAGCAGTCCCAAGGGAAGGAACAGAATATCTTGCTCAAATCAGCTTGGGCAACCGTGGCTTGCAGCACCTTTTTTATGTAGGCCGGCATCAGGCGAGGCATAGGTATGTACCCTATAGAACGTTGCAAATGTATGAAGAAATGACCAGGTAGCAGCCTTGTAAATCTGTGCCACAAAAGCCTGGCGGCAAACGGCCCAGGAGTCCCCCACCTCCTGAGTGGAGTGAGCCCTCACACCCAGAGGAAGTGATCTATCTTTGACATGATAAGCCTCTAGAATAGATGAGCGGATCCAATGGGAGATTGTAGACTTGGAGGCAGGGAAGTCCCTTCCGGTGACCCTCGGTAATGACGAACAAGGAATCTGATTAGCTGAAGGATGCGGTCCTTGAGAGATGGAAATGCAGTACTCTGACTAGGTCAGCTTGTGGAGAGACCATTCCAGGGGTTGGATGGGTTGCAGGCAGGAGGGAAGGACAATATCCTCATTGAAATGGAATGGAGATACCACCTCAGGAAGGAAGGAAATGAGGTCACTGGACGAAGGACCACCTTGTCCTGGTGAAAGACAAGAAAGGGGGAGCGGCAAGAGAGACGCTAATTCTGAGATCCGTCTAATGGAAGTGATCACAACTAAAAACAGCAACCTTCCAAGAGAGAAGAGAATACGAGATGTCCTGGATGGGCTCGAAGGGGAATCACTGAAGAACGCTCGAAACTAGGTTAAGATTCCACAGGGGGACAATGTGGTGGTGCTAGACGAGCAGCTCCCTGAAGGAAGGTTCTGACCCTGGGGCAAGAGGCCAAACTTTGTTGAAACAAGATTGAGAGTGACGAGACCTGGCCATTGAGGGTACTAAGACAAACTGGACTATAGTCCTGATTGCAAAAATGCCAGAATAGATGGAAGAGAAAAAAACATGGGAGTGGTGTGTCTGTCTTCACACCAGTGAAAAACGGCTTTCCAGGAACAATGATAAATGGTGGAAGAGGGGACCCTGGGAGAGTAGGTCTGGTCGGTCTGGGAGTTTCCAAGGAACATCTGCAAGCAAAATTACTAACTTTGCATGTCAGGCTCTTCTGGGGCCACCAGAATGACTGGTTCTCCCTTCGCGTTGATCTTCTTGACGAGTCTGGGGATTGGGGAAAGGGTGAAAAAGGTACGGAAGTTGAAAAGGAGACCATGGAATGACCGGGGCGTAGTAACCAATCGCCAGGGAGTCACGAGACATGGCAAACCGAGGCGCCTTGTGATTCATCTGAGACGCCAATAGAACGACATCGGGAGTGACTCACCTGTGACAGATCTGTTTAAACACAGAAGGGTTGAGGGACCATTCGCTGGATGAGAGGCCTTGACAACTTATGAAGTTGGCGGCCCAGATGTCTTGGAATGTGGATCACTGGCACTCGCCATTCAGCCCAAGCCAAAATCCGTAAGACCTCTAGCATGACAGACTTGCTGCGTGTACCACCCTGATGGTTTATGTATGCCACGGCCGTGGTATTGTCGGATTGAATTCAGATTGGTCAGTCTGAGAGAAAGTCCTGCCAGTGGAAAAGAGAGCAGTATGTGGCATTGATTTCCAGTAGATTGATGGGAAGGGAGGCTTCCAGAGAGTTCCAGCGACCCTGGAATATGTGAAGGAATTCTGCTCCCCATCCGAGGAGACTTGCGTATGTCGTGACAACTTGTCAGTGGAGAGGAAGGAATGATCTCCCGTTCCGAATGAAGGAGACTCCACCAAGCTAGGGCCGGCCTCACACAGAGACCCAGTAGTATGGGGTGATCCAGAGAAGAAGTCTTCGGGTATGTTTCCACGGTAAGTAAACGCTGCTTGTTTGACGCTGCAGCGTCAAACAAGCAGTGTCCAGATGTTCCAGCATAGTGGAGGGGATTTTATGAAATCCCGTCTCCACTATGCGTGGAAACCCGCACGCGGCGGCCCTGCGACTCCGGACATGCTGCGCGTCTTTTCAGATCGCAGCATGTCCGTTCACCTTGCGGGGATGCAGCGTCCCCGCAAGGCATATCACAGGGCCCTATGGCGAGGGGTGCGATGATCCCGGATGTGTACTGTACACATCCGGCATCATCGCGTCCCAGAAAGGGGGCGGGGCTTAGCGCCAAGCGGCTTCGCCGCTGCGGCGATACCGCCGCCCCTCCGGACCGTGGAGCCATACCCTTCTTGTCCCAAGCTGACAGAAGGGCCAGCTGAAAGGGATACGTATGGTATTGTGAGAAAGGAAATCGTTTTCATTGCAACAATCATCTTCCCTTGTAGTCTCATGCGGAGTCAAAGAGAACGAGGGGATGAGCGTCTTAGGGACTGAATCCCCTGACAGTGCCAAAATCTTCTCATCTAGGATAAGAACTGTTGCACGGGCAGTCTAGAACAACATGCATAGGAAAACTAGGCACTGGATTGGTATCAGAGACGATTTTGCTGTGTTGATTACCCAGCCTAGACAGACAAGAGTTTCCGGGGTAACCTGATGTCTCTCGGAACAGTCTCGGGCCCTTGATCAACAGGTCATGCAGGTAGGGAATGACTACAATCCCCTTGGAATGAAGAATGGCCATGACGGTCACCATAACCTTTGTGAACACTCTGGGGGCAGTAGCCAGTCTGAAGGGGAGAGCAGTGAACTGATAATGCTCCCCCTGGACGGCGAAGGGCAGAAATTTCTGATGTGTCAAGCAAATCGGGATGTGGAGATAGGATTCCTCAATGTCCACAGAGCAGAGGAACTCCTCGGGCTCCAACAAGGCAATTACCAATCGGAGGCGCTCCTTTCGGAAATGGCGGAGGCGCACCCACTTGTTTAGCTTAAGATCCAGGATCGGGCTGAGTGAGCCATCCTTCTTGGGGACCATGAAAAGGTTGGAATAGAAACCTGAGAAGAGTTCCTGGGAAGGAACAGCTATGATGACCCTGGTCCGGAGGAGAGAATCGATAGATTTGAAGAAGTCGTCAATCTGAGATGTGACCCATGGAGGGCAGGACATGAAAAAACATCTGAATGGGAGAGAAGAAAATTCTATCTTGTAACCTGTGGTAACGATCTCCCTAACCCAGGTGTCGTCTACTACGGAGAGCCACGTGTCCTGGAAAAGCAGAAGACGGCCACCCACCCTGATAGGACTCCTGAGTGTGGGTGACTCGTCATGCAGAGGAGAATCTATTGGATTGGGCATCGGAGGATTTGGCAGAGCAACCTTTAGAGCGCCATACCGGGGCTGGTTTGAAGGATGACTTCCTGGTGTTTCGAGGGCATGAGACGGGTTTCACTAAAATAAGATCCTGGAGAACTGACAAAAGAGATGAAACTGAAGAGAATGTCTCATTGTAATAGGACTTTTGGGTTTAGGCTGGGGAAGGGAGATACTATTACCTCCAGTGATGCCCGAAATGAGCTGATCCAGCTTAGACCCAAAAAGACCTGAGCTCTGAAACGGAAGATTGGTAAGGGACTTCTTGGACGTAGGGTTCTCGCCTTCCTGGCTTGGAGCCAGAGAATTCTGTGTATGGCTACAATATTGCTGGTAACATGGTCAGAACAACTGGCGTCGTCGAAGGATGTCAAGAGCAGATATTTACCTGCGTGAGCCATCTGATTCGCAAGATCACCTAGCTCACCTGGTGAGGCCTTGATAAAATGCTCTGTCGAAGAAGTTTTGCCCATGCTGAAACTGACTTTGCTACCCAGGTGGAATCGAAGGCAGGGCAGAGTGAAGCACCAGCAGCCTTAAAGGCGGACATGACTAGAGATGAGCGAATTTGATGGGGTCAGGGCTTATTCAGCAAGCTATAGCGCTTACCGAATAAGCTGCAGAGGAAACCCGGCTTCCTGGATCGCTCCGGCTGATCAGCTGTTTGGCTCCGCAGCTGCATGTGTCGCGGCTGTGGCAGTCACGACACATGCATGGAGAGCCCAATAACCCCTGACCCGATCAAATTCGCTTATCTCTAGACATGACTAGAGCTTTGCTTTGTCAGTCCTCTGTGTCCTTGAGGGAAGAATTATCAGGGAGCAATAGGACCATCTTAGCAGACAGGCGAGAGACTCGGGGGGGTTAACAGCTGGGGATTCTGCCCATTTATTGAGGCAATCAGGATCGAAGGGATATAAAATATCCAACTGCCTTCTGCATGGCAAGTGCTTCACGGTTGATCCCACTGTTTGGCGAAGATTCCCTCAAACTCTTTGTGAATAGAAAAAACCCACAGAGGGCATTTAGCCTTTTTGAATGATACGGAGTGATCCGGAGGGGGACTCTCCTCGTCCTTAACATTGGGGGTCTGATTGACGGCCAATATAAGACTGTCGACCATATCGTGCAGAAGACTGATCCGTGTCAAGGTCAGATTCAGACTGGGAATTGAGATCAGACCACGGGGCGCCCTTCGAGAAGTGAGAAACTGACGGAATCCTGGAGGATGTGGAGTGAAAAGGGGAAACAGATGAGGAACTGGAGTGTGCCTGCTTTTTGGACCTTACCCTTGATCTGAGGGAGGCTCTCATCCAGGGCGGCGAGGGGCTCCTGTGAGGCTTGCATGGTAGAAGGGCTTGACAAAGGCTGTTAGCCGAAACGTGCATCGGGGAGGGTACACTGTGATACAATCCCGGCCACCTGAACAGGTATATACTTGTTGATGCATAATGAATACTAATTTGTATATATTCATAGGAGCATGCGTATTCTTACCTTTCATTAGGCCTATTGGGAATGTGTAATATATTTAGGGTTATATGATTTTTCTATATACTGCATACCGTCAGCTAGTGTGCCCCTTTCTCGCATGTGCATTTTTCCTGTTTGGCCCTTCCCCCGTTTCCATGTACCCCCATTGAATTAAATAAAGATTTTCATACTTTTTGATAAAACAATTTTTGGGATTCTTTTGATCGTTGATTTCTTTGCGGTAGTTCATGTTAGAAGGGCTGCACTCTAGGCAGAAGCCTGACCTGTCGGCCACTTCTTTTTGCAGGGGGAACAGGCGTAGTGCACAGTAGTGTGGGAGGGACAAGAGCAAGACTTCCTGGGTCTGTGCATATATAAAGCCAATGACTCCCTGGAACTGAAAGGGGATGCTGAGGAGGGCTAAGCCTAGGATAGGAAAAAATAGCCTGGACAGAGCCTACCTGTTCTTGAATAACAGGATTTTTGGTTGCTTACCGTAAAATCTGTTTCTTGGAGCCTCCATTGGGGGACACAGGAACCATGGGTGTATGCTGCTGCCACTAGGAGGCTGACAATATGCAAATAAAGTTAGCTCCTCCTCTGCAGTGTACACACCACCGACTGGCATTATACTCTTCAGTTAGTAAGAAAGCAGTAGGAGATAAATAACAAGGTTGAAAACCATAACCACAAACTTGAGAACTGTAATACTGCAATTGTATAAGACAATAGAAACTGAGAAACATTGGGAGGGTGCTGTGTCCCCCAATGGAGGCTCCAAGAAACAGATTTTACGGTAAGCAACCAAAAATCCTGTTTTCTTTATCGCCTCTCATTGGGGGACACAGGAACCATGGGACGTCCCAAGCAGTCCCTGGGGTGGGAAAAACAGACTTCCATCAGGCCAGAGGACTCACCACTGCCACCTGCAAGATCCTTCTGCCTAGGCTGGCGTTCGCCGAAGCGTAGGTATGGACCTTGTAAAATTTGGCGAACGTGTGGATGGAAGACCAGGTTGCCGCTTTGCAAAGCTGTAGGGCGGAAGCGCTGTGGTGCACCGCCCAGGAGGTGCCAACTGCCCGGGTAGAGTGAGCCTTGATCCCAGGAGGGGGGCACTCTGTTTTTGACCCGGTAAGCCTCCAGAATAGCCGTTCTGATCCAGCGAGCAATAGTCGCCTTAGAAGCCGGTTGGCCTCTGCGCGAGCCATCAGGAATGACGAAAAGAGAATCCGTCTTCCAGAAAGTGGACGTTCTATCCAGGTAGATCTTCACTGCCCTGACGAGGTCCAGCTTGTTCAACGATCGCTCCAGAGGATGAGTCGGAGCTGGACAAAAGGAAGGTAGAACGATGTCCTCGTTAAGGTGGAAGGTGGAAACCACCTTAGGAAGAAAAGAAGGCGGAGGTCTGAGGACCACCTTGTCCTGGTGGATGACCAAGAACGGAGGACGGCAAGACAGGGCCGCCAACTCGGAAACGCGGCGGATAGAAGTGATGGCCACAAGAAAGGCCACCTTCCAAGATAGAACTGACAGGGGGACCTCCCTGAGAGGCTCAAAGGGGGAAACCCTCAGAACGTCCAGTACCAGGTTTAAATCCCATGAATCCACAGGGGCCCTGTACGGAGGGACAGCGTGGGCTACACCTTGAAGGAAGGTCTTGACCTGTGGTCGGGAAGCTAAAGTCTTCTGAAAAAGGATGGAAAGCGCAGAGACCTGGCCCTTCAGGGAACTAAGAGCTAGGCCCGAATCCAGTCCTGCTTGAAGAAAGGCCAAAATGGAAGGCAGGGAAAAGGACATAGAAGAAACACGGTTGGACTCGCACCAACGGAAGTAAGCCTTCCAGGTACGATAGTAGATCCTGGAAGACGAAGGCTTCCGAGCCTGAATCATGGTATGAATCACCCAATCCGAAAGGCCGGACGCTCTTAGAACTGCGGTCTCAACAGCCACGCCGTTAAACTGAGCGACCGAGAATTCGGGTGGCAGATCGGACCCTGAGACAGCAGATCGGGCCTGTCTGGAAGGCGCCAGGGAGCGTCCGCGAGAAGATTGACGAGCTCCGCGAACCAAGCTCTCCTGGGCCAATCCGGGGCGATCAGAATGACCGGCACCCCTTCCGCTTTGATCTCTTTCAACAGTTTGGGAAGTAATGGAAGGGGTGGGAACAGGTAGGACAGCACGAACTGTGACCAAGGAATGGCCAGAGCGTCGACGCCCACTGCAAGAGCATCGCGAGACCTGGAGACGAACTGCGGAACATTCCTGTTCATTCGAGACGCCGTGAGGTCCACGTCCGGAGTTCCCCATCGAAGACAAATCTGATGGAAGACCTCCGGATGCAAGGGCCATTCTCCTGCCGCGAGACCCTCGCGGCTGAGGAAGTCGGCGGCCCAATTGTCCACGCCGGGGATATGCACCGCGGATATCACCGGAACCGTTGCCTCTGCCCAGAGGAGGATTTTTGATACCTCGGCCAAGGAGCTCCGAGTCCCCCCTTGATGGTTGACATATGCCACCGCCGTGGAATTGTCTGGATTCGAGTTGGAAGGCTCCTGAGGATCCCTTCCCAGTGACGAAGGGACAGAAAAATGGCCCGGATCTCGAGGACATTGATCGGCAAGGTTGACTCCTGCGCCGACCAGCGGCCCTCTACAGTCAGGTGGCGCAACACCGCACCCCAGCCGAGCAGGCTGGCATCCACTTGCCAGTGAACTGGAAGGAAGGACCTGCCCTGGGAGACGAGAGGTGATGTGAGCCACCAGTTGAGAGACCGTTTGACCCGGGGAGAGAGTCGGATCGGGCGGTCAGGGAGAAGACAGACCTGTTCCACTGAGACAGGATGGCTTGCTGAAGAGGTCGCGAGTGAAATTGGGTGAAGGGAATCACTTCCAGTGTTGCTACCATCCTCCCCAAAACCTTCATGGCCGATCGGAAGGAGGGAGACCGAGGGCCCTGGAGCACGCGTATGTCCCGACGAAGAATGGATCTCTTGTCTTCGGGAAAAAAGACCTTGGTCTGACGAGTGTCGAAGAGCATGCCCAGAAAGATGATGCGCTGAGAAGGAATAAGGCAGGACTTCTTCCGGTTGACCAGCCACCCGAAACGGACTAGGGTGTCGAGAATGATGGATGGGCTTTCGTGGGCCTGAGAAAAGGACGGAGCCTTGATGAGGATGTCGTCGAGGTATGGAAACAGAACCAGGCCTCTGACCCTCAAGATGGCCATCAGCGCCGCCATGATCTTCGTGAAAACTCTTGGGGTGGTTGCAAGACCGAACGGCAGGGCGACGAACTGAAAATGTTCCTGAAACACTGCAAAGCGCAGGTATCGGTGATGTCCTGGAAATATCGGAACATGGAGGTAGGCGTCCTGAATATCTATGGAACACAGAAATTCCTGAGCCTCCATGGAAGCAATTACTGAACGAAGGGATTCCATCCTGAAGTGCTTCAGACGAACTCTTGTTCAGCAATTTGCGATCCAGAATGGGACACACCCTGCCGTCTTTTTTCGGTACCACAAAAAGGTTTGAATAGAAACCTGTGAATCGTTCTTTTTCTGGGACGGGAACAATTACCCCGGCTTTGAGGAGAGAGGTGATGGCTGCGAAGAAACCCGGGAACTAGAGCGGGATCTCTTGGAGGTCGGGATTCGAAAAAACTATCCCGGGGTCGTGAAACGAACTCTATCTTGTATCCCGAGGATACAACTTCCCTGACCCATGCGTCCTCTACTGAGAAGATCCAGACGTCCCTGAAGAAGGAGACGGCCGCCCAGCCTGGGAGGTGGGCTGACGACTAGCCGAGAGTCATGCCGAGGTGGTTCTTCCAGTACTGGACCTGGAGGATCTACCCTGGGAGTAGCGAGGACGCCAGGAAGGAGTGGGCCTAAAGGATACCGTCTTCTTCTCTTGACGCGCCTGTGGCCTTGAGAGCAGTGCGCCGCAGGAAGAAGCAGCATGACAGCTTGAAAGGCTGTCTCACTGGAAGAAAAACGCTGCGCCGGGGGAGGAAGCGGCGCAGCAGCCTGTAGAGGCCCCGCGCCGGAATAGAAGGCAGAGGGGCCGCAGCTGCTGCATGGCTGCTGTGCCCCCCCTGAGACGGTCGAAGGAAGAAACGCGGCTGCCTGCAAAGGCCGCCGCGCATTACAGCAATCACGGGCCGTGCTGCTGCAAACTGTGTAAGCGACAACCAGGTAATCAGGGGGTCCCTAGCAAGACCCCCCCCTCTTGAAAGATCTGGGAATGGAAGGGGAAATACTCACCTAAACATCCCACGCCGTTACTAACCTGAGGGGAATGAGACGTCCATGGAGCTGGTGATGGACGTCCTCGTCTCCTCCAACCGACAGGCTCTGGTGGGCGAGTGGGTGGGGGACGGGGCCAGGACCGGACTTCTGAGCACGCTTGTGTGCCAGGATCTTGGTCCTGCTGAGGGATATATGAGAATACGGGGTGGCAGTACACGCCGTACTCATAGTCCGTATTGTGCGACTACAGGTGTGACTGTTCACCCTGTATCCCTCCGGAAAAACCTGAAAAGAAAACGACGCACATTGAGGTAGATAAGGGTCTAATGAAAGACCCGTGTCCACCTCCTACTGACACTAAGCTAAACTGAAGAGTATAATGCCAGTCGGTGGGGTGTACACTGCAGAGGAGGAGCTAACTTTTTTATTTGCATAGTGTCAGCCTCCTAGTGGCAGCAGCATACACCCATGGTTCCTGTGTTCCCCAATGAGAGGCGATAAAGAAATGGAGATCGGTCCAGCAGGAGGAACAATATTGTGCGGGAACCGGAGGGGATGACGCAATTACAGAGATGTAGTCAGAGAGAAGGGGACGGAAGGGGCGAGCTCAAGCAAGGCGCAATGAAAAGCCCAAGCTAAGAAAAATAAAAGCAGAGCTCCCATAGGAGGGAAAGAGAGCGCTGGAGTCCTCGCGTGCTGATTGTTTGGCGCTCGTAAGGGGGTGGGAACCAGCCCAGCCTGAAATGAAAGATGGGCTCAAATAGGCCGGAAAGGGTGCGTGACACCTCGCACGCTGATTTGCTGACGTTAGTGGGGGGCCTGGACAAGCCCAGCCTCATAATGAAAAAAGGGTTATAAGCAGAAAAAGAGTGCAAGCCCTCAATTCCTGATTGGCCTGCGTGCACAAGGGTGGGGTTTGTGGTTAAGCGTGTAGGCCTCAAGAGAGACTGGAGTTTACATTTCTGGGTGCCTACATCGGCGAATCGGAGGACACGCGCTGGAAGGAGGGGGAGCACTGCGATCTCGTCATCTTTGTGAAGCCTTCCCGCCCCCTGAAGAGGGACTGTGGAGAAAGAACGGGAAAACGTACCTTTCTGGACGAGGTTTCGACTCCTTCTCCATTCCAGAGAAGACATCATGAGCCTCCAGGTGTGGAGGGGATCACTGAAAAACATTAGTAAAGATTTAACACACAACAGGGTGACCTAAGGAGAAAAAGATGGATCTGAAATCAGATCCAGGTCTGCCTCCTACTGACACCAAGCTAAAACTGAGGAGTTTTGTGCCGGTCAGTAGGTGTACACTACTGAAGAGGAACTAACTCTTTTCGCCTAGTGTCAGCCTCCTAGCGACAGCAGTATTGTCCCCCAATGAAGCTATCAAGAAAGAATGCTTACAGCAATGGTCAGAGCTCATAATCCTTAACTTTGAGCATATTTTCTTCACAATTAAAAACTGGCAGATTGCAATTATGAAATGAAACCATAAAGACTCGTGCAAATTAATATTTGCGTGTAACAATTTGGCCATCTTTACCACATGGCATAAACTGCTACATCAAATACCACAAACCACTGACCAACATTCACATTGAGAAAGTTATTAATAGCTTACCATAGTGCCACCTTGTCATGGTGTCACACTGAACACTGTGGGCAGGGGTAACTGTTTTTGTAATGTTGAAGCCATGGTTTGTTTTTTTTCCTAATTTTCTATAACCAGTTTCCAACAGAAGTTGAATGGCGTTGTATGGCGCAGCCTCAGGAGATAAGCCTGCTCCATATGTGCCGGGTGCTGGCTCAACTGCAGGGAGAACTTGGAAACCATGGCATCTAAGTACTGAGACTGAGGGGTTCTTATAATAGCTGGAAGCCTGGGTAATGACCTACATCCCGCTCTCCTGATCTACATGTCTCACACTGGTAATGCCCCTTTCATTTAAAATAAGATGTGGAGGTAGATTCTCAGGGAGATCTTTGTCCAGCCCATAGATCTCACCAGCTAATTTACATACTAAGAATAATGTGAATTTCTCCAGAATAAGACATCGGATTGCACATATTAACCCCTTCATGACCCAGCCTATTTTGACCTTAATGACCTGGCCGTTTTTAGGGACCACCTCACATTTGAAGTCAGTTTGAGGGGTCTAAATAACTGAAAATACCCAAAAGTGACACCATTCTAAAAACTGCACCCCTCAAGGTACTCAAAACCACATTCAAGAAGTTTATTAACCCTTCAGGGGCTTCACATCAGCAGAAGCAACATGGAAGGAAAAAATGAACATTTAACTTTTTAGTCACAAAAATGATCTTTTAGCAACAATTTTTATTTTCCCAAGGGTAAAAAGAGAAACTGGACCCCAAAAGTTATTGCACAATTTGTCCTGAGTACGCCGATACCCCATATGTGGGGGGGGAACCACTGTTTGGGCGCACGACAGGGCTCGGAAGGGAAGGAGCGCCATTTGACTTTTTGAATGAAAAATTGGCTCCAATCTTTAGCGGACACCATGTCGCGTTTGGAGAGCCTCCGTGTGCCTAAACATTGGAACTCCCCCACAACTGACCCCATTTTGGAAACTAGTCCCCCCAAGGAGCTCATCTAGATGCATAGTGAGCACTTTGAACCCCCAGGTGCTTCACAAATTGATTCGTAAAAATGAAAAAGTACTTTTTTTTCACAAAAAATTTATTTTATCCTCAATTTTTTCATTTTCACATGGGCAACAGGATAAAATTGATCCTAAAATGTGTTAGGCAATTGCTCCTGAGTACGCCGATACCTCATATGTGGTCACAAACCACTGTTTGTGCACACGGCAGGGCTCAGAAGGGAAGGAGCGCCATTTTACTTTTGAATGAAAAATTAGCTCCAATCGCTAGCGGACACCATGTCGCGTTTGGAGAGCCCCTGTGTGCCTAAACATTGGAGCTCCTCCACATGTGACCCCATTTTGGAAACTAGACCCCCCAAGGAACTTATCTAGATGCATAGTGAGTACTTTGAATCCCCAGGTGCTTCACAAATTGATCCGTAAAAATGAAAAAGTACTTTTTTTTTCTTTCACGAAAAATTTCTTTTAGCCTCAATTTGTTCATTTCCACATGGGCAACAGGATAAAATGGATCCTAAAATGTATTGGGCAATTTCTCCTGACTACACTGATACCTCACATGTGGGGGTAAACCACTGTTTGGGCACACGGCAGGGCTCGGAAGGGAAGGAGCGCCATTTGACTTTTTGAATGAAAAATTAGCTCCAATCGTTAGCGGACACCATGTCACGTTTGGAGAGCCCGTGTGCCTAAACATTGGAGCTCCCCCACGTGACCCCATTTTGGAAAGTAGACCACCCATGGAAGTAATCTAGATGTGCGCTGACCACTTTAAACCCCCAAGTGCTTCACAGAAGTTTATAACGCAGAGCTGTGAAAATAAAAAATCATTTTTCTTTCCTCAAAAATTATTTAGCCCGCAATTTTTTATTTTCACAAGAGTAACAGGAGAAATTTGACCCCAAAAGTTGTTGTCCAGTTTATCCTGAGTACGCTGATACCCCATATGTGGGGGTAAACCACTGCTTGGGCACACGTCGAGGCTCGGAAGGGAAGTAGTGACTTTTGAAATGCAGACTTTGATGGAATGGTCCGCGGGCGTCACGTTGCGTTTGCAGAGCCCCTGATGTGCCTAAACAGTAGAAACTCCCCACAAGGGACCCCATTTTGGAAACTAGACCCTCCACGGAACTTATCTAGATATGTGGTGAGCACTTTGAACCCCCAAGTGCTTCACTGAAGTTTACAACGCAGAGCCGTGAAAATAAAAAAAAAATTTTCTTTCCTCAAAAATGATGTTTTAGCAAGCAATTTTTTATTTTCACAAGGGTTACAGGAGAAATTGGACCCCAATAGTTGTTGCCCAGCTTGTCCCGAGTACGCTGATACCCCATATGTGGGGGCAAACCACTGTTTGGGCACACGTTGGGGCTCGGAAGGGAAGTAGTGACTTTTGAACTGCAGACTTTGATGGAATGGTCCGTGGGCGTCACGTTGCGTTTGCAGAGCCCCTGATGTGCCTAAACAGTAGAAACTCCCCACAAGTGACCCCATTTTGGAAACTAGACCCCCCAAGGAACTTATCTAGATGTGTGGTGAGCACTTTGAACCCCCAAGTGCTTCACAGAAGTTTATGACGCAGAGCCGTGAAAATAAAAAATAATTTTTCATTCCTCTAAAATTATGTTTTAGCAAGCAATTTTTTTATTTTTGCAAGGGTAACAGGAGAAATTGGACCCCAATAATTGTTGCCCAGTTTGTTCTGAGTATGCTGTTACCCCATATGTGGGGGTAAACCACTGATTGGGCGCATGTCGGGGCTCGGAAGGGAGGGAGCACCATTTGACTTTTTGAACGCAAGATTGACTGGAATCAATGGTGGCGCCATGTTGCGTTTGGAGACCCCTGATGTGCCTAAAAAGTGGAAGCCCCTCAATTCTAACTCCAACACTCACCCCAACACACCCCTAACCCTAATCCCAACTCTAGCCATAACCCTAACCACAACCCTAACCCCGACACACCCATAACCCTAATCCCAACCCTAACCCTAATCCCAACCCTAACCCCAACACACCCCTAACCACAGGCCTAATCTTAACCCTATTTCCAATCCTAGCCCTAATTTCAACCCTAACCCTAAGGCTATGTGCCCACGTTGCGGATTCGTGTGAGATTTTTCTGCACCATTTTTGAAAAATCCGCAGGTAAAAGGCACTGCGCTTTACCTGCGGATTTACCGCGGATTTCCAGTGTTTTTTGTGCGGATTTCAGCTGCGGATTCCTATTGAAGAACAGGTGTAAAACGCTGCGGAATCCGCACAAAGAATTGACATGCTGCGGAAAATACAACACAGCGTTTCCGCGCAGTATTTTCCGCACCATGGGCACAGCAGATTTGGTTATCCATAGGTTTACATGGTACTGTAAACCTGATGGAAAACTGCTACGAATCCGCAGCGGCCAATCCGCTGCGGATCCGCAGCCAACTCCGCACCGTGTGCACATAGCCTGATTCTAACCCTAACCCTAGCCCTAACCCTAGTGCAGAAAAAAAATAAAATATTTTCTTTATTTTATTATTGTCCCTACCTATGGGGGTGATAAAGGGGGGGGGGGTCATTTACTATTTTTTTTTATTTTGATCATTGTGATAAGTTTATCACAGTGATCAAAATATACCTGGAACGAATCTGCCGGCCGGCAGATTCGGCGGGCGCACTGCACATGCGCCCGCCATTTTGGAAGATGGCGGCGCCCATGGAGAAGACGGACGGACTCCGGGAGGCTCGGTAAGTATGGGGGGGGATTGGAGCACGGGGGGGGGGGGGTGGTGGATCGGAGCACGGGGGGGTGGATCGGACAAAGGGGGAGCGGGCAGGAGAACGGGGGAGCGGACAGGCGGATGGAGGGGACTACGGGACAGATCGGAGGACTGGGGAGGCGATCGGTGGCGGTGGGAGGGGCACATCAGGGTTTCCAGCCATGGCCAATGATATTGCAGCATCGGCCATGGCTGGATTGTAATATTTCACCACTTTTTATAGGTGAAATATTACGAATTGCTCTGATTGGCTGTTGTACTTTCAACAGCCAATCAGAGCGATCGTAGCCACGAGGGGGTGAACCACCCCCCCTGGGCAGTAGTACCACTCCCCCTGTCCCTGCAGATCGGGTGAAATTGGAGTTAACCCTTTCACCCGATCTGCAGGGACGCGATCATTCCATGACGCCACATAGGCGTCACAGGTCAGATTGGCACGGACTTTCATGACGCCTACGTGGCGTCAAAGGTCGGGAAGGGGTTAAGGTATCATCCAGTTCAACTTTCTATGACCTACATGCCCTTATAAACGACTTTGGAGGGTGGATCCAATTGACACATTCCCTTTAAATCTCTTCCACAGTCACAGAAAAAAAAAGTCAGTTGAAAACTTTCCAAAATATGAGTGCATCCTGAAGTGGTTTCCGCTTGAAAAACTCATCATATTTGAAAGCCCTTTAAAAAAAACTCCATGTGAACATAGCCTTATAATGCACTTCCAAGTTTCTTGTCTGAAGTACCTCTGCAAGGTAGCTTTAATATCTCACCACTATTTCTGAAAACATGTAAATATCAACAAATTTCTGGATAATGTATTCAATTATTGTTTTAAAGTCGATGTCCCCTACCAAGATATTGCTGATCTATAATTTCTAGCTTTAATAGGTATTTTTCATGGTGAAGGGAACAGTAATTGCAGGGTTTGAGCTACTTCTTTCACCCCCAAAAAATAAAATAACATACTGTGAACATTCAACAACAGGAAAATATTCTGATCTTTATTTTACCACATTATCAAGAGCACAATTACAATGTCATCTCACATCCCTATATTGATTTTGCTTTACTTTTTATACAAAATTATACACAGAATAAAGACAATAAAATATTTTACAGGGTTTGTCTAATGAATAATTTACATTATGTTCTTGTACAAAGGAAATAAACAAAAAAAACTAAACAACCTGTACCTCTTGAACATTCAAATTTGGGATCACTTACGAAACATTTCAGCTGAAACTAAAACCATGGAAACAAAAACAAAACAAAAAGTATGAACAATAACTACAACCTCTTTATACAGACGCGGTCTTTACAAAAGCCAGATGAATGATGTATTAAAAAAAAAAAAAGTTTAAAAAAAACAAATGTACATTTATACAGCCCCGTTCTCGTAACAAAAAGTAAATTGAATCTTGATTATATTCTATGTAGAAGAACTGAATGCATGTTGGGAATAATAAACACTGCATGGATTTGTCATATGTTTTGGAGTAATCTCAGTAACTATTAGAGGCTAATGTAATACATTCTGGTAACACAAGAAACGTCAAAGTGAAGAAAAGCCCTACTTACAGTGTGAGCCGACAAGGAGGACGCCCACCTTCACATTGGCATCAAGTACTTCTCATGTTCTACATGGATGAATGTTCTCTTAACATTTAGCATAGGACAATTTTTGTACAAGTTTAGTGTCTTATGTGCAAAGAAATAAAACATCTCGACTGTATATAAAGCATAGGGAGCGGATCACGATATATTACAAAGGTCCATTGTAAGAAAGCGCCATTAACATTTTACCCAATCCACAAAGATGCAAAACATTAATGGGACTTTAATCAATTTTTTTTTTTTTTTGTTCGCAATACTTGTCGTCCGGTTTTCTCCCAAAGCCATTTGTAATCTGCATGCAGCAAAAACACTAGCAGTTATATTAAAAAAGTGCAAATTTTCAATAATTTAAGACCCAAATTAAAAAAAAAAAAAAGCCAAACATCACAAGTGTAAACAGCATTTAAAATCTCCATAAAATTCCATGTGCCAATTCATTGACAGGACAGACAAAGAAGTACATATGATCGTTACATATGGTACACTGCTAACGGCGTGCCATCTATTTCATTATGTAATAAGTGAATATATCTACATTGCTCTTTGCATAATTGCACTGCATAGCTTCTGACAATAAATCTTCTGATGCAAATAAAATTATCAGTTGTCAACATTTTATACAAAATAGCCATCAATACTTTTATTGTAAGAATTTCTCCAGCTTTCCCATCTAGTATTTACAATAAAGTATTTAGTTTCTCAACCTGAAGATAGAGTTGCTTTTTGTGAAGTATAAGATTTTTATCATTTATTTTAAAAAAGACAACATCTAAAAAACCTCTTTAAAATACTGGGAATATATTTTGAAATAGACTTTTTATTCTTTAAAAAGGATCGTCAGTAACATCCAAATTGCAAGGGAAAGCACAGTCTACAAAACAGATGAAGAAAAAAAAAGCCACAAATCTACAAAACCCATGGAAAGAACGACAGTGTATTTGGGAACCCACAATGAGGACAAGGATTACAGTTTTACATTAGTAAATACTCTCCCCTACATGGTCATCTCGGTCTTTATTTCATATTTGGAAATACCAAGAAATAAACAAAATGGATCAACAAGTTCTCTCTGGTAAGATTTGCTTGAATTTTGCAAGAGTAGGTTAGCTGTGCTTTCCTTTCTGTCTCAAAGAGTAGAATTAGGTTATAAAAGAAAGTTTAAATTATGAGACATTACGTCTTCAGAAAATGACCTTCCATCAAGTGTAAAGTGTATAAAAATCTGCAATGATCACCAATAGTTAGTGAATAGTTGGGGTCATGCCACAAAATCCCCAGGATAAGTGCAGCAATGGACCTTTCACTGCTGTACAGCACACGTGCCCGTGGCGCTGTGCCTGGTACTACAGCTACCTGGTACTACTACCGCTCACTCGAATGGCCTAAGTGACAGTATCACGCACAGCCTCATAGGTATGGATGTCACCAGACATCTCTAACAAGTCCCTGCTTTTTTCCTTATCACTGATGGTCTGTATGTGGCACCAAGAAAAGATCACACATTAATAGTCTCATCCTAAGACTAGGTGATCAATTTAAAGGGGTTGTCCGGCCTTAGGGTAGAGTTTGCAGTCACTGTGTGACTGCAGGCTTGCGAATCCTCACATCACGCACACTGCACAATGAGGATTTTTCAATGCTGGCAGTCATGTGATCACAAGTATATGACTTGCACACTTCCTGCCACATTCTGACTAGACGTGTCCGGCCTCGCTCAATACACTTGCATTGAGCGAGGCCTCTCATGTCTAGTTAGCATGTGACCACATGTTTGCGACTCCTGACATCGAGCAGTGCGTGAGATATGAGAATTCACAAGTCTGCAGTCACAGAGTGATTGCATACATGTACCCCAAGGCGGGACAACCCATTTAAGTTTCTGGAAACCCCATTCAAAAACTTGACTTTAGGATACACTCCAAGTTTTCCCTTTGGAAAAAAAAAGTGCACTGTGATCTGTGGAAAGCGGGCCAAGATGGAGTAAGAGGAATGGATACTGAGGGGAAAATTGACAAGAATCTGGACAAATTAACTGAACACAAGTATCCAGTGGTCTCCCTGCATTTACAACTTTGTTAATGAAACAAAGAGCAGGACTCGAATATAAAAATAAGTATTAGTTTAGAGGCACATAGATTATTAACCATAAAAAAAACCTGACAGAATCTCTACAAGAACGGGTATATTTTAGCAATACTCTGCAAACGACCGCAATAGACCAAGTCAAACTAAGCTAGCTTCTTTATGATGTTTCATTGTGTGTTGATTCTTTTCAGATGGCCGGCGAAAGCCTTTCTTGCAGTAGTCGCATCTGTGGGGATAGTCTTTGGTGTGAATGGAGATGACATGGCGTTTAAAGCCAGAAGCGTCTGTGGTGTTGTACTCGCAGTACTCACACTGATACACTTTTTTACCACTGTGAGACTTCATGTGCTTTTTCAGTTCTTGTTGCTGCCTGAAGCCTTTACGGCAGCGTTTGCACCTGAACGGCAACTCCTTAGTATGTACAGACAAGATGTGGCGGCTTAACACAAAAGGGTCCGCAATTTGGAACTCACAATGCCGGCACTGATGCATCTTTTTACCTCTGTGCGCAGCTTCATGCTTTTTAAGCTCCGACGGCCGGTGGAAGCCCTTCTCACAGACTTCACACTTGTGAGGATAGTCCTTGGTGTGCACAGAGATAATATGCCTTTTCAGGTCACTCGAGTTAGAGCTCTTGTGGTCACAATGCAGGCACTGGTGACTTTTGCTCTCCTGATGCAGGATGACGTGTGCCTGCAAATCTTTAGAGTCTACGAATGTCTGGAGACAAATCTCACACTTGAATGGCATTTCTTTGCTGTGCTTTGTCTTAACGTGAGTTTTCAAATTCGAGGAGTCAGCAGATTTGTAGTCACAATATTGACAGGTATATGGCTTTTCGCCGGTATGAGTGCGCATGTGCTTCTTTAATTCTGATGGGTGACGGAAACCTTTCCCACACTCCACACAGATGTGAGGAAAGCTCTTGCTGTGTACGGCCAAAAGGTGTCTATTTAACAAGCCCTGTTCAGCAGTTTCGTAGTCACAGAACTTGCACTTGTGCATTTTGTTGCCTGCCTTTTCCTTGTGTGTCAGCTTGTGGGCAAACAAAGCATTCACATGTAGAAATACTTTTCCGCATTCATCACAATCCAATTCCTTCTCCGTTTTAATAACTACAGCAGACAGTTTGTGACTCTCCAGGTGGTTATGTAGACTTACTTTTTTATTGGTGGTATAGTCACAGTCAGTGCAGCGATATTTCTTACGCACCAGATGTTCAGGGTGGTTCTTCATGTGCCTCTTCAGAAAGCCTCGGGATTTAAATTTCTTGCCGCAGATCATACATGGGTAAACAGTAAGAGGGTGGCCATCAGGGCCAATAATTATGGCTATAAAATAAAACAAACACACATTTACACATTACTGATGAAGACGTTTGAAGGGAATAAAGAAGTTAATTTTTTTTCCTGATATCTCCAAACTAGAGGCCTTTGCTGCCGTTTTGAGAGCCTGAACCTCATTTGTGATGCTTGGGAATTTCCAGCAGTCACAATATCCTGAGACAAGAGACACTGACATTATTGCTTCTAGTTTCTATGCCCAGGAGTCTCCTGCAGATAGAAACAGCTGCTAAAGAATTATACAATCAATTTTACATGTTTTAAAATGGAACTTGTTAAGTCGGATAACGCTATTGACCTACAGATATAAGTTTAATTTGCTGGCTAATAGTGTTAGGAAGGTGTACGGCTGCTGTACCGAATGTTCAGCACCCAGCAGAAAATTAGCTTTATTCCTTCCAGGAGCCACCAGATTTCAGTCATTGCTCATTATACTGTGAATGGTGGCTGTAAGCACACCGCGGCACTTTGACTGACAGCGCTCAACAGTGCAACAATACAGAGCCGACTGTCAGTCAAAGTGCTGGGGGGTCTAACAGTGATGGCAACTACACCTGTATGACTGAATGCTGGAGGCTCCTGGAAAGAAGTTGGTGTCCCACTTTCAGTATAGCAGGCTGGCACCTTCCTAACGCTATTAACTTGCAGATTATTCTCACAGCTGCAGGATAATAGCGTTGTCCGACGTTAAAAGAGAAAAACGGTCTCCCATTTTTGTAGCTAGTTTTATAGCTCACTCTCTATAGTGATGTGATACTAAAAGTGCTTTTGTGCAATGTAACAATTGCTTTCCCTGATAGTCTATAATCCTGAGCTCAGACTCCGTATAGGATGAGCCGCAGCCACTTGTGTCTCATGTGAATATATACATGAGCTCAGACTCTGTATAGGATGAGCCGCAGCCACTTGTGTCTCATGTGAATATATACACAAACATATGACTGTGTACTGATCTGTCCATGTGTGTGTTTCTGTAAAAAAGCAGCCTGCATCTGTACTGTAAACTGTGTACATACACAGAACATACAGTACTAGCAGCCAGTCACAAGCTGCAGGCTGCAGATGACAGACCCTTAGGTTCATTTGTACTTTTAAAACAACTATTTTTTTCTTGATCCCTTTTTAAATAATTCAATGTCCCTCTGTGAAAGTAACATATTTGCTAGAGTTTAGTGTAAATTTTCAGCAGCTAGACAGTCTGCTGCTCAGCATGAGACGCACTGAGGAAGCCAACCATGGCATGAGCCATGCTGAACTGTGTGCTCTATACCGATGCATCAATGCATACCATTCAACATAAACCCTAGTAAAAGGGAAAAAATAACCAATCATATAGGACCTCTAGTGGCATGCTTGATGTATTACTTTTCTTATGTTTAAGGGTTTGCTCACACTTAGTGAAAACTCAAAAACTTGGGCATCTCTGCTCCGAAAGAATCAGCAAACAGACTTGTGTGCACAATTTCTAAAAGAAATTCACCTTGTATGAACTGTTCATGTGCAAACTTGTTAATATTCATGAAAAGGCAACATCCACAACCTTTAATGTCAAACCAGTAAGGCTAAACTGCCTTCTGCAGCCAGAATGTTTTTCTTGTCACCATTTGCTGCAATTGTGGTGCCTCAATTTTGGAAAACCACAAGTACGATGCAGATACAATGCATGAATGCAGCCTTATTTTACGTGCACTAAAAAGTAAGCTTTGATGGCATGGAAATGTTGTGGCATATGAGTGTGGCCTTACTCTAAAGGTGTTGGGTACAGAGGCCTGGAAGTTGAACCGTAACATTTTTTAAAAAAATTGTGAGTTTCATAACTGTTGAGACAAATGTTTAAGCTCTGGAAAACCTATCCAATAGGAAAATATCTCCAAAAGTTTTTTGATGCATACTACAGATAAAAAACTGTTCTACGCCCTAGTATAATGAGAAACACACACCTGTTTGGTACTGACGGTTCTCCCCTCTTCTCTTTTTCTTTGGTTTTTGCTTTGCTAGCCTGTCCAGTCCATCCGACTCATCTATGTGCAATAGGGCGCTAGCAGTGCCATTCCTGTGCTCCACGCCCTCCAAGCTGTTATTCATAGTATTACCTAGAACACAGTCAAAATTATCAAGGAGATCTGACAAGACTTACCATAGTAACAATAATCACAATGTGGGACAGTTTATTATGACAAGTATAACATTTTAAAGCAAGTCTTTCATTTCACCCCCAGAAATGAAATTTAACTATAGTGTCTATAAAAATCACACTGGTACTGTACATTTTAGAAGAACACAGTTTTATTACATCTGTAAATGAGAGGGCTTCGGTTCACCTTTCTGACCCCCTCCTGTGTGTAGAAGCTGCTACACACAGGATCACAAAGCAGCGGCAGCCGACGGGCACAGGATAGGGAAGAAAACAAGCACCATTTCAGTGTACGTGCCCTCTCATCTATCTCTCCTCTGTATAATGGCCATATGCTGCTGCCAAAAGCTCCCTCACGTACATGTGTAAGAAAAAAGTTTTTCTTTAAAAACACATTTATTAAAATCTAAAATACCAGTATGTTTTTACAGGACCAAATCACTACATGAATGACTAAATTGTTCAATTTCAGTTTTGGGGGCGACAGATCAGGAAAGTGATTCTACTACTATGAACATGAAGACACTGCAGGTATAAGAAAGTTAATATAAAAACAAACAGACACCACCAGCGATTATACTTCATAGTGAGCAATAGATGTCATCGCACAGCCACAGAATGCGGATGACTGTGTCACTGTGGACAAAGTTTTCACGCTCATAACATGAGCTGCTACACTGGTAACATTTCTAAAGAGGAGAAAACTAAATTTTGTATGAACTCCATGGCAGTGGTAAATGGCTATTAAAGAGAACCAGTCATCAAATTCATAATACCCAAAGCACTGTCTGTGCGATTGTAGCTTTGTATGTTTCACTCTGAAATGCTGCCTTTATCAAAGAAAAAGCCATCCGGGTACGGCGTGCCTTGGTCAACTAGTCTGAGGCAAGTCTGGCTGTATACATAAGGAAAGAGCTGTCAGTCAAAAGGAGCAGGCAAGGAGAAGCTATATGGGGACTAGCCCCACACTTGTCATCAGAGACCTATTCATAAAATATATTAACCCCTTAGTGACGGAGCCAAATTTTTGAAATCTGACCATTGTAATTTTATGTGGTAATAACTCTGGAAAGCTTAAACAAATCCAAGTAATTTTGAGTTTGTTTTTTCGTGACACATTATACTTTATGATAATGGTAAATTTAGGTCGATATGTTTTGTGTTTATTTATAATAAATATCAGAAATTTTAGAAAAATGTTAAAAAATTAGCAATTTTCAAACTTTGAATGATTATCCCTTTAATCCAGAGAGTCATACCACAGCAAACCATTAATAAATAACATTTCTCTCATGCCTGCTTTACATCAGCACCATTTATAAAATGTTATTTTATTTTGTTAGCATCTTAGGAGGTTTAAAAATGTAGCAGCAATTTTTCATTTTTTTCAAGGAAATTTACAAAATGTATTTTTTTAGGGACTCATCCATGTTTGAAGTGCCTTTAGGGGTCCCATATATTGGGAAACCCCCAAAAGTTATACCATTTTCAAAACAGCACCCCCTGGCATATTGAAAACTGCTGTCAGGTAGTTTATTAATCCTTCAGGAGCTTTTCAGGAATTAATGCAAAGTAGCATGACAGAAATGAAAATTTGTATTTTTACCACATAAATGCCTCTAACTTCTGAACAGATTACTACAGCCGTCAGACTCCAAGGCTCACTTTTTGGTCTTGAATTGCCATGGCAAACATCAGAACCACACAATCATGATCTAAGGGCACCAATTGGGATAAAGAGGAAGCCCCCACACTCTGTTAACCATTTATAATGATGTAGTCACTATTGACAGCAGCATCTAAGGGGTTAAACAGATTTGGACGGTGCAAGCACTGATCATGGCTGATACAGCAAGTTGTCAGCTATAGTGGACAGCTGACAGCTACTGGATTGTCACCTGTATGAGGAGGCTATTCTCTTATATCTCAGGTCAGTTAAAAGGCGTATTGGCGGTCATTAAGGGGTTAAACCACACACGACCAACAGTGCAGCCAGTATCCAATTCCTGTTGCCTATACTTCAGCAGTATGAATATGATGACAGGTCCCTTTAAATGTGAGATTGTTCGACTTAGGCCATGTTCACAGTATTTGGTCAGTATTTTACATCTTTTTTTTGTCAGCTAAAATCAGGAGGAGTGGAATAATCATTAATCAGATGAAAAGTAGAATAAAAACAAGTCACCACTTCTCTATTTTTCCCCCACTCCTGGTTTTGGCTTACAAATACTGTTGTGAAATACTGACCAAATGCTGAACGTGTGAATGTGGCTTTACAAAAATAAACAGAAGCAAAAAGAAGCGTCATAACCACAAAGTACAGTGCAAAGTTGTGCACACCATATGAGGCCTCTTTCACACGTCCAGATAATTCCGGTACCGGAGTTATCCGTGTCCGTGTGCTCACGTGGCACATCCGTGTGGCACACGTGCGGCAGTCGTGTGCCGCCCGAGGACCACACGGACCGTGCAGGAGAGACAGCGCTACAGTAAGCGCTGTCCCCCCCCCCCGCGTGTGGTGCTGAAGGCGGCATTCATCTCTTCTCCCCCGCAGGAGAGAAGAGATGAAAGATCAAGGTTTTTTTTCTTTTTTGTTAAAAATAAAGTTTGCATGTGACCCCCGCTGTCTCTCCTGCGGGCGGTACATGCAGACGGAGGAGAGTGCACACTGTTCTCCGTGTGCAGGACGTATTGCTTTACGTGCTGCCGGAGAAAAACGGACATGTCTCCGTGTTTTCAACACCGACACACGGTCCGTGAAAACACGGAGACATGTGCATAGACTCATTCATTTGAATGGGTCTACGTGTGTCAGTGTCTCCAGTACGTGAGAAAACTGTCAGTACACGTACCGGAGACACTGACGTGTGAAAGAGGCCTGAGGGGGATAAAAAGTAATTCAAAATATTAGTAAGATGACTGTAATAAATTGGTGACTTGGTGTACAATGCAAATATAGACTCTAGCCTTTACCATAAGCTGCAGCCCAGGCAACTGGCATGAAAGTCTTGCTTAGTTCGGCATCATCCAGCTGATGTTCATGTGTTATTGCAGCATCTTCCTCTCCAACAATCACCTCCATATACACTTCATCAGCAATTTCCGCTACATCTGAAGAAACAAAAACATGCATCACCATCTGCAAACCAGAGCAATGCAAACTAAGTGGATAAAACTCCAAAATAGAGATAGCTGCAGCCTGCATACAACCTACAGAATACACACCATACAGAAAGGACGAGTAAGAAATCATCGAGTGAACTCACCCAAATCGTCAGTATCATTCTGACAGTCATTCACATCTATGTAAACCATTTTTTCACGGGGAAGAAGACGACCACCAGTATGAGGATCAAGAAGCCCATCTCCTGGATCATTTTCAGACTCACTTTCCACAATGTCCACAGTGCCACCTGACAAGGATTACATTTATGTAATTACATTTATTGTGTTACATAAAGAAGGTCAAACATAATTATATAACACAATGTCTCATGCATAAGTAATAAAGTGAATTTCTCAATGAAATTAAACTTTCATACCCAAGTCTTCCCCAGGGTCTGCCTTAAAGATGTAAACCTTGATGACTTCTGGACATGAGCCATCTAACTTAGCTGGGTCTCCAACTTCACAACCCATAGTGATTGCTTCTGCTCCATCTTCAATCTTTTCAGCATCGTCCACTAAACAGGTAAAGTATAACGAAAAATATGTATTACAAGCAAATCCACTATGGTTGTTTTACCTGCATACATGTAGCACACAGCTACTCAACACTGTGTGCCATAATGCAATGCAGAACAGCTGGTGAGCAGCAGATACAGAATCCGCTAGGCACCTCTATAAATCACTGGTGAGGCCACATCTAGAATATGGGATCCAGTTTTGGACTCCACAGTTTAAAAAGTATATTCAGAAGTTATAGTTGAAAGGCAACAACTAGATTTTTACAAGGGATTGAAGGCCTCTCATATGATGAGACGTTGGAAAAGTTGGGCTTGAAAAAAGCTTAGAAAAAAAGACACCTCAGAGGAGATCTCATTTACATGTATAAATATATGTGTGGCTTGCATAAAAACACTGGCACATGACTTATTCCTTCCAAAGACCATATTGAGGATTAGGTGGCACTCATTAAGAGTTGAAGGAAGGCGATTCTGGCAGCTAAATAAGAAAGGGTTCTTTACAGTTAGAGCAGTCAGACTGTGGAATGCCGACCACAAGAGCTAGTAATGGTACACACCATAACAGCTTTTAATAAAAGGGCTGGACGATTTCCTCAGCGCTCATAACATTGTAGGTTAGAGATAATTTAGTGACCAAAATATATAATTGGTGGAGAAAGGTTGAATGTGATGGACCTACTGTAGGTCTTTTTTCAACCTATGTAACTATGTAAACCAGTCCTTCCTCCATCTTGCTTGATACAGAGACAAAAGAGGGCCTACGCTAAAATCTTAACATCGAGGCAACTTAATTATTTAAAGTGCATACTATTAAATTTTTTTTATATGAAAGACATTAAAACAATTTTTTTGCCTAGCTGAACTACCCTTTAAAGTGAATTTCTTTACTCCAGCAAGGCCCACTATAATATGTAAATTGAAATTTTATTTCCTGGTAGTTATATTTGACCCCTTTTTCAAGCTGAAGAGCAAAATATCACTGCAGAAATAGATACATTTTCTAAAGGATCAAAATCAGAAGTGATGTGTGTTGTTAAAGGAATCTAATGTTAATGAATCCATCCTGAATCTCCTGTGAAAGCAGATGTCAAATGTGGTATCTCAATATGTCCCATCCACTGTTCTCAAGAGTTAATTATTGCATTGTTATAATGTGCCAATAGAATATTTCAGTTTATTGTTGTATCAGCTGTATAAAATTAAATGAGTAGCGTAACTTACAAGATATCATAAGGTAGTCATCACAATTGACTTCTTCCCCATCAGGACCTTGCACTGGAATGCCATTAGCATCAATCACTGCCTCTGAAGCACAGTCTGCTACAAGGACTTCTTCTGAAATCATGTCATCACCAAGACCATCCTCTACAATGTCTTCTACTACATGATTTGGATGGATAGCATTTCGACTGCTGGGAACAGTCAATGCTCCTTCCACTAAAGCAGAGTCTAAAACATTGTCAGGAACGTCACAATTGGATAACACATCATCTTCCAGTTCCTGTTCCTCTGTGTCAGGGCCAATCTCATCCTCCAGGACCTGCTCCGGTATTATTACGGTCTCCGATACCCGTGTTCCATCCAAGATATCAGAACATTGCACATCCTCAATGACCACATCTTCAATTACGTCCTGAATAACAACTGAGTCTGCATCATCGTGGAAACCTTGAACAGCCATGCCTCCGTCTCCATCTGCCACAAAGAGTGTCTCTTGGATTTCCACAATAATCTCATTCCCATTAAGGTGAGGGGTTCCCGTTTCTATAACATGGTGAAACGAAAACAAAAAAGTCAGACACTGCAATATATTCATGTTACTGAGGTACTTAAATTAGGACTAATAATTCATGCTGTTCAGAAACTTTACTAATCCAATCCTGCATTTAATAGGGTGGAACATGTCCTTGTGCAAACAGCCACAGAGACCACACAGAACTATGATAGCAGAGAAGCACTGGCATGGGGATGAGAGAACATAGGATCCACAGACCATTAAAAAATGTTCACATTTTTATTAGAACTAAAAATTACTACTTCTAAAGAACTCCGTGGTTCACTTTTAACTCTTTCACTCTCAAAGACACATTAACCCCTTTCTGACATATGACGTACTATCCCGTCGAGGTGGTATGGGCCCGTATGACCACCAATTGGATAGTACGTCATATGCGATCCGTGAGCGCGGCCGGGTGTCAGCTGACTATCGCATCTGACATCTGGCACTATGTGCCAGGAGCGGTCACGGACCGGCCCCCGGCACATTAACCCCCGGAACACCGCGATCAAACATGATCGCAGTGTTCCAGCGGTATAGGGAAGCATCATGCAGGGAGGGGGCTCCCTGCGTGCTTCCCCGAGACCCTCAGAGCAACGCGATGTGATCGCGTTGCTCCGAAGGTCTCCTACAGCCTTCTCCCTGCAGGCCCCGGATCCAAATTGGCAGTGGGGCTACTTTCGGGTCCTGCAGGGAGGTGGCTTACCAGCGCCTGCTCAGAGCAAGCGCAGGTAAGCCTGCAGCCATGCATGTCAGATCGCTGATCTGACACAGTGCTCTGCAAAGTGTCAGATCAGCGATCTGACCTTATAACATGATGCCGCTGTAATCGTACTGACCCGAAAAATAAAACTGCTTTATCAATTTTACGAAACGCGGAATGGTATAAAGCCCCCCCCCCCCCCCCCCCAAAAAAAAAAAAAAATTCTTGAATAGCTGGTTTGTGGTCACTCTGCCTTACAAAAATCGGAATAAAAAGCGATCAAAAAAATATCACATGCCCAAATTGGTACCGAAAAAAACGTCAACTCATCCCGCAAAAAACAAGACCTCACATGACACTGTGGAACAAAGTATGGAAAAATTATAGCTCTCAAAATGTGGAGACACAAATTATTTTTTGAAATAAAAAGCGTCTTTTAGTGTGTGACGGCTGTCAATCATAAAAATCCGCTAAAAAACCCGTTATAAAAGTAAATCAAACCCCCCTTCATCACCCCATTAGTTAGGGAAAAATAATAAAATAAAAAAAATGTATATATTTCCATTTTCCCATTAGGGTTAGGGCTGGGGCTAGGGTTGGGGCTAGGGTTAGAGGCTAGGGTTGGGGCTACAGTTAGGGTTGGGGCTAAAGTTAGGATTAGGGTTGGGGCTAAAGTTAGGATTAGGGTTGGGGCTAAATTTAGGGTTAGAGTTGGGGCTAAAGTTAGGATTAGGATTACATTTACAGTTGGGATTAGGGTTAGGGGTGTGTCAGGGTTAGGGTTATGGTTGGGATTAGTGTTAGGGGTGTGTTGGATTTAGAGGTGTGGTTAGGGTTGGGATTAGGGGTGTGTTGGAGTTAGGAGTGCGGTTGGGGTTAGGGGTGTGGTTGGGATTAGGGGTGTGGTTGGGATTAGGGTTAGGGGCATGTTTGGGTTAGGGGTGTGGTTAGGGGTGTGTTTGGGTTAGGGTTTCAGTTAGAATTGGGGGTTTCCACTGTTTAGGCACATCAAGGGCTCTCCAAACGCGACATGGCGTCTGATCTCAATTCCAGCCAATTCTGCGTTGAAAAAGTAAAACAGTGCTCCTTCCCTTCCGAGCTCTCCCATGCGCCCAAACAGGGGTTTACCCCAACATATGGGGTATCGGCGTACTCAGGACAAATTGGACAACAACTTTTGGGGTCCAATTTCTCTTGTTAACCTTGGGAAAATAAAAATTTGGGGGGCTAAAAAACCTTTTTGTGGGGAAAAAAAAATATTTTTTATTTTCACGGCTCTGCGTTATAAACTGTAGTGAAACACTTGGGGGTTCAAAGCTCTCACAACACATCTAGATAAGTTCCTTGGGGGGGGTCTAGTTTCCAATATGGGGTCACTTGTGGGGGGTTTCTACTGTTTAGGTACATTAGGGGCTCTGCAAACGCAATGTGATGCCTGCAGACCATTCCATCTAAGTCTGCATTCCAAAAGGCGCTCCTTCCCTTCCGAGCTCTGCCATGCGCCCAAACGGTGGTTCCCCCCACATATGGGGTATCAGCATACTCAGGACAAATTGGACAACAACTTTTGGGGTCCAATTTCTCCTGTTACCCTTGGGAAAATACAAAATTGGGGGCTAAAAAATAATTTTTGTGAAAAAAAAAATAAAAATTATTTTCACGGCTCTGCGTTATAAACTGTAGTGAAACACTTGGGGGTTCAAAGCTCTCACAACACATCTACATAAGTTCCTTAAGGGGTCTACTTTCCAAAATGGTGTGACGTGGGGAGTTTCAATGTTTAGGCACATCAGGGGCTCTCCAAACGCAACATGGCGTCCTATCTTAATTCCAGTCAATTTTGCATTGAAAAGTCAAATGGCGCTCCTTCCCTTCCGAGCTCTGCTATGCGCCCAAACAATGGTTTACACCCACATATGGGGTATCAGCGTACTCAGGACAAATTGCACAACAATTTTTGGGGTCCAATTTCTTCTCTTACCCTTGGGGAAAAAAAAAATTGGGGGCGAAAATATAATTTTTGTGAAAAAATATGATTTTTTATTTTTACGGCTCTGCATTATAAACTTCTGTGAAGCACTTGGTGGGTCAAAGTGCTCACCACACATCTAGATAAGTTCCTTAGGGGGTCTACTTTGCAAAATTGTGTCACTTGTGGGGGGTTTCAATACTTAGGTACATCAGGGGCTCTCCAAATGCAACATGGTGTCCCATCTCAATTCCAGTCAATTTTACATTGAAAAGTCAAATGGCGCTCCTTCCCTTCCGAGGTCTGCCATGCGCCCAAACAGTGATTTACCCCCACATATGGGATATCGGCGTACTTAAGACAAATTGTACAACTTTTGGCATCCATTTTCTCCTGTTACCCTTGGTAGAATAAAACAAATTGGAGCTGAAGTAAATTTTTTGTGAAAAAAAGTTAAATATTCATTTTTTTTAAACATTCCAAAAATTCCTGTGAAACACCTGAAGGGTTAATAAACTTGAAAGTGGTTTTGAGCACCTTGAGGGGGGCAGTTTTTAGAATGGTGTCACACCTGGTTATTTTCTATCATATAGACTCCTCAAAATGACTTCAAATGTGATGTGGTCCCTAAAAACAAATGGTGTTGTAAAAACAAGAAATTGCTGGTCAAATTTTAACCCTTATAACTCCGTAACAAAAAAAAAAATTTGGTTACAAAATTGTGATGATGTAGAGTACACATGTGGGAAAAGTTACTTATTAAGTATTTCGCGTGACATATCTCTGTGATTTAAGGGCATAAAAATTCAAAGTTGGAAAATTGCTAAATTTTCGCCAAATTTCTGTTTTTTTTTCCAGAAATAAAGGCAGGTAATATCAAAGAAATTTTACCACTATCATGAAGTACAATATGTCACGAGAAAACAATGTCAGAATCATCAAGATCTGTTGAAGCGTTCCAGAGTTATAACCTCAGAAAGGGACAGTGGTCAGAATTGTAAAAATTGGTCCGGTCATTAACGTGCAAACCACCCTTGGGGGTAAAGGGGTTAAATGTATCTTGCCTTTAAGTGCATGTCGTTTCTAGAAAATAAACAGCTAGTGCTTATTTGTTGGTATCAATAAAAAGCTGAGAGTCTGGCTTTTATAACACCAAGCTCAATATTCTGGGTGCTTGGGAGGTAAGAGCGAGAGACTAAGTGACACATATAATCGTACTTAATCTGCCCACTTGCTGACTGATATGTGTATGTGGCCATAGGATATTGCTACATGTATGAATCAGTCTCCTCATGTTTCTCCAAAGGGAAACTGATTGACTTGCATTTGCACGAAAGGTATGGGCAAAAAGATAGGAAACGACAGACACTACATGTAATTACTCCAGTAGAAATGATTCTTTAGTTTCCTTACAGTTTTAGTAAATCACTTTTATTTAACGAAGAAGCCATTTGTTTTTTCTACTTACATTTTCATCCCACTTTCATATTAAATGTTCTTCATTACTATATTGTGCTTAATATACATGTATTCATGTACTGGAAATATAATCATGTAGTACTAGAATCTAGAAGTACCTGAAGTATGAAAAAAGGCATGCGGTTCTGTTGCTCGCAGAGCAAGCTCGGCCACATCTTCTTCCATGACTCTGAACAATCATTAGCTGATTTTATTCTGTAAAATATAAAAAATGTACAATTACCAAGATGATCCATTCACAAAGTGTGTAAAACGTGACACCTCCAACATTGTTAGGGATATTCCTATATACAAGAGAACATCAGCGATGCTACGATGGGCAGCGTTATAACATGTAGCCCACAGACACTTTCTCATCTGACATTCGTGGTGGAAAGACTCAATCAGGTGATAGTTTTGCTAAGATGATGATACCAAGTTAAGTACAGGATGATATTGCAGGGCCTTGGAAATTGTACTGCCCAGCATGCAGTTATATCTCTCCATGCCTTAAAGAAGCACTCCCATCAAAAGTGTTATCCTTTTAATATATTGCAGTAATCATATTACATAGCACTATGTACTTACAATTGCTCATTTAGCTTCTCTACCCAGTTAATTATTTTATTTTCCATTAGGTCTATGACATGACGTGATTAAAAACAGACTAGCTGAATCTTTCTAAGCTCTATCTAGAAACAGGAGGTACATTTTCCCTGTATGACTCATGAGTTACTGCAAAAGTCTCTGACAAAGGGGCGGAGCAGCTGGGTCAGCAGGTAAAGAGGGGAATGATTTCTGCAGGGACAGCTGAGAAAACAGAAGAATTATCTGGGTAGAAAGGCAAAATGAGCAATTGTAAGTGCACAGTGCTATATAATTACCCCATGCCCACTGGATGGCCAGGTCACTAGGCAGGGTGCGACTTTGCTCAATACAAGTGTATGAAAATGGAACGAGGCAGCGTCCACTGGTCAGGCTCCGGGAGTATGCATAACGCACATATACCCTCCGGTCTCGGTGCAGTGCATGCGCTGGGAGGTTTCATAAGTCTGCAGTCACACAGAGAGATGGCAGACTTTTCATTTGGGTCAGGACAACCCTTTAAAAGTTGAAACACAACTTTCTACAAGGTAGTAGCAGCGGCATGAACATCAAAGCGTAGATTTTAATCTAGCATATTCCCCACTGCTGACACACACTTCCATGCAGTAAGCGCTCCACAAGACCTCCCTTTTGCTTAAGTGATGGCTGTAGGGAACGCCTGCTGGACACCACGGCCATCGTGGTGTCATGTGAATTTGGCCTAGGGGTACGTTCACATAAACGTATTATACAGTCCATACACGGACAGTAATGCCCAAAGCGCCCGCACATCTCCAGACCTGAACCACACACCTCATAGGCATACAGCAGCTATTCGTTCAATTCCAGAGACCTACAATCGGTACAGAAATCATAGCTTTTACACACACCGTGAAATGAGGATGTGAGAGCCCAGCATACAAGAGATTGGAAAGTGTTCCTCCCTCAGGGCTGGCATTCTCTGGAAAAAAGCGTACAAGAAAACTTTACGTTATGTATAACACAGTTCTCGGTACATATTTGGACATTAGGAATATCAGGGACTGTTGACAAACAAAAGTAAAAAAACTCTTTTTTTTTTAACTTCAATCTATGTATTTTAGCTGAATGGCAATATTTTTTTTCAATAGGGTTTCATTAATGGTGTGCCCCATAATTGTGGAGCAAAATGGGCAGCACGGCGGCTCAACTTTGCAGCGCTGGGGTCCTGGGTTCAAACCCAACCAAGGACAACATCTGCAAGAAGTTTGTATGTTCTCCCCGTGTTTGCGTGGGTTTCCTCCCACATTCCAAAGACATACTGATAGGGAATTTAGATTGTGAGCCCCATCGGGGACAGTGATGATAATGTGTGCAAACTGTAAAGCTCTGCTGCAGAATATGTTCGCACTATATATATATAGAAAAAAAAAAAAAAAAGATTATTATTATTAGTGTAATTTAAAGCTAAGCTAAGGTGGTGTAAGGAAAAATGTTCAATATGTATAGTAAAAGGTGCTAAGGTTATCTCATAGCATAGACTACTGTGATGAATGTAGCGCGGCCTGTCTTGTGTAATTTAAATGGGGTCTAAATTAATACTAAAAGCCTCTTGTATGTCCAACAAAATCATCATAAAGATGGAAATTACAAAATCTAAAAAGAGATATAACAGCCCACAAACACCAGTATTGCTGCAGTGGTAAAAAGTGCTGTAGCTGCGATGTCACCACTGCAGTAAAAGACCGATGTGAGGCAAACAGGCAGCGCTGGACCCTGGGAGGATGAGTAACGACTTGTAGAGAGATTACAGTAATAATATTTTTCAGTGATGATACTAAACTCTGCAAGGCAATCAACAGAGAGGATAGTTTGATGTTATAGAAAGATTTATAAAAGTGGGAGATTTAGGGCGAGAAATGGACATTGAAGTTTAATGTAGATAAATGTAAAGTCATGCATTTAAGCAGAGGAAATACAATATATAATTATATGCTAAAAAAAATACGAAAAAGCTTTGAGTGTATTGATGGACAGCAAAATCAACTCTATTAACCAATGCCAAGCAGCTGCTGCCAAGACAAATAAAATAATGAGAAGAATTCAAAGGGGAATAGATGCTCGTGACAAGAGCATAGTTTTTCCTCTAAAACAAGTCTTTGCTGTTCATACTCTGGGTGTCTTAAAGGGAACCTGTCACCCCGTTTTTTCGATATGAGATAAAAAATATGGTTCAATAGGGCCTGAGCTCTGCTTTACATTAGTACCTTTCATATCCCCCGATTCCCCACCTTTGCAGAGAAAATACCGTAGTAATCTCTCTGTTTTCGTCTGTCAATTACCCCAGTCCGATGGGCGGGGCCTAATCGCTGTCTCTCCCCCCGCTCCTCGGCGTGTCAACGTAACTAGATCTGTGAATAGCACAGATCCCGGTCATTTTTTGCAGTTGCGCATTGCATTAGCGTCTAGCGCCTGCGCAGTATGCTTTGACCAACTGTGGGCAAAGCATGAAATCATTACTGCACATGCACTGGCTTTTCACCCTATGCTCTGTGCCCCAGAAGCACAGAAAGACTTCCGGGGCACAGAACGTCAAGGAAAATGCCGCCGCATGCGCAATAAGTTGAATACTTTGCCCACTGTTGGGCAAAACATACTGCGCATGCGCGAGACGCCACTTGAATGCGCAGGCGTAGAAAACAACGCCGGAAAGAAGATTCGTAGAGCAAAGCCGGAGGTGGGGAGAATCGGCAATTAGGCCCCGCCTATTGGACCGAACCGGATGAAAACAGAGAGATTACTAAAGTATTTTCTCGGCAAAGGTGGGGAATCAGGGGATATGAAAGGTACTAATGTAAAGCAGAGCTCAGGCCCTACTGAACCATATTTTAATCTCATATCAAAAAAACGCGGTGACAGGTTCCCTTTAACTGTTTTAGGTTTCCAAAGGCATGAGCTGACCATTCCTCAGGCGATTTCCACAAGTCAATGGAACGGCTTAGAAAATGCCAGGCATCTCAGAGTTTTGTCAAATTTTTTGCTTCAAAAAACACTAGTAGTTACTTCATAGCTGAATGGAGATCAAAGAAAAAAAAAGAGAAACCTCCAGTTTAAAAGATGCGCCAAGAATGCTGGAAAGAAGCCCACAAATGTCAATAAAGCGCTCAGAAAACTATATAAAAAAAAAACACTTCAGGTGTACAAAACCAGAGTGAAAAGGAGAGTTTCCTGAAGCATCTTCAGCTTGAAAAAGGGATGTTATGGGCCACCAGAAAAAGACATCTTGTGCACACACCCTTACAACACTCTGCACAATTTTGGGCTCCTGTGTATAAGGACATGGCTGAACTAGAACAGTCACAGAGAAGAGAGACCAAGGAACTGAAATACCAAGACAGGTTAACAAAACCTGAGGTTATTCAGTTTTGAAAATCCAAGGTTTAGGGGAATCTTATTACAATGCATAAATATATGAGGCGACAGTACAGAGATCTGTATATTGATCTTTTTACACCTAGGCCTGCAACTATCACAAGGGGGTATCCTCTACGTCCAGAGGAAGGAAGGTTTAATCATCACAATTCTTTCACTGTATGAGCAGTGAGATTATACAATCCTCTGCAAAACAAGTTCTAGTTGTTGATTAGGCTACGTTCACATTTGCGGTCCTCGCCGCAGCGTCGGGCGCCGCATGCGTCATGCGCCCCTATATTTAACATGGGGGCGCATGGACATGCGGCGCACTTGCGTTTTGCGCCGCATGCTTCGCTGCGGCGCCCGCGTCGGTGCGCAGAGGACGCAGCAAGTTGCATTTTTGCTGCGTCCAAATTCAATGAAAAAAACGACGCATGCGGCGCAAAACGCAGCGTTGTGCATGCGTTTTGCTGCGTTTTTATTTGCGTTGTGCGTTGCGGCGCCGACGCTGCGGCGCACAACGCAAATGTGAACGTAGCCTTAGAAAGGTACAAGGAGGCCTGGATGATATTGTTGAAAAAATACAGTTTTATGACAAGTTATGGGCACTAGATTCTGTGATGAGATGATGATCCAGGGAACTAGTGCGATTGCTGAATGTGAAGTTGGGAAGTAATGTTCCTATAATATGGGGCAATTAGAATTTGCCTCATTAGGATTTTGCCTTCCTCTAGATGAGAGGTCCCCAACGTTTCTGACCTTGAGAGCCACATTCAGCTCTGAGAGAGGGGCAGGAGCCACATTCAGCTCCCGCCCCCCTCACAATAGTGGCAACCAAAGCCCCCACAGGCATAAGGCTATGTGCACACGTTCAGGAATTCTTGCAGAAAATTCCTGAGGAAAACCTGAAATTTTCTGCAAGAAATCTGCTAGAAAACGGCATGCGTTTTTTGGGCGTTTTTACCGCGTTTTTGGTGCGTTTTTGATGCGTTTTTTTCCGGACATTTCCCAATGCATTTTAAGTGGGAAATCCACAAAAAAAACGCAAAATTAATGAACATGCTGCGTTTTTTACCGCAATGCGTTTTTACCGCGGAAAAAAACGCATCATGTGTACAAAAAGTGCAGAATTCATTAAAAATGATAGGATGCATAATATAAGCAGATTATTTGCGGTTTTATAGGGAAAAACCGCGAAAAAACCGCGAATAATCTGCAACGTGTGAACACAGCCTAATGGTTAAGGCCTCTCACACTTCAGTCTTTTGGCGTCAGTCTGAAACTGCCATTTTCCTCAAATAGCGGATCCGCCATTTTTTTTTGGTGGATCCGCTATTTTCCCATAGACATACATTAGCGACGGATTGTGGCGGATGGTCGTCCGTTCCATCCGCCATGTGACGGATCCATCAAGATTTGGCGGACGTCATCTATTATAACGTTTTTTGTCTGCGCCAAAATGGCACCTATGGGCGACGGATCCGTCGCGACCGTCATTTCGGCGGATCCGTCGCCCCAATCCGCTTTTTCAATTGCGCATGCTCCAAAAAGTAGATACTTTTCCCAGACAACCCCCAAGTAACGGATCCGTAAAAATAACGGATCCGTTAGAATTGTTTTCTCAACAATTGTGATGGATCCGTCACTATGTCGGAGCAGACTGACGCCAAACAACTGAAGTGTGAAAGAAGCCTTAGGCTACGTTCACATTTGCGGTCAGCGCCGCAGCGTCGGGCGCCGCAGCGGCGCCGCATGCGTCATGCGCCCCTATACTTAACATGGGGGCGCATGGACATGCGTTGTGCTGCGTTTTGCGCCGCATGGCCGCAAGCGTTGGACGCAAGAAACGCTTCAAGTTGCATTTTTTTTGCGTCCAACTTGCGGGCAAAAACGACGCATGCGGCGCAAAACGCAGCGTTTTAGCGTGCGTTTTGCCGCGTTTTTGTTTGCGTTGTGCGCTGCGGCGCCGACGCTGCGGCGCACAACGCAAATGTGAACGTAGCCTTACTAAAGCTTTTCCACAAAAATCACGCCAAAGCAGTATACAAAGATCCAGGGGTTCCTACAAGACCCCCCATTCAGTATTCTCCTATAAAGCACTCCCAAGACACTGTCACATCCAGCTTCAAACATCTTCTCTGACAGGTGGCATCATCTTGTCTCCAGCGTACCATACTTAAATCATCTCAAAACCCCTAAGACCAGTATATGTGTATCCAGATCTGCTCTTCTGTACAGGGCTGCTCACAAAATCCACCATTTTCAGATGTGCTCTTCATACCTGTTTGCTAGAACTGGAGCTAATTCACCAAGCTGACAGACAGCCGCGAGCCACAATTCATGGGACCGCGAGCCACATGTGGCTCCCGAGCTACATGTTGGGGACCCCTGCTCTAGATCAACATGTTGGGTTATAGGTTAAACGTGATGAATTTGTGTTTTCTTACAATCTTAAAAATATTATTTTAACCTTGTGCAGTCCCCTGAAGAATTGAAAGAGGACTAGTCACCAGGTCCAAAGTGACCAGATTAAAAAAAAAAAAAAAAGACACATACCATACCTGGAATTTCTATCCCAAGTAGATAATTTTGCAAACAATAAGCAAGTCACTATTGTCTTACATGACACTTAAAGGGCTTGCATCACAAACAAAGGTATATTTTAATTTTTGATCATGGAATAATAATTTCCACAATTTGAGGTGTTAAAAAAATGTTCCTGCGCTGAGGTAATATTATAAATGTGTCCCTGCTGTGTACTGTGTAATTGCTGTGTCTGACCGTACAGGAACATGGTCTGATTATACCACAGCTCCTGGGCAGGGGAGGAAGGAAAGGAGTGTACAGACAAGACAGCGGGGATCACAGCTGATTCTTTTTGTGAGCTAAAACATTTCACTGCCTGTTTTTTAAACAAAAGTTTACCTCAAACATAGAGGCTGTGATACCAAGCTGTCAGTATACTCTGTATTGCTTTCTGCGACCTGTCCCTGCACGGTCACAAACAGCCATTACACAGCACACAGCAGGGGCACATTTATAAGATTTGCTCAGCACGGGAACATTTTTTTAAAAAACATCCAATTGTGGAGTATTTTTATTCCAAGATCTGTTGATTAAAATATACCTTTTATTTGTGACACAACTCCTTAAAAGGGTATAGCTGGAACTTTATGAAAAACAAAAAATGTGCCTAAGTGCTAATGGGCAGGTAGTTGCTACCTACCTGCCTGTTGTGCAAGGCACAGTTTTTCCCCGGAACAGAGCGGTCACAGGTGCTCCTGCTGGAGATTCAGCTGCCTCTGCTGACGTCACTCTGACAGAGCGGAGGCTTCTTTTCCGCTCTGCTCTGTTGATGGGTTGGGACTTCCAACGTCATTTTGATTAACAGCTGGATTCCCGCTGCCTAATTGGAGGAGCCGGCTGTCAATCAGAATGTCGGAAGTCACGCCCCACCGCGTCAGTAGAGGCAGCTGAAGCCCTGGCAGGAGCAGTATCTGAGGGTATGTGCACACGTTGCGGATTTTGCTGCAGATCCGCAGCGGATTTGCAGCAGTTTTACATGCGTTTACAGTACCATGTAAACCTATGGAAAACAAAACGCATGGAAACGTAGCGTTGTTTATTCCGCGGCATGTAAATTCTTTGTGAGGATTTCGCAGCGGTTTACACCTGCTCCATAATAGGAATCCGCAGGTGTAATACCGCATCGAGAATCCGAACAAAATCCGCAAAAAAATCGCGGCAAATCCGCAGGAAATCCGCAGTGCAGGTTACAGGCAGACTTACCAAAATCAGTCTGGAAAAATCTGCAGAGTAATCTGCAGCGTGTGCACGTGACAGTTCCATGCTGGGGAAGAACGACACTGTGCACAACTGGTAGGTAAGTTGCAATTACTGTACCTGCCTGTTAGTGATTAGGCACATTTTTTGTTTTTCCATACAGTCCCGGATACACCCTTTGGCAGTAGTCACACTTGTGAGTGTGATGCGAGAAACTCACATCGATACGCGGCATGGCCGCCAGCACTCGGGACCGGAGCGTGCGGCTGCATGTATTTCTATGCAGCAAGTGTGACCTCGGCCTTTAAACTAAATTCTCTGGGACCTGGGATTACGTTAGGTTCACATGTCTAGCAATCATTAGTTAGAACTAGGATCTAGCAGCAATCAGTTCTGCAGACACAACTTTTTTTGTCCACCTGAAAATCTTAACATATGGAAAACAGATATTGTTAATTAGCCATTTGTTTTTCTCCTATTTGAAAAAGATTTGTTTTTTGCTTACTGGATCAGTTTCAAATTGACTATTACTTGACAGTTCACATGTCCAGTAGCATATGTTACATATTTATTTTTCCTCCTCCAGTAAGAAAAAAAACCAACAGATTATTTTCAAATGGGAGAAAAACAGAAGACCAATTAACAAATCCGTTTCCATTGGTTTCAATGTTTAAATAAAATACAATCGAAATCGTTTATTTTTTGTGTCCGCACAACTTTTTGGTCAATAGATTGCTGCTGGATCAGTTCTAAACGATGATTACTGGACATGTGAACAAAGCCTAACATATGGACAACAAGCTACAGTTATTCTTTTGGATAATATATATATAATAATACATCATGACCTCTTAATTCCTGATCCTTACCTTTCTGTTGTACATGTGCCTCATAGTGTTTGTTTTTTTCTATTAGTTCATTGTTATGTGATCTGTTAGGACGGGTGCTCAGGATACAGAGTGGCAGGGCTTTGGACGTAGTGCATGTTCCCTGCATCCAAAGTGCTGCCTCCTATTGAACACAAGTGATCACTGAACTGTGCGGATTCACCACGTCCAATACATTCTATGGGTGAAATTTCTCTTGCGGAGACTAAGTGCCTCCGCAAGTGAAATTGGCATGCTGCAGTCTGGAAAGACACCTCATGTCCCTCTCCGCGGGTGATCCAGGGGCCTCTGTGGACACATAGTGGACATGGGATTTCTTGAAATCCCATCCACTATGCTGTAACATTTGGCGGCTGCATAAATACACAGCATCAAACCCACAGTGTTTACTGATCGTGTGCACATACCCTTAACATACTGAGATGATATATTTGACTATATTCTTGGTTATATTGTCAAAACATAAAATACAAAGATCATTTGAAAGAAAAAGTGACCAGATTTTGCTCTTATTTTAGTCCCACTGCTCCCGAGTATTGTTTTTTTTTTAATCCACCGTATGGTCCAGAGATACTGTTTTTATCGAGAGCTAATTCTTATATGTTTACAAGGCCAGGGGGCTCACAAGGTAATATTATAGTACAGCCTAAAGTCACGCCCCCAGAAAATCTCGTAAAGGTGCCGTTACACTAAACGACTTACCAACGATCACGACCAGCGATACGACCTGGCCGTGATCATTGGTAAGTCGTTGTGTGGTCGCTGGAGAGCTGTCACACAGACAGCTCTCTCCAGCGACCAACGATCAGGGGAACGACTTCGGCATCGTTGAAACTGTCTTCAACGATGCCGAAGTCCCCCTGCAGCACCCGGGTAACCAGGGTAAACATAGCGTTACTAAGTGCAGGGCCGCGCTTAGTAACCCGATATTTACCCTGGTTACCATTGTAAAAGTAAAAAAAAAAAACACTACATACTCACATTCTGATGTCTGTCACGTCCCCCGGCATCCACAGGGTTAAAACTGCTTTCGGCTGGTAATGCACGCGCTGCTGCCGAGAGCTTCCCTGCACTGAATGTGTCAGCGCCGGCCATAAAGCAGAGCACAGCGGTGACGTCACCGCTGTGCTCTGCTTTATGGCCGGCGCTGACACAGTCAACCCTGTGGTCGCCGGGGGACATGACAGACAGCAGAATGTGAGTATGTAGTGGTTTTTTTTTTTACTTTTACAATGGTAACCAGGGTAAATATCGGGTTACTAAGCGCGGCCCTGCACTTAGTAACCCGATATTTACCCTGGTTACAAGTGAACACATCGCTGGATCGGCGTCACACACGCCGATCCAGCCATGACAACGGGTGATCAGCGACCAAAAAAAGGTCCTGATCATTCCCATCGACCAACGATCTCCCAGCAGGGGCCTGATCGTTGGTCGCTGTCACACATAACGAGATCGTTAGCGGGATCGTTGCTTACGTCACCAAAAGCGTGACGTTGCAACGATATCGTTATGTGTGACTCAGCCTTTAGCCATGCTCTCTGGTAAAAAATAGAAGAATTAGCACTAAATAAAAAGGCCCATATCGCTGGAACCGTACTGTGGGTTTTAAATGAAGAAAAACAAAACAAAAAATGGAATACTCTTAGGAGCAGCAGGAATTCCACTACTAGGACAACCCCTTCTTATTATACCCCACATTTGGCCCAGTTGAATAAAAAAAAGCTTATACTCCCTTCCCTCCTGTGCAGGCGACGTTCCCACAGTGTTCTCAGCGCCCAATCAGCGCTGGTGTCACTGTCCCCGCTGCGCTCGAATTGAACAGGAAGAGGAAGCGAGAGATCAGCTGCAGCCCGGACTTCCTCTTAATGTTCAATTCAATAAAAGGCGGGGATAGTGACGCCAGCGCAGAATGGACACTAGGGTCACCTGTCACAACAACAGCACAAGAACCCCAGGAACGCGAGTGCTGACACCGCTGGAACGGCACCAGTACGGGAGGTGAGTTTAAGCTTTTTTTTTTATTTCATTGGGGTCAAACAATTAGTTCAAGAAAGATTGGCCAGTGTTTGACTTTAACAGGTCCTTTCAAAAAGTGCTGTCACAAAAGTGTAGCACTAGATTTAAGCAAAAACATCTGCAGGACGCTCCTGTCAAATCAGTCACCCGTGCACGATGGACCAGAGCCCTGAAAACATCCTCTTCACTGGCACTTTTTCTTATTAGTTGGCTCGGCAAGCTGTCATATATGCCTCACACCACAGTGATGTCGCAGGGCCTGCTAATCAGAAGGGTGGTAGGGATTTGCATGATTATGAGAATTCTCACCTATCCAATCCTGCCATTACCGCTACCTCTCACAAGAACAGGGTTCGGTAGCATGCATGAGTTACCGCTGCCACATTCACTGTCAATGGGAGCGGACACACACATGCTCAGTACAGTCACACAAGGGACTTTGCAGACCTTGTAAATTGTGCATTTTCTGTCTGTACACCCAGAGGATGTCCTGTCTGTGATAGGGATGAATTCTGCCTTCTACGGACTGAGATATGAAAGGCACAGACCCAGTGTGGGTGTCTGCAGGGTGTGACCGGGTCTGGTGTGGGGGTATATGTGTATTTATACCACTGTATGATATACAGAGATCACTCAGGCCCTACATATTATATATCGCAGCGTACAACATGTTATAGATCCCTGGGTACCGTGCCTCGGGTGTTAGTCACCGCTGTACACTGCAGCCCCCCGTGTTAGGCACCGCGGCCCCCCCGTGATATGACTGTACACTGCGCCCGGCATGTTAGACACCGCTGTACACTGAGGCCCCCCCGTGTTAGACACCGCTGTACACTGTGGCCCCCCCGTGTTAGACACCGCTGTACACTGTGGCCCTCGGGTTAGACACCGCTGTACACTGTGCCCGCCCCGGGTTAGACACCACTGTACACTGAGGCCCCCCCGTGTTAGACACCGCTGTACACTGAGGCCCCCCCCCCCCCCGTGTTAGACACCGCTGTACACTGTGCCCCCCCCCCATTAGACACTGCTGTACACTGTGGCCCCCGGGTTAGACACCGCTGTACACTGAGGCCCCCCCCCCCCCGTGATAGACACCGCTGTACACTGAGGCCCCCCCGTGTTAGACACCGCTGTACACTGAGGCCCCCCCGTGTTAGACACCACTGTACACTGTGGCCCCCCGGGCTAGAAACCGCTGTGCACTGCGGCCCCCCCCCCGGGTTAGACACCGCTGTACACTGAGGCCCCCCCGTGTTAGACACCACTGTACACTGTGGCCCCGTGTTAGACACCGCTGTACACTGTGGCCCCGTGTTAGACACCGCTGTACACTGTGCCCCCCCCCCCGGGTTAGACACCGCTGTACACTGTGCCCCCCCGGGTTAGACACCGCTGTACACTGTGGCCCCCCGGGTTAAACACCGCTGTACACTGTGGCCCCCCGGGTTAGACACCGCTGTACACTGTGGCCCCCCGGGTTAGACACCGCTGTACACTGTGGCCCCCCGGGTTAGACACCGCTGTACACTGTGGCCCCCCTGGTTAGACACCGCTGTACACTGTGGCCCCCCGGACTAGAAACCAGGGCTGTGGAGTCGGAGTTAGTTTTGGTTGGAGTCGGTAGAAATGTACCGACTCCAGCTTTAAAAAAAATGTATTAATATTTCATAATTGAACTTTCATATGAATTTTATAAACGTTACTTGAATATATATGTTCTATCAAACTATGAACAACAGTGATAAGCAGTCCTGCTGGAGATAGAGAGGAAGAACCGTATGCACTACCCTGTGAGGGTGCCCGGGTAGGATCCCACACCTGACGTAAATATAAAAAGAACCCGGCACTCAACTTTAGGTGGATCTCTTTTGATTTTATTAACAAAAGAGAAGCTAAACGTTTCGGCCTGGCTTGGCCTTCTTCAGTAACGTGCTGCCTGTTGTAGCAGTGATAGGTGGTGCAGTAATGATCTGCCAGTGCTTATGATCAGTAGGAAGATATTTCCTGGCTCACAGGATCCGTTTGTGGCTGGGTCAGAAAGACCGTGCGCTGCCTGTGGAGAGCCGTGGAGTAAGTATGTCCTGGCGACGCGGTGTCCACCGATCATTACTGCACCACCTATCACTGCTACAACAGGCAGCACGTTACTGAAGAAGGCCAAGCCAGGCCGAAACGTTTAGCTTCTCTTTTGTTAATAAAATCAAAAGAGATCCACCTAAAGTTGAGTGCCGGGTTCTTTTTATATTTACTGCTGGAGATAGAGACATTTCTTAGGGTACTGTCACACAGTGCAATTTTGATCGCTACGACGGCACGATCCGTGACGTCACAGCGTCGTATGATTATCGCTCCAGCGTCGTAGAATGCGGTCACACGTTGCAATCACGGCGCTGGAGCGATGCCGAAGTCCCCGGGTAACCAGGGTAAACATCGGGTTACTAAGCGCAGGGCCGCGCTTAGTAACCTGATGTTTACCCTGGTTACCAGCGTAAACGTAAAAAAAACCAAACACTACATACTTACATTCCGGTGTCTGTCCCCCGGCGTTCTGCTTCTCTCCACTGTGTAAGCACCATAGCCGGAAAGCACAGCGGTGACGTCACCGCGTCACCGCTGTGCCCGCTTTCCGGCCGGCAGGCGCTCACAGTGCAGAGAAGCTGAGACGCCGGAGGACAGACACCGGAATGTGAGTATGTACTGTTTGTTTTTTTTACGTTTACGCTGGTAACCACGGTAAACATCGGGTTACTAGGCGCGGCCCTGCGCTTAGTTACCCGATGTTTACCCTGGTTACAAGCGAACACATCGCTGGATCGGTGTCACACACAACGATCCAGCGATGTCAGCGGGTGATCAAACGACGAAAGAAAGTTCCAAACGATCTGCTACGACGTACGATTCTCAGCAGGGTCCCTGATCGCTGCTGCGTGTCAGACACTGCGATATCGTAACGATATCGCTAGAACGTCACGAATCGTACCGTCGTAGCGATCAAAATTGCACTGTGTGACAGTACGCTTACTTCTTGTGTGTCACTGTTCTCCACTGCCCTTATCTAATCTTATACTTGGTTAACCTCATGTTGCCCCAACCCCCCTACTTACAATGTATGAAACTGAAAGTGAAAATGTGTTGCAAATTCTTAGTAGTAAAGCTCCTCCTCTAGACTAGATGTTTACTAGGTGTGCGTCTTCCAAGCATCTCACAGCTGCTACTCAGAAGAGGAAGACTGTAAGAAGTATTATAATTTCAACAAACTTTGCATCAGTTAACTGTGAGTACATGAGGAATAACAGTATTACTGACCACTATATCAGTTGTATGACCTGGCAATAATTTTGTACAATTGTTTTTAGGAAAAACAATTGTCATTTGGATTGTGAATGCAGAATTAAAAACCTGAGACTGTCAAAGAAGCGTCACATTAAATCAGCTGTATTTGAACATTTCACCATCACTCAAGATAGAAAACATTATGTCTGTCAGTGTATGACAAATGATCCAGACGAAAACAAATGCTGTGAAGCAAAAATCAGTGCATATTCAGGCAAAGATAAAAATGCTCCTACCAGAGCTTCTAATCTAAAGAGACATTTACAGCGCTTTCATCCAGAAGTACTGAAAGCAGTGGATGAGAAAGACTGCATCCAAACCAATGAACCAGTGCCCTGCTCTTCCAGCCAAACAAAGGAGCAGAGACCTTTGCAGCCATCAGTTGCAAGATATTTTGTCAGTGACAAAGTTACTGTGACAATGAGAGTCGATATATTTAAAAAACAGATCATAGAGCTTGTTGTAAAGGATAGTGTGCCTATTTCATTATTTTCACGACCAGCTTTTGTGTGTCTGAATGGGGAAATGGCCCGCAAGCTTGGTGTTTCTCTGGAGAGAGAGAGTATTAGAAAATTAGTAATCGAAGAAGCTTTTAAACAAAAGGAAGAACTTAAAAAACTCTCAAGGGATGCTTTCTGTTTCTTAAAATGGATGCCTGCACACGTCACAGAGTGAACTATTTTGCCATCAATGTCCGATTTGTTTGTGACAAAAAAAGAAATAGTTACCAAGATATTGGCAGTAAAAGACACCAAAGCTCATCACACCAGTGAGTTTCTCCAGGTCTTGGTGGAAAAGGATCTGCAAGACTATGAACTTAAAAAAGAGCAAGTTCTTTCTGTCGTAACTGACAATGCTTTAAATATGATAAGTACTATTAAGCTAATGAATGAGAGTAATGATGGTGACCAGCAGCTAGAAGAACATTCTGGGTCCACACACACAGAAATGTTTGAAATGGAGGAACACAGTATTGTAACTGAGGAGCAAACTGAAGTTACTTCAGATGAACAGCAACATGATAGTTTAGATGATCTTGTTGAAACTGTGTCAATACGTTCTTTCATTCATCACATGCGCTGTGTTGTGCATACGCTACAGCTGGCTGTAAGAGACAGTCTGCAAGAAGGACATGCTGCTGCACTGATTGGCAAGGTGAGAAAATTGGCTACTGTTGCCAGAACCCCTAAAGTTGACTCAATTTTGAAGAGACGTGCTGGAAAAGGGGCAATTATTGATCAAGCCACACGATGGGGCAGTACTTACTTAATGATTCAGCGCTTGGTTGAACTGAAAACCTTTCTTGTAGACATGGCTAACCCTCAACTGACGCTAAATGAAAGTCAGTGGAATCAGGTGACTGAGCTGGAAAAATTGCTAGAGCACCCATTTACAGTGACTAAAAAATTACAAGCAGAGGACTCCAGGTATTTTCTTAAAGGAGTGGAAGAACCTAATGTTTCGCCTGTCCCAAAGAGGAGGGTTAATTGCAAGTGGCATTGCTACATCAATGAAACGGAGAGAGGAGCTACTATTACAAAATAACATTCTTTTGGCAGCTGTTTATGTAGACCCAATGCATCGGATTCTTCTAGATGATCAACAGCTAACTAAAGGAAAAGAAGCTCTGTTTGAAATAGCAGTAAGGATGAAAGGGTTGCAGAACAGTCAGGATGAACAAGAAGAATTTGGTCGTCCTGCCACATCGTCACCCTCATCAACTGATGAAGAATTTAATTTCGAAAAATATTTGGATCACAAGGACCGTGCAAAGTGTTCCCGCATAGAAGAAGAGTCATCCCCATCAAAGAACACAGCCAGTACATTTCAGCAGAATTTTTCATGTGCACTAAAAGAAACTGAGAAATGTGACCGTTCATCAAAAATAACAGTGCAACAAGCGATTCCTCTGTATCCTGACATTGTCAGAGATGTTGCCCGAGTGGTTACTGCTTTGCCACCAACCCAAGTTAGTGTAGAGAGGTTGTTCTCTGCTTTCAAAATAATTAGATCAGATTTGAGGACATCCTGAAGGAGGATCTGACAGAGGCAATACTTTTCTGAGGACAAATTTATAGATTTCTTCTTATTAACTGCATAACAGTGTTTATTGCATATTTACATACAAGAGTTTAGAAAAGTTTATAAAAGTTATTTGCTATATTCTAATTGTATTCTAATAAATATAGTTTTTGCTCTAAGGCCATGTTCACACGCTGCGGGTTCCTCTGCGGGTTAATCCCGCAGCGGAATTGAAAATCTGCAGGGCAAAACCGCTGTGGTTATCCCTGCAGATTTATCGCGGTTTGTTCCGCGGTTTCCGCTGCGGGATTACTGCTGTACTATTGATGCTGCATATGCAGCAATATGCAGCATCAATAGTAATGTAAAAAATAATAAAAATTGGCCTTATACTCACCCTCTGACGTCGCGATCTCCCCGGCGCTGCAAGCGGCTGTGCCGACAAGGACCTTCGTGACGTCACGGTCATGTGACCGCGGCGTCATCACGGTCATGTGACCGCGACATCACCACAGGTCCTGTTCGGCACAGCAACTGAGACCGGGCGGCCGCGGGCAGCGCTGAGAGGTGAGTATAGCTTCATTTTTTATTTTAATTCTTTTTTTTTACACTATTTTATGGTTCCCAGGGCCTGGAGGAGAGTCTCCTCTCCTCCACCCCGGGTACCACCCGCACATTATCCGCTTACTTCCCGCAACGTGGGCACAGCCCCATGCGGGAAGTAAGCGGTTCAATGCATTCCTATGGGTGCAGAATCGCAGCGATTCTGCACAAAGAAGTGACATGCTGCGGGTTGTAAACCGCTGCGTTTCTGCGCGGTTTTTCCCGCAGCATGTGCACTGCGGTTTGCGGTTTCCATAGGGTTTACATGTTAATGTAAACGCTATGGAAACTGCTGCGGACCCGCAGCATCAAAATCGCGGCGGTTCCGCGGTAAAAACCGCAGCGTGTGAACATGGCCTAAGTGGTCTGATTACTTATATGATGGTGAGAAACTGAATAAGCACGATAATATTTTACAACAGTAAATTTATTGTTACGAATTGGCCATTTATGAAGTAGTGGGAGTCGGAGCCTGATAAAATCCAGGAGTCGGAGTCGCAACTGTGGCTTACTAACTCCACAGCCCTGCTAGAAACCGCTGTACACTGAGGCCCCCCGTGTTAGACACCACTGTACACTGGGGCCCCCGGGGTTAGACACCGCTGTACACTGGGGCCCCCGGGTTAGGACACCGCTGTACACTGCGGCCCCCCGGGTTAGGATACCGCTGTACACTGGGGCCCCCCGGGGTTAGGACACCACTGTACACTGCGGCCCCCCGGGTTAGGATACCGCTGTACACTGGGGCCCCCCGGGGTTAGGACACCGCTGTACACTGCGGCCCCCTGTGTTAGACACCGCTGTACACTGGGGCCCCCCCGGGTTAGGACACTGCTGTACACTGTGGCCCCCCCGGGGTTAGGACACTGCTGTACACTGCGGCCCCCCGTGTTAGGACACCGCTGTACACTGCGGCCCCCCGGGTTAGGACACCGCTGTACACTGGGGCCCCCGGGGTTAGGACACCACTGTACACTGCGGCCCCCTGTGTTAGGACACCGCTGTACACTGGGGCCCCCCCCGGGGTTAGGACACCGCTGTACACAGTGGCCCCCCCCGGGGTTAGGACACCGCTGTACACTGCGGCCCCGTGTTAGGACACCGCTGTACACTGTGCCCCCCCCCCCCCGGGTTAGGACACCGCTGTACACTGCGGCCCGTGTTAGGACACCGCTGTACACTGAGGCCCCCCCCCCGGGTTAGGACACCGCTGTACACTGTGGCCCCCCGGGTTAGACGCCGCTGTACACTGTGGCCCCCCGGGTTAGACGCCGCTGTACACTGGGCCCCCCCCGGTTAGGAAACCGCTGTACACTGTGGCCCCCCATGTTAGACACCACTGTACACTGGGGCCCCCGGGGTTAGACACCGCTGTACACTGTGGCCCCCCGGGTTAGACGCCGCTGTACACTGTGGCCCCCCGGGTTAGACGCCGCTGTACACTGTGGCCCCCCGGTTAGGAAACCGCTGTACACTGAGGCCCCCCGTTTTAGACACCGCTGTACACTGTGGACCCCCGGGTTAGGATACCGCTGTACACCGTGGGCCCCCGGGTTAGGACACCGCTGTACACTGGGGCCCCCCCGGGGTTAGGACCCTGCTGTACACTGGGGCCCCCCATGTTAGACACCACTGTACACCTGGGCCCCCGGGGTTAGACACCGCTGTACACTGTGGCCCCCCGGGTTAGACGCCGCTGTACACTGGGCCCCCCCCCGGTTAGGACACCGCTGTACACTGTGGCCCCCCGGGGTTAGGACACCGCTGTACACTGAGGCCCCCCCGGGTTAGACACCGCTGTACACTGTGGCCCCCCGGGTTAGACGCCGCTGTACACTGGGGCCCCCCCCGGGGTTAGGACACCGCTGTACACTGGGGCCCCCCCGGGGTTAGGACACCGCTGTACACTGAGGCCCCCCCGGGTTAGGACACCGCTGTACACTGGGGCCCCCCGGGTTAGGACACCGCTGTACACTGGGGCCCCCCGGGGTTAGGACACCGCTGTACACTGAGGCCCCCCCGGGTTAGGACACCGCTGTATACTGTGGCCCCCCGGGTTAGGACACCGCTGTATACTGGGGCCCCCCCGGGGTTAGGACACCGCTGTATACTGGGGCCCCCCCGGGGTTAGGACACCGCTGTACACTGGGGCCCCCCCGGGGTTAGGACACCGCTGTACACTGAGGCCCCCCCGGGTTAGGACACCGCTGTACACTGGGGCCCCCCCGGGGTTAGGACACCGCTGTACACTGGGGCCCCCCCGGGGTTAGGACACTGCTGTACACTGAGGCCCCCCCGGGTTAGGACACCGCTGTACACTGGGGCCCCCCCGGGGTTAGGACACCGCTCTACACTGCGGCCCCCCCGGGTTAGGACACCGCTCTACACTGTGGCCCCCCCGGGTTAGGACACCGCTCTACACTGCGGCCCCCCCGGGTTAGGACACCGCTCTACACTGCGGCCCCCCCGGGTTAGGACACCGCTGTACACTGGGGCCCCCCCGGGTTAGGACACCGCTGTATACTGTGGCCCCCCGGAGTTAGGACACCGCTGTATACTGTGGCCCCCCGGAGTTAGGACACCGCTGTATACTGTGGCCCCCCGGGTTAGGACACCGCTGTATACTGGGGCCCCCCCGGGGTTAGGACACCGCTGTACACTGGGGCCCCCCCGGGTTAGGACACCGCTGTATACTGGGGCCCCCCGGGTTAGGACACCGCTGTACACTGGGGCCCCCCGGGTTAGGACACCGCTGTACACTGGGGCCCCCCGGGTTAGGACACCGCTGTACACTGGGGCCCCCCGGGTTAGGACACCGCTGTACACTGGGGCCCCCCGGAGTTAGGACACCGCTGTATACTGTGGCCCCCCCGGAGTTAGGACACCGCTGTATACTGTGGCCCCCCCGGAGTTAGGACACCGCTGTATACTGTGGCCCCCCGGGTTAGGACACCGCTGTATACTGTGGCCCCCCCGGAGTTAGGACACCGCTGTACACTGGGGCCCCCCGGGTTAGGACACCGCTGTACACTGGGGCCCCCCGGGTTAGGACACCGCTGTACACTGGGGCCCCCCGGAGTTAGGACACCGCTGTATACTGTGGCCCCCCGGAGTTAGGACACCGCTGTATACTGTGGCCCCCCCGGAGTTAGGACACCGCTGTACACTGGGGCCCCCCGGGGTTAGGACACCGCTGTACACTGGGGCCCCCCGGAGTTAGGACACCGCTGTATACTGTGGCCCCCCCCCCCCCGGAGTTAGGACACCGCTGTATACTGTGGCCCCCTGTGTTAGACACCGCTGTACACTGGGGCCCCCCGGGTTAGGACACCGCTGTATACTGTGCCCCCCCCCCCGGGTTAGGACACCGCTGTACACGGTCCCGTGTAGAAGACAGCTGTGTACAACAGTCAGTGACAGGAGGGAGTGTCCGCCGCTCGGTCCCGCCTCGGCCCCAGGGCAGGCCGGGTGTGATCAGGCCGCTCTCCTTCTCTCCCTCCTCCGCCGCCTGTTCCCTCAGTGATCCAAGATGGCGGCGCTCCCCTCACACGCCGCATGTGGGCCGACGCCATCTTGCTTTCACCGCATCGTATACAGTTTATCAAGTATCAGCCTTGTGTCACGACTGAGCAGCGTGTCGGCCAGTCACAGCTCCCTCCACACTATTACATGTCGTGTGCGATAAGGCAGTAAAGACAAATCCGCGCCGCCGCCCGCCATTCCCGCGCCGCCGCCCCCACCAGGGCCTAGCTGCGGCCTCCTCTGAGGCCTGGAAGGGCGGGCGGTCGGACGCAGGCCTACAGACGGGCCGTACAAGGCCGCGGCCTGTGCCTCCCCTCAGCGGCGTCACCGATAACGTGGGAGCAGCTCGGCGTTACACCGGGGACGAGGCGGCGCCGCTAACGGGTCCTCCCTGCACACTTTCGTGGCAGAGCCCAGGCTGCAGCGCTGCCAGCCGCCTCCTCGGCCTTGCAGATTCCCCCCGACCGCGCTCTTCGCCCGCCCAGGCCTCCGCACACGCTCCCGCCGCGGCCTCACCTGAGAACACTGCAGAGATTCCCTCCGTGCACCGGCACCGGGGCTCCTGGTCTGTTAGGCCTGTTCGCGATGGCTGATTCGAAGGGAGGGGGAAGGTAGAGAGCGAGTGCGACAGGCAGAAAGGGAGGGGCCGAGCGATGGCTGAGAGAGAAAGAGAGGGGGGAAGGAGGGAGAGGAAAAGCCGCCGCTCTCCTGGCCGGGCCGCCGTCAGCGGAGACGTCACTGCCGCAGAGCCTCAGGAAAATGCGGAAGGGGGAGGCCGCAGAGCACACGGGCTGCTGTCAGCACAGAGGCCAGGCCCGGGCCCAGAGCGGGGAGGGCGGAGGAGGCCGCGGCCTGAGAGCCCCGCGTGTACCCGGAGAGAAGGGCTGGACACATGGGACGGCAGCATGCAGGGAAACCGCACCGTGCAGGGAGCGGCTCCTGTGCTGGAGCCAGATGTGGCCCACATCACCCCAATATGTGAGACTCCCTCCAGAGACGTGGAAATCTACTGTAGAAACACGGCATCCAGCATATAATCCACAATAACCTGTCATATAATCCATAATAACCTGTGCTATAATCCACGATAACCTGTGATATAATCTACACTAACCATTAATATAGTCTACTACAATAACCCTTCATATAATCCACATTAACCTGTGATATAATCTACAATAATCCATCATATAATCCACAATAACCCGTCATATAATACTCAATAACCTGTCATATAATCCATGATAACCCCTTGTATAATCCACAATAATGAGTCATATAATCTACAATAACCCATCATATAACCTACAATAACTCGTGACATAATCCACAATAAACCGTCATATAATCCACAATAACTTGTGATATAATCCACGATAACCTGTGATATAATCTACACTAACCATTCATATAATCCACAATAACCTGTCATATAATCCACATTAACCTGTGATATAATCTACAATAATCCGTCATATAATCCACAATAACCTGTCATATAATCCACGATAACCCCTCATATAATCCACGATAACCCCTTGCATAATCCACAATAATGAGTCATATGATCTACAATAACCCATCATATATCCTACAATAACCCGTGACATAATCCAAAATAAACCATCATATAATCCACAATAACTTGTGATATAATCCACAATAACCTGTGATATAATCCACAATAACCTGTGATATAATCTACACTAACCATTCATATAATCCACAATAACCTGTCATATAATCCACATTAACCTGTGATATAATCTACAATAATCCGTCATATAATCCACAATAACCCGTCATATAATACTCAATAACCTGTCATATAATCCACGATAACCCCTCATATAATCCACGATAACCCCTTGTATAATCCACAATAATGAGTCATATAATCTACAATAACCCATCATATATCCTACAATAACCCGTGACATAATCCACAATAACCCGTCATATAATCCACAATAACCCGTCATATAATCTACAATAACCTGTGATATACCGTATATACTCGAGTATAAGCCGAGATTTTCAGCCCAAATTTTTGGGCTGAAAGTGCCCCCTCGGCTTATACTCGAGTCACGGTCTGTGGCAGGGTCGGCGGGTGAGGGGGAGAGGGCGCTGAGGCATACTTACCTAGTCCCGGCGATCCTGTCACTCCCCCTGCCCGTCCCACGGTCTCCGGTGCAGCAGCCTCTTCCCCTGAGCGGTCACGTGGGACCGCTCATTAGAGAAATGAATAGGCTGCTCCACCTCCCATAGGGGCGGAGCCGCCTATTCATTTCTCTAATGAAGCGGTGCCGGTGACCGCTGACAGAGGAAGAGGCTGCGGCACCGAACACAGGCAGGGGCAGGTATGTCATATTCACCTGTCCTGGTTCCACACGCCGGGCGCTGTCTCCATCTTCCCGGCGTCTCTCTCTCCTCACTGACTGCAGGCAGAGGGCGCGATGACGCATATAGTGTGCGCGCCGCCCTCTGCCTGATCAGTCAGTGCAGGGAGACGCCGGGAAGATGGCGCCGAGAAGCTGCAAGCAAGACAGGTGAGTATGTGTTTTATTATTTTTATTGCAGCAGCAGCAGCACAGCTATGGGGCAATAATGGACGGTGCAGAGCACTATATGGCAGAGCTATGGGGCAATGGTGCAGAGCACTGTATGGCACAGCTATGGGGCAGTAATGGTGCAGAGCACTATATGGCACAGCTATGGGGCAGTAATGGTGCAGAGCACTGTATGGCACAGCTATGGGGCAGTAATGGTGCAGAGCACTATATGGCACAGCTATGGGGCAGTAATGGTGCAGAGCACTGTATGGCACAGCTATGGGGCAATAATGGTGCAGAGCACTATATGGCACAGCTATGGGGCAGTAATGGTGCAGAGCACTGTATGGCACAGCTATGGGGCAATAATGGTGCAGAGCACTATATGGCACAGCTATGGGGCAGTAATGGTGCAGAGCACTGTATGGCACAGCTATGGGGCAATAATGGTGCAGAGCACTATATGGCACAGCTATGGGGCAGTAATGGTGCAGAGCACTGTATGGCACAGCTATGGGGCAGTAATGGTGCAGAGCACTGTATGGCACAGCTATGGGGCAGTAATGGTGCAGAGCACTGTATGGCACAGCTATGGGGCAATAATGGTGCAGAGCACTATATGGCACAGCTATGGGGCCATAATGAACAGTATGGAGCATCTATTTTTATTTTTGAAATTCACCGGTAGCTGTTGCATTTTCCACCCTAGGCTTATACTCGAGTCAATAAGTTTTCCCAGTTTTTTGTGGCAAAATTAGGGGGGTCGGCTTATACTCGGGTCGGCTTATACTCGAGTATATACGGGTAATCTTCAATAATCCGTTATATAAGCCACAATAACCCGTGATTTATTCTACAATAACCCATCATATAATCCACAATAACCCTTCAGATAATCCACAATAATCCGTCATATACACTGTGTTCCAAATTATTATGCAAATTGGATTTAAGTGTCGTACAGATTTAATTGTTTTGTTTTTCAAATAAACTCGTGGATGGTATTGTGTCTCAGGGCTCAATGGATCACTGAAATCAATCTGAAACACGTGATAATTAGTTTTCCAGGTGATTCTAATTAACCCCTTCACCACCAAGAGTGGTTTGCACGTTAATGACCGGGCCAATTTTTACAATTCTGACCACTGTCCCTTTATGAGGTTATAACTCTGGAACGCTTCAACGGATCTTGGCGATTCTGACATTGTTTTCTCGTGACATATTGTACTTCATGTTAGTGGTAAAATTTCTTCGATATAACTTGCGTTTATTTGTGAAAAAAACGAATATTTGGCGAAAATTTTGAAAATTTCGCAATTTTCCAAGTTTGAATTTTTATGCCCTTAAATCACAGACATATGTCACACAAAATACTTAATAAATAACATTTCCCACATGTCTACTTTACATCAGCACAATTTTGGAACCAAAATTTTTTTTTGTGACGGAGTTATAAGGGTTAAAAGTTGACCAGCAATTTCTCATTTTTACAACACCATTTTTTTTTAGGGACCACATCTCATTTGAAGTCATTTTGACGGGTCTATATGATAGAAAATACCCAAGTGTGACACCATTCTAAAAACTGCACCCCTCAAGGTACTCAAAACCACTTTCAAGAAGTTTATTAACCCTTCAGGTGTTTCACAGGAATTTTTGGAATGTTTAAATAAAAATGAACATTTAACTTTTTTTCACACAAAATTTATTTCAGCTCCAATTTGTTTTATTTTACCAAGGGTAACAGGAGAAAATAGACCCCAAAAGTTGTTGTACAATTTGTCCTGAGTACGCTGATACCCCATATGTGGGGGTAAACCACAGTTTGGGCGCATGGCAGAGCTTGGAAGCAAAGGAGCGCCATTTGACTTTTCAATGCAAAATTGACTGGAATTGAGATGGGACGCCATGTTGCATTTGGAGAGCCCCTGATGTGCCTAAACATTGAAACCCCTAACAAGTGACACCATTTTGGAAAGTAGACCCCCTAAGGAACTTATCTAGATGTGTGGTGAGCACTTTGACCCAACAAGTGCTTTACAGAAGTTTATAAATGCAGAGCCGTAAAAATAAAAAATCATATTTTTTCACAAAAATGATCTTTTCACCCCCAATTTTTTATTTTCCCAAGGGTAAGAGAAGAAATTGGACCCCAAAAATTGTTGTGCAATTTGTCCTGAGTACACTGATACCCCATATGTGGGTGTAAACCATTGTTTGGGCGCAGGGCAGAGCTCAGAAGGGAAGGAGCGCCATTTGACTTTTCAATGCAAAATTGACTGGAATTGAGATGGGACGCCATGTTGCGTTTGGAGAGCCCCTAATGTGCCTAAACATTGAAACCCCCCACGAGTGACACCATTTTGGAAAGTAGACCCCTTAAGGAACTTATCTAGATGTGTGTTGAGCACTTTGACCCAACAAGTGCTTCACAGAAGTTTATAATGCAGAGCCGTAAAAATAAAAAATCATATTTTTTCACAAAAATGATCTTTTCACCCCCATTTTTTTATTTCCCCAAGGGTAAGAGAAGAAATTAGACCACAAAAGTTGTTGTGCAATTTGTCCTGAGTACGACGATACCCCATATGTGGGTGTAAACCATTGTTTGGGCGCATAGCAGAGCTCAGAAGGGAAGAAGCGCTATTTTACTTTTCAATGCAAAATTGACTGGAATTAAGATGGGATGCCATGTTGCGTTTGGAGAGCCCCTGATGTGCCTAAACATTAAACCCCCCCACAAGTGACACCATTTTGGAAAGTAGACCCCCTAAGGAACTTATCTAGATGTGTTTTGAGAGCTTTGAACCCCCAAGTGTTTCACTACAGTTTATAACGCAGAGCCGTGAAAATAAGAATTATTTTTTTTTTTTCACAAAAATGATTTTTTAGCCCCCAGTTTTGTATTTTCACAAGGGTATCAGGATAAATTGGACCCCAAAAGTTGTTGTCCAATTTGTCTGGAGTACGCTGATACCCCATTTGTGGGGGGGGACCACTGTTTGGGCGCATGACAGAGCTCGGAAGGGAAGGAGCGCCATTTGGAATGCAGACTTAAATGGATTGGTCTGCAGGCGTCACGTTGCATTTGCAGAGCCCCTGATGTACCCAAACAGTACAAACCCCCCACAAGTGAGCCCATATTGGAAACTAGACCCCCCAAGGAACTTATCTAGATGTGTTGTGAGAACTTTGAACCCCCAAGTGTTTCACTACAGTTTATAACGCAGAGCCGTGAAAATAAAAATTATTTTTTTTTTTCACAAAAATGATTTTTTAGCCCCCAGTTTTGTATTTTCACAAGGGTATCAGGATAAATTGGACCCTAAAAGTTGTTGTCCAATTTGTCCTGAGTACGCTGATACCCCCTATGTGGGGGGGGGGAAACCACTGTTTGGGCGCATGACAGAGCTCGGAAGGGAAGGAGCGCCATTTGGAATGCAGACTTAAATGGATTGGTCTGCAGGTGTCACGTTGCATTTGCAGAGCCCCTGATGTACCCAAATAGTACAAACCCCCCACAAGTGACCCCATATTGGAAACTAGACCTCCCAAGGAACTTATCTAGATGTGTTGTGAGAACTTTGAACCCCCAAGTGTTTCACTACAGTTTACAACGCAGAGCCGTGAAAATAAAACATATTTTTTTTCCCACAAAAATGATTTTTAGCCCCCCAAATTTTTATTTTCCCAAGGATAACAAGAGAACTTGGACCCCAGAAGTTGTTGTTCAATTTGTCCCTAGTACGCTGATACCCCATATGTTGGGGTAAACCCCTTTTTGGACGCACGGGAGAGCTCGGAAGGGAAGGAGCACTGTTTTACTTTTTCAACGCAGAATTGGCTGGAATTGAGATTGGACGCCATGTCGCGTTTGGAGAGCCCCTGATGTGCCTGAACAGTGGAAACTCCCCAATTCTACCTGAAACCCTACCCCTAACCTCACCCCTAACCGTTTACTGAACATTTTCTGACAGTCATAAGTGCCACGTATGTAAGTGCCACGTATATAAGTGCCACGTATTTAAGAGCCACGTATTTAAGTGCCACGTATTTCAGTGCCACGTATTTCAGTGCCACGTATTTCAGTGCCACGATATTTCAGTGCCACGTATTTCAGTGCCACGTATTTCAGTGCCACGTATTTCAGGCACTGAAAAATACGTGGCACGTAAATACTTCAGTGCCACGATATTTCAGTGCCACGATATTTCAGTGCCACGTATTTCAGTGCCACGTATTTCAGGCACTGAAAAATACGTGGCACTGAAATACGTGGCACTGAAATACGTGGCACTTAAATACGTGGCACTTAAATACGTGGCACTTAAATACGTGGCACTTATATACGTGGCCACTGAAATATCGTGGCACTTATATACGTATATAAACGTATATTTCAGTGCCACGTATTTCAGTGCCACGTATTTCAGGTTAGGGGTAGGGTTAGGGTTTTTTGTTTTTTTCTTGTTTTCTTGTGTTTTTCTATAAAAACGCATGCGTTTTACCGCGTTTACATGCATTTTTTCACACATGTGGTTTTTTTAAAAAACGCATGCAGATAAAAACGCAAGTGTGAAACCAGACTAAAAGACGCTTTTTATAGCAAAAAAGTTTTTGCGTCTCCACATTTTGAGACCTATAATTTTTCCACATTTTGGTCCACAGAGTCATGTGAGGTCTTGTTTTTTGCGGGACGAGTTGACGTTTTTATTGGTAACATTTTCGGACACGTGACCATTTTTTATCACTTTCTATTCCGATTTTTGTGAGGCAGAATAACCAAAAACCAGCTATTCATGAATTTCTTTTGGGAGAGGCTTTTATACCGTTCTGCGCTTGGTAAAATTGATAAAGCAGTTTTATTCGTCGGGTCAGTACGATTACAGCGATATCTCATTTATATCATTTTTTTATGTTTTGGCGCTTTTATACGATAAAAACTATTTTATAGAAAAAATAATTATTTTGGCATCGCTTTATTCTGAGGACTATAACTTTTTTATTTTTTTGCTGATGATGCTGTATGGCGGCTCGTTTTTTGCGGGACAAGATGACGTTTTCAGCGGTAACATGGTTATTTATATCCGTCTTTTTGATCGCGTGTTATTCCACTTTTTGTTCGGCGGTATGGTAATAAAGCGTTGTTTTTTTGCCTCGTTTTTTTTTTTTTTTTCTTACGGTGTTTACTGAAGGGGTTAACTAGTGGGCCAGTTTTATAGGTTGGGTCGTTACGGACGCGGCGATACTAAATATGTGTACTTTTATTGTTTTTGTTTGTTTTTTTCAGATAAAGAAATGTATTTATGGGAATAATATTTTTTTTTTTATTATTATTATTTATTTAGGAATTTTTTTATTTTTTTTTTACACATGTGGAAATTTTTTTTTTAACTTTTTTACTTTGTCCCAGGGGGGGACATCACAGATCGCAGATCTGATAGTGTGCACAGCACTCTATCAGATCGGCGATCATACTTTCATCGGAGCAGGCTGCAGCTTTCATCTGCAGCCTGGTCCGACCCGGAAGTGCTCCCTGCAGGACCCGGATACAGCCCCTCGGCCATTTTGGATCCGGGGCCTGCAGGGAGAAGACGTTCGGTACGAGGTGAGTACATCACCTTGTACCGATCGTCTCAGGAAAGCACGCAGGGAGCCCCCTCCCTGCGCGATGCTTCCCTGTACCGCCGGTACACCGCGATCATGTTTGATCGCGGTGTGCCGGGGGTTAATGTGCCGGGGGCGGTCCGTGACTGCTCCTGGCACATAGTGCCGGATGTCAGCTGCGATATGCAGCCGACACCCGGCCGCGATCGGCCGCGCTCCCCCCGTGAGCGCGGCCGATCGCGTATGACGTACTATCCCGTCGGCGGTCATGGGGGCCCACCCCACCTCGACGGGATAGTACGTCAAATGTCGGGAAGGGGTTAAAGGAAAACTACTTAAAAATGATGTTCCACATTATTAAGCAGGCCACAGGTTTCAAACAATATTGGAAATAAAAAGGATCTCTCTGCTGCTGAAAAGCGTTAAATAGTGGAATGCCTTGGTGAAGGGATGAAAACAATAGATATTTCCCAAAAACTTAAGCATGATCGTCATACTGTGAAGAGATTTGTGGCTGAATCTGAGCACAGATGTGTTCGTGCTGATAAAGGCAGGATGAGGAAGGTTTCTGCCAGGCAAGTTCATCGGATTAAGAGAGCAGCTGTTAAAAAGCCATTACAAACCAGCAAACAGATATTTGAAGCTGCTGGTGCCTCTGGAGTCCCTCGAATTTCAAGGTGTAGGATCCTTCAAGGGCTTGCTGTGGTGCATAAACCTACTATTCGGCTACCCCTAAACAGTGTTCACAAGCAGAAACAGTTGCAGTGGGCCCAGACATACATAAAGACTAATTTTCAAACAGTCTTGTTTACTGATGAGTGTCGAGCAACTGTGGATGGTCCAGATGGATGGAGTAGTGGATGGTTGGTGTATGGCCACCATGTCCCAACAAGGCTGCGACGTCAGCAAGGAGTGGAGGAGTCATGTTTTGGGCCGGAATCATGGGGAAACAGCTGGTAGGGCCCTATAAGGTTCCTGAAGGTGTGAAAATGACCTCTGCAAAGTATATAAAGTTTCTGACTGACAACTTTCTTCCATGGTATAAAAAGGAGAAACGTGCCTTCAGGAGAAAAATCATCTTCATGCATGACAACGCACCATCTGATGCTGCAAAGAATACCTCTGAGTCATTGGCTGCCATGGGCATAAAAGGAGATAAACTCATGGTGTGGCCACCATCTTCCCCTGACCTCAACCCTATAGAGACCCTTTGGAGTATCATCAAGGAAAAGATCTATGAGGGTGGGAGGCAGTTCACATCAAAACAGCAGCTCTGGGCGGCTATTCTGACTTCACGCAAAGAAATACAAGCAGAAACTCTCCAAAAACTCACAAGTTCAATGGATGCAAGAACTGTGAAGGTGATATCAAAGAAGGGGTCCTATGTTAAAATGTAACTTGGCCTGTTAGGATGTTTTGGAGTTAAATAGCTTTATTGTTCAGTGAATGTGACCTCCTAATGCTGCAAATTCCACAAATGAGCATTTTCAGTTCTTTATAACATATCAAATGTTTAGAAATTCTACTGTGCGTAATAATTTGGAAAGTGCATTTTGAGTTTTTATTCATTTTGGAGATTATACTGTTATCATTGGGAGGTTTCACCAATAAAATTCGGAGTATATTCTAACAGGTGATGACTTTTATTAGACTGACTGTCATTTGCCCCGACCTTTTAGGAAAATCTGAGAAAAATGTAATTTGCATAATAATTTGGAACATAGTGTAATCTACAATAAACCCTCATATAATCCACAATAACCCATCATATAGTCCACAATAACCCATCATATAATCCACAATAACCTGTGATATAATCCATGATAACCTCTCATATAATCCACAATAACCCATGCTATAATCCACAATAACCTGTGATATAATCCACAATAACCGTCATATAATCTACAATAACCCATGATATAATCCACAAAACCTGTTATATAATCCACAATAACCCATCATATAATCTACAAAAACCCATGATATAATCTACAATAACCCTTGATATAATCTACAACCGAGACGCGAACTGGGGACCCCGGTCACTGACAATTTTGTCAGGCATACCGTGAAGACGGAAAACGTGTTTAATGAACAACGCCACTGTAGTGGAAAATGTATAGGTTTACATGTGTAACCAACATCTGTCCTGAGACTTGCAGGTCTCACAAAGGTCACAACATATGTATCTTAGGAAGGCAGTCTACTGTCTCCAATCTTGACAGGGGGTCTGGCTGGGAACCAGGAAGAAGGGGAAACATTTCACACCTTCTAGCTCTTTAAAGAGAGATATCAATTACGGCCTGACACTATCTGTGAGAAACTTTTACACAGGGAATCTCAGAGGAAAATAATATAATCATTGGGGGAGCGGCCGTGGCCCAATCAAACACAAGCAATTATAATATTAACCTGAGAGGCGGGTCTAGAAATTTGACCTCCAGAGTAACTCTATAAATTAGGCTTGTATACATATAAAGTTGTTCAAATATTGGGGGCAGCCGAGCTGATGTGTTCCAGTCCATATTCATCCTACCCTCAGGGAGCAGAAAGCTGACTACAAAGTTAGACATTTCTGTAAGTTTTCTCCTGTTTATTTTTATAACTGTTTTACATATTTGTATGTCTCTTTATTACCATATTTTTATACCTTTTTTATTATAAGCCTGCCAGCCCATCACAGCCTGTAGCTTGGCAGGATCCATGGCCAATCCCTGGGCGGAGATGATATAGCCCAGGAAAGGCAATAACTCCTGCTCAAACACACACTTCTCCAACTTGGCATAGAGGGAATTTGCGCCTTAGGAGGTCGAAGACTTTGCAAACATCTCTCCGGTGGGAGTCAATATCTGGAGAGTAGAAGAGAATATCATCCAGATAGACTACGACCGAGGTGGAGATCATATCCCAGAAGATGTCGTTCCCCGCATGTCTCCCCGCAACCTATCAAAGAGCTCCGATATTAGTGGCAGAGGGTACTTATTCTTAACGGTTATGGCGTTAAGACCCCTGTAGTCTATGCATGGCCGTAATTCTCCATTCTTCTGCACGAAGAAGAACCCAGCCCCTGCGGGTGATACTGACTTCCTATTGAATCCTCTTGCCAGATTCTCCTGGATGTACTGAGACATTGCCTCCGTCTCCGGGAGAGATAATGAGTAGACTCGACCCCGGGGAGGCTCAGCACCAGGCAAGAGGTCAATAGGACAGTCATAGGGGCAGTGAGGCGGAAGGGTCTCCGCCGCCTTTTTGGAGAACATGTCTGCATAGACCCAATAGTGTTTGGGGAGGGAGGAAAGATCTGCGGGTACCTCTGTAGTAGCAACCTGAACGCACTCCCTCAGACATCTACCCTCACAAGATTTACTCCATTCCAGAATTCTCCCTGAGGACCACTCAATATGAGGGGAGTGGTAACGTAGCCAAGGTATCCCTAACACAGTGTTCCCCAAGTTCGGTCCTCAATAGCCACCAACAGGTCGTGTTTTCCGGATTTCCTTAGTATAGCCCAGGTGATGGAATTATTGCCTGTCTAGATGATGGATTTCTCACCTGGGCAAGACTAAGGCAATCCTGAAAACATGACCCGTTGGTGGCTCTTGAGGACCGAACTTGGGGAACACTGCCCTAACAGGACCTCATCGATTCCCTCGGGTATGACTAGCAGGGAGATAATCTGATGGGTAGGAGACATGGAGAGAATAAGTGGAATGGTTTGGTGTGTAATCTGTGATGGCAGTGTCGACTCATTTACCACTCGTACGGTCACTGGTTTGGTGAGCATCACCAGGGGTATTGTGTGCCGTTGGGCGAAGGCAGAAGACATGAAGTTGCCCTCTGCCCCGGAATCCACTCAAAGCTCTGCCGTGTGAGTGGATGGGCCTATGGTAAATGTCCCCTTGAAGGACAGTTTAGAGGAAAACGCCGCTGTGTCTAGTGAACCTCCTCCTATGGCCACTAGATGTGGTCGTTTTCCCGACCGCTGGGGACATTTTTTGGCATAATGTCTCGACTGCTGGCAGACAGGACAGACCATGGGTACTCGAGCGACCCGGGACATAGATCCCGCTCGAGAAACCTTCATGGCCTCTTGTGGCTCGAACGCCTGATACGGAGATTCCAGAAGTCTGGCGAAGGTGGGAGCCAGCTGAAACCTCTGCCGACAATGGGCTCGTTCCAACCTTCCCTCTGTAAAACGAAGGACAATGCGAGTGGAGACCACTATTAGGTCCTCCAGTGCCGCTGGAATCTCCCTAGTGGCCAAAGCGTCCTTCACATGGTCAGCCAGTCTCCTCCAAAATACAGGGATGAGGACTTTAGCCGGCCACTCCATCTCAGATGCTAAAGTTTGGAAGTGGACGGCAAAATGGCTGAGTGACCATGGATGAACCCTGTGTCAGTGCCAACGGTTGGAGCGCCATATCATGGGTGACTCAAGGTTCCAAAAAGACCTGTTCCAGAGTGCCCAGGAACCACTGAGCACTCTGCACCACATGATCGTCGCGCTCCCACAGCGGCGTAGCCCACTTTAACGCTCTGTCCGATGAGGGATATTAAGAATCCCACTTTAGCCTGCTCTGAGGGGAAACGTGCAGCCAGGAGCTCAAGGTGTATTGCACAGTGGCTCATGAATCCCCTACACAACTTTCTATCGTCAGAGAACTTATCTGGCAGTGGGAGGCAGGATAAGGTCGGAACAGGAGTGACAGCAGATATACGAGCTGCAGCCACGCTAGCAGCCTGAACAGCTACTGCGGTAACATCCACAGCCGAGGTTGTGCGCTGGAGAGACACCAACCTGCCTCCCAGCTGCTGGATCTACCGCTGCAGTCGCTGTTTGTCCGCCATTACTAGCCAGACCCTGGCGCTAGTATGTTAGGGCTGGCGGAATGCACCAAATAATATAAAGGAAGATATAAGGTGCGTTCGCAGCCTGGGGTCCACCGTACAGAGATGTTACCTGCTGCTCAGTAATGGCGGACAGTATATAGCGGTATGACAGACCAACACGTGGGTTATCACCACCTGGTGTGTACAGAAGCGCTCTGTTGATTCACAGAGCCGCAATACCACGGAATATAAATGACGTAGCCTGTTAACCTCACAGAGCTCAGCTGAGAGCACTAGTGTATGGTCACAGGACTCAGCCCCTAGGACGTAGGGTAAGAGTCCTTTTAGACACACTGAGCGTACGGCACCGCAACTGCGATGCCAGGAGGAACTGGCGAATGCCACTAACCACCCTAACTAGGGAGGAAAGCGCACTAATTGCGCACGGTGCCGCACTGGCGAACACTGCTAAAATGACGCTGGTATTTCGTGCTCTGTGCTGGATTGCACAAACTGGCGCTATGTTAGCTCCAATCATCCACACTCAACAACGCTAGGGAAGGGGATAAGGAGCATTCACCAGAACATACATGCATCCATACACATGTAAAATGGTGATGTTTTTTCTATCATAAACAGTGTTGATACAGTAACTGTGTTCAGCCACCGGAGGTCACTCTTGAGTAATAGACAGGATAATTACAATGTTGTTGCAGTAATTTTGTTCAGCCACCGGAGGTCACCCATGAGTAAAAGACACGAAGATTCTGGAAACAGGACAGTTACCTCAGAGAGAGTTTCTGGGCGTTTGAGAAGAAGCAGCACGGTGATGGAGAGTGGGGAACCCAGATCTTGAGGCATTCCTGTTTTGGGACTGTGAGTTCAAGAAAGCTATTCTTGTGAGTAAACAGGGAAGTGTAAGCGGTCACCGACTGTGTAGTTAGCTAGGGATAGCTAGATAGGAATCACAGCCTATTTAAGGGCACTCTTGTATTAAGAATTGCCTGACAATAGACAATGTGTGGATTCCTGCGCTTCATGATTCTGGCTGTGGGATGTTCCTGGAATTATTTGTGAACTTTATCTGGATCTGCATCAGAAGATTTGGTGGCTCAAATACCTATTTAATCCGCTGCTGGACGTCTGTATAACAAATTCAGTTATTTACCGTTGAAGCATATATTGTGAAAGAGTACACTCTGAGCGCTCAATAATAAGACAGTGCACTGCGTATACACTGAGTATATACTGTGATATATATGTATATATATGTTGGGGGAAAAACCGGGTACCCGTGATTTATTGTAAATTAGGCGGGAGGCGGGTGTAAGATTGTATTCCTGAGAGGACCACGTGTCACAGGCACAGTATAACCCCGTGTAGGCCCGTTACAGATAAGGGAGGGAGTGGTATAGTTGTGGGGTAGTCGGATTCCTGTCTGTGAAGCTGGCACTTGGGGTCTCTCAGGCTGCATAACTTGTATTCTGTGAGTTGTGGCTGTTGTGGCCCATATTGTGTTGGGAGAGAAAATTCTGTCATTTTTTACATAAGTTATAAAGAAAAGTTGGTTTAATATCATATTGTGCCCTGAGTCATTCATAGCAGCGCCGTATTCTGTTCTCGAGCAGTGACCGGCATAACGGTCGTTACACACACCACGATTTGCGGTTCTACTAGCGCATGGGCGAATGGCCATGCAAATCTTTTATAGTTGCAACCTTTCAGGACTGTGCCAGTGGTCCAATCAGAGCCGCTTGAGGACTTGGGCATGTGACCTCCGACCTCCAATGAGAGGTTGTCCCACGGGCATGCTCAGTAGACAAAAAGCAGGACTTAGTCCCAGGAGCGACTGCTCTCCGCTAACCAGTGCTGGTTATAATAGCTGGACCTGGGACAGCAGCAGTAATCTAACGCATCAGCCTGAGCAAGACGCTGGGACTGACATCTCTGCTGAGCAGACTCCTCTGCGGCTGAGGAAGAATGGAAGACCGCACAGGACATGGTTTGAGATTCCCCTGTGCAGCTGCGGGGACCCAACGCCTAATATTACCCTTCATATAATCCACAATAACCTGTCATATAATCCACAATAACCCGTCATACACTGCGTGCAGAATTATTAGGCAAGTTGTTTTTTGGATCACATGATACTTTTTATACATGTTGTCCTCCAAGCTGTTCAGGCTACAAATTAAGTAAATCAGGTGATGTGCATCTCTGTAATGAGGTGTGGTGTTGTCTAATGACATCAACACTCTATATAAGGTGTGCTTAATTATTAGGCAACTTCCTTTCCTTTGGCAAAATGGGTCAGAAGAGAGATTTTATGGGCTCTGAAAAGTCCAAAATTGTGAGATGTCCTGCAGAGGGATGCAGCAGTCTTGAAATTGCCAGACTTTTGAAGCGTGATCACCGAACAATCAAGCGTTTCATGGCAAATAGCCAACAGGGTCACAAGAAGCGTGTTGGGCAAAAAAAGGCGCAAAATAACTGCCCATGAATTGAGGGAAATCCAGCATGCAGCTGCCAAGATGCCATTTGCCACCAGCTTTGCCATATTTCAGAGCTGCAATGTAACTGGAGTAACAAAAAGCACAAGGTGTGCGATACTCAGGGACATGGCCGAGGTAAGGAAGGCTGAAAAACGACCACCTTTGAACAAGAAACAAGATAAATTGTCAAGACTGGGCCAAGAAATATCTTGAGACTGACTTTTCAAAGGTTTTATGGACTGATGACATTAGAGTGACTCTTGATGGACCAGAGGCTGGATGAGTAAAGGGCAGAGCGCTCCACTCCGACTCAGACGCCAGCAAGGTGGAGGTGGGGTACTGGCAGGGCCGGCTCCAGGTTTTTGAGGGCCCCGGGCGAAAGAGTCTCAGTGGCCCCCCGTCCTTTAACACATACCACGATTCATGATGCCCAGATACAGCAGAGAAGTATAGGTATAGTACAATGCCAGATTTCACTTCTTAGATGAGTGGTAGCTATTGTAAATTCTGCAGTGTATATATACAGGACAGGAGGAGTGGTACTGTACAGTGTATATATACAGGAGTGGTACTGTACAGTGTATATATACAGGAGGAGGGGTACTGTGCAGTGTATATATACTGGAGGAGCGGTACTGTGCAGTGTATATATACAGGAGAGAAGTACTGTGCGGTGTATATATACAGGAGGTACTGTGCGGTGTATATATACAGGGGAGAGGTACTGTGCGGTGTATACATACAGGGGAGAGGTACTGTGCGGTGTATACATACAGGGGAGTGGTACTGTGCGGTGTATACATACAGGGGAGTGGTACTGTGCAGTGTATATATACAGGGGAGAGGTACTGTGCGGTGTATATATACAGGAGTGGTACTGTGCAGTGTATATATACAGGGGAGTGGTACTGTGCAGTGTATATATACAGGGGAGAGGTACTGTGCGGTGTATATATACAGGGGAGAGGTACTGTGCGGTGTATATATACAGGGGAGTGGTACTGTGCAGTGTATATATACAGGGGAGAGGTACTGTGCGGTGTATATACTTCAACAGCCGCCCAGCCCAGGCCCCCAGCACCTGTCCAGTACAATGCCAGATTTCACTTCTTAGATGAGTGGTAGCTATTGTAAATTCTGCAGTGTATATATACAGGACAGGAGGAGTGGTACTGTACAGTGTATATATACAGGAGTGGTACTGTACAGTGTATATATACAGGAGGAGGGGTACTGTGCAGTGTATATATACCGGAGGAGCGGTACTGTGCAGTGTATATATACAGGAGAGAAGTACTGTGCGGTGTATATATACAGGAGGTACTGTGCGGTGTATATATACAGGGGAGAGGTACTGTGCGGTGTATACATACAGGGGAGAGGTACTGTGCGGTGTATACATACAGGGGAGTGGTACTGTGCGGTGTATACATACAGGGGAGTGGTACTGTGCAGTGTATATATACAGGGGAGAGGTACTGTGCGGTGTATATATACAGGAGTGGTACTGTGCAGTGTATATATACAGGGGAGTGGTACTGTGCAGTGTATATATACAGGGGAGAGGTACTGTGCGGTGTATATATACAGGAGTGGTACTGTGCAGTGTATATATACAGGGGAGTGGTACTGTGCAGTGTATATATACAGGGGAGAGGTACTGTGCGGTGTATATATACAGGGGAGAGGTACTGTGCGGTGTATATATACAGGGGAGTGGTACTGTGCAGTGTATATATACAGGGGAGAGGTACTGTGCGGTGTATATATACAGGGGAGAGGTACTGTGCGGTGTGTATATACAGGGGAGTGGTACTGTGCAGTGTATATACTTCAACAGCCGCCCAGCCCAGGCCCCCAGCACCTGTCCTGTATATATATTATATACACTGTATCTATACAGGCTGTGCTGGGGGCCTGGGCTGGGCGGCTGCTGTAGTATATATATATATATATATATATATATATATCAATGAAGAAAGAAGAAGGAGCGCACTCACAGGAGATCCATTGCAGGTAACTTTTATTGAAGCACGTAGTACATCTTCACGGCCGAGGGTGCTGGGGAGGGAGTGTGGCTGTGCGGGACAACAGCTGTTTCGCGCTTGACTGGCGCTTCAACAGGTCCGTGAGAATGGCTGCGAGAACGCTGGGTGAAATAGGGTCAGGTGTGGGGAGGGTGTGTACCTCCCACCCACTTCCCCCCATGCAGTTCCGCCTCCACCTCACCTTGTGACGAGATAAAACATACTTTAAAAACAATACACTGATTTATACAAAAAATGTCAAAATAGAAACAATCAAATAAGGACAAGGGGAGAGTTTAACATATAATTCTAATATGGAAAAATACTGGAACTAGGAAGAATTTATTCTATTCCAAAGCGAAGCTCTGCACGGACTATGATAGCTACCAGGTTATTATGGGACTCAGAAATAATTATAGAAAACGGGCATTAAAATTACAGAAAAATGGACATGTCTACCCTATCATTAAAACCTAAAGGGCCCATCGCTTGTGATTGCATAATCCACCTAGCTTCCTTCTGTAGGAGCATATTATGCAAATCGCCCCCTCTTTTGGGTAAAGTGACTGTGTCTATGCCTGCAAATGACAGGACATTAGGGTCCCCACCGTGTCTATCCCGAACGTGTTCAATAAGGCGAGGTACGCCTTTGCCAGTTGAAATGGTATTACAGTGTTCACGAAAGCGCATATATAAACACCTAATTGTCTTGCCTATGTAAAAACGTCCGCAAGGACAATATATAACATAGACCACGTATTTGGTTTTGCATGTTATGAGAGAATTAACTGTGTGTTTAATTGGTCCAATATTAAAGTGCCGTCCTGTTAGATGATTTTTGCAATATGCGCAATGTCCACAACGGAAATTTCCTTTTGGTGTGCCTGATTTTAACCAATTATTGCACTCACCCGGTAAACGATTATGCACTAAAATGTCTCTCAAATTTGTGCTACGTTTATTTGATATCAAAGGACCCCTTTTCACAATGTCAACAAGGTCTCTGTCTTTTTCAAGGATGTGCCAATTCTTGCGTATAGCGCTCCGTATGAAGCTATCAATAGGACTAAATTGAAAACTGAAATTAAAACGTTTACCTGCGGACATATCCCTATTGCTGTTATTGTAGTTACTAACGGATTTTTCTCTTGCTTCATGTAACAGTTTAACAGGATACCCTCTATTTTCTAGCCTGTGTATTAATTCATTAGATTGTGCCCTAGCACCTTCTTGTGTGCTGTTGGCTCTCTTTACCCGTAAAAGTTGGCTACATGGGAGGGATCGTTTGACATGTGTAGGATGATAACTGTTATAATGAAGTAGGGAATTTGTTGCCACTGGCTTCCTATACAATGTTGTACTGAGGGTGCCATTTATTGCCTCAACGGTAATATCCAGAAAATTAAGACTACAGCCACCAAATTCGGAAGTGAAAGACATATTCATATGGTTATCATTCAAGTAAGAAACAAAGGAGTTAAATGTCTGCTCGGGGCCGTCCCACACAAAAATCATGTCATCAACATATCTTCTATAATATTTTATGTGCTTAAGATACACATTTTGTGCTGCATAGATATATTTTTCCTCGAAGAGGCTTAAAAACAAATTGGCGAAAGTGCATGCTGCCGGAGTTCCCATTGCGGTCCCGATGACTTGCCTGTACCAAACATCACGGAAGGTGAACGCATTGTGTGTTAATATAAATTGTAAGCCCCCACACACAAAGTCAATAAATGTCTGAGACCGATCAGTGGATTCCAAAATGACTAATAGATTCCACACCCAACTTCTGGGGGATCATGGTGTATAGATTGCATACATCCACTGACGCTAAGGCGAACCCCGTTTGCCATTGAAAATGTTTGATTGATTTTAAAAAAGCATCTGTATCTTTAAGATACGATGGAACACTGCTCAATATGGGCCGTAATAACCAATCAATGTATTTTGACAGGGGTTCCGTTAAAGATCCCACCCCGGAAACTATGGGACGTCCGGGTGGGTTGGTCTCTGACTTGTGAATTTTGGGGACATAATACCAATGGGGCCTGATAGGGAACTCCGGCAGCAGCTTCTCAGCCTTGCTTTGTGAAATAATGCCTACTTCTACCGACTTTTTCAAGAAAGTCTGTAATGACCCTTTAAATTTTTGTGTGGGATCTTGTGGCAATCTGGTGTATGTGGCCTCATCAGCTAATTGCCTGTAGGCTTCTTTCAAATATGAATTTTTAGGGATAAGCACAATTTTTCCTCCCTTATCCGCTTGTCTTATAACTGTGTCGGACCACTTTGAAATTTCTCTCAATGCCTTACATTCCATATTGGACAAATTTGAAGGCGCATTTGCATATAGCAACGCCTCGACATCTTTCGTAACCAATGTTTCGAACAGGTCGATCACATTCCCTGGGGAAATTGGTGGCATGTATCTGGATGAAACTCCCCCTGCAAAGGGAGTTATAGGCACCGTGGGGATATCCGTAGTAGTGGCAAAATCATCCGTCAGACTCGACAGTAATGCCCCATCCTTCCTGAAGTCTGCTAAGGATTGTAGACCCGTTCCGGCTAAAAAACCTGGAGGGCCAATCATGACTGGTTTTTCGCCCTCCTTCGGGCTTGTTGTAGATTTAGTCTTATTAGAAGGAAGAAAGGCTTTGTGCAGATGCATCTTGCGGGTAGCCTTGAATAAATCGATTTTAAAATCAGTCAGACTGAATTCCTCTGGGACGCAATATGACAGTCCTTTACTTAATAAAGACAAATGATCAGACCGTAAAATATGCTCAGTTAAATTTAATACGTGTTGGTCAGTAACTAGCGCTGGCGTCTCCCCCTCCATGACACTTTCTTTCTCTTGCGGCGCAGCTCGTAATTTCCTCCTCCTTCCTCCTCCTCGTCTTGTCCTCCTCCTAAAGGGGAACCTGTTTGGATATTATCTTTTTCCATAGGAAGATCGTTTTCTGAGTTTATAGATGCCGCTGCGCTTTCGCTAAGACTAGAGTCCGATTCGGTGGTATAATAGTCCCTTTTAATAAATTGTCTCCGTTTTCTGTACTTGTTTTTATTATTACTAGAGCGACCAGGGCCTCTATTGTCATTATTAGGTTGTTTGTTCCATGTAAAAACCTGCCCATTTTCAAAGTCGTTTTTATCCCGTATGAATTTGTCCCTTTTACGTGCTTTAATCTCTGCTTGAATAGGGATCATTCTCATGTCAAGTTTCTTATTAAACTGTGCCCATTGGTTGTCAGTGAGTCTGTTTCTTAATTCGTCCTGGGTTTTAATCAAGTCTTTATTAATTTGTGCATAGCTGTGCATGTTGGATTTTAATACCAATTGAAGTAACTCTTGGGAACATTTTAGCATTATAGCTTCCCATTCAGTTTTAAACGTAGGATCAGTGGTAAAATGCGCTATATCCTTCCATACCCTGAGTCCTCGGGGCACTCTGCCGCTTGCAACATACGACTGTAAGGAATTGTTAGTCCAAAATAACTTAGTTTCTTTTTCTGTTAAGTTTGACATTTTATGTTCAAGAGATTTAGTACTCAGTGTGGTAATCTCATCCGCTAGCTCACACTCCCTGAAATCTCACGGACCTGTTGAAGCGCCAGTCAAGCGCGAAACAGCTGTTGTCCCGCACAGCCACACTCCCTCCCCAGCACCCTCGGCCGTGAAGATGTACTACGTGCTTCAATAAAAGTTACCTGCAATGGATCTCCTGTGAGTGCGCTCCTTCTTCTTTCTTCATTGATTTACTACACTGGATTTCTGTGGAGTTCGGCACCCAGGATTGAAGACGACGGCAAGCTCTGTGCAGGTGAGCGGTTCCCCACCACGCTTTCCATAGACTGTTAGTGCGGTCCGATTTCTTTTCTCTTGTTCATGGATATATATATATGTCAGCTGCAGCCGACCAGCCCATGGCCGCCCCAGGTCACCCAGACTGTCAGAATATACAGCGATATAGCATGGCACTCACTCAGGCGCCGGTAGGAGCTCCTCCGGAATCTGCCTGTGCCTGATAAGTTCAGCACTGCACGCAGCCAGCGGCGGGAAAGCAGAGCAGGAGAATGTGCTCTCTCCGCCCACAATGTCACGCTGGCTGTGTCCTTAACCCCGATGTGCCTGGCCCTGCACTGACTGAGAAGATGCTTGTGCCAGCGCAAATTGGAATCTATGACTGCGTGAGTGGGCCCCCCCGTCTTGCCAGGGCCCCGGCACTTGCCCGGGTGCTGACGCCGGCCCTGGGTACTGGTATGGGCTGGTATCATCAAAGATGAACTTGTGGGACCTTTTTGGGTTGAGGATGGAGTGAAGCTCAACTCCCAGACCTACTGCCAGTTTCTGGAAGACAACTTCTTCAAGCAGTGGTACAGGAAGAAGTCGGTATCGTTCAAGAAAAACATGATTTTCATGCAGGACAATGCTCCATCACATGCCTCCAACTACTCCACAGCGTGGCTGGCCAGTAAAGGTCTCAAAGAAGAAAAAATAATGACATGGCCCCCTTGTTCACCTGATCTGAACCCCATAGAGAACCTGTGGTCCCTCATAAAATGTGAGATCTACAGGGAGGGAAAACAGTACACCTCTCGGAACAGTGTCTGGCAGGCTGTGGTGGCTGCTGCACGCAATGTTGATCGTAAACAGATCAAGCATCTGACAGAATCTATGGATGGAAGGCTGTTGAGTGTCATCATAAAGAAAGATGGCTATATTGGTCACTAATTTTTTATTTTTTTGTTTTTGCATGTCAGAAATGTTCATTTCTAAATTTTGTGCAGTTATATTGGTTTACCTGGTGAAAATAAACAAGTGAGATGGGATTATATTTGGTTTATATTAACCCCTTAGTGACAGAGCCAATTTGGTACTTCATGACCGAGCCAATTTTTACAATCCTGACCACTTTCACTTTATGAGGTTATAACTCTGGAATGCTTTAAGGCTACGTTCACATTTGCGTTGTGCGCCGCAGCGTCGTCGCCGCAACGCACAACGCAAACAAAAACGCAGTTGCGTTTTGAACAAAAAACGCAGCGTTTTGCGCCGCATGCGTTTTTTTTGCATTGAGTCATTCTTCATTCCCCCCCCCCCAAAGTCTAGACAATGTTTTGCATTTTTTATTGGAAAACGCATGCGTCGTACAACGCACCACGACGCAACTACTTGCGTCGTCTGCGTTGTCAATACAAGTCAATGGGAAAAAAGGCGCATCGACGACGCAAACACGACGCATGCGTTTTTTAAAAAGTCTGCGCCGCCCAAAAAATGCAACATGTTGCGTTTGCCGCGCCCTGACAGGTGCGCCCTAACGCCGCATGTGGCGTACAACGCACCAAAACGCATAACAACGCATGTACATGCGGCGCCATGCGGCCCCAATGTTAAAGATAGGGCCGCACGACGCATGCGTTTTGTTGCGGCGACGACGCTGCGGCGCACAACGCAAATGTGAACGTAGCCTAACAGATCCTGCTGATTCTGAGATTGTTTTTTTCGTGACATATTGTACTTCATGTTAGTGGTAACATTTCTTCAATATTACTTGCGATTATTTATGAAAAAAAACGGAAATATGGCAAAAAATTTTAAAATTTTGCAATTTTCAAACTTTGTATTTTTATTCCCTTAAATCAAAGATATGTCACAAAAAATAGTTAATAAATAACATTTCCCACATGTCTACTTTACATCAGCACAATTTTGGAAACAATTTTTGTTTTGTTAGGGAGTTATAAGTTGACCAGCAATTTCTCATTTTTACAACACCATTTTTTTTTAGGGACCACGTCACATTTGAAGTCATTTTGAGGGGTCTATATGATAGAAAATAACCAAGTGTGACACCATTCTAAAAACTGCACCCCTCAAGGTGCTCAAAACCACATTCAAGAAGTTTATTAATCCTTTACTTGCTTCACAGGAACTTAAACAATGTGGAAGGAAAAAATTAACATTTAACTTTTTTTTGCAAACATTTTACTTCAGAACCATTTTTTTTATTTTCACAAGTGTAAAAACAGAAAATTAACCATACATTTTGTTGTGCAATTTCTCCTGAATACGCCGATACCCCATATGTGGGGGTAAACCACAGTTTGGGCGCACCGCAGAGCTTGGAAGAGAAGGAGCGCCGTTTGACTTTTTCAATGCAGAATGGGCTGGAATTGAGATCGGACGCCATGTCGCATTTGGGGAGCCCTTGATGTGCCTAAACAGTGGAAACCCCCCACAAGTGACACCATTTTGGAAACTAGACCCCTTAAGGAACTTATCTAGATGTGTGGTGAGCACTTTGAGCCCCCAAGTGCTTCACAGAAGTTTATAAAGTAGAGCCGTGAAAATAAAAAATCGCATTTGTTTACACAAAAATGATCTTTTCGCCCACAAATTCTTATTTTCACAAGGGTAACAGGAGAAATTAGACCACAAAAGTTGTTGTGCAATTTCTCCTGAGTATGTCGATACCCCATATGTGGGGGTAAACCACTGTTTGGGCGCACCGCAGAGCTTGGAAGTGAATGAGTGCCGTTTTACTTTTTCAATGTAGAATTGGCTGGAATTGAGATCGGACACCATGTCACGTTTGGAGAGCCCTTGATGTGCCTAAACAGTAGAAACCCCCCACAAGTGACCCCATTTTGGAAACTAGACCCCTTAAGGAACTTATCTAGATGTGTGGTGAGTACTTTAAACCCCCAAGTGCTTCACAGAAATTTATAACGTAGAGCCGTGAAAATAAAAAAATCCTTTTTTTTCCCTCAAAAATGATTTTTTAGCCTGCAATTTTTTATTTTCTCAAGGGTAACAGGAGACATTGGACCCCAAAATCTGTTGACCAGTTTGTCCTGAGTACGCTGATACCCCATATGTGGGGGGGCACTGTTTGGGCACCCATCGGGGCTCGGAAGGGAAGGAGCGCCGCTTGGAATGCAGACTTTGATGGGATGGTCTGCGGGCGTCATGTTGCATTTGCAGAGCTCCTGATGTACCTAAACAGTAGAAACCCCCCCACAAGTGACACCATTTTTGAAACTAGATCCCCCAAAGAGCTTATCTAGATGTGTGGTGAGCACTATGAACCCCCAACTGCTTCACAGAAGTTTATAATGTAGAGCCATGAAGATAAAAAAAATCATATTTTTTTTCCACAAAAATGATCTTTTCACCCCAAAATTTTTACTTTCACAAGGGTAACAGGAGAAACTGGACCCCAAAAGTTGTTTTCCAATTTGTCCTGAGTACACTGATACCCCATGTGTGGGGGGGGACCACTGTTTGGGCGCATGGCAGAGCTCGGAAGGGAAGGAGCACCGTTTTGGAATGCAGACTGATAGAATGGTCTGCGGGCGTTATGTTGCGTTTGCAGAGCCCCTGATGTACCTAAACAGTAGAAACACCCTGCAAGTGACCCCATTTTGGAAACTAGACCCCCAAGGAACTTATCTATGAATGCCCAAGTACTTCACAGAAGTTTATAATGCAGAGTCGTGAAAATAAAAAAACAAATTTTCCACAAAAAATATTTTTTAGCTCCCAAGTTTTTATTTTCACAAGGGTAACAGGAGAAATTGGACCCCAAAAGTTGTCCAATTTATCTTGAGTACGCTGATGCCCCATATGTGGAGGTAAACCACTGTTTGGGCGCACGGCAGAGCTCAGAAGGGAGGGAGCACCATTTGACTTTTTGAGCGCAAAATTGGCTGTGGCGTTTAGAGACCCCCTGATGTACCTAAACAGTGGAAACCCCCCAATTCTAACTCCAACCCTAAAGCCAACACACCCCTAACCCTAATCCCAACCCGATCCATAATCCTAATCACAACCCTAACGATAATCACAACCCTAACCCCAAAACAACCATAACCCTAATAACAGCCCTAATCCTAATCTCAACCGTAACCTCAAACCTAACCCTAATCCCAATACAGCCCTAACCCTAATCCCAAACATAACCCTAATGCCAACCCTAATCCAAACCCTAACCCTAATCCCAACTCTAACCCTAACTTTAGCCGCAACCCTAGTCCTAACATTAGCCCCAACCCTAACTTTAGCCCCAACCCTAAATTTAGCCCCAACCCTAACCGTAGCCCTAACTTTAGCCCCAAGCCCAACCCTAACTTTAGCCCCAACCCTAACCCTAAATTTAGCCCCAAACCTAACTTTAGCCCCAACCCTAACCCTAAATTTAGCCCCAACCCTAACCCTAACTTTAGCCCCAACCCTAACCCTAATTTTAGCCCCAACTCCTCTAGCTGCCGGCCGAGTTAATTACCGGCGATCGCAAAACGGGTCGGTAAAAACCGACCCCGATCATGTTCTTTGGGGTCTCGGCTACCCCTGGCAGCCGAGACCCCAAAGATCTTCCGGGTGCCGGCCGGCGGGCGCACTTGCGCATGCGCCCGCCATTTTTTGGCCGGAACAAGATGGTGGCGCCCATCGGGAGCCACGAGGAGCATCGGGGGAGACAGGTGAGTATCGGGGGCGATCGGGGACCCCATTTCTCTGTCCTCTGACGTGCGATCACATCGGAGGACAGAGAAATTAAATGGAAAATCACGGTTTTTTTATCTTTGCGACCGCCGGTAAACGGTTAATTCATTACTCATATCAGATACAAGTGCTTCTCACAAAATTAGAATATCATCAAAAAGTTAACCTCATAACCCCTGGACCTTTTTTTGTTCTTTTGTTTTTCGCTCCCATTGTTTCCAGAGCCATAACTTTTTAATTTTTCCGTCAATATGGCCATGTGAGGGCTTGTTTTTTTACGGGACGAGTTGTAGTTTTGAATGACAGCATTGGTTTTACCATGTCGTGTACTAGAAAACAGGAAAGAAATTCCAAGTGCGGTGAAATTGCAAAAAAAAGTGCAATCCCACACTTGTTTTTTGTTTGGCTTTTTTGCTAGGTTCACTTAATGCTAAAACTGATCTGCCATTATGATTCTCCAGGTCATTACAAGTTCATAGACACCAAACATATCTAGTTCTCTTTTATCGAAGTGCCAAAAAAATTTGCGCAATTTTCCGATACCGGTAGCGTCTCCATTTTTCTTGATCTGGGGTTGGGCGAGGGCTTATTTTTTTGCATGCCGAGCTGATGTTTTTAATTATACCATTTTTGTGCACATACGTTCTTTTGATCGTCTGTTAATTGCATTTTAATGCAATGTCGCAGCGACAAAAAAATGTAATTTGGGCATTTTGATTTTTTCTCGCTACGCCGTTCAGCAATCAGGTCAATCCTTTTTTTTTATTGACATATTGGGCGATTCTGAACTCGACAATTCCAAATATGTGTAGGTTTGATTTTTTTTGTTGTTGTTTTATTGTGATTGGGGCAAAAGGGGGGTGATTTGAACTTTCATATTTTTTTTAATATTTTTAAACCCTTTTTTTTACATTTTGGCATGGTTCAATAGCCTCCATGGGAGGCTAGAAGCATCCACTACTCTATCACCTCTGCTACATAGAGGTAATGCAGAGATCACTTCTATGCAGCAGAATTACAGGCTTGCTATGAGCGCCGACCACAGGGTGGCGCTCATACCAATCTGCCATCAACAACTATAGAGGTCTCGAGGAGACCTCTGGTTGTGATGGCAATGCACCGATAACCCCCGATCACATGACGGGGGGGTCAGCGGTGCGCGTACTTCCGGCCGTGCGGCCGGCAGGGCTTTTTAACCCCTTCCCGACCTTTGACGCCACGTAGGCGTCATGAAAACCCGTGCCAATCCGACCCATCACGCCTATGTGGCGTCATGGAATGATCGCGTCCCTGCAGATCGGGTGAAAGGGTTAACTCCAATTTCACCCGATCTGCAGGGACAGGGGGAGCGGTACTTCAGCCTGGGGGGGTTGCTTCACCCCCCGTGGCTACGATCGCTCTGATTGGCTGTTGAAAGTGAAACTGCCAATCAGAGCGATTTGTAATATTTCACCTAAAAAACTGGTGAAATATTACAATCCAGCCATGGCCGATGCTGCAATATCATCGGCCATGGCTGGAAACACTGATGTGACCCCTCCCCCCAACCCCACCGATCGCCCCCCCAAGCCACCGATCTGTGGTCCGCTCCCCTCCGTCTTGTGCTCCGCTCCTCCTGTCCGCTCCCCGCGTGCTCCTATGCCACCCCCCCGTGCTCCGACGCCCCCCCGTGCCCCGATCTCCACCCCCTTATACTTACCGAGGCTCCCGGTGTCCATCCGTCTTCACCCCCTTATACTTACCGTGGCTCCCGGTGTCCATCCGTCTTCTCCATGGGCGCCATCTTCCAAAATGGCGGGCGCATGCGCAGTGCGCCCGCCGAATCTGCCGGCCGGCAGATTCGTTCCAGATATAATTTGATCACTGTGATAAAACCTATCACAGTGATCAAAATAAAAAAAAATAGTAAATGACCCCCCCCTTTATCACCCCCATAGGTAGGGACAATAATAAAAAAAAATATATATTTTTTTTTTCTTTTTCCACTAGGGTTAGGGTTAGAACTAGGGTTAGAACTAGGGGTAGGGTTAGGGCATGTGCACACAGTGCGGATTTGGCTGCGGATCCGCAGCGGATTGGCCACGGATCCGCAGCGGATTGGCCGCAGATCCGCAGCGGATTGGCCGCAGATCCGCAGCGGATCCGCAGCGGATTGGCCGCTGTGAATTCGAAGATGTTTTCCATCAGGTTTACAGTACCATGTACACCTATAGAAAACCAAATCCGCTGTGCCCATGGTGCGGAAAATTCCGTGCGGAAATGCTGCGTTGTATTTTCCGCAGCATGTCAATTCTTTGTGTGGATTCCGCAGCGTTTTACACCTGTTCCTCAATAGGAATCCGCAGGTAAAATCCGCACAAAAAAACACTGTAAATCTGCAGGTAAAACGCAGTGCCTTTTACCTGCAGATTTTTCAAAAATCGTGCGGAAAAATCTCACACGAATCCGCAACGTGGGCACATAGCCTTAGGGTTAGGGTTGGAATTAGAGTTAGGGTTGGAATTAGGGCTAGGGTTGGAAATAGGGTTAAGATTAGGCTTGTGGTTAGGGTTACGGATAGGGTTAGGAGTGTGTTGGGGTTACAGTTGTGGTTAGGGTTGGGATTAGGGTTAGGGTTGGGATTAGGGGTGTGTTGGGGTTAGGGTTGTGGTTAGGGGTGTGTTGGGGTTAGGGTTGTGATTAGGGTTAGGGCTACAGTTGGGATTAGGGTTAGGGGTGTGTTGGGGTTAGTGTTGAAGTTAGAATTGAGGGGTTTCCACTTTTTGGGCACATCAGGGGTCTCCAAATGCAACATGGCGCCACCATTGATTCCAGCCAATCTTGCGTTCAAAAAGTCAAATGGTGCTCCCTCCCTTCCAAGCCCCAACGTGCGCCCAAACAGTGGTTTACCCCCACATATGGGGTACCAGCGTACTCAGGACAAACTGGGCAACAACTGTTGGGGTTCAATTTCCCCTGTTACCCTTGCAAAAATAAAAAATTACTTGCTAAAACATAATTTTTGAGGAAAGAACAATTATTTTTTATTTTCACGGCTCTGCGTTATAAACTTCTGTGAAGCACTTGGGGGTTCAAAGTGCTCACCACACATCTAGATAAGTTCCTTGGGGGGTCTAGTTTCCAAAATGGGGTCACTTGTGGGGTGTTTCTACTGTTTAGGCACATCAGGGGCTCTGCAAATGCAACGTGATGCCCGCTGTTGTGAACTATACTTCTTGGCTCCCTCTTGTGGTCACTAGTGATTTGGCACTTGGATTGTCTTTTACCAGGTTGGTACTCACCTGCTTCGTTAGGCCTGGGGTGTTGCTATTTAAACTTCCTGGATTCTCAGTCCAGTGCCTGGCATCGTTGTAATCAGTTCATTTCTGTTTGCTCCTGTCTTCAGGTCCTGGTTCTTTGCAAGATAAGCTAAGTCCTGCTTTCTTATTTTTTGTTATTTTGCTTGTTCATATTTTTGTCCAGCTTGTACAAAATGTGATTCCTGATATTGCTGGAAGCTCTAGGGGGCTGATATTCTCCCCCCTCACCGTTAGTCGGTTTGGGGGTTCTTGGATATTCAGCGTGGATATTTTGCAGGGTTTTTTTGCTGACCATATAAGTCATCTTACTATTTTCTGCTATTAGTCAGTGGGCCTCTCTTTGCTAAAATCTAGTTCATTCTTACGTTTGTCTTTTCTTCTTACCTCACCGTTATTATTTGTTGGGAGCTTGTATTACTTTGGGGTCTTTTCTCTGGAGGCAAGAGAGGTCTTATTTTCCCTGATAGGGTTAGTTAGTTCTCCGACTGGCGCGAGACGTCTAGGATCAACGTAGGCACGTTCCCCGGCTACTGTTAGTGTTTGTGCTAGGATCAGGTATATGGTCAGCCTAGTTACCACGTCCCTATGAGCTGGTATTTATGTTTGCAGACTTTGCTGTAATCTCTGAGATCCTTGCCATTGGGATCATAACAGTATGCCAGGCCATGAATAGTTAATGCATTGCAGAAGTGGGATTAAAAGAAAAGGAGTTCTGATTTTTTTTTTCTCCTCTTTCTTCCTTCCCCTTTTTCTCAGAGTGGCTGTAAGCTTTGCTGCAGACATGAATGTTCAGACCTTGATTACTAGTGTGGATCAGCTTGCTGCACGAGTGCAGAGCATTCAGGATTTTGTTGTTAGCAGTCCTATGTCTGAGCCTAAGATACCTATTCCTGAGCTGTTCTCTGGAGATCGATTTAAATTTAGGAATTTTAGGAATAATTGTAAATTGTTTCTATCTTTGAAACTTCGTTCGTCTGGAGATTCAGCTCAGCAAGTTAAAATTGTTATCTCCTTTTTGCGTGGCGACCCTCAGGATTGGGCTTTCTCGTTAGCGCCAGGAGATCCGGCATTGGCGGATGTTGATGCGTTTTTTCTGGCGCTCGGATTGCTTTATGAGGAGCCTAATCTTGAAATTCAGGCAGAAAAAGCTCTACTGGCTATCTCTCAGGGCCAGGATGAAGCCGAAGTGTATTGCCAAAAATTTCGGAAATGGTCCATGCTTACTCAATGGAATGAATGTGTTCTGGCCGCAAATTTCAGAAATGGCCTTTCTGAAGCCATTAAGAATGTGATGGTGGGTTTCACAATTCCTACAAGTCTGAATGATTCTATGGCGCTGGCTATTCAGATTGATCGGCGTTTGCGGTAGCGCAAATCCGCTAATCCTCTGGCGGTGTTGTCCGAACAGACACCTGTTTCAATGCAATGTGATAGAAACCCCGATCCAGCAATGCAATGTGATAGAATCCTGACTAGAACCGAACGACAAAATCATAGACGACAGAATGGGCATTGATTTGTCGTTTTCATCTGCCTTCCATCCTCAGACTAATGGTCAAACGGAGCGAACTAATCAGACACTGGAGGCTTATTTGAGATGTTTTGTTTCTGTGGACCAGGATGATTGGGTGACCTTCTTGCCATTGGCGGAGTTTGCCCTTAATAATCGGGCTAGTTCCGCTACTTTGGTTTCGCCATTCTTCTGCAACTCTGGTTTTCATCCTCGTTTCTCCTCGGGTCATGTTGAGTCTTCTGACTGTCCTGGGGTGGATTCCGTGGTGGATAGGTTGCAGCGGATTTGGAAACATGTGGTGGACAACTTGAAGTTGTCACAGGAGAAGGCTCAGCGTTTTGCCAACCGCCGCCGCGGTGTGGGCCCCCGACTTCGTGTTGGGGATTTGGTTTGGTTGTCTTCTCGGTATGTCCCTCTGAAGGTTTCCTCTCCTAAGTTTAAGCCTCGCTTTATTGGTCCTTATAAAATTTTGGAAGTTCTTAACCCGGTTTCTTTTCGTTTGGATCTTCTGTTGTCGTTTGCCATTCACAACGTGTTCCATAGGTCTTTGTTGCGGCGGTACGTTGTGCCTGTGGTTCCTGCTGTTGAGCCTCCTGTTCCGGTGTTGGTTGAGGGCGAGTTGGAGTACGTGGTAGAGAAGATCTTGGATTCTCGTCTCTCTAGACGGAGGCTTCAGTATTTGGTCAAATGGAAGGGCTATGGTCAGGAGGATAATTCCTGGGTGGCCGCCTCTGATGTTCATGCGGCCGATTTGGTTCGTGCCTTCCACGCTGCTCATCCTGGTCGCCCTGGTGGTCTTGGTGAGGGTTCGGTGACCCCTCCTTAAAGGGGGGGTACTGTTGTGAACTATACTTCTTGGCTCCCTCTTGTGGTCACTAGTGATTTGGCACTTGGATTGTCTTTTACCAGGTTGGTACTCACCTGCTTCGTTAGGCCTGGGGTGTTGCTATTTAAACTTCCTGGATTCTCAGTCCAGTGCCTGGCATCGTTGTAATCAGTTCATTTCTGTTTGCTCCTGTCTTCAGGTCCTGGTTCTTTGCAAGATAAGCTAAGTCCTGCTTTCTTATTTTTTGTTATTTTGCTTGTTCATATTTTTGTCCAGCTTGTACAAAATGTGATTCCTGATATTGCTGGAAGCTCTAGGGGGCTGATATTCTCCCCCCTCACCTTTAGTCGGTTTGGGGGTTCTTGGATATTCAGCGTGGATATTTTGCAGGGTTTTTTTGCTGACCATATAAGTCATCTTACTATTTTCTGCTATTAGTCAGTGGGCCTCTCTTTGCTAAAATCTAGTTCATTCTTACGTTTGTCTTTTCTTCTTACCTCACCGTTATTATTTGTTGGGAGCTTGTATTACTTTGGGGTCTTTTCTCTGGAGGCAAGAGAGGTCTTATTTTCCCTGATAGGGTTAGTTAGTTCTCCGGCTGGCGTGAGACGTCTAGGATCAACGTAGGCACGTTCCCCAGCTACTGTTAGTGTTTGTGCTAGGATCAGGTATATGGTCAGCCTAGTTATCACGTCCCTATGAGCTGGTATTTATGTTTGCAGACTTTGCTGTAATCTCTGAGATCCTTGCCATTGGGATCATAACAGCCCGCAGACCATTCCATCAAAGTCTGCATTTCAAATGTCACTACTTCCCTTCTGAGCCCTGACGTGCGCCCAAACAGTGGTTTACCCCCACATATGGGGTACCAGCATACTCACAACAAACTGGGCAACAAATATTGGGGTCCAATTTCTCCTGTTATTCTTGTGAAAATAAAAAATTGCTTGCTAAAACATCTTTTTTGAGGAAAGAAAAATGATTTTTTATTTTCATGGCTCTGCGTTGTAAACTTCTGTGAAGCACTTGGGGGTTGAACGTGCTCACCACACATCTAGATAAGTTCCTTGGGGCGTCTAGTTTCCAAAATGGGGTCACTTGTGGGGTGTTTCTACTGTTTAGGCACATCAGGGGCTCTGCAAATGCAACGTGACGCCCGCAGACCATTCCATCAAAGTCTGCATTTCAAATGTCACTACTTCCCTTCCGAGCCCTGACGTGCGCCCAAACGGTGGTTTACCCCCACATATGGGGTATCAGCGTACTCAGGAGAAACTGGACAACAACTTTTGGGGTCCAATTTCTCCTGTTACCATTGGGAAAATAAAAAATTGTGGGCTAAAAAATAATTTTTGAGAAAAGAAAAATTATTTTTTATTTTCATGGCTCTGCATTATAAACTTCTGTGAAGCACTTGGGGGTTCAAAGTGCTCACCACACATCTAGATTAGTTCCTTGGGAGGTCTAGTTTCCAAAATGGGGTCACTTGTGGGGGAGCTCCAATGTTTAGGCACACAGGGGCTCTCCAAACGCGACATGGTGTCCGCTAATGATTGGAGCTAATTTTCCATTCAAAAAGCCAAATGGGGTGCCTTCTCTTCCGAGCCCTGCCGTGCGCCCAAACAGTGGTTTACCCCCACATATGGGGTATCATCGTACTCAGGACAAACTGGACAACAACATTTGGGGTCCAATTTCTCCTATTACCCTTGGGAAAATAAAAAATTCCCGGCCAAAAATCATTTTTGAGGAAACAAAAATTATTTTTTATTTTCACGGCTCTGCGTTGTAAACTTCTGTGAAGCACCTGGGGGTTTTAAGTGCTCACTATGCATCTAGATAAGTTCCTTGGGGGGTCTAGTTTCCAAAATGGGGTCACTTGTAGGGGAGCTCCAATGTTTAGGCACACAGGGGCTCTCCAAACGCGACATGGTGTCCGCTAACGATTGGAGCTAATTTTCCATTCAAAAAGTCAAATGACGCGCCTCCCCTTCCGAGCCTTGCCGTGCACCCAAACAGTGGTTTTCCCCCACATATGAGGTATCGGCGTACTCAGGAGAAATTGCCCAACAAATTTTAGGATCCATTTTATCCTGTTGCCCATGTGAAAATGAAAAAATTGAGGCTAAAGGAAATTTTGTGTGAAAAAAAAGTACTTTTTCATTTTTACGGATCAATTTGTGAAGCACCTGAGGGTTTAAAGTTCCCACTATGCTTCTAGATAAGTTCCTTGGGGGGTCTAGTTTCCAAAATGGGGTCAATTGTGGGGGAGCTCCAATGTTTAGGCACACAGGGGCTCTCCAAACGTGACATGGTGTCCGCTAGCGATGGAGATAATTTTTCATTCAAAAAGTCAAATGGCGATCCTTCCCTTCCGAGCCTTACCATCTGCCCAAACAGTGGTTTACCCCCACATGTGAGGTATCGGTATACTCAGGAGAAATTGTCCAACAAATTTTAGGATCCATTTTATCCTGTTGCCCATGTGAAAATTAAAAAAATTGAGACTAAAATAATTTTTTGGGGAAAAAAAAGTACTTTTTCATTTTTACGGATCAATTTGTGAAGCACCTGGGGGTTTAAAGTGCTCACTATGCATCTAGATAAGTTCCTTGGGGGGTCTAGTTTCCAAAATGGGGTCACTTGTGGGGGAGCTCCAATGTTTAGGCACACGGGGGCTCTCCAAACGCGACATGGTGTCCGCTAAAGATTGGAGCCAATTTTTCATTCAAAAAGTCAAATGGCGCTCCTTCCCTTCCGAGCCCTGCCGTGCGCCCAAACAGTGGTTTACCTCCACATATGAGGTATCAGCGTACTCAGGACAAATTGGACAACAACGTTCGTGGTCCAGTTTCTCCTTTTACCCTTGGGAAAATAAAAAAATTGTTGCTAAAAGATCATTTTTGTGACTAAAAAGTTAAATGTTCATTTTTTACTTCCATGTTGCTTCTGCTGCTGTGAAACACCTGAAGGGTTAATAAACTTCTTGAATGTGGTTTTGAGCACCTTGAGGGGTGCAGTTTTTAGAATGGTGTCACTTTTGGGTATTTTCAGCCATATAGAACCCTCAAAATGACTTCAAATGTGAGGTGGTCCCTAAAAAAAATGGTTTTGTAAATTTTGTTGTAAAAATGAGAAATCACTGGTCAAATTTTAACCCTTATAACTTCCTAGCAAAAAAAAAAATTTGTTTCCAAAATTGTGCTGATGTAAAGTAGACATGTGGGAAATGTTATTTATTAACTATTTTGTGTCACATAACTCTCTGGTTTAACAGAATAAAAATTCAAAATGTGAAAAATGCGAAATTTTCAAAATTTTTGCCAAATTTCCGTTTTTTTCACAAATAAACTCAGAAATTATCGACCTAAATTTACCTCTAACATGAAGCCCAATATGTCACGAAAAAACAATCTCAGAATCGCTAGGATCCGTTGAAGCGTTCCTGAGTTATTACCTCATAAAGGGACACTGGTCAGAATTGCAAAAAAACGGCCATGTCATTAAGGCCAAAATAGGCTGAGTCATGAAGGGGTTAAATGCCGCTGTCAGAGTTTTACAGCGGCATTTAACTAGCGATTATGCTTGCGCCCATTGCGGGCACATGTCAGCTGACATGTCGCAGCTTTGAGGTGGGCTCACCGCCGTAGCCCACCTCAAAGTGGGGGATACTGCCAGCTGACGTACTATTCTGTCAGCTGGCAGAAAGGGGTTCATTTATTTCGGTTCTTCAATACAAAAAGTGAAACTCATATATTATATAGAGTCATTACAAACTGAGTGATCTATTTCAATGTTTATTTCTGTTAATGTTGATGACTATGGCTTACAGCCAATGAAAACCCAAAAGTCATTATCTCAGTGTCCCTTAGTCTGTTTCAGTAGGCTCTAAAATCATGGGGATGACTGCTGACTGTAAGCCATAATCATCAACATTAACAGAAATAAACACTTGAAACAGATCACTCTGTTTGTAATGACTTTATATAATATATGAGTTTCACTTTTTGTATAGAAGAACTGAAATAAATAACCGTATTTTTTGGACCATAAGAAGCACCTAGGTTATAAAGGAGGAAATTAGGGGGAAAAAAATTGAAGCCAAAAATGTGGTCAATTCTGTACTCAATATCCTCTATCCTGGTATATATGGTCCCCTCATCCCCATCCTGGTATGCAGGGCCCTCACCTCGTCATAATATGCATGGCCCCATCCTTAACCTGGTATGATTGGCCCTTATCCCAGTCCTGGTATGATTGACCCCCATCCTGGTATGTAGGGCTCCCATCTCTGTCCTTTTATGCATGGCCCCATCCTTATCCTGTTATGATTGGCCCTCACCCCCCATCCTGGTATGCCATCTTCAGTAACTAGTACAGTTTCAGCCGCCGGCTTCCTGCAGCTGACAGCGGTCACGTGTGCCTCTACTAAAGGGGATGAATATTCACCGCATTCCACGTCCATGGGCGTGGAATGGAGTGAATATTCATTTCTCTCAAGTAGCTGCACACGTGACTGCCCGCCGGCAGCTGCAAGAAGGATCCGGCTGACACTGTGCATGCTAATGAAGAGCAATGAATACTCACTGCTCTCCACGCATACAGTCTTGGCGTGCAGAGCAGTGAGTATTCCGGCAGCTCCCCTTCAGCTGGCAAGCAGCGCATGATGTCCCTGCCATGCACTGCTTACAAGCATAGAGCAGTTGCTGGCATCCGAACAAGATGCTGCGAGAGAGCGCTGGGAAAGTAAGTGTTATGGTTCGGTTTTTTTAAATGTTTTCTGATGGGGTCATGCGTATGAGGATGGGGGTGGGGGCCAATCATACCAGGATCAGGATGGGGCCATGCATGCCAGGACCGGAATGGGGGCCAATCATACCAGGATGCTAAAGAGAAATTAATATTCATTGCCATCCACGCCCATGGGCGTGGAATGCAGTGAATATTAATTTCTCTTTAGCAGCGGGCACAGGAGTTAGCCACAGCAGCGGCTCCTGCCTCTGTGACCCGCTGCTCTGCCAATGCCGCTCTCCCAACTCCCCACCACAGCTAGAACCGGAACATCCGGACTATAAGACGCATCCACCATTTTCCTCCACATTTTTAGTGGAAAAAAGTGCACCTTATAGTTCCAAAAATACTGTAACATTTTGATATTCTAATTTTGTGACAAGCACTTATATTTGCCAGCACATAGAGTGGCCAGATTAGTGGGTAGGTAAAGTGCTAACGCAATAAGGATTATATTGTACTGTATGGTATATAACAGATGCTAGTACCTAGTTGGTCAGGCTTCCTCTTCCGAGTGGCATCCACCCCAATGCGCGTTTCGGCTACCGTCTTTGTCAGGGGTAAAGTGGTTTCCATAAAGAATTTCACATGTTGATTTATCTGACCGCATCTTAAATATGCTTTGGCCCAGAGAAGACGGTAGAATTTCAGGATTATATTGATCTGTGACTTCTCCATTGCATCATAGAGCTTTCACTTGCATTTGTGGATAAACGCACGGTAAACTGGGTTCACACACATTGATTTCATGTTTAAAGGGAGCATGTCACCAGGTTTGTCCCATATGAGATACGGCCACCACCTTTCATGACTGATATACAGCGTTCTAAAATGCTGCATGTTTGCCCCCCAACTGTTGCATTATATATTATATATATATATTACTGTGGCAGGGGGTGCCGGTGCCCTATGCATAATTTATGGAAATCACGCTGATGTTATTACATGTATTTTGCAGTGTCAAGGATGTTCAGTGTTGGTGGAAAACATGCAGCATATTAAATAGTGCTTTTTCCTGTCTAGCATTTTGCAGTGTCCGGAGTAATCTTCAGTGCATATACAAATTACATTGCTGCTCCTTAAATGCTCCTGCTTAAATTGCAGTCCATGCTGTGTATGGAAATCACACTGCTGCAGATTACATGTAAATTATTGTATCAGGGCTGTACATAGATTTATGAAGAAAACGTGCAGTACACTAAATGGTGAGTTAATTTTCTCATGAGTTTTTGTTGTCTGCAACATATTACTGTGTCCGTAGTTAGTGTATTGCAAAAGTATTCACCTCCTTGGCAATTTTCGTGTTTTACTACCTCACAACCTGGAATTTCACAGTTGTGTTTTTTTTTTTAGGTTTGCATCAGTTTATGTAAAGAACATGCCTACAACCTTGAACATTTGGCTTTATTTTCATTTTGAAGCAAACAACAAATAGGAATAATAAGGCTATGTGCACACGTTGCGGATTAGCCTTAGGAATTTCTGGTGTGGATTCTGCATCTCTTAGCAGAAAACGCAGCTGCGGATTTGTCGTGTTTTTTGTGTGGATCCGCAGCGTTTTTGCTGCGGATTTTTTGCGGATTTTCACTTTTTTACCCCTGCGGATTTCTATAATGGAATGGGTACAAAAATGCTGCAGATCCGCAAAAAGAAGTGACATGCTACTTCTTTTAATCCGCAGCGTTTCCGCATGGAATTTTCCATACCATCTGCACAGCGTTTTTTTTTCTCATTGATTTACATTGTACTGTAAATCAATTGCGGATCTGCAGCGTTTCTGCTCCGCAAAGAACACTGCGGATCCGCAGGAAATCCGCAACGTGTGCACAATGCCTAAGAATTCATCTAGTTCGAGTCACACCTCTAGAACAGATCCTATTCCAAGCGCTGAATAGAAGAAAAATTCTAAATTCCAAAGAATCTGAGGGTATGTCTCCACGGTCAGGAAACGCTGCTTTTTTGACGCTGCGCAGAGCTGCAGCGTCAAACAAGCAGCGTCCAGATGTTCCAGCATAGTGGAGGGGATTTTATGAAATCCCGTCTCCACTATGCGTGGAAACCCGCACGCGGCGGCCCTGCGACTCCGGACATGCTGCGCGTCTTTTCAGAACGCAGCATGTCCGTACACCTTGCGGGGACGCAGCGTCCCCGCAAGGCATATCACAGGGCCCTATGGCGAGGGGTGCGATGATACCGGATGTGTACTGTACACATCCGGCATCATCGCGTCCCAGAAAGGGGGCGGGGCTTAGCGCCGAGCGGCTTCGCCGCTGCGGCGATCCCGCCGGGAAAACGGACCGTGGAGCCATACCCTTACTGTACAGTATATTCAAACTGCAAAGTTTGTATCCAGACGGATTAAGCGATCTAATAAAACAGACTGAATATGGAAATATGCACAAATAACTCCCAAGTGGTTTATTTAGAGTAGAAATACACCTACATTTTCCATTGTGTGACAGATTCTAAATACAAAACTTATTACATGACTAAATGTTTGAATATAATAGATTTAGCATGAATTATACATATACAGTGGCATGTAAAAGTTTGTGCACCCCTGGTCAAAATTACTGTTATTGTAAAACGTTAAACAAGTTGAAGATGAAATGATCTCGAAAAGTCATAACGTTAAAGATGACACATTTCCTTTTATTTTAGGCAAAAGAATTTGTAATTTCTGACATTTTAAAAATTACAAAAAGTAAAATGGGCTTTGGGTGCTCAGATAACTTTGACCAATGTTTCAGGCCTTAATTAGCCTGCTAGGGTTATGGCTTGTTCACTATCATCGTTAGGAAGGGCCAGGTGATGCAAATTTCCCAATTTTATAAAAACCCAGCCTTCTCTAACCTTGTGCAAAAAACAGCAGCCATGGGTTCTTCTAAGCAGCTGACAAGCACTCTGAAAATGAAAATGGTGGAAGCCGACAAAGCAGGAGTAGGCTATAAGAAAATAGCAAAGTGTTTTCAAGTTGCCCTTTCCTCAATTTGACATGTAATTAAGAAATGGCAGATAAAAACAGGAACAGTGGAGGTCAACAAAGGTCTGGTAGAATATTCAACATTTCAGTGAGAACTGCTTGTTCGATTGCTAGAGAGGCAAATCAGAAACCCCGCTTGACTGCAAAAGACCTTTAGAAAAATTTAACAGACTCTGGAGTTGTGGTACATTATTCTACTATTCAGAGACACCTGCACAAATATGGCCTTCATGGAAGAGTCATCAGAAGAAAACCTCTCCTATGTCCTCACCATAAAATTCAGCTTCAGAAGTATGCAAAAGAACATCAAAACAAGCCTGTTCACAATAACAGTAATTTTGACTAGTGGTGTATAAACCTTTACATGCCACTGTATCCAGCATGAAAAAACTAGATATGTTATCTCCACGCAGTTAGTCTAGCGCAGTAACATACTCAAGAATCGTTAACTGTGTGGCAGCGTTTAAATTAACAACTCTTCCCACACCTTTTTAGAGCCATCTGGGCTTCCGTAGCCCATTCACTAATATGATTGCATTGGTGATCATAATCAATGTAAATCAACAGATGACATAGTTTTCTGTTTGTATGAGACATTTTTTGCATTTTCTATTTTGAGGCCATGATAGCGCTATGAATACCTTTCTATATGTAAAATATTAAAAATAACAGAATTATTTTACCTGCCATTAACTCCACCACTTTTGAACCAGAGAGGGTATATGAAGGTTGTATGTGACATTGTTTGTAGGCACCTGTTGCTTTATGTACATTTTTTAAGCACTGTTTTTATTAAACTAATTGTTGGTTGAGCAAACTTCCTTTTACCTATAATTTTCGTGATACCCATTATCCTCTGTGGTGGAAGAGTCTTTTCCTGGTTTAGTTTTATTGCTATTCATGGACGCTGGAACCCCCGTTGGAGGAATCATCTACACTCCACCAGGCCGACTGCAGTCCACAACATGAGCAACATCTTGGATTCATTAATTTCTAATGTTGTGCCTCAATTAGCACAACTCTGCCAGATGAGTACACACACCATTTTTTGTTCCCCAATCCATTTATTACCTTAGTTATTACGCTTAGCTAGCGCTCCTTTTTTCCTCTATCTCTATGGAAATCCTTCAATAGACTTTAGACATGAAATAGAAAGTCAATAAGTGTTTTGTGTGGCTGAACACTGAGATGCTGTTCTCTACATCTAAAGCCAGCAGATGTCCTCCTAGATGTTTCTGTAAAATTGTTTTGGTCTCCTGTTAATTTTGATGGAACATATTCCTCTGATTATGACTCTTAGGAGTCTGATGCTCCAGTATCAAAGGATAATTTTTTATTAATATGAAAGTAGGAAGGATAAATCTTTCTATAAATATTATCTTGGCAAATACGACAAGATTATTTAACATTTTACAGGCAAATATGGACGACTATGGCTGTGTGCTTCTTCAAGGCTTCACAATGAGAACAACTACTTCAACCTCTTTTCGAGTGTCGGCACTCGCGTTCCCGAGGATCACATGAGGTTGCTACGTCATGTGAGCCATGTGCTCAGGCCAGTCACAGCTCCCACTTCCTCTTGAGAGGAAGGTGGAGACATTGACTCCAGTGTGGAATGAGCACAGGGCTCGCATGACGCAATAAACTCACGTGCGCACTGGGAACGCGAGTACCAACACCACTGGAATGGCATCGGAGGTGTATTGAAGTGTTTTTATTTTAACAGGGACAAACATTCAGATTGAGTAAGGGTTGTTTCAGAAGTAGACAATCCCTTTGAGTCCTTCCTTACTGGAATAGGAAATTCTTTGCTCTAAGTAAATCTGGTCAAATATAGTAAACAATTTTAGGATGTATAAAAAAAGTAAAGAGTAATGTAAGTCCTAGCAAGTCTAAATTCTATGCCAGAGGTTTCAATACAGATTAATGGATGTTAAAGATCACACAAGAAAGGTACTGCCTATATTTTTTCAAGTTCAACCAGCCAGGTTATTCTGTTATTTAAAATGAATCCATCTGTTGCCCTGTTGCCTTAAAAAGTTCCTGACCAAACAAATGGGTACCCTATGATGTAAAATGAGTGGTTCCAGGGCTGTAACCATGAGTGCCCTGGTGAAAAGTGATATTCACAATGGAATCAAATTTCACTATTGCCATCTTGCAGCCTAAAGACATTATAGTCAGTCTAGATATTTTAAATAACTAGTTGCACATTCTTATTTTAAAGAAGTGCTGTGATTCAAGGAAGAGTTTCCATTTCCTATAAAGAGCTCTCAGGATTTTCACCAGCTTTAGAGTTGTTCCCAATTTTTTGCCATAAGAGCTTTAGGTCTTTAGGGAATATGTGTCATTCCATTTTTAGTAGATTGGTTATCTATGGCATCTTTCCGCAATAAGCCTTCAGTCTTCCTTGCGAATTACTCTCCATCTTCTCCAGATACTCTGGTTCCTTTTCAACCAAATTTGTCTCCAGTGACCCCTGAGGAAAATATTTTTTATGTTCAAGAAAAAATTTGGTTAACTTATTTACTCTTCTTCTTCAGTACATGTAGCAATCAGAGGTCTGAGGCTGTTAACTTCTATCAGTGCAGTCTCTTGAGTGAAGACTCATATTTTTGGGATTATATCATAAAGAAGATTGGCACTCTCTTCATGGTATAATAAAATTCTTTACATGGTCCAAAGGTATATAAAAAAAATTGAGCAGGTCTTTAGGCTGCAAGAAATTATCTTTTTGGTTCAAAGTGCCGAATTATTCTTTAAATATAACGCCTGGCAAAAATTATGGAATAACTGGCCTTGGAGGATGTTGACTAATGATATAGGCCGATAGGATCCGCAGTCCAGCGGGTCCTTCCCTTCCTTTTTCAGTATAATGGTATTTGCCTCATAGAAAGTTTCAGGCATACATCCTCCCTCCCATATACCCCGAAATACCTTCAATAAGAGTGGCGCTAGTAAGTCCCGATATTTCTTATAGAACTCAATGGGAAACCCATCCGTCCCGGGAGCCTTCCCAGAAGCCATTTCCATTATGGCATGCTCTACCTCCTCTAATGTAAACTCAGCATCCATAGAGGCTCTCTGAGTAGGACTCAATGTGGGAAATATTATATCTGATAGATAATCCATACATTCCGAGACGCAGAGGCCGCTTTTGGACCTATACAACAATTCATTATAATCAAAAACAGTGAAGTATTTCTTCAGTCGTGGATACCAATAAACCATCTGGTGCACGAATCTGCAATATTGTGTTGGAAGTATTATGCTGGCGCACCAGAAAAGCCAAAAATTAACTTGCTTGGTTCCCCAGTTCAAAATACGACTGCCGTGTAAAAAACAGTTTGCGCTTAGACTTGGTGTCTATATACTGAGTGTATAACCTTTGTGAGGTCAGCCACTAGGTTCTATTGCCACTAGTTTGGTTAGATATATATGCGGCCTCTGCATCTTTCAGCCTCCGCTCCACCTCATCGTCCTCTCTCATACTGTAGTTACCCTCTTTATATATGAAATTGTGGAAGATAAACATCCCCTTAAGTATGCTTTGAGGGTGTCCCAAAATAAATTGACATTCTGAGGTTCTGGGTGGGACAGAATGAAACAGTTTAATTGATCCACTGTTCTGTCGTTAGAATCCATTAGTTTCAGCCAAAAGGGGTTCAACTTCCAGACCTCACTATTATTTGGATGCCCATATTTAAGTTTGAGTATAATCGGGCATGATCTGACACCCCCGTTACCCTGTTCCACACTATCTACCCACATTGCCAGTCCACCAGAACCAAATATATAGTCTATGCGGGGCAAAGACTGTCTAGTAGATGAATGACAGGTATATCCCCTAACTCCTGGGTGACGGATCTGCCACAGGTCCAACCATCCACTGCCCTCCATAAATAGTGCCAGCTGGGTCAGAGTTGAAGAGGGGGGGCTCCCCAGATCTCCCACCATCCAATCTCAATCTATCAAGATTATTATCCATAACTAAATTAAAGTCACCCATACAAATGACTTGTGCATCTGGATAGTTTAAAACAAAACTCATTGCCATACGGAGGATTGACGTATTAGCCGGGGGAGGATTGTAGACACATAAAATTACATATTCACGAGAGTTAATTAACGCATGTACGAAAACAAAACGACCCTCCGAATCCCTACGGGCCTCTCTGGCCTCCCATCTAACATCTCTATGTATCAATAATGACACCCCCCTCGAGTAGCTTGTATGGAACGCATGGATGCACCATTGTACCCATGGATACCCTCGCTGGATTCAGCGTCCGGTATTGTTGGTAATCTAGACATCTCCAGAGAGAGCTCTACTTATTAAGTTATTGGTAGAATTCTACTTGACCAGATGAATTTTAGGATTCCTTTGCACCAGACGCCCCATGAGATCGTAGCCATTCGGCTGCCTCCGCTGGATCCGTGAAGAACACAGAAGAGCCCTTGTGAATAACTCGGAGTCGGGCTGGATAGATCATTGAGTAGATAATGTTGTTGTCTCTGAGTTGCTTCTTGACATTCAAAAACCTAGCTCGTTGTTTCTGAAGTTCCATGGAGAAATCCAGAAAAATCGAGATCGTAGCATTGTTAAATTTAATGGGGCTTTTTTGCCATGCTAGTTGTAAGATATCATCCCTGTCCTTGCAATTAAGGATGCGTGCCAGGAAAGGTCTAGGCGGGGCCCCGGGAGGAAGAGATTTCGTGGGAACCCGGTGAGCTCTCTCCACAGCAAATGTTGAAGAAAATTCATCTCCCAGAGAAGATTTAAGCCACCCCTCTAAGAACACCTCAGGTTGTTAACCCTCTGAGCGCTCTGGCAGACCAATAATTCGGATATTATTCCGGCGTAGTCTATTTTCTAGGTCATCTTTTTGTTTCCAGGCATTTATAGAACCAGACACTTTTGTCAACTTAGCCTCCATGGGAGTGATGGTATCTTCTACATGGGAGACCCTCGTCTCCACCTCCATAATGCGCCCTTTCATAGCCTGCATATCCTGTCGAAGGCGTCCCACCTCATTATGTACATCCTCTATCTTTTCAGTAAGGGATGTTCTGGTTAGAGATATAGCCTGCATTAATTGTTCAGACGCTTGTTTAAGTGTCAGTTCTTCCTGTTCACTCCCCTCACTACTATCAGAGGGACGATTCTTCCGTTGTACTTGTGAGGAGTTATTTCTAAGAGATCGTGTGCTATCAGAGGGATCAACTCTGGCAAACTCCTTCAATTTCTCAGCCGCCCCCGATCCTTTGGGACGATGCATGGTTAGCAAGAAGATCAAGAGTTGCGACTACAGGTCTTGCTGACCCAGCAGGGCTACTGCAGAGTGTTTTTATCTGTGGGGTGCCGAGAACTACAAGTGCGGCAATCCCGAGTCTCCACCAAACTATTATGCACCAGAGAGGACTCACTGTGCCTGCAGCGGCAGCAACAGGAAGGAGGGGGTTCAAGCGCCCTCCGAAGTAATAACACCGACAGGTCAAGTGTCTTTAGTAAGGAGAAGGAAGGGGAGCACAAGGCCCAATTTTCCAGGGCACACTCCGCGAGTCCCCTCAGCGTGTTCAGGATGGATGTTCACTCACCCATGCGGCGCTGCAGAATGATCAATGGCGTCGCGTCTCCACCTGCTAGAGCGCGCGCTCTGAAGATGGCCGCCCCTCCACACAGGCACCGTCCCGGCCCGAGTCTCTCCTGGTCCCGGCACACCGCAGATCCACAGCACCCGTCACAAGCGCCAGCAATCACCCAGAGTCTGAAGTGGAGTCTTGTCTCCAGCGGGAATCGTTGCGCCGCCTCTCAGCAGCAGAGCTGGCCCTCCTGAAAATGGCCGCCTCCTCACCAGGATTCCACCGCCAGTCTAGGTCTCCGCAGCCCCGGCGTCTCCCGACCTCACCGTGCCACGTCGCAGCAGCCGGTAAAGTCGCCTGAAGCCTAGGGGGGGTCCAGCGGTGGTGAGTATGTCACGGTATCAGGGGGGTTCAAGTGCAGGATGATAGCAGGATTCAGGAGCTCTCCCTTTATGCGTCTTCTCTCTTGTGCTACATAGCCACGCCCCCGCCTTGGAGGATGTTCATTCAGTTGTTTAATTTTTGTAAAAAAAAAAAAAGCAGATCACAGACATGGCACAAAACTAAAGTCATTTCAAGCGGTAACTTTCTGGCTTTAAGAAAAACTAAAAGTATTCAAGAACAAAAAATGTGGTAATAATTAATGGTTACTTTTTTTAACCAAGCATAGTGAAAACATTATGGAATCACTCAATTTTGAGGAAAAAATTCTGGAATCATGAAATACAAAAACAAAAAAAACACTCCCAAATATCACTAGTATTTTGTTGCACCACCTCTGGCTTTTTATAACAGCTTGCAGTCTCTGAGGCATGGACTTAATGAGTGTCAAACAGTACTCTTCATCAATCTGGCTCCAACTTTGATTGCTGTTGCCAGATCAGCTTTGCAGGTTGGAGCCTTGTCATGGACCATTTTCTTCAACTTCCACCAAAGATTTTCAATTGGATTAAGATCCGGACTATTTGCAGGCCATGACATTGACCTTATGTGTCTTTTTTCAAGGAATGTTTTCAGTTTTTCCTCTATGTTAGGATTCATTATCATCTTGAAAAATGATTTCAAACATCCTTTCAATTGATGGGATAAGAAACGTGTCCAAAATATCAACATAAACTTGTGCATTTATTGAAGATGTAATGACAGCAATCTCCCCAGTGCCTTTACCTGACATGCAGCCCCATATCATCAATGACTGTGGAAATTTGCATGTTCTCTTCAGGCAGTCATCTTTATAAATCTCATTGGAACGGCACCAAACAAAAGTTCCAGCATCATCACATTGCCCAATGCAGATTCGCGATTCATCACTGAATATGACTTTCATCCAGTCATCCACAGTCCACAATTGCTTTTCCTTAGCCCATTGTAACCTTGTTTTTTTCTGTTTAGGTGCTAATGATGGCTTTCGTTTAGCTTTTCTGTATGTAAATCCCATTTCCTTTAGGCGGTTTCTTACAGTTCGGTCACAGACGTTGACTGCTGTGAATTCTGCTTTTGGGTTCCCTCCAGTGGTGGTAGGTGGTAATGCAGTTGTCCCTGAGTTGCAGTCCTGGTCAGGTGTTTCTGCTGATTGCAGTTCTGACTGGGGTATTTAGGTGTGCAGTATTCATTAGTCCTTGCCAGTTGTCAATTGTTGTTGGGAGGTGTTGGACCTTCCTGGTTCCTCCTGCCTTTCTTCCAAATCGGCAAAGATAAGTGTCTGGTTTTGTTTCTGTGGCGCACATGCTGTGTGCTTCATGATTCAGTGCTATTCTTTTGTGTTTTCTTGTCCAGCTTAGATTGTGTCAGTATTTTCTCAGTCTTCATATGAAAAAGTCAGCGACCCGCACCACAGATCCTGCACTATACGAGCCTGTGGATGAATGAACTCCCGCTGTCCTGCTAGGTATCGGGTGCCAAAGCCAGAAGAGACCAAATAGATGTATACGACAGCCACCGCATTACCCTATGTACACACCCCCGTGCCGTGTTCAAATGGACTGAATAAAGTGACCTGTAACAGAAGGTTGGTGAGTGCAGCCGTTTTCTTCATTACCGTATGCATTTTCTCAGTCTTGTTGGATTCTCTGGGGTTGCAGATATTCATTCCACGTCTTTAGTTAGATTGTGGAATTTTTTGTACTATCTGCTGTGGATATTTTTTGAAGGGTTTTAATACTGACTGCTTAGTATTCTGTCCTATCCTTTCCTATTTAGCTAGAGTGGCCTCTTTTGCTAAATCTTGTTTTCTGCCTGCGTGTGTCTTTTCTTCTCCTACTCACAGTCAATATTCGTGGGGGCTGCCTATCCTTTGGGGTTCTGCTCTGAGGCAAGGTAGTATTCCTATTTCCATCTATAGGGGTATTTAGTCCTCCGGCTGTGTCGAGGTGTCTAGGGTTTGTTAGGCACACCCCACGGCTACTTCTAGTTGCGGTGTTAGTTCAGGATCTGCGGTCAGTATAGTTTCCACCTACTCCAGAGAAAGTTTCATGCGGCTCCAAGGTCACCGGATCATAACAGTTGACTCCAGTTTCCACCCATTCGTTCCTCATTTGTTTTGTTGTGCATATCCTGTTTTGGAGACATATTGCTTGAAGTTTCCGGTCTTGATTCTTTAAATGTCTTCCTTGGTCTTCCAGTATGTTTACCTTTAACAACCTTCCCATGTTGTTTGTATTTGATCCAGATTTTAGACACAGCTGACTGTGAACAACCAACATCTTTTGCAACATTGTGTGATGATGTACCCTCTTTTAAGAGTTTGATAAGCCTCTCCTTTGTTTCAATTGATATCTCTCATGTTGGAGCCATTATTCATGTCAGTCCACTTGGTGCAACAGCTCTCCAAGGTGTGATCACTAGAGTTGAGCGACTTTCATTTTTTTAAGATCGAGTCGGGTTTTGTGAAACCCGATTTTGTCCAGAGTCGAGTCGAGTGCAGTCGGCCGATTATCGCTAAAAGTCGGGGATCGACCGAAACACGAAACCCAATGCAAGTCAATGGGGAAGCATAGTCGGCAGTGAGTGGAGGCCAGGAAAACACCTACAGTGCCCATTTTAATGCCAAAAACATCCATTCTTGTTTCTGAAGCTTGTCAATCTTAATTAACTTTATAATAATAGTTGGGCATAGGGAATTGGGGGTCATTTGGCAAAAGTTGTGGGGGGAGTAGGGCCGGCTCAAGTTTTTCGTGGGCCCAGGAAATGCGGACTACGTCACGGCGGTGTTGCAGGGAAAGGTAAGTATTTCAACGTTGCAAGTGCTGTGATCCTGAGCAAGCAGGGGGGGCCCACTCGTTCGCATTGGCACTGGCACAGGGCCCCTCAAAGTACAGCGATGTGTGTTTGCATGGCGGGGGCGCCTCCCACCAGCAGCGACACTTTTGCGTACTCTGAGGGGCCCTGTGCCAGTGACGTCGCCAACGAGTATGCCCCCCCACCTGATGAAGGAACCTGCACTTTCATCTGCACCTTCCTCTCTGTCCCTGTGTAAGGTGGTATAACATGCGGGAAGGGGAACCTTACTTTCAGCAGGTTCAGATTCTGGCTGTGTAGAGTATAAGGGGAATGTAGTGGTCTAGGTCAATGTACCAGCAGACTCATCTAGCAGTGGCTGGGCAATGGGCAGGATGAGGAGGAAACAGATATAGGGCCAAAGAATAAAGTAGGCTAAATGCAGTTCAAAATTGGTAACAGGACTAAACAGGCGGCATTGCTTTGTTCAGTGGAGTAGCAAACCCAAGAGCAGCAGACACTGTTTCAAGGGCATAACCACACTAGTAGGCCAAATGCAGTTTAATATCTGATAGTATAGGGCGAAAGCCAGAATGTGGAAGCTCAGCTTTGTTCAGTTGAGGACAACACCAGGCAGGGGCAGACAGACACCTTTAGTAGGCCGGAACAGCCAATTTTTTAAAAAAACAGCAGTTAGTAAGAGGCAGAAGGTAGAAGCTCAGCTTTATTCAGTTGAGGACAACACCAGGCAGGGGCAGACATTCACCTTTAGTAGGCCGGAACAGCCAATTGCATTTTTAAAAATGGTAATTTGGAACAGAAGGTAGAAGCTCAGCTTTATTCAGTTGAGGACAACACCAGGCAGGGGCAGACATTCACCTTTAGTAGGCCGGAACAGCCAATTGCATTTTTAAAAATGGTAATTTGGAACAGAAGGTTGAAGCTCAGCTTTATTCAGTTGAGGACAACACCAGGCAGGGGCAGACAGACACCTTTAGTAGGCCGGAACAGCCAATTTTTTAAAAAAACAGCAGTTAGTAAGAGGCAGAAGGTAGAAGCTCAGCTTTATTCAGTTGAGGACAACACCAGGCAGGGGCAGACATTCACCTTTAGTAGGCCGGAACAGCCAATTGCATTTTTAAAAATGGTAATTTGGAACAGAAGGTTGAAGCTCAGCTTTATTCAGTTGAGGACAACACCAGGCAGGGGCAGACAGACACCTTTAGTAGGCCGGAACAGCCAATTTTTTAAAAAAACAGCAGTTAGTAAGAGGCAGAAGGTAGAAGCTCAGCTTTATTCAGTTGAGGACAACACCAGGCAGGGGCAGACAGACACCTTTAGTAGGCCGGAACAGCCAATTTTAAAAAAAAACAGCAGTTAGTAAGAGGCAGAAGGTAGAAGCTCAGCTTTATTCAGTTGAGGACAACACCAGGCAGGGGCAGACATTCACCTTTAGTAGGCCGGAACAGCCAATTGCATTTTTAAAAATGGTAATTTGGAACAGAAGGTTGAAGCTCAGCTTTATTCAGTTGAGGACAACACCAGGCAGGGGCAGACAGACACCTTTAGTAGGCCGGAACAGCCAATTTTTTAAAAAAACAGCAGTTAGTAAGAGGCAGAAGGTAGAAGCTCAGCTTTATTCAGTTGAGGACAACACCAGGCAGGGGCAGACATTCACCTTTAGTAGGCCGGAACAGCCAATTGCATTTTTAAAAATGGTAATTTGGAACAGAAGGTTGAAGCTCAGCTTTATTCAGTTGAGGACAACACCAGGCAGGGGCAGACAGACACCTTTAGTAGGCCGGAACAGCCAATTGCATTTTTAAAAATGGTAATTTGGAACAGAAGGTTGAAGCTCAGCTTTATTCAGTTGAGGACAACACCAGGCAGGGGCAGACAGACACCTTTAGTAGGCCGGAACAGCCAATTTTTTAAAAAAACAGCAGTTAGTAAGAGGCAGAAGGTAGAAGCTCAGCTTTATTCAGTTGAGGACAACACCAGGCAGGGGCAGACATTCACCTTTAGTAGGCCGGAACAGCCAATTGCATTTTTAAAAATGGTAATTTGGAACAGAAGGTTGAAGCTCAGCTTTATTCAGTTGAGGACAACACCAGGCAGGGGCAGACAGACACCTTTAGTAGGCCGGAACAGCCAATTTTTTAAAAAAACAGCAGTTAGTAAGAGGCAGAAGGTAGAAGCTCAGCTTTATTCAGTTGAGGACAACACCAGGCAGGGGCAGACAGACACCTTTAGTAGGCCGGAACAGCCAATTGCATTTTTAAAAATGGTAATTTGGAACTGAAGGTTGAAGCTCAGCTTTATTCAGTTGAGGACAACACCAGGCAGGGGCAGACAGACACCTTTAGTAGGCCGGAACAGCCAATTGCATTTTTAAAAATGGTAATTTGGAACAGAAGGTTGAAGCTCAGCTTTATTAAGTTGAGGACAACACCAGGCAGGGGCAGACAGACACCTTTAGTAGGCCGGAACAGCCAATTTTTTTTAAAAAAAGCAGTTAATAAGAGGCAGAAGGTAGAAGCTCAGCTTTATTCAGTTGCAGCTTCTTGGCAATAATATAAAGAAGACGCGACAGGACAACACTCGGTGGATGCCATATCTGTGTTTTCAATGGAAAAAAACCTTTCAGTTAACTACTTGCAGGAGCAAGTTTTTGTAGCTGGTGGACAATTTTTTTAAAAAAAAGCAGTTAATAAGAGGCAGAAGGTAGAAGCTCAGCTTTATTCAGTTGCAGCTTCTTGGCAATAATATAAAGAAGACGCGACAGGACAACACTCGGTGGATGCCATATCTGTGTTTTCAATGGAAAAAAACCTTTCAGTTAACTACTTGCAGGAGAAAGTTTTTGTAGCTGGTGGACAATTTTTTTTAAAAAAAGCAGTTAATAAGAGGCAGAAGGTAGAAGCTCAGCTTTATTCAGTTGCAGCTTCTTGGCAATAATATAAAGAAGACGCGACAGGACAACACTCGGTGGATGCCATATCTGTGTTTTCAATGGAAAAAAACCTTTCAGTTAACTACTTGCAGGAGAAAGTTTTTGTAGCTGGTGGCCAATTTTTGTACTGTACCAGTTTTTTGTTGTATGTGTTTTTGTTTTTAATGTTAAAATGTCTGCATTTGATATCTCTCCAGTATTTTCTTTTTTATAAGCAAAATACTGCAGTTTTACATCGGTTACATGGATACACAGGCAGCTTGGTGGTGAGTGGAGGAGTATTTAAAGTAGGGACCGCAGACAGGCTATCAAAGGCCTAAAATAACAAACAATAGGCTTATGGCAGTTTTACAGCGGTTACATGGATACACGGGCAGGCAGCTTGGTGGTCAGTGGAGGAGTATTTAAAGTAGGGACCGCAGACAGGCTATCAAAGGCCTAAAATAACAAACAATAGGCTCATGGCAGCTTTACAGCGGTTAGATGGATACACAGGCAGCTTGGTGGTCAGTGGAGGAGTATTTAAAGTAGGGACCGCAGACAGGCTATCAAAGGCCTAAAATAACAAACAATAGGCTCATGGCAGCTTTACAGCGGTTACATGGATACACAGGCAGCTTGGTGGTCAGTGGAGGAGTATTTAAAGTAGGGACCGCAGACAGGCTATCAAAGGCCTAAAATAACAAACAATAGGCTCATGGCAGCTTTACAGCGGTTACATGGATACACGGGCAGGCAGCTGGTGATGAGTGGAGGAGTATTTAAAGTAGGGACCGCAGACAGGCTATCAAAGGCCTAAAATAACAAACAATAGGCTCATGGCAGTTTTACAGCGGTTACATGGATACACGGGCAGGCAGCTGGTGATGAGTGGAGGAGTATTTAAAGTAGGGACCGCAGACAGGCTATCAAAGGCCTAAAATAACAAACAATAGGCTTATGGCAGTTTTACAGCGGTTACATGGATACACGGGCAGGCAGCTGGTGATGAGTGGAGGAGTATTTAAAGTAGGGACCGCAGACAGGCTATCAAAGGCCTAAAATAACAAACAATAGGCTCATGGCAGCTTTACAGCGGTTACATGGATACACAGGCAGCTTGGTGGTCAGTGGAGGAGTATTTAAAGTAGGGACCGCAGACAGGCTATCAAAGGCCTAAAATAACAAACAATAGGCTCATGGCAGCTTTACAGCGGTTACATGGATACACGGGCAGGCAGCTGGTGATGAGTGGAGGAGTATTTAAAGTAGGGACCGCAGACAGGCTATCAAAGGCCTAAAATAACAAACAATAGGCTCATGGCAGCTTTACAGCGGTTACATGGATACACGGGCAGGCAGCTGGTGATGAGTGGAGGAGTATTTAAAGTAGGGACCGCAGACAGGCTATCAAAGGCCTAAAATAACAAACAATAGGCTTATGGCAGTTTTACAGCGGTTACATGGATACACGGGCAGGCAGCTGGTGATGAGTGGAGGAGTATTTAAAGTAGGGACCGCAGACAGGCTATCAAAGGCCTAAAATAACAAACAATAGGCTCATGGCAGCTTTACAGCGGTTACATGGATACACAGGCAGCTTGGTGGTCAGTGGAGGAGTATTTAAAGTAGGGACCGCAGACAGGCTATCAAAGGCCTAAAATAACAAACAATAGGCTCATGGCAGCTTTACAGCGGTTACATGGATACACAGGCAGCTTGGTGGTGAGTGGAGGAGTATTTAAAGTAGGGACCGCAGACAGGCTATCAAAGGCCTAAAATAACAAACAATAGGCTTATGGCAGTTTTACAGCGGTTACATGGATACACGGGCAGGCAGCTTGGTGGTCAGTGGAGGAGTATTTAAAGTAGGGACCGCAGACAGGCTATCAAAGGCCTAAAATAACAAACAATAGGCTCATGGCAGCTTTACAGCGGTTACATGGATACACAGGCAGCTTGGTGGTGAGTGGAGGAGTATTTAAAGTAGGGACCGCAGACAGGCTATGAAAGGCCTAAAATAACAAACAATAGGCTCATGGCAGCTTTACAGCGGTTACATGGATACACAGGCAGCTTGGTGGTCAGTGGAGGAGTATTTAAAGTAGGGACCGCAGACAGGCTATCAAAGGCCTAAAATAACAAACAATAGGCTCATGGCAGCTTTACAGCGGTTACATGGATACACAGGCAGCTTGGTGGTGAGTGGAGGAGTATTTAAAGTAGGGACCGCAGACAGGCTATCAAAGGCCTAAAATAACAAACAATAGGCTTATGGCAGTTTTACAGCGGTTACATGGATACACGGGCAGGCAGCTTGGTGGTCAGTGGAGGAGTATTTAAAGTAGGGACCGCAGACAGGCTATCAAAGGCCTAAAATAACAAACAATAGGCTCATGGCAGTTTTACAGCGGTTACATGGATACACGGGCAGGCAGCTGGTGATGAGTGGAGGAGTATTTAAAGTAGGGACCGCAGACAGGCTATCAAAGGCCTAAAATAACAAACAATAGGCTTATGGCAGTTTTACAGCAGTTACATGGATACACGGGCAGGCAGCTGGTGATGAGTGGAGGAGTATTTAAAGTAGGGACCGCAGACAGGCTATCAAAGGCCTAAAATAACAAACAATAGGCTCATGGCAGCTTTACAGCGGTTACATGGATACACAGGCAGCTTGGTGGTCAGTGGAGGAGTATTTAAAGTAGGGACCGCAGACAGGCTATCAAAGGCCTAAAATAACAAACAATAGGCTCATGGCAGCTTTACAGCGGTTACATGGATACATGGGCAGGCAGCTGGTGATGAGTGGAGGAGTATTTAAAGTAGGGACCGCAGACAGGCTATCAAAGGCCTAAAATAACAAACAATAGGCTCATGGCAGCTTTACAGCGGTTACATGGATACACGGGCAGGCAGCTTGGTGGTCAGTGGAGGAGTATTTAAAGTAGGGACCGCAGACAGGCTATCAAAGGCCTAAAATAACAAACAATAGGCTCATGGCAGTTTTACAGCGGTTACATGGATACACGGGCAGGCAGCTTGGTGGTCAGTGGAGGAGTATTTAAAGTAGGGACCGCAGACAGGCTATCAAAGGCCTAAAATAACAAACAATAGGCTCATGGCAGCTTTACAGCGGTTACATGGATACACAGGCAGCTTGGTGGTGAGTGGAGGAGTAGTGCAAGGAGTGTCTGTCCCAGTACTCCCAAAATATAAATAGATGTTAATGTCTCGCAAAACAACCAAAACAAAAAAAAGGTGGCATACTTAGGTACAGGGGTGGGCTCATCTACTGAGTTTCTGACATAGTAATTTGGCAGTAACTATTTAATGGTGCCAATATAGGACACAAACACAGACTACTTTAAGTTGCATCATAGATGTCTACAAATTTGTATTGTCAGTGCCAGACATTGAATGATGTCAGCGAATAGACTAAAGATTGGTGGAGCTGTGCGACATAATTTTGCACGTGGTAGAGCACATTTTGAGCTGGGGTAGGGGGGAACTCTCTTGAGGCCGGCGGGACCGCCCCAGGGCCCCTCATGTTACAACGGTGTGTCTGACGTTGGGTGCGCACCACCACCGCCAGAGACACTACATTGTACTATGAGGGACCCAGTAGCAATGCCGTCAACCAAAAGCGAGCACACCCACCTCTTCAGACAAACAGCAGTCTCACGGGTGCTTGCGCCAAGTCGCGATACCACGGCCCCGTGTGGGGAGTTTTGCCATTTAGGGAGGTGTAAACATGTCGTATGCTGTACAATCAGCTGCAGCAAATTAGACATTAGAAAAGTAATTCACAGGCAAGAGCTTTTCATAGGAAAGCTAGGTGTCGGCCGGGCAAGGTGGGGCAAAAGATTTTGAAATCCAGTTGTGGTTCATTTTAATGAATGTTAGATCGTCAACATTTTGGGTAGCCAGACGAGTCCTTTTTTCGGTTAATATTGAACCTGCAGCACTGAATACTCTTTCTGATAGGACACTTGCTGCCGGGCAAGCAAGCTCCTGCAATGCATATTCTGCCAATTCTGGCCAGGTGTCTAATTTGGAGGCCCAGTAATCAAATGGGAATGACGGTTGAGGGAGAACATCGATAAGGGATGAAAAATAGTTAGTAACCATACTGGACAAATGTTGTCTCCTGTCACTTTCAATTGATGCAGCAGTACCTGTCCTGTCTGCGGTCATAGCAAAATCACTCCACAACCTGGTCAGAAAACCCCTCTGTCCAACGCCACTTCTGATGTGTGCACCCCTAACACTCCTAGTCTGCTGCCCCCTGGAGCTCGTGTGAGAACGATCACGTGCGCTGTGTGCTGGGAATGCCTGAAGCAAACGGTCAACAAGAGTTGATTGTTTGGTTGCTAATATTAGTTCCAAGTTCTCATGTGGCATAATATTTTGCAATTTGCCTTTATAGCGTGGATCAAGGAGGCAGGCCAACCAGTAATCGTCATCGTTCATCATTTTCGTAATGCGTGTGTCCCTTTTTAGGATACGTAAGGCATAATCCGCCATGTGGGCCAAAGTTCCAGTTGTCAAATCTCCGGTTGTGATTGGTTGAGGGGCAGTTGCAGGCAAATCTACGTCACTTGTGTCCCTCAAAAAACCAGAACCCGGCCGTGACACGCAACCAATTTCCTGTGCCCCCGGGAAAGGTTCGGCATTAAAAATATACTCATCCCCATCATCCTCCTCGTCCTCCACCTCCTCTTCGCCCGCTACCTCGTCCTGTACACTGCCCTGACCAGACAATGGCTGACTGTCATCAAGGCTTTCCTCTTCCTCTGGTGCAGACGCCTGCTCCTTTATGTGCGTCAAACTTTGCATCAGCAGACGCATTAGGGGGATGCTCATGCTTATTACGGCGTTGTCTGCACTAACCAGCCGTGTGCATTCCTCAAAACACTGAAGGACTTGACACATGTCTTGTATCTTAGACCACTGCACACCTGACAACTCCATGTCTGCCATCCTACTGCCTGCCCGTGTATCCTCCCACAAATAAATAACAGCACGCCTCTGTTCGCACAGTCTCTGAAGCATGTGCAGTGTTGAGTTCCACCTTGTTGCAACGTCTATGATTAGGCGATGCTGGGGAAGGTTCAAAGACCGCTGATAGGTCTGCATACGGCTGGCGTGTACAGGCGAACGTCGGATATGTGAGCAAAGTGCACGCACTTTGAGGAGCAGGTCGGAGAACCCAGGATAAGTTTTCAATAAGCACTGCACCACCAGGTTTAAGGTGTGAGCCAGGCAAGGAATGTGTTTCAGTTGGGAAAGGGAGATGGCAGCCATGAAATTCCTTCCGTTATCACTCACTACCTTGCCTGCCTCAAGATCTACTGTGCCCAGCCACGACTGCGTTTCTTGTTGCAAGAACTCGGATAAAACTTCCGCGGTGTGTCTGTTGTCGCCCAAACACTTCATAGCCAATACAGCCTGCTGACGCTTGGCAGTAGCTGGCCCATAATGGGACAACTGGTGTGCAACAGTGTCATCTGCCGATGGAGTGGTTGGCAGACTGCGTTCTGTGGAAGAGCTGTAGCTTCTGCAGGAGGACGAGGAGGAGGAGGAGGAGGGGGTGCGAACGCCTACAGCCAACTGTTTCCTAGACCGTGGGCTAGGCACAACTGTCCCTAAATTGATGTCGCCTGTGGACCCTGCATCCACCACATTCACCCAGTGTGCCGTGATGGACACATAACGTCCCTGGCCATGCCTACTGGTCCATGCATCTGTAGTCAGGTGCACCTTTGTACTCACAGATTGCCTGAGTGCATGGACGATGCGCTGTTTAACATGCTGGTGCAGGGTTGGGATGGCTTTTCTGGAAAAAAAGTGTCGACTGGGTAGCTCGTATCGTGGTTCAGCGTACTCCATCAGGGCTTTGAAAGCTTCGCTTTCAACTAACCGGTAGGGCATCATCTCTAACGAGATTAGTCTAGCTATGTGGGCGTTAAAACCCTGTGTACGCAGATGCGAGGATAAGTACTTCCTTTTTCTAACCAGAGTCTCATGTAGGGTGAGCTGGACTGGAGAGCTGGAGATCGTGGAACTTTCGGGTGTGCCGGTGTACATGGCAGACTGAGAGACGGTTGGAGACGGTATTGTTTCCGCCGGTGCCCTAGATGCAATATTTCCTCCTACAAAACTGGTGGTTCCCTGACCCTGACTGCTTTTGGCTGGCAAAGAAACCTGCACAGATACTGCCGGTGGTGCGGAAAATGGTGGCCTTACAGTGACGGAAGGGATGTTGCGTTGCTGACTAGCTTCATTGGCCGAGGGTGCTACAACCTTAAGGGACGTTTGGTAGTTAGTCCAGGCTTGAAAATGCATGGTGGTTAAGTGTCTATGCATGCAACTAGTATTTAGACTTTTCAGATTCTGACCTCTGCTTAAGCTAGTTGAACATTTTTGACAGATGACTTTGCGCTGATCAGTTGGATGTTGTTTAAAAAAATGCCAGACTGCACTCTTCCTAGACTCGGATCCCTTTTCAGGGATTGCAGACTGAGCTTTAACCGGATGGCCACGCTGTCCTCCAACAGGTTTTGGCTTTGACACGCGTTTTGGGCCAGATACGGGCCCGGCAGATGGAACCTGTTGCGATGTTGATGCCTGCTGCGGCCCCTCCTCCACCTCCGCTTCTGAACTACTGCCGCCTGCACCCTGTTCCCCCAATGGCTGCCAATTGGGGTCAATAACTGGGTCATCTATTACCTCCTCTTCGAGCTCGTGTGCAACTTCGTCTGTGTCACTGTGTCGGTCGGTGGTATAGCGTTCGTGGCGGGGCAACATAGTCTCATCAGGGTCTGATTGTGGATCTGTACCCTGAGAGGGCAATGTGGTGGTCTGAGTCAAAGGAGCAGCATAGTACTCTGGCTGTGGCTGTGCATCAGTGCACTCCATGTCAGAATCTACTTGTAATGGGCATGGCCTGTTAAATGTTTCACTTTCTAAGCCAGGGACGGTATGTGTAAAGAGCTCCATGGAGTGACCCGTTGTGTCGCCTGCTGCATCCTTCTCTCTTGTTGTAGTTTTTGCTGAGGAGGACAAGGAAGCGACTTGTCCCTGACCGTGAACATCCACAAGCGACGCGCTGCTTTTACATTTACCAGTTTCGGAAGAGGAGGCAAAAGAGCTAGAGGCTGAGTCTGCAATGTAAGCCAAAACTTGCTGTTGCTGCTCCGCCTTTAAAAGCGGTTTTCCTACTCCCAGAAAAGAGAGCGTTCGAGGCCTTGTGTAGCCTGACGACGAAACTGGCTCCACAGCTCCAGACTTAGGTGGAATATTTTTATCCCCACGACCACCTGATGCTCCACTACCACTACCATCATTACCAGCTGACAATGAACGCCCACGACGACCTCTTGCACCAGACTTCCTCATTGTTTTAAAATCTTAACCAAAGTAACTTTATTTGTTGCTGTCAAACAACTTACACGGTGAGCTATAACTTCAGTATGATTTCAATATCCCTTAACAGGTTGGTGAGACCACAAGGAAAATCAGGCACAATGTTACACACTCTGTTTTCTGTGGCACAAAATCACAGAGATGACACACACGCAGGACTGTCACTCAAGCACTAATGTCAATATTAATCTCCCACCTAATTTATTTTTATTTTTTTCTCAGGGAGACTTTAGAAACCAAATAATATTAAAAACAAAACAAAAAAAAAACAAAAAAAAAAAGGCTTTCTATGGCCCACAATTAGAGAGAGAGAGGTGGCACACCCAGGAGTCAAGACTGGCGCACAAGCTGAAAGGGCAATATTACTCTCCCACTGTTTTTTTAATTTTTTTTTTTTTTATTTTCAGGGAGACTTTAGAAACCAAATAATATTAAAAAAACCAAAAAAATAAATAGCCTTTCTATGGCCCACTGAATGAGAGAGAGAGGTGGCACACCCAGGAGTCAAGACTGGCACACAAGCTGAAAGGGCAATATTACTCTCCCACTGTTTTTTTATGTATTTTTTGTTTTTTAAGGGAGACTTTAGAAACCAAATAATATTAAAAAAAAAACAAAAAAAAAAGGCTTCCTATGGCCCACAATTAGAGAGAGAGAGGTGGCACACCCAGGAGTCAAGACTGGCGCACAAGCTGAAAGGGCAATATTACTCTCCCACTGTTTTTTTATGTTTTTTTTTTTTTTCAGGGAGACTTTAGAAACCAAATAATATTAAAAAAACCAAAAAAATAAATAGCCTTTCTATGGCCCACTGAATGAGAGAGAGAGGTGGCACACCCAGGAGTCAAGACTGGCACACAAGCTGAAAGGGCAATATTACTCTCCCACTGTTTTTTTAAGTTTTTTTTTTTTTATTTTCAGGGAGACTTTAGAAACCAAATAATATTAAAAAAACCAAAAAAATAAATAGCCTTTCTATGGCCCACTGAATGAGAGAGAGGTGGCACACCCAGGAGTCAAGACTGGCACACAAGCTGAAAGGGCAATATTAGTCTCCCACTGTTTTTTTTATGTATTTTTTGTTTTTTAAGGGAGACTTTAGAAACCCAATAATATTTAAAAAAAATAAATAAATAGGCTTTCTATGGCCCACTGAATGAGAGAGAGAGGTGGCACACCCAGGAGTCAAGACTGGCACACAAGCTGAAAGGGCAATATTACTCTCCCACTGTTTTTTTATGTTTTTTTTTTGTTTCAGGGAGACTTTAGAAACCAAATAATATTAAAAAAACCAAAAAAATAAATAGGCTTTCTATGGCCCACTGAATGAGAGAGAGGTGGCACACCCAGGAGTCAAGACTGGCACACAAGCTGAAAGGGCAATATTACTCTCCCACTGTTTTTTTATGTTTTTTTTTTTTTCAGGGAGACTTTAGAAACCAAATAATATTAAAAAAACCAAAAAAATAAATAGGCTTTCTATGGCCCACTGAATGAGAGAGAGGTGGCACACCCAGGAGTCAAGACTGGCACACAAGCTGAAAGGGCAATATTACTCTCCCACTGTTTTTTTATGTATTTTTTTTTTTTTTTAAGGGAGACTTTAGAAACCCAATAATATTTAAAAAAAAAAAAAAAAAAAAGGCTTTCTATGGCCCACTGAATGAGAGAGAGAGGTGGCACACCCAGGAGTCAAGACTGGCACACAAGCTGAAAGGACAATATTACTCTCCCACTGTTTTTTTATGTATTTTTTGTTTTTTAAGGGAGACTTTAGAAACCCAATAATATTTAAAAAAAAAAAAAAAAAAGGCTTTCTATGGCCCACTGAATGAGAGAGAGAGGTGGCACACCCAGGAGTCAAGACTGACACACAAGCTGAAAGGGCAATATTACTCTCCCACTGTTTTTTTATTTTTATTTTTTTTTCAGGGAGACTTTAGAAACCAAATAATAAGAAAAAAAATAAATAAATAAATAGGCTTTCTATAGCCCACTGAATGAGAGATAGCACACACAGCAGTGGCACACAAGCCCTGACTGAGGCCAATATTTTTCTCCCACTGATTGATGTAGTGTTTTTGTGTTGAGGTAGATTTTAGAACACAAATCAAGGAAAAAAAAAAAATGCTTTCTATGGCCCACTGAATGAGAGAGGTGGCACACCCAGGAGTCAAGACTGGCACACAAGCTGAAAGGGCAATATTACTCTCCCACTGTTTTTTTATGTATTTTTTGTTTTTTAAGGGAGACTTTAGAAACCCAATAATATTTAAAAAAAAAAATAAATAGGCTTTCTATGGCCCACTGAATGAGAGAGAGAGGTGGCACACCCAGGAGTCAAGACTGGCACACAAGCTGAAAGGGCAATATTACTCTCCCACTGTTTTTTTATGTTTTTTTTTGTTTCAGGGAGACTTTAGAAACCAAATAATATTAAAAAAACCAAAAAAATAAATAGGCTTTCTATGGCCCACTGAATGAGAGAGAGGTGGCACACCCAGGAGTCAAGACTGGCACACAAGCTGAAAGGGCAATATTACTCTCCCACTGTTTTTTTATGTTTTTTTTTTTTTTCAGGGAGACTTTAGAAACCAAATAATATTAAAAAAACCAAAAAAATAAATAGGCTTTCTATGGCCCACTGAATGAGAGAGAGGTGGCACACCCAGGAGTCAAGACTGGCACACAAGCTGAAAGGGCAATATTACTCTCCCACTGTTTTTTTATGTATTTTTTTTTTTTAACCCCTTAGTGACAGAGCCAATTTGGTACTTAATGACCGAGCCAATTTTTACAATTCTGACCAGTGTCACTTTATGAGGTTATAACTCTGGAACGCTTTATCGGATCCCGCTGATTCTGAGATTGTTTTTTCGTGACATGTTGTACTTCAAGTTAGTGGTAACATTTCTTCGATATTACTTGCGATTATTTATGAAAAAAATGGAAATATGGCGAAAATTTTTAAAATTTTGCAATTTTCAAACTTTGTATTTTTATGCCCTTAAATCAGAGAGATATGTCACAAAAAATAGTTAATAAATAACATTTCTCACATGTCTACTTTACATCAGCACAATTTTGGAAACAATTTTTTTTTTTGTTAGGGAGTTATAAGGGTTAAAAGTTGACCAGCAATTTCTCATTTTTACAACACCATGTTTTTTTTAGGGACCACATCACCTTTGAAGTGATTTTGAGGGGTCTATATTATAGAAAATAACCAAGTGTGACACCATTCTAAAAACTGCACCCCTCAAGCTGCTCAAAACCACATTCAAGAAGTTTATTAACCCTTTACGTACTTCACAGGAACTAAAACAATGTGGAAGAAAAAAATTAACATTTTACTTTTTTTTGCAAACATTTTACTTCAGAACCATTTTTTTTAATTTTCACAAGTGTAAAAACAGAAATTTAACCACAAATTTTGTTGTGCAATTTTTCCTGAGTACGCCGATACCCCATATGTGGAGGTAAACCACTGTTTGGGCGCACCGCAGAGCTTGGAAGTGAAGGAGCACCGTTTGACTGTTTCAATGCAGAATTGGCTGGAATTGAGATCGGACGCCATGTCGCGTTTGGAGAGCCCCTAATGTGCCTAAACAGTGGAAACCCCCCACAAGTGACACCATTTTGGAAACTAGACCCCCCAAGGAACTTATCTAGATGTGTGGTGAGCACTTTGAACCCCCAAGTGCTTCACAGAAGTTTATAACGTAGAGCCGTGAAAATAAAAAATCTCATTTTTTCTACAAAAATGATCTTTTTGCCCCAAAATTTTTATTTTCACAAGGGTAACAGGAGAAATTAGACCACAAAAGTTGTTGTGCAATTTCTCCTGAGTACGTCGATACCCCATATGTGGAGGTAAACCACTGTTTGGGCGCACCGCAGAGCTTGGAAGTGAAGGAGCACCGTTTGACTTTTTCAATGCAGAATTGGCTGGAATTGAGATCGGATGCCATGTCGCGTTTGGAGAGTCCCTGATGTGCCTAAACAGTGGAAACCCCCACAAGTGATACCATTTTGGAAACTAGACCCCCCAAGGAACTTATCTAGATGTGTGGTGAGCACTTTGAACCCCCAAGTGCTTCACAGAAGTTTATAACGTAGAGCCGTGAAAATAAAAAATCTCATTTTTTCTACAAAAATGATCTTTTTGCCCCAAAATTTTTATTTTCACAAGGGTAACAGGAGAAATTAGACCACAAAAGTTGTTGTGCAATTTCTCCTGAGTACGTCGATACCCCATATGTGGAGGTAAACCACTGTTTGGGCGCACCGCAGAGCTTGGAAGTGAAGGAGCACCGTTTGACTTTTTCAATGCAGAATTGGCTGGAATTGAGATCGGATGCCATGTCGCGTTTGGAGAGTCCCTGATGTGCCTAAACAGTGGAAACCCCCCACAAGTGATACCATTTTGGAAACTAGACCCCCCAAGGAACTTATCTAGATGTGTGGTGAGCACTTTGAACCCCCAAGTGCTTCACAGAAGTTTATAACGTAGAGCCGTGAAAATAAAAAATCTCATTTTTTCTACAAAAATGATCTTTTTGCCCCCAAATTTTTATTTTCACAAGGGTAACAGGAGAAATTAGACCACAAAAGTTGTTGTGCAATTTCTCCTGAGTACGTCGATACCCCATATATGGGGGTAAACCACTGTTTGGGCGCACCGCAGAGCTTGGAAGAGAAGGAGTGTCGTTTTACTTTTTCAATGTAGAATTGGCTGGAATTGAGATCGGACGCCATGTCACGTTTGGAGAGCCGCTGATGTGCCTAAACAGTAGAGACCCCCCACATATGACACCATTTTGGAAACTAGACCCCTTAAGGAACTTATCTAGATGTGTGGTGAGCACTTTAAACCCCCAGGTGCTTCACAGAAGTTTATAACGTAGAGCCGTGAAAATAAAAAAATCGCATTTTTTCTACAAAAATGATCTTTTTGCCTCCAAATTTTTATTTTACCAAGGGTAACAGGAGAAAATGGACCCCAGAAGCTGTTGTACAATTTGTCTTGAGTACGCCGACACCCCATATGTGGGGGTAAACCACTGTTTGGGCGCATGGCTGAGCTCGGAAGCAAAGGAGCGCCATTTGACTTTTCAATGCAAAATTGACTGGAATTGAGATCGGACGCCATGTCGCGTTTGGAGAGCCCCTGATGTGCCTAAACAGCAGAAACCCCCCAAAAGTGACCCCATTTTGGAAACTAGACCCCCCATGGAACTTATCTAGATGTGTAGTGAGAACTTTGAATGCCCAAGTGCATCACAGAAGTTTATAATGCAGAGTCGTGAAAATAAAAAATATATATTTTTTAACAATAAAGATTTTTTAGCCCCCAAGTTTTTATTTTCACAAGGGTAACAAGAGAAATTGGACCCCAAAAGTTGTTGTCCAATTTGTCCTGAGTATGCTGGTACCCCATATGTGGGGGTAAACCACTGTTTGGGCGCATGGCAGAGCTCGGAAGGGAAGGAGTGCCATTTTGGAATGCAGACTTTGATAGAATTGTCTGCGGGCGTTATGTTGCCTTTGCAGACCCCTAATGTACCTAAACAGTAGAAACCCCCAACAAGTGACCCCATTTTGGAAAATAGACCCCCCAAGGAACTTATCTAGATATGTGGTGAGAACTTTGAATGCCCAAGTGCTTCACAGAAGTTTATAATGCAGAGTAGTGAAAATAAAAAATATTTTTTTTCCCACAAAAAAGATTTTTTTAGCCCCCAAATTTTTATTTTCACAAGGGTAACAAGAGAAATTGGACCCCAAAAGTTGTTGTCCAATTTGTCCTGAGTATGCTGGTACCCCATATGTGGGGGTAAACCACTGTTTGGGCGCACGGCAGAGCTCGGAAGGGAAGGAGCGCCATTTTGCAATGCAGACTTTGATAGAATTGTCTGCGGGCGTTATGTTGCGTTTGCAGACCCCTAATGTACCTAAACAGTAGAAACCCCCACAAGTGACCAAATTTTGGAAACTAGACCCCCTAAGGAACTTATCTAGATATGTGGTGAGAACTTTGAAAGCTCAAGTGCTTCACAGAAATTTATAATGCAGAGTAGTGAAAATAAAAAAATATATTTTTTTCCAACAAAAAAGATTTTTAGCCCCCAAGTTTTTATTTTCACAAGGGTAACAGGAGAAATTGGACCCCAAAAGTTGTTGTCCAATTTATCCCGAGTACGCTGATGCCCCATATGTGGGGGTAAACCACTGTTTGGGCGCACGGCAGAGCTCAGAAGGGAGGGAGTACCATTTGACTTTTTTAGCGCAAAATTGGCTGTCGTGTTTGGAGACCCCCTGATGTACCTAAACAGTGGAAACCCCCCAATTCTAACTCCAACCCTAACCCCAACACAGCCCTAACCCTAATCTCAACCCGATCCATAATCCTAATCACAACCCTAACGATAATCACAACCCTAACCCCAAAACAGCCCTAATCTCAACCCTAACCATAACCCTAATCAAAACCCTAAATCCAACACACCCCTAACCCTAATCCCAACCCTAACCCTAATCCCAACCCTAATCCCAAACGTAACACTAATCCCAACCCTAATCCAAACCCTAACCCTAATCCCAACTCTAACCCTAAATTTAGCCCCAACCCTAACTTTAGCCCCAACCCTAACCATAACTTTAGCCCCCGTCGTCACAAAAAAAGTTCAATGTAACCTTTTTTTTGTACGTCGCGTCCGCCATTTCCGCGGATGCGTGGCCGTAACTCTGCCCCCTCCTCCCCAGGACATAGACTGGGCAGCGGATGCGTTGAAAAACTGCATCCGCTGCCCACGTTGTGCACAATTTTCACAACGTGCGTCGGTACATCGGGCCGACGCATTGCGACCGCCCCGTACCGACGCAAGTGTGAAAGAAGCCTTAGGCTACTTTCAGACATAGCGCATTTTTGAGCGCTATTTTGCGGGCGCTTTTCAAAAATGCGCAATGTCATTTTCGTCTGCCGGCAAAGTGAATGAGAAATTCACTTTGCCGTTCAGACACACCGCAAAAAAACGCGGCGCTTTTGTCTGCAAACACGCCGGCGTAAAAAGAATTGACATGTCAATTCTTTACGCAGCGGCGTGTCTGCGTATCCCCCTAGGGCCCCATATTACCTTCCACACACAGCGCCTTTGTCCTGGGTGTCGGCGTCTTTGTACGGAGGGGTTGACACCCAGGACCGGACGTGACGTCGGACAGGAAGAGGGAAGCCCCCGCCCCCCAGTGAAGCAGCATGGAGTCCTTCTGTGTGTGTGTGCGTGTGTGTGCGTGTCCCCATGCGACGCTAGTGCCACCATTGTGCTAAGTCGCCGTATGGGACTACTACTCCCATCCGGTATTAGGATGGGAGAGTTGTCCCTGTGTCCGGCGACTTAGCACAATTGTAAAGTTACACAAAACACCTACACACAATACACATACATGACACACAGTACATACAACATATAACACAGAGTATATACTCACCAACAGCACACTTGTAGGCGAAGCCCTCGATCCTCCAGGAAAAAATCCAAAAATAATAAACCAAATTCATACTCCCTGTCCGCAGAATCCATAAAACGAGTGTCCCACGCCGATCGGCTGCTCTCCGGCGATACACTGCCAGGAGCGAAGCTCCTAGCAGTGTATCGCGTACTGTTCCGGAGTTCAATGACTCCGGCGTCTCGGTTAACAGCAGTACAGCTGCGTTGAACTTTCCCACGCAGCACTGCCGTTAAGCGAGAGTGCCGGGGTCAATGACCGCCGGTAAACTCGCTCGCGCATGCGCAGTGACACACCGACAGGAACTATGGCTCCTGTCAGTGTGTTGCTGCAGCCGTGGAGAGCAGACATATCTCTGGATGTGTCTGTTCTCCATGGAAAATCTTGATACGTGTCACTTAAATACGTGGCACTGAAATACGTGATACGTGGCACTTTGATACGTGGCACGTGTCACTTAAATACGTGGCACGTGGCACTGAAAGATGTGGCACGTGGCACTTTGATACGTGGCACGTGGCACTTTGATACGTGGCACTGAAATATGTGGCACGTGGCACTTTGATACGTGGCACGTGGCACTTGGCACTTTGATACGTGGCACGTGGCACTTGGCACGTGGCACTTTGATACGTGGCACGTGGCACTTTGATACGTGGCACTGAAATATGTGGCACGTGGCACTTTGATACGTGGCACGTGTCACTTAAATACGTGGCACGTGGCACTGAAATATGTGGCACGTGGCACTTTGATACGTGGCACGTGTCTCTTAAATACGTGGCACTGAAAGATGTGGCACGTGGCACTTTGATACGTGGCACGTGGCACTTTGATACGTGGCACGTGGCACTGAAATATGTGGCACGTGGCACTTTGATACGTGGCACGTGGCACTTTGATACGTGGCACGTGGCACTTTGATACGTGGCACGTGGCACTTTGATACGTGGCACTGAAATATGTGGCACGTGGCACTTTGATACGTGGCACGTGTCACTTAAATACGTGGCACGTGGCACTGAAATATGTGGGACACGTCGCACAAAAAAGTTACATGTAGTTTTTTTTGTGTCGACGGTCCGCCGAAGCACGACGCATCCGTCGCACGACGGATGCGATATGTGGCAATCCGTCGCAATGCGTCGCTAATGCAAGCCAATGGAGAAAAAACGCATCCTGCAAGCACTTTTGCAGGATGCGTTTTTTCTCCAACGACGCATTGCGACGGAAGCCAAAAAACGCTAGTGTGAAAGTAGCCTAACCCTAACCCTAGCCCTAACCCTAAATTTAGCCCCAACCCTAACCCTAACTCTAACCCTAACCCTAACCCTAACTCTAACCCTAACCCTAATTTTAGCCCCAACTTGTCTTCTCCTGCCGGCCGGCAGATGGCAGCAGATGGCGGGCGCACTGCGCATGCGCCCGCCATGATGAAAAAGCCGGCTGGCAGGAGAAGACAGAAGAGGACCCAGGGACCCCGGGTGAGTATGATAGGGTCCCCGAATCCCCCTATTTCTCTGTCCTCTGATGTGCGATCACATCAGAGGACAGAGAAATAACTGATCGCTTTTTTTTTTTTTTTTTTTTGCGGTCGCCGGTAAACTGTTAATTACCGGCGATCGCAAAGCAGGGGTCGGTGCAAATCGACCCCGATCATGTTCTTTGGGGTCTCGGCTACCCCCGGCAGCCGAGACCCCAAAGAACATCCGGGTGCCGGGCGGCGGGCGCACTACGCGTGCGCCCGCCATTTTTTCCCGGAAAAAAGATGGCGGCGCCCATGGGGAGACACGAGGAGCACCGGGGGAGGTAGGTAAGTATTGGGGGGCTATTGGGGGCCATCGGGGACCACATTTCTCTGTCCTCCGATGTGCGATCACATCGGAGGACAGAGAAATTAAACGGCAAATCGCGTTTTGTTTTTTTTTGTTGCGACTGCCGGTAAACGGTTAATTACCGGCGATCGCAACTCGGGGGTCGGTAAAAACCCCCCGAATCATGTTCTCTGGGGTCTCGGCTACCCTCGGCAACCGAGACCCCAGAGAAAATCCGACTCTGGGGGGCGCTATTCACTTTTTCCACAGCGCCGTTAATTAACGGCGCTGTGGTTTAAGTACCCTTAGCGGCCGCCGTTAAAAGGCGTATCGGCGGTCGTTAAGGGGTTAAGGGAGACTTTAGAAACCCAATAATATTTAAAAAAAAAAAAAAAAAGGCTTTCTATGGCCCACTGAATGAGAGAGAGAGGTGGCACACCCAGGAGTCAAGACTGGCACACAAGCTGAAAGGGCAATATTACTCTCCCACTGTTTTTTTATGTATTTTTTGTTTTTTAAGGGAGACTTTAGAAACCCAATAATATTTAAAAAAAAAAAAAAAAAAAAGGCTTTCTATGGCCCACTGAATGAGAGAGAGAGGTGGCACACCCAGGAGTCAAGACTGGCACACAAGCTGAAAGGGCAATATTACTCTCCCACTGTTTTTTTTTTTTTTTTTTTTTTTCAGGGAGACTTTAGAAACCAAATAATAAGAAAAAAAATAAATAAATAAATAGGCTTTCTATAGCCCACTGAATGAGAGATAGCACACACAGCAGTGGCACACAAGCCCTGACTGAGGCCAATATTTTTCTCCCACTGATTGATGTAGTGTTTTTGTGTTGAGGTAGATTTTAGAACACAAATCAAGGAAAAAAAAAAAATGCTTTCTATGGCCCACTGAATGAGAGAGGTGGCACACCCAGGAGTCAAGACTAGCACACAAGCTGAAAGGGCAATATTACTCTCCCACTGTTTTTTTATGTTTTTTTTTGTTTCAGGGAGACTTTAGAAACCAAATAATATTAAAAAAACCAAAAAAATAAATAGGCTTTCTATGGCCCACTGAATGAGAGAGAGGTGGCACACCCAGGAGTCAAGACTGGCACACAAGCTGAAAGGGCAATATTACTCTCCCACTGTTTTTTTATGTTTTTTTTTTTTTCAGGGAGACTTTAGAAACCAAATAATATTAAAAAAACCAAAAAAATAAATAGGCTTTCTATGGCCCACTGAATGAGAGAGAGGTGGCACACCCAGGAGTCAAGACTGGCACACAAGCTGAAAGGGCAATATTACTCTCCCACTGTTTTTTTATGTATTTTTTGTTTTTTAAGGGAGACTTTAGAAACCCAATAATATTTAAAAAAAAAAAAAAAAAAAGGCTTTCTATGGCCCACTGAATGAGAGAGAGAGGTGGCACACCCAGGAGTCAAGACTGGCACACAAGCTGAAAGGGCAATATTACTCTCCCACTGTTTTTTTATGTATTTTTTGTTTTTTAAGGGAGACTTTAGAAACCCAATAATATTTAAAAAAAAAAAAAAAAAAAAGGCTTTCTATGGCCCACTGAATGAGAGAGAGAGGTGGCACACCCAGGAGTCAAGACTGGCACACAAGCTGAAAGGGCAATATTACTCTCCCACTGTTTTTTTTTTTTTTTTTTTTTTTCAGGGAGACTTTAGAAACCAAATAATAAGAAAAAAAATAAATAAATAAATAGGCTTTCTATAGCCCACTGAATGAGAGATAGCACACACAGCAGTGGCACACAAGCCCTGACTGAGGCCAATATTTTTCTCCCACTGATTGATGTAGTGTTTTTGTGTTGAGGTAGATTTTAGAACACAAATCAAGGAAAAAAAAAAAAATGCTTTCTATGGCCCACTGAATGAGAGAGGTGGCACACCCAGGAGTCAAGACTGGCACACAAGCTGAAAGGGCAATATTACTCTCCCACTGTTTTTTTATGTATTTTTTGTTTTTTAAGGGAGACTTTAGAAACCCAATAATATTTTTTAAAAAAAATAAATAGGCTTTCTATGGCCCACTGAATGAGAGAGAGAGGTGGCACACCCAGGAGTCAAGACTGGCACACAAGCTGAAAGGGCAATATTACTCTCCCACTGTTTTTTTATGTTTTTTTTTGTTTCAGGGAGACTTTAGAAACCAAATAATATTAAAAAAACCAAAAAAATAAATAGGCTTTCTATGGCCCACTGAATGAGAGAGAGGTGGCACACCCAGGAGTCAAGACTGGCACACAAGCTGAAAGGGCAATATTACTCTCCCACTGTTTTTTTATGTTTTTTTTTTTTTCAGGGAGACTTTAGAAACCAAATAATATTAAAAAAACCAAAAAAATAAATAGGCTTTCTATGGCCCACTGAATGAGAGAGAGGTGGCACACCCAGGAGTCAAGACTGGCACACAAGCTGAAAGGGCAATATTACTCTCCCACTGTTTTTTTATGTATTTTTTTTTTTTAAGGGAGACTTTAGAAACCCAATAATATTTAAAAAAAAAAAAAAAAAAAGGCTTTCTATGGCCCACTGAATGAGAGAGAGAGGTGGCACACCCAGGAGTCAAGACTGGCACACAAGCTGAAAGGGCAATATTACTCTCCCACTGTTTTTTTATGTATTTTTTGTTTTTTAAGGGAGACTTTAGAAACCCAATAATATTTAAAAAAAAAAAAAAAAAAAAGGCTTTCTATGGCCCACTGAATGAGAGAGAGAGGTGGCACACCCAGGAGTCAAGACTGGCACACAAGCTGAAAGGGCAATATTACTCTCCCACTGTTTTTTTTTTTTTTTTTTTTTTTCAGGGAGACTTTAGAAACCAAATAATAAGAAAAAAAATAAATAAATAAATAGGCTTTCTATAGCCCACTGAATGAGAGATAGCACACACAGCAGTGGCACACAAGCCCTGACTGAGGCCAATATTTTTCTCCCACTGATTGATGTAGTGTTTTTGTGTTGAGGTAGATTTTAGAACACAAATCAAGGAAAAAAAAAAATGCTTTCTATGGCCCACTGAATGAGAGAGGTGGCACACCCAGGAGTCAAGACTGGCACACAAGCTGAAAGGGCAATATTACTCTCCCACTGTTTTTTTATGTTTTTTTTTGTTTCAGGGAGACTTTAGAAACCAAATAATATTAAAAAAACCAAAAAAATAAATAGGCTTTCTATGGCCCACTGAATGAGAGAGAGGTGGCACACCCAGGAGTCAAGACTGGCACACAAGCTGAAAGGGCAATATTACTCTCCCACTGTTTTTTTATGTTTTTTTTTTTTTCAGGGAGACTTTAGAAACCAAATAATATTAAAAAAACCAAAAAAATAAATAGGCTTTCTATGGCCCACTGAATGAGAGAGAGGTGGCACACCCAGGAGTCAAGACTGGCACACAAGCTGAAAGGGCAATATTACTCTCCCACTGTTTTTTTATGTATTTTTTTTTTTTAAGGGAGACTTTAGAAACCCAATAATATTTAAAAAAAAAAAAAAAAAAAGGCTTTCTATGGCCCACTGAATGAGAGAGAGAGGTGGCACACCCAGGAGTCAAGACTGGCACACAAGCTGAAAGGGCAATATTACTCTCCCACTGTTTTTTTATGTATTTTTTGTTTTTTAAGGGAGACTTTAGAAACCCAATAATATTTAAAAAAAAAAAAAGGCTTTCTATGGCCCACTGAATGAGAGAGAGAGGTGGCACACCCAGGAGTCAAGACTGGCACACAAGCTGAAAGGGCAATATTACTCTCCCACTGTTTTTTTTTTTTTTTTTTTTTTTCAGGGAGACTTTAGAAACCAAATAATAAGAAAAAAAATAAATAAATAAATAGGCTTTCTATAGCCCACTGAATGAGAGATAGCACACACAGCAGTGGCACACAAGCCCTGACTGAGGCCAATATTTTTCTCCCACTGATTGATGTAGTGTTTTTGTGTTGAGGTAGATTTTAGAACACAAATCAAGGAAAAAAAAAAAATGCTTTCTATGGCCCACTGAATGAGAGAGGTGGCACACCCAGGAGTCAAGACTGGCACACAAGCTGAAAGGGCAATATTACTCTCCCACTGTTTTTTTATGTATTTTTTGTTTTTTAAGGGAGACTTTAGAAACCCAATAATATTTAAAAAAATAAATAAATAGGCTTTCTATGGCCCACTGAATGAGAGAGAGAGGTGGCACACCCAGGAGTCAAGACTGGCACACAAGCTGAAAGGGCAATATTACTCTCCCACTGTTTTTTTATTTTTTATTTTTTTTCAGGGAGACTTTAGAAACCAAATAATAAGAAAAAAAATAAATAAATAAATAGGCTTTCTATAGCCCACTGAATGAGAGATAGCACACACAGCAGTGGCACACAAGCCCTGACTGAGGCCAATATTTTTCTACCACTGATTGATGTAGTGTTTTTGTGTTGAGGTAGAATTTAGAACACAAATCACGGAAAAAATAAATAGGCTTTCTATGGCCCACTCAGTGAGAGATGGCACACACAGGGATGGCACTGTAGCAGAAATGCCAATCTTAATCTCCCACAAAAAAAAAAAAAAAAAACAGGGACTGTCCTACAATTACTATCTCCCTGCAGTAATCTAAGCCAGGTATGGCAGGCAGCAATAGGAGTGGACTGATGCACAAATTAAATAAAAAGTGTGGACAAACAAAAAAGATAGCTGTGCAGAAAGGAACAAGAGGATATGTGCTTTGAAAAAAGCAGTTGGTTTCCACAGTGGCGTACACACAGCAATACAGCTATCACGGAGCCTTCTAGGGCAGCCCAATGAGCTACAGCGCTGAGGAAAAAAAAAAAAATATAGCTTCCACTGTTCCTGCACACCGAAGGTGGTGTTGGACAGTGGAAATCGCTACAGCACAAGCGGTTTGGTGGTTAGTGGACCCTGCCTAACGCTATCCCTGCTTCTGACGAAGCGGCAGCAACCTCTCCCTAAGCTCAGATCAGCAGCAGTAAGATGGCGGTCGGCGGGAACGCCCCTTTATAGCCCCTGTGACGCCGCAGACAGCAAGCCAATCACTGCAATGCCCTTCTCTAAGATGGTGGGGACCAGGATCTATGTCATCACGCTGCCCACACTCTGCGTTCACCTTCATTGGCTGAGAAATGGCGCTTTTCGCGTCATTGAAACGCGACTTTGGCGCGAAAGTCGCGTACCGCATGGCCGACAAGCACAGGGGTCGGATCGGGTTTCATGAGACGCCGACTTAGCCAAAAGTCGGCGACTTTTGAAAATGATCGACCCGTTTCGCTCAACCCTAGTGATCACTCCTTTTTAGATGCAGACTAACGAGCAGATCTAACTTGATGCAGGTGTTATTTTTGTGTATGAAAATTTACAGGGTGATTCCATAATTTTTCCCCTGTGCTTGGTTAAAAAAAATGATAATTGCTTACCGGAAATTTGATTTTCCAGAACCATGACAGCACCGTACGTGAGAGATGGCATCCGCCCCCAGGAACAGGAAACCTGCAGCAGAGATAAAAGAATGGGGCGGCACCTCTCTCCTCAGTTTGTTTCAGAGTATGGAAGATGACCGCCTTGTTAGTACACACTCATATATTACATTTATTTTGTATAGCTCTTTATTAGCTTCTATATATACATATATCCCTTTATATATATTTTTAATCACATGTAATAAAGTTGTTTTTTTTTTTGTGAATCACACAACCATCACCAAGATAGGGCGGGAATTAATGCGATGCTGTCATGGTTCTGGAAAATCAAACTACCGGTAAGTAATTATCATTTTTTAAAATGATGAAGGAATACGTCCTATTCTGAAACTAGTAGGAAATTGGTCCACCGTGCACTGTAGCAAGTCACGTGAGCAATCACATGACCGTGACGTCACGCAAGGTCCTGCAGAGGCAGAGAACCGAGAGCTGCACAACAGCGCATAGTCGCTACTAGCAGTGAGCGAGCATAGGGCTGTTTGCCGCCGGCCGGGGCACTGCCTGGAGCCCGCTCACGTGAAAGCAAAAGAGAAAAAAACTCCACCGAAGCCGCATTTTTCCACATTTGGACTTTTACAAAGACTGACTAAAAGGAACTGTGGACATTATCGACTAGACCGCACCAGGTAAAATATCAATTTATTATCTCGCTTAGAATTTCCTTATGGTAATGTCGTGCTCCATGGTGGAGCTATTTTAAAACACAGCACAAACCTATTTTTTAATAGTTTTTTAAAGTCATATAAAAGGTGCAAATACTTATTGTTTTCTGGAGGTATCTAGGGGTCACAAAACTGGAGAACCCAGCGCAGATTATTTTTATATATATACCTAATTATCATTTTTTCCCTTCACCATGACAGCACCGTACGTGAGGAAGAAGAAATAGAAAGACTCCTAGGGTGGGACAGCAGCAGATAGATCTATCAAACTTGTCTTTCGGGAGAAAGGTACTAAGTCTAGCCTATAATGTCGGAAGAAGGTGGAGGATGAAGACCATACTGCCACTCTACAAATCTGTCCCACCGAAGCGTTTGCCCTTTCCGCCCAGGATGTGGCAACAGCACGCGTGGAGTGAGCCGTAACACCCTGTGGGGGAACTTAGCCAGAGGAGGATTATGAAAGTGAAATAGTCATATGCAACCACCGTGCAATAGTTGCCTTTGAGGCCTTTTTTCCCCGGTTTGTCCCCTGGAAGGCGACTAAAAGGGCTGACGACTGATGCCAAGATTTTGTGGCTTCTATGTATTGAAGCAGGCAGCGTCTGACATCAAGACAATGGAAGGTTCGCTCTCCCTGGGATTTTGGTTGAGGACAAAATGAGGGCAAAATTATTTCCTGGTCCCTATGAAATTTTGAGTTGACCTTTGGCAGGAAGGCCGGATCAGTTTTGATAATTACTTTGTCATCCTGGAAGGTAGTGTAAGGGGGGTTCATCGAAATAGCTTGCAGCTCGCAGGTACGTCGGGCTGAAGTCAAGGCAACCAGGAGGACTGTTTTCAGGGTTAAGGATTTTATTGAAATGGAAGCGAGAGGTTCAAAGGGGGAAACAGGGCATTTAAAACTAAATTTAGATCCCAGGGAGCCACCTTAGGTAATAATTTTGAGGGTCTGGATGTAAAGGAGGCTCAGATGAACCTATAGACCCAAGGGTGGTCAGCAAGTTTTTGATCAAACAGCGCACCCAGGGCGGAGACTTGCACCTTTAAGGTGCTAGTAGATAGCCCCCTCTCTAACCCTTTTTTAAGGAACTCTAGAATCTCTTTTACTGGAATTTCTTGGCTTGTCCCGGACAATTGTCACTCCGAGAATTCCAGGAATTTTTGCAAATTTTTTGGGTATTTCTCTGAGATGACCTTTTTCCTGCTAGCGAGCAACGTAGTCACCAAAGGGTTCGAGAATCCTTTTGCTAATAGGAGCCCCCTTTCAAGTTCCAGGCGGTGAGATGTAGCCTGTGTACTTGGGGGTGTTGAACTGGTCCCTGGTGTAGGAGATCCGGGGCATCCGGAAAGATCCACGGGTCCGACATAGACATGCGTCTGAGCCACGTGAACCATGCCCTTTTCGGCCAAAAGGGAGCTATGAGGATCACTCGTGCCATGTCCTCCCGAATTTTCTTGAAGACTGTCGGGATTAACGGTATCGGGGGAAATGCGTATGCTAGATGAAAGTTCCATCGGTACAGAAATGCATCCACTCCCTCTGGGTGTTCTCTTGGGTTCAGAGAATAGAACTTCCTCACCTTCCGATTTTCTTTTGTGGCGAACAAGTCTTTTTCTGGAACGCCCCAGCTGGCACAGATTTTCCCAAATATTCCTTGGTTCAGGGACCACTCCCCTTGATGTAATATGTGACGGCTTAAGAAGTCGGCTACCTGATTCTCTCACCCTTTTAACTATGTTCCTGTTAAGGAAAGAAGGTTGTTCTCGGCCCATATAAACAGTTCTTTAGACTCTGCCCCCTTGACGATTTATATAAGCTATCGTTGTGTTGTTGTCGGACAACACCACCACATGTCTTCCTCGTATCTTCTCTCCTATATGAAGAAGTGCTTGCCTCACTGCCGACAGTTCTTTTAGATTGGAATACGCTGTTCTCATTGAGGCCCCCCATTGACCCTGTAGGACCTGATCCTCCAAGTGTGCTCCCCACCCCCATGGGCTCGCATCGGTAGTAAGGACTACTGGATTCTGTACTGACCACGGCACCGCGTTGCTTAAATGTTCTGTTCTCAGCCACCATTTTAGAGAGTCCTGAACTCTTGGAGATAGAAGAATTTTCCGATTCAGATTGTATGGATTCTTCATTTGTTCGGTTAATATCTGCCGTTATGATTCTCGTGTGTGGCTTTGTGCCCACCGGGTCGCTGGAATTGTTGCCGTTAGAACGCCTAAGAGCAACATTGCATTTCGTACTGAAATGGCCTGTCGTAGCTGGAACAGTTGTACTTTCTGTTGAATAGTTTGAATTTTCCTCTGTGGGAGGACACACTCCTGTTTGACTGAATCCAATAGGATCCCGAGGAATTCTTGAGTTTGAGTTGGGATTAGTCTTGATTTCTTTAGGTTTATAATCCATCCTAATTTGGTCAGTACCTCCAGTACTCTTGCGACTGTTTTTTCGCAATTTTATCTGGTGTTTGCTATTACCAGAAAATCGTCCAAATAGGGTACCAGCATTATGTCTTTAATCCTGATGAAGGACGCTACTTCAGAAATGATTTTTGTAAATACACGGGGCGCTATAGCTACCCCGAAGGGAAGGCATTGATATTGTGGATGGGTGGGAGTTTTGGCAAGGTTTACCACTAATCTTAGGTATTGTTGGTGTTGGCCAGCAATTGGCACATGGTAATAAGCATCTGTTAGATCTATTACCGCCATGTAACAGTTTATTTCGAGTACTTTTATTGCTGTTCTTAGAGTCTCCATTTTGAATCTCTCCACTTGAATATAATGGTTTAGAGCCTTCAAGTTGAATATTGCCCTCAGCGAGCCGTCTGGTTTCGGCGTTAGGAACAAGGTGCTGTAGAACCCTTTCCCTATCTCCTGATGGGGTACTCTTATTAGCACTTCTTTTTGCATGAGGAGATGAACCTCTCTCTCTAGTGTGGCCTGATTTTTTTCGGCCAATCGGGTCATTATTATGCGGGATTATTGGCGGGAGGCTGGAGAACTTGAATTTTAGACCTTCTGACAATAAGCTGGTTACCCATTGCGAAGCTGGTAGCGCTGCCCAGTGGTGGACAAACAATCGGAGTCTTCCCCCCACTGGGATTTTGGCGTCATTGGTGTTTGGGATCAGACTTGGGGGGAGGCTTATTGAAAAGGAATCCCCTTTCTTTCCTGTCTTTCCAGGGTCTGCCCCGAACAGACCTGTCGTCTGACCGGCCACGGCCCCCTCTATATCCGGATCCACGGAAGGACGAACGAGAGGTCTCCCATCGGCGCCTAGGAAAGGAAGGAGGTGGAAAATGCTTTTTCTTGTCCGATGCTTTCTCAAGGATCTCATCTAGGGCCTTATACCAAAAAGATATTGCCCTTCACAGGGTACCCCACAGAGTTTGACCTTCGATTGGAAGTGAGCCGTCCAATTTTTCAGCCGCAGTGCTCTACGTCCTGAGTTGGATAAAGCACACGCACGTGCGGCACCTCTGACAATCAATTGAAGCATCTGCTAGGAATCTTGCGGCGCCCTGTAGAGAGGGTAATGCTTCAAGTAGTCTCTCCCGTGGGCATTTGTTTTTGATCTGGTCACTTAGTTCCTCTAACCACTTGACCATAGCACGTGCTGTGCAAATGGCGGCAACCCCGGGTTTAAACGACCATGTCGCTGCCTCCCAAGCCGATTTTAGAAAGGCATCTGCTTTCTTGTCAAGGGAGTCTTTTAGGGCTCCCATGTCTTCAAATGGTATTGCTACTCCTTTAGAAGTGCTAGCAATGGCTGCATCTAACTTAGGAGACTTTTCCCACTTTTCACAGACCTCTTCATCAAAGGGGTACTTGCGCTTCAATGCCTGAGGGATAGATATCTTTTTATTGGGTTTTTTCTACTCTCTTTTAATAAAATTAATGATATTATCATGGAAGGGAAAACATTTATGCTTTTTCCCCTCCAAGTTGCTGAACATGGTGTCCTGAATTGATCGCGGCTCCCTAGGGGTTTCTACCCCCATAGTCGCCCTAACAAGTTTGAGCAGTTTCCTGATATCTTCTGATTGAAAATAAGGGTGGCCATACTCCTCATCCGAGGAGTCCAGGTCTGAGGCATTAGAGGGAGTTAATTCTCCCGGCTCATCCCCTGAATCTACGTCCGACCCTTGTTCACTTGTTGGAGAAGGGGGAGGCGGGGTTCCCTTTGTATGATGTTTTAACTGCTCCTTAACAGTTGATTTGACTTCCTCTCGTATAATTGCTTTAATATTTTGCAATAGGGAAGAAGATTCTTCTGCTACCGTTTTGTGAATGCAGGGCTGGCAGATTTTTGTTGCTGTATAGTCTAGGGCAGTGATTTTCAACCTTTTTTGAGCCGCGGCACACTTTTTATACTTAAAAAATCCCGGGGCACACCACCAACCAAAATGGCACAAAATGACACTAAAACAGTACATATTCTACATATAGTTAATAATATAGATTCTAAATGTATTTATACTCACTCAGTGTGAAACCTGGGCCTGTTTCGATAAACACAAAAGGGATATCCTGGCAGGAATGGTGGAAAGACACACACGAAGCTCTTCCTCAACAGTTCTCAGTCTCTCCCTGTTTTTAGTTTTTATCGCAGTCAAGCTTGAGAAGCCCAGCTCACATAGATATGTGGTCGAAAATGGGAGCAATGTCAAAATAGCTTTGTTGGCCAGAATGGGGAACTCCTTGGAGTGGTACTGTGCAGTGTATATATACGGGAGGAGAGGTACTGTGCAGTGTATACAGGTCCTTCTCAAAAAATTAGCATATAGTGTAAAATTTCATTATTTACCATAATGTAATGATTACAATTAAACTTTCATATATTATAGATTCATTATCCACCAACTGAAATTTGTCAGGTCTTTTATTGTTTTAATACTGATGATTTTGGCCTACAACTCCTGATAACCCAAAAAACCTGTCTCAATAAATTAGCATATTTCACCCGTCCAATCAAATAAAAGTGTTTTTTAATAACAAACAAAAAAACCATCAAATAATAATGTTCAGTTATGCACTCAATACTTGGTCGGGAATCCTTTGGCAGAAATGACTGCTTCAATGCGGCGTGGCATGGAGGCAATCAGCCTGTGACACTGCTGAGATGTTATGGAGGCCCAGGATGCTTCAATAGCGGCCTTAAGCTCATCCAGAGTGTTGGGTCTTGCGTCTCTCAACTTTCTCTTAACAATATCCCACAGATTCTCTATGGGGTTCAGGTCAGGAGAGTTGGCAGGCCAATTGAGCACAGTAATACCATGGTCAGTAAACCATTTACCAGTGGTTTTGGCACTGTGAGCAGGTGCCAGGTCGTGCTGAAAAATGAAATCTTCATCTCCATAAAGCATTTCAGCCGATGGAAGCATGAAGTGCTCCAAAATCTCCTGATAGCTAGCTGCATTGACCCTGCCCTTGATGAAACACAGTGGACCAACACCAGCAGCTGACATGGCGCCCCACACCATCACTGACTGTGGGTACTTGACACTGGACTTCAGGCATTTTGGCATTTCCTTCTCCCCAGTCTTCCTCCAGACTCTGGCACCTTGATTTCCGAATGACATGCAAAATTTGCTTTCATCAGAAAAAAGTCCACTTAGCAACAGTCCAGTGCTGCTTCTCTGTAGCCCAGGTCAGGCGCTTCTGCCGCTGTTTATGGTTCAAAAGTGGCTTTACCTGGGGAATGCGGCACCTGTAGCCCATTTCCTGCACACGCCTGTGCACGGTGGCTCTGGATGTTTCCACACCAGACTCAGTCCACTGCTTCCTCAGGTTCCCCAAGGTCAGGAATCGGTCCTTCTCCACAATCTTCCTCAGGGTCCGGTCACCTCTTCTCGTTGTACAGCGTTTTCTGCCACATTTTTGCCTTCCAACAGACTTACCATTGAGGTGCCTTGATACAGCACTCTGGGAACAGCCTATTTGTTGAGAAATTTCTTTCTGGGTCTTACCCTCTTGCTTGAGGGTGTCAATGATGGCCTTCTTGACATCTGTCAGGTCGCTAGTCTTACCCATGATGGGGGTTTTGAGTAATGAACCAGGCAGGGAGTTTTTAAAAGCCTCAGGTATCTTTTGCATGTGTTTAGAGTTAATTAGTTGATTCAGAAGATTAGGGTAATAGGTCGTTTAGAGAACCTTTTCTTGATATGCTAATTTATTGAGACAGGTTTTTTGGGTTATCAGGAGTTGTATGCCAAAATCATCAGTATTAAAACAATAAAAGACCTGACAAATTTCAGTTGGTGGATAATGAATCTATAATATATGAAAGTTTAATTGTAATCATTACATTATGGTAAATAATGAAATTTAACACTATATGCTAATTTTTTGAGAAGGACCTGTATATACAGGAGGAGAGGTACTGTGCAGTGTATATATACAGGAGGAGTGGTACTGTGCAGTGTATATATATAAGACAGGAGGAGTGGTACTGTGCAGTGTATATATACAGGAGGAGTGGTACTGTGCAGTGTATATATACAGGAGGAGTGGTACTGTGCAGTGTATATATACAGGAGGAGTGGTACTGTGCAGTGTATATATACAGGAGGAGTGGTACTGTGCAGTGCATATATACAGGAGGAGTGGTACTGTGCAGTGTAAATATACAGGACAGAAGGAGTGGTACTGTGCAGTGTATATATACAGGACAGGAGGAGTGGTACTGTGCAGTGTATATATACAGGACAGGAGGAGTGGTACTGTGCAGTGTATATATATAAGACAGGAGGAGTGGTACTGTGCAGTGTATATATACAGGACAGGAGGAGTGGTACTGTGCAGTGTATATATACAGGAGGAGTGGTACTGTGCAGTGTATATATACAGGAGGAGAGGTACTGTGCAGTGTATATATACAGGAGGAGTGGTACTGTGCAGTGTATATATATAAGACAGGAGGAGTGGTACTGTGCAGTGTATATATACAGGAGGAGTGGTACTGTGCAGTGTATATATATAAGACAGGAGGAGTGGTACTGTGCAGTGTATATATACAGGAGGAGTGGTACTGTGCAGTGTATATATACAGGACAGGAGGAGTGGTACTGTGCAGTGTATATATACAGGAGGAGTGGTACTGTGCAGTGTATATATACAGGACAGGAGGAGTGGTACTGTGCAGTGTATATATACAGGAGGAGTGGTACTGTGCAGTGTATATATACAGGAGGAGAGGTACTGTGCAGTGTATATATACAGGAGGAGTGGTACTGTGCAGTGTATATATACAGGAGGAGTGGTACTGTGCGGTGTATATATACAGGGGAGAGGTGCTGTGCAGTGTATATATACAGGACAGGAGGAGTGGTACTGTGCAGTGTATATATACAGGGCAGGAGGAGTGGTACTGTGCAGTGTATATATACAGGGCAGGAGGAGTGGTACTGTGCAGTGTATATATACAGGACAGGAGGAGTGGTACTGTGCAGTGTATATATACAGGACAGGAGGAGTGGTACTGTGCAGTGTATATATACAGGAGGAGAGGTACTGTGTGGTGTATATATACAGGGGAGAGGTACTGTGCAGTGTATATATACAGGAGGAGAGGTACTGTGCAGTGTATATATACAGGAGGAGTGGTACTGTGCAGTGTATATATACAGGACAGGAGGAGTGGTACTGTGCAGTGTATATATACAGGAGGAGTGGTACTGTGCAGTGTATATATACAGGAGGAGAGGTACTGTGCAGTGTATATATACAGGAGGAGTGGTACTGTGCAGTGTATATATACAGGAGGAGTGGTACTGTGCGGTGTATATATACAGGGGAGAGGTGCTGTGCAGTGTATATATACAGGACAGGAGGAGTGGTACTGTGCAGTGTATATATACAGGACAGGAGGAGTGGTACTGTGCAGTGTATATATACAGGAGGAGAGGTACTGTGTGGTGTATATATACAGGGGAGAGGTACTGTGCAGTGTATATATACAGGAGGAGAGGTACTGTGCAGTGTATATACTTCAACAGCCGCCCAGCCCAGGCCCCCAGCACCTGTCCTGTATATATATTATATACACTGTATCTATACAGGCTGTGCTGGGGGCCTGGGCTGGGTGGCTCCTGTAGTATATATATATATATATGTCAGCTGCAGCCGCCCAGCCCATGGCCGCCCCAGGTCACCCAGAGTAGACTGTCAGAACATACAACGATAGCATGGCACTCACTCAGGTGCCGGTAGTAGCTCCGGGAATCTGCCTGTGCCTGATAAGTTCAGCACTGCTTGCAGCCAGGAGAGTAGAGCAGGAGAACTCTCCGCCCACAATGTCACGCTGGCTGTGTCCTTAACCCCTATGTGTGCCTGGCCCTGCACTGACTGAGATGCTTGTGCCAGGCAGCGCAAATTGAAAGGGTAGAAAGGGTTAAAGCATAGTTTGGGGAACTTTCCCCGCGGCACACCCGACCATGTGTCCCGGCACACTAGTGTGCCGCGGAACACTGGTTGAAAATCACTGGTCTAGGGAGTGTTTCTTTGCATAGTGCACAGACCCTATTCTTCTGCTTGGAGTGGCTTTCTTTCCCTAAAAGACTGTGTACAGGGCACAGCATGTGTGGTTCGCCTTACAAAGGCACTCACCCCTCCAGCACCCAGGGTACCCCGGTAGCATGTGCCTCTTCACTCATTTTGGGCGCAGGCACCGTCGGTGTGTCCGGATCCGTCGCTGGTTCGGTCATTTTAGCAGGCAGTCAGCATGCTGTCAAGATCTAGCGTTCCTCTGGGCTGCTCTATTATATAGCAGGAGCGGTGTGCGCGCCTCTGGAACAACTTCCGCCCGGAAGTGTCCAGCACACCGGCTCCCTCGGCGTGTGACGTCACTCCCATGCAACCGGAAGTCATCACCCTTCACTTCGGCGCCAGCGTCAGTGAAGGACACGCCCCTTAACCCCGGACCAGCCTCCTGTCCAGAGGCGTGGCACACAGCAGCCCTTGACCCGGACAGAACCGTACGAGATGCCGCCGAGTACGGCTGCCCCCACCGCGGACCTCAGCCTCCGGACTGGCAATCATCAGAGGGAGATCCCTCCGGAGGTAGGAGCTCTGCCGCAGGCATCCACCTGCAGGAACAGGAAATCAAAACTGAGGAGAGGTGCCGCCCCATTCTTTTATCTCTGCTGCAGGTTTCCTGTTCCTGGGGGCAGATGCCTTCTCTCACGTACGGTGCTGTCATAGTGAAGGGAAAAACTAACATTACTGACTACCACATTTTTTGTTCTTGATCTCTTTTAGTGTTTCTTAAAGCCAGAAAGTTGCCATTTGAAATTACTTTAGTTTTGTGCCATGTCTGTAATCTGCTTTTTTTTCTACAAAATTAAACAACTGAATGAACATACTCCGATGATTCCATAATTTTTGCCAGGGGTTGTACCTATCTATTGTGCTTAAGGATCCCAGAACCAATGACCTTAACTGCTATCAACGGTTTTATGGATGGGGAGTTTTACAATCCCAAACTCTTGAAGACTCAAAAACCATTGGGCCAAATTTTACTCACTAGTATCTTCGAGATCTCTCTGTTCTTTAAAAGTCTCTCTGTTTGGACCTCGTTTTTGAAGTTGACATCAGCTGGTTGTTCTTTAAGGTTTGGTTCTTTGCAACCAATACATCCTCAAGGGGAATAGTTCCAGAATCATTATAAGCTGCATTTGCTTTAAATCCAGGTAATGAATAAGATTTTTTTTTCTACTTGGATATCAACAATAGAGATTTAACTTTTCAAATGAATTGTCTTCTATCATATATTTTGCTGCTATTCTCAAACTTTAGGAAGGGCTCGAAGTCTTCTAAAGACTCTAGCCGGGTGAGTAAAAAAATTGTATCATCAAGTTTATAACCTGGAAGAGCTATCTCAGTTTTTTGTATATAAAACTCATCCTTCCATATCATGGGCAGAAGAATCTAAAATCAGCATCATGTCATGGTCTGCCTCGTCTGCTTTTACAAAACATTACAGGCTTCACATTGAAATTTCCAAAAGCTCGGCTATCAGAGGGACACTAATTGCAGTGCTAGAATAATTTCCCACCCTTATTTTTAGAGCTATTCAGATCCCTTATGTGCTGCCTGAGGCCAGAGAGGAAAGTGAAAATTTCTTACCAGTATTTGTTTTCCTCAAGTCTAAAGGCAGAAAATATAAATCATCTAATAAATTAGTTTGCTTTTAATCTTGATTTTCTTTTTGCGTTTACACATTGGAGGATTACAGGAAACACATTTTAATTATACTTGTACTACATATAATCTATACTAGTACCATAAACAGTCTACTATGCTAGTGCAGGGCATAATTATCAAAATAGTGCATATTGCATTTTACTAGTGCACCGCATGATGTGCTATAGTAGTGCCCCATATAATCTACTATACTATTCCTCCCTATGGTGCATGTCATGTTCAGTAACATCCCATAGGTTTAATGGCAGGTCTGACCTAATAAACGTGACAGAAAAACGTTACAAATGTTTATTATAGAACCATTTCAATCCTATGTTCAAACCCACTCTGCACCACCTTGAGATTTTGAGTAACATAGGTCCTCCCTGTCACATAGTCAATGGTAAAGTACTGGATGGGACATATGTATCACTAAGGTTGTTAGCTTCAGTGATTTGAACCATGGGAAACTGCTCCAGCACACAAATGCTGAGAGGGGTTACTTGGCCACTTTAAGTGCTTGGTTTTTAAGTGAACAGCTGAAGAGCAGATGGGAGGTTGTTCACCATATCTCCTCCCCAGGGTGGGGTTTAAAAGGTAAATAGCCTTCTGAGTCATTTGGTGGTGGGTGTGTCTTTAGTTGTGAACTCCAGAGCTGAGTGTGTGGAGGTTGCAAATCTCCAGGATTTGAATGCCTTTATTGAAAGGACTAAGTAGCTGAACTTTAAGCCAGGGTGGGCTAACCAGCATTATTGTATGGACTTGTTACTTTTTGTTTTACCTTATGTCGGACAAATCTGCATTTATGTTTTCTGGTGACGTGGTTTATGAGGACTGCAATAATCCAGCCCGACATTAAATAGAAACAGTTTCTGTGTCTACCTCTATGTACAGCCAAGTGAGCCGACCACAGCTGGTGCTAGAAATGAGGGTAAGATCCTCAGGAAGCAAGTGTGACAGCTGAGGACAAACTGCATGTCCTGAGTGAAGGCAGCTGTAAGGATGGAACAGCGGTCAGACAATATAGAGGAACTGATCAAGCATCTATTCCAAAGCCAGCAACAACAGCTGTAGCAGCAACAGCTGACACTGCAGCAGCAACAGCTGGCACAACAGGAGACAAATAAGCTGCTGATGAAACAGAACCGACAACAGCAGCAGAGTTACTCACAGAGGTGATTTGTGGCACGGTGGCAGCTTCGACTCCAATGTCAGCTGATGATTTCTCTGTTCTGAAGGCTGTAAGGAGAGCCTTGCAGAAAATGACCCTGGGTGAAGACGGGCCTTTTTAACCGTTTTTGAAAGGGTTGCTGATAGGGAGAAACTCCAGCCAGATCAGTGGGTTGAAGTCCTGGCGCTATACTGAACAAGGAGGTCACAAAAGACCTACTATGATTTCGCATTAGAAGACATCAAAAAATATGCAAAATTTAAAACAGAAATTTTGGTGTGCATGGGGGTGCCAATGTCTGTGAGGGCACAATGGGTCCACCGCTGGGAATATCACATTGAAAACCCCCCTCACTCCCAAATGTTTGATATATATACTGCACCTCATTCATAAGTGGTTACAGCCGGAGTTCTCTACACTAACGCAGATGGTCGATTACGTTGTAGTGGACCGACTCATGCATTCCCTTCCAAGCCCGATGCAGACTTGGGTTGCAAAGGGAGATCCCGGATGACTTGGTTGGACTGGTCGAAAGGTATCAGGGGTTCGATGGGTCCTTGGGGAGGCAACCCACTGTATATTGGGTGGCAGAGGTAACTAAGGGGGTGGAGCATCCAAAGCCTAAGGGGGCAGCAAAAATGCTGAGGGCCTCATTGGATGATATAATTTGCTGGAGATGTTACGGCCCAGGTTATATAACTGCCCATTGTCCCCTGATCACCGAGCCAATGGACTGTAGCATGAGACACCGGTGTTCATTCTACGCATATGCAGTCTGCAGTGTGGACTGTCCTATAAAAGTGAATGGTCTGCAAATGACTGGACTACTAGACTCAGGGAGTTTGGTGACCCTCGTAAGGGCCACACTCCTCCAATTGATCCCTGGGAAGAAGTTGAGCATCCGCTGAATTCACAGGGATGCTAAAAACTATCCAGTTGAGACGACCCGAGGTACTGAGTCCCATTAGGTCAGCGTGGTCCAGGATTTAATGCACCCAATTATCATAGGCTGGGACTTTGTGTTGTTTTAGGACTTGTGGAGGAGGGGCGTAGACCTCGATTGCTCGGGTAAGAAACGGTTTGGCCTTAAAGTTTCACCAACCCCAGAGTCTGATGGGTTTCCCTTCTGTGTAATGGGAAAAGAGGAGAAAGTAGTATCCTTTGATGCAGACATTCCTGAGATAGGGGTGACCAGAGAAGATTTGGGGTTCACCCTACATAGGGATTTCTAAAAGAAGCATTAAATAAGGTAACCGTTATAAACAGCATAACACAGGAGTCGGTGGTTGACACCAGGTTTCCTTATTTCATGTTGAGTGTGGACTTATTGTACCGGGTTACTAAGATGAGGGATGAGATAGTCAAGCAATTGTTGGTACCAGGACCCTATAGACAAAGGGTGTTGGACATGGCCCATTCACATGTCTTGAGTTGCCATCAAGGGTTGAACAAAACTCAAGAACAAGTTATGCGGAGGTTCTATTGGCCCAGATGTCACCGGGAAAGCCTTAGGTATTGCAAGTCCTGTCACACCAGCCAGTTAACTGCTAGCATGTCTCCCTTCCAAAATCTACTCATGCTGCTACCCATCAAGGCAGGGCCAGAAGAGGACACTGAAGATGTCACAGTGCCAGATACACTGTTACCGGCCCAGAAACAAAAGTACTGAGAGCTGCTTCAGAGGAACCGGGATCTATTTTTGGAGTTACCAGGACATACTAAGATTGAACATGAAATCCTAAGGGAACCCCCCGAAGCCCGACAAGAGGTGATTTAGAAGGAGATGGCTATATTTGAAGCATATCCGATGCCCCACATCAATGAACTTAGGGTCAGCCAGATACATCACCACACTGGACAAAAGAGTACTGGAAAAATCCTCCTCTCATAGTGCAACTTTAGAGAAGGCCTATCGTACACCTGACGGTTGCTTCCATTATACCATAAGGCCATGCAGGCTGCTAGGAGCCCCAGCTACCTTTTGGAGGGCCATGAACCGGATTTTAGGCCATAACAAAAAGTACGCCGCAGTTTACCTCAATGATATTGTGATATTTAGCCTGGATTGGGGAAGTCATATGCAGAAGGTCCAGGCCATGGTGGATACACTGAGGAAGGGGGGTTTACCATAAACCCAAAGAAGTGTGCCATGAGGAAAAAGGAAAAATACTAAGGCTACATTGTAAGAAGAGGCGAAGTAAAGCCACAAGTGATTAAGGTGGAGGCAATCCAAAATTGGCCAAAACCGGTCTCCAAGAAACAGATTCGGGCATTTCTGGAAATGCTGGGATACTATGAGCGGTGTATCTTGAATTTTGTCATGATAGCCATGTAAGGAGGAAGACCGGACTGTGGGTACCTGTACTAAACCGGGTCCCGAACGGTCGAGGCTGTGTCCCATGTTGTCCAGAGGAAGGCAAAAGGCTCAGACAGATGCTCTGACCCGGAAGCCAGAGGCGAGGTTAAAAGCGCATGCAGCATCAGGTAGTCTCCCGCCAGCAGTGAGAGAGGCAAGGTTCATGCTCCGCAGGGTGCGCAGCCAGGCTGCAACGACACGTAGCCAATCTGATGCCAGGACGCTGATGGAGTCCACCACAGTAACAGAGCGAGCCAGGAGCCCTGTTCAGCTAAGCGCCGCACGTCAGCCTAAGAGCTAGGGCAGAGTGCAGGACTGTTTGCCGCTGCCCTCCCTACCAGACATTGCCACGCCACTCGACCAGGACTCTGACAGTACTGTGTCCTTGCTTGCATTTGCCACAGCCACTGATGGACTAGGGGCTCAGTCGAAGGTACCGGAGACTGACCGCTGCCACCAGAAGACAGACCACCGTTGCCTGCAGGACCTCATTGAACAAGCACCCCGCCAGCCGTTGTTGGGGCTACTGATTCCCTAGCATCATCTACAGCCTGAGAAACTTCTAACACGATAAGTGGTTGAAAGGACTGCCGTTACCTTGTTTATTGCTCATTAACTCCATATATTCTTTACAATTGAACTGTTTATTCCTTCATTTATCTGTTTGTCTCCCTGCGAGGAATATCCCATCGTTAAATTAAATTGTTAACCCTTGCTCTGCCTCTCATGCGTCACTGCATCCCGCAACCTACTCACAGCCGCACCCCTGGCCGAAATTCTTAAGGGCACGAAGACGTCGATGGCCATAATGGTCTTTTGAAGCAGAGATGGTGTTCCAAGAGTTGAAACTGAGGGTTACAGGACTTCAGCTTTCATGTGGAACACCGGCCTTGGAAGCTGCATGGTAACGCAGATGTCCTGTCCAGACTTCCCTGTTTAGTGACTAAAGGTGCCAAAACCCCCAGCTTTGGGCAGAGGTGGGGATATATGACAAAGTCACCGGTAAAGTACTGGATGGGAGAAATGTATCACTGAGCTTTAGCTTTAGTGATATGAGCCTAGGGAAACTGCTCCAGCACTAGAGCGGAGAGGGGTTTATTGGATCTCATCTCCCGAGATCTTGGTGCCGAGATCTCCATCTGTGTATGTGTCATCCCCCCCGGCAGCCATTTTCCTGGAGTCCACCACACAGTAAACCAAGTGCGGGGCTCTGGGCTTTCCCAAAATGTCAGCAGAGCCCCCTCACCACACCGAACACCAGCAGCGGCACACATCCGAATACCCCCTCATCTGAGCCTGCGGCCTGCAGCAATGCTCCACTCTTTCCTCCTCCAGCAGCAACCCTGGGACCCTGCTGCACCACGGCTGGTAAGGTATGTCCACATTATAAGACGCACCCTCTTTTCCCCAAAAAATATTTTGGGAAAAAAGTGCGTCTTGTAATCCGAAAACTACGGTAAATAAAAAACGTATATACATGATAAGTAAACAACTCAAATGTATAAAAATGCTTTTTGATAATTAAAAAAAAAAAAAAAGATCAGTGGCCAATATAGCCACCCTTTTTGTCAACCCACTTCTTCTTTTCTGTCGTAAGTCTTCCATCCATGGAGTCTGTTAGTTTCTTAATATGTTAAGGTTCAACATTTTGGACAACACCAACCATGGCCTCCCTGACACTATTCAGAGAGGGATACTGTTTTCTATCACCATAAATATCTCATTAAGGAAGGGCCCACGAGTTCTCAATAGGATTTAGGTTGTGTGAGGAAGTGGGCCATGTGATTACTCTTTCATATTTAAAGCTTTTACAGACTACCCTGGCAGAGGAGGACTTCTATGCATGCGATAGAGCATTGTCCTGCATAAAAATAATGTTTTTTTGGGTTGTTGTTTTTTGAAAGATGGAGATTTTTTCCTGTACCACTGCTTGAAGAAAATGTCTTCTAAAAAACTGGCAGTAGGTTTGGGATTTGATTTTGAGTTCATACTGAAACCCAAATGCTCAAACTAACTTATTTGTAATTATACAGCCCATATCAGTACCCAGTGCTGGACTGGGGTGCCAAGAACCCACCAGTAACCAACACCAGGGCGACGCTTTTCAGCTAAAAGGAAATATGACTTTATCCCTCTCACAAATTTCTATAGTGATGAACTGGGTAGAAAAGATTATTGAATAAAAAAGAAGCTGCCTTTGTCTGTACATGGTGAATTAAGAGTATTGTGCAAAGTACTGCTCATATAAGAGAGTGGTGGCCCACTACTGCACAGGGGCCCACCAAAGGATTCTCCTGTGGGCCATTCCAAGCCTGTCAGTACCCACCCTGCTTCCTGCTGGCCTCTGAGTCAAAGTGTAGGTCTGTGCCCATTACTCATCGAGCCACGGGCCCATTCATCTAGTTCCACAAGAGTCACTTTCATCTCATCAGTCCATGAAACCTTTGACAAACCTGTTTTCAGATATTTGTTGTTCCAGTCTTGACATTTAAACTTAAGTGTGTTGTCCAGTTGTGGTCAGATTTCAGCCTACCTTACCCTTGGCAATGTTTCTGAGCACTACAAACTTTGTACTTCTGAGCTCTCCAGGGAGGTTGTATTTCTGGAATATCACTTCTCAAATTTTTGGCAGTTAACATGCATCTAATCTTTTCAACACATCTTTTGTGACCCTGTTGACTATTTGCAACAAAACGTTGATGCTTCTTCCCAATTTCGAGTGATTTCGAGTCATTATCTTAGCATTGTCAAAAGTGCTGCACCCCACTGTAATACTTATATCAATTTTTCACTTTTCAGAGTAAAGGTACCGTCACACTCAGCGACGCTGCAGCGATATAGACAACGAGCTGATCGCTGCAGCGTCGCTGTTTAGGTCGCTGTAGAGACGTCAAACACAGCAGCTCCAGAACGATACAGGAGCGATCCTGTGACGTAACGGTGACTCACTTATCGTTCTCACAGGTCGTTAGCTCCATGTAAAACATTGCTGGCATCGTTGCTTTTGCTGTCAAACACGACGATACACGCCAACCTGACGACCAAATAAAGTTCTGGACTTCTAGCTCCGACCAGCGATATCACAGCGGGATCCAGATCGCTGCTGCGTGTCAAACACAATGAGATCGCTAACCAGGACGCTGCAACGTCACGGATCGTTGTCGTTCTCGTTGTAAAGTTGCTGAGTGTGAAGGTACCTTTAGTTAAATCTCTTTGTAAACCATTTTTCTTGAGGAAAACAAGCTTAATATCTTTAGGGCACAATCTCCTTCACACAAATGCACATCACCTGATGTGCTTAAAACAAATAAGCATTCAAGTTTATACAGCTTGCAGTCAGAATACTGACTTGCCTAATAGGCGTGCATACAGTATACAGTGGAGGAAATAAGTATTTGATTCCTTGCTGATTTTGTAAGTTTGCCCTCTGACAAAGATTTGAACAGTCTATAATTTTAAGGGTAGGTTAATTTTAACATTGAGAGATAGAATATCAAAAATAAAATCCAGATAATCACATTGTATAAATGTATTTGCATTTTGCAGTCAGAAATAAGTTTGATCCCCTACCAACCATTAAGAGTTCTGACTCCTAAAGACCAGCTAGATGTTCCTAATCAACTCGTTACCTGCATTAAAGACAGCTGTCTTACATAGTCACTTTTATAAAAGACTCCTGTCAACAGACTCGATCTCAGTCAGATTCTACTTTAACCTCTACAACATGGGCAAGACCAAAGAGTTTTATAAAGATGTCAGGGACAAGATCATAGACCTGCACAAAGCTGGAATGCGATATAAAACCATGAGTAAGACGCTGGGTGAGAAGGAGACAACCGTTGGTGCAATAGTAAGAAAATGGAAGAAATACAATGACTGTCAATCGACATCGATTTGGGGCACCATGCAAAATCTCACCTGGAGGGGTATCCTTGATCATGAGGAAGGTAAGATATCAGCCTAAAACTACATGGGGGAGGCTTCTTAATGATCTCAAGGCAGATGGGACCACAGTCACCAAGAAAACCTTTGGTATCACATTACGCTGTAAAGGTTTAAAATCCTGCAGTGCCCGCAAGGTCCCAATGCTCAAGAAGGCACATGTGCAGGCCAGTCTGAAGTTTGCCAATGAACACCTGGATGATTATGTGAGTCATTGGGAGAAGGTGCTGTGGTGAGATGAGACAAAAATTGAGGTCTTTGGCATTAACTCAACTTGCCGTGTTTGGTGGAAGACAAATGACCCAAAGAACACTGTCCCCACTGTGAAGCATGGAGATGGAAACATTATGTTTTGGGGGTGTTTCTATGCTAAGGGCACAGGACTACTTCACCACATCAATGGGAGAATTGATGGAGCCATGTACCGTAAAATCCTGAGTGACAACCTCCTTCCCTCCACCAGGACATTAAAAATGGGTAGTGGCTGGGTATTCCAGCAAGACAATGACCCAAAACATGCAGCCAAGGCAACAAAGGAGTGGCTCAAAGAGAAGCACATTAAGGTCATGTTGTGGCATAGCCAGTCTCCAGATTTTAATTCCATAGAAACTTATGGAGGGAATTGAAGCTCCGCATTGCCAAGCGACAGCCTCAAAATCTTAATGATTTAGAGATGATCTTATTTCCCACTCTATGTGTGTCTGGAGAAAGTAGCCAGTGTTAGCAGAAAATAAATGCATTTAATTGAAAAGATAATTGGCCCCTTTTAAAAGTTTTAACTTTCCTCAGTATCAATAGAGGGGTGCATAATTTGAAGGCTTACTCATATCCTCTCCTTTATTTCTCTCGCTTTTCATCCATTTAACTTGAGGGCCATTTACTTTTTTTTCTGAATGCACTATGTACCGTATTTATTGGACTATAAGACACACCAGACCATAACATGAACCCCAAATTTTGGAGAGAAAAATAGGGGAAAAAAGAGTTCTTTTTTTTTTTTTATAAGATGGGGGTCTGTCTTAAAGTCCAAATTTAAGACGCCTTACCTGGCGGTCGGCGGATCGGGGTCACAGAAGGCATGATTTCTGCTGCAGGAAGCTGGTGACAGAAGTGGGGCAATGCTGTGGGCACTGGGTGGGAGGAGGGGGTGTCCTAGTGGTGCAATACTGCCGGCCAGGTGTTGGCGGTGAGCATTGCTTTCCGGACGGCTATTTTACTAAAGGGATGCCTCTCGTGGCACATGCGCAGATTGGAATCTCGGCCCAGCTATGGGCTACAGGAAATTGGCTGCTGGAAGCGGCGCACGCGTGGATTGAGATCTCGGCTGAGCCACAGCTTCTGGAAAATGGCCACTGGGAAAGCAATGCACTCCGCTCTGCTAACTGCCAACACCAAGCCCGCAGCATCGCCCTACTTCTGCCGCCGCAGGCTCTCTCAGGAAGGGACCCTGCCTCCTGTGATTCCGCTCCACCACCCCCACCCCAGTAAGCTACATTTGAACTATAAGACGCAACTCCTATTTTCATCCAAGTTTGGGGGAGAAAGTGTGTCTTATGGTCTGAAACATACAATAAGTAATTTCACCATGTTGTTATATTTTATATATTATTCTGTACATAGCACCTTTTATTACACTGTACATCGTAGAAACGCACTTTATGTACATTCAATCACATTGAGAGCTTGTTGAAACAAGTTACTTTTTAGGGTGTGTACGACATTTGGAAGTGAGGAGACGTGGCAAGTCCTGAAGAGTGTCAAGTGGTTATTAGGTATGAAAACTGTTGGAAGAAAAAAGCACAATAGGGTTTTATCCGAGATTAAGCAGTCAATGCAAAGTAAAAGCACTCACCAGACATAGCTTAAGACAAGCATTGGAAAGATTCGCTGCTGCAGATCCACGAGGGACCAGCCGTTGAGAATACAATGTAGGAGAACGTGGTCATATTCTGCGCTGCTGAATCATGTAGTCCAAGGGTATTGTTAAAAAGGTCTTTATTCAACACGTTTCTGAGTTTCTGTTGTGAATTCTGCTCTTGGGCTCCCTCCGGTGGTTGTAAGTGGTACTGCTGCTGATCTCAGCAGTCATCAGGTGCTTTCACTTACTACCAATTTTGACTGGGCTACTTATTCTGGCTAGATCCTTTAGTCAGTGCCAGTTGTCCATTGTTTTCTGGAGGATTCACATCTCTGCTTGGTTTCTCCTGTTGGATTGTCCAAATCATCAAAGATAAGTCCTGGCTTTGTTTTTGCATTCCACATGCTGTGGACTTTATAGCTCAGTGCATTGCTATGTTTTTTCTTGTCCAGCTTTGTCTGTGTAAGGATTTATTCAGCCAAGCTGGAAGCTCTGGAGTTGCAGAGTTACCCTCCATACCTTTTGTTAGGTGTGGAGATTTTTGTATTCTCTGTGGTGGATTTTTGTAGTATTTTAATACTGACCGCATAGTACTCTGTCCTGTCTTTTCTTTCTAGCTAGAGCGGCCTCCTTTGCTAAATTCTGTTTTCAGTCTGCGTGTGTAATTTCCCTCTCCTCTCACAGTCAATATTTGTGGGGGGCTGTCTTTCCTTTGGGGATTTTCTCTGAGGCAAGATAGTTTTCCTGTTTCTTCCTTTAGGGGTAATTAGTCCTCCGGCTGTGACGAGGTGTCTAGGGAGTGACAGGAACATCCCACGGCTACTTCTAGTTGCGGTGTTAAGTTCAGGGTCTGCGGTCATTATAGAGGCCACCTTCTCCAGAGCTCGTCCATGCTGCTCCTTGGCCACCAGATCATAACAGTACAACTGGCCCACAAAGAGTTAAATGCATCTCAAAAGAAGGGAGGAAAAGTGCTGAGCCATTTTTTTTTGTAGTCTGTTTTGTCTTCTCTTCCCTCTTAAACTCTGGGTGGTTCAGGAGTTTGGCGCGGGCATGGATATTCAGGGACTGGCTTCTCGTGTGGATCAATTTGCTGCAAGAGTACAGGGTATTTCCGATTATATTGTCCAGACTCCGGTTTTGGAGCCTAGAATTCCAATTCCTGATTTGTTTTTTGGGGACAGGTCCAAGTTTTTGAGCTTTAAAAATAACTGCAAACTGTTTTTTGCTCTGAAACCTCGTTCCTCTGGTGATCCCATTCAGCAAGTAAAAATTGTCATCTCTTTGCTGCGTGGTGATCCTCAGAATTGGGCATTTGCCCTGGAGTCTGGGAATCCAGCCTTGCTTAATGTAGACACCTTTTTTCAGGCGCTAGGGTTATTGTATGATGAACCTAATTCAGTGGATCATGCAGAAAAGACCTTGTTAACCCTGTGTCAAGGTCAAGAAGCGGCAGAATTATACTGCCAGAAATTTAGAAAATGGTCTGTGCTCACGAAATGGAATGAGGATGCTTTGGCGGCAATTTTCAGAAAGGGTCTTTCTGAATCCGTTAAAGATGTTATGGTGGGGTTCCCCACGCCTGCTGGTCTGAGTGATTCTATGTCTCTGGCCATTCAGATTGACCGGCGCTTGCGTGAGCGCAGAGTTGTGCACACGATGGCATTGTCCTCTGAGCGGAGTCCTGAGCCTATGCAGTGTGATAGGATTTTGTCTAGAGCTGAACGACAAGGATTCAGACGTCAGAATAGGTTGTGTTTTTACTGCGGCGATTCTGCTCATGTTATTTCTGATTGTCCTAAGCGTACAAAGAGAATCGCTAGTTCCGTTACCATCAGTACTGTACAACCTAAATTTCTGTTATCTGTGACCCTGATCTGCTCATTATCGTCATTTTCTGTCATGGCATTTGTGGATTCAGGCGCCGCTTTGAACTTGATGGATTTAGATTTTGCCAAGCGTTTGTGGTTTCTCATTGCAGCCTTTGCAGGATCCTATTCCTTTAAGGGGCATTGATGCTACACCTTTGGCTAAAAATAAACCTCAGTTCTGGACACAGCTGACTGTGCCCATGCACATCAGGAAGATTGCCGTTTTCTGGTGTTGCATAATTTGCATGATTCTATTGTACTGGTTTTCCATGGTTACAGGTACATAACCCGGTACTGGATTGGAAATCTATGTCTATGACTAGTTGGGGTTGTCAGGGGGTTCATGATGACGTTCCTGTGATGTCAATTTCCTCTTCTCCCTCTTCTGAAATTCCTGAGTTTTTGTCAGATTTCCAGGATGTATTTGATGAGCCCAAATCCAGTTCCCTTCCGCCGCATAGGGACTGTGATTGTGCTATTGACTTGATTTCAGGCTGTAAGTTCCCTAAGGTCCGACTCTTCAACCTGTCTGTGCCAGAACATGCCGCCATGCGGAGTTATGTTAAGGAGTCCTTGGAGAAAGGGCATATTCAGCCATCTTCTTCACCTTTGGGAGCTGTTTTTTTTTTTTTGTTGCCAAGAAGGATGGCTCATTGAGACCCTGCATTGATTATCGCCTCTTGAATAAGATCACGGTCAAATTTCATACCCTTTGCCGTTGCTTTCTGACTTGTTTGCTAGGATTAAGGGGGCTAGTTGGTTTACTAAGATTGACCTTCGAGGGGCGTATAATCTTGTTCGTATTAAACAGGCATGAATGGAAAACTGCGTTTAATATGCCTGAAGGTCATTTTGAATACCTTGTGATGCCATTCGGGCTCTCTAATGCTCCATCGGTGTTTCAGTCCTTCATGCATGATATCTTCCACAATTATCTTGATAAATTCATGATTGTATATTTGGATGATATTTTGATTTTTTCCGATGATTGGGAGTCTCATGTGAGGCAGGTCAGGGTGGTATTTCAGATCCTTCGTGAGAATGCTTTGTTTGTGAAGGGGTCTAAGTGCCTCTTTGGAGTACAGAAGGTTTCTTTTTTGGGTTTCATTTTTTCTCCCTCGTCTATGGAGATGGATCCGGTTAAGGTTCAGGCCATTCATGATTAGATTCAACCCACGTCTATGAAGAGTCTTCAGAAATTTTTGGGTTTTGCTAATTTTTATCGCCGTTTCATTGCCAACTTCTCCAGTGTGGTTAAACCCTTGACCGATTTGACAAAGAAAGGCGCTGATGTGACGAATTGGCCCTCTGCAGCTGTTTCTGCCTTTCAGGAACTTAAACGCCGATTTACTTCTGCCCCTGTGTTGCATCAGCCGGACGTTTCTCTTCCGTTTCAGGTTGAGGTTGACGCTTCTGAGATTGGGGCAGGGGCCGTTTTGTCTCAGAGGAATTCTTATGGTTCCTTGATGAAACCATGTGCTTTCTTTTCCCGAAAATTTTCGCCTGCGGAACGCAATTATGATGTCGGCAATCGGGAGTTGTTGGCTATGAAGTGGGCATTTGAGGAGTGGCGACATTGGCTTGAGGGGGCCAAGCACCGTGTTGTGGTCTTGACCGATCATAAGAATCTGATTTACCTCGAGTCTGCCAAGCGGCTGAATCCTAGACAGGCTCGTTGGTCCCTGTTTTTCTCCCGTTTTGATTTTGTGGTCTCGTATCTTCCGGGTTCTAAGAATGTTAAGGCTGATGCCCTCTCTAGGAGCTTTTTGCCTGATTCTCCTGGGGTCCTTGAGCCGGTTGGCATTCTGAAAGAAGGGGTGATTCTTTCTGCCATCTCCCCTGATTTACGACGGGCTCTTCAGGAATTTCAGGCTGATAAACCTGACCGCTGTCCAGCGGGGAAACTGTTTGTTCCTGATAGATGGACTAGTAAGGTGATTTCTGAGGTTCATTGTTCTGTGTTGGCGGGTCATCCTGGGATTTTTGGCACCAGATATTTGGTTGGTAGGTCCATTTGGTGGCCTTCTTTGTCACGGGATGTGCGTTCTTTTGTGCAGTCCTGTGGGACTTGTGCGCGGGCCAAGCCCTGCTGTTCTCGTGCTAGTGGGTTGCTTTTGCCAGTCCCTGAGAGGCCTTGGACGCATATTTCTATGGATTTTATTTCTGATCTTCCCGTTTCCCAGAAGATGTCTGTTATCTGGGTGGTTTGTGATCGGTTTTCTAAGATGGTTCATTTGGTACCCTTGCCTAAGTTGCCTTCCTCCTCTGATTTGGTTCCGCTGTTTTTTCAGCATGTGGTTCGTTTGCATGGCATTCCTGAGAATATTGTGTCTGACAGAGGTTCCCAATTTGTTTCTAGGTTTTGGCGGGCCTTTTGTGCTAGGCTGGGCATTGATTTGTCTTTTTCTTCCGCATTTCACCCTCAGACAAATGGCCAGACCGAGCGTACTAATCAGACCTTGGAAACTTATTTGAGATGCTTTGTGTCTGCTGATCAGGATGATTGGGTGACCTTTTTGCCATTGGCTGAATTTGCCCTTAATAATCGGGCTAGTTCGGCTACTTTGGTTTCGCCTTTTTTTTGCAATTCTGGCTTTCATCCTCGTTTTTCTTCTGGACAGGTTGAGCCTTCTGACTGCCCTGGTGTGGATTCTGTGGTGGACAGGTTGCAGCAGATTTGGACCCATGTGGTGGACAATTTGGTATTGTCTCAGGACAAGGCTCAATGTTTTGCTAACCGTCGTCGGGGTGTTGGTTCCCGGCTTCGGGTTGGGGATTTGGTCTGGTTGTCTTCCCGTCATGTTCCTATGAAGGTCTCTTCCCCTAAGTTCAAACCTCGCTTTATTGGTCCCTATAAGATTTCTGAGATTATTAATCCGGTGTCTTTTCGTTTGGCCCTTCCAGCCTCCTTTTCCATCCATAATGTTTTCCATAGATCTTTGTTGAGGAAATATGTGGTGCCCGTTGTTCCTTCTGTTGATCCTCCTGCTCCGGGGTTGGTTGATGGGGAGTTGGAATATGTGGTTGAGAAGATTTTGGATTCTCGCTTTTCGAGGCGGAGGCTTCAGTATCTTGTCAAGTGAAAGGGTTATGGCCAGGAGGATAATTCTTGGGTTGCTGCCTCCGATGTTCATGCTGACGATTTGGTTCATGCTTTTCATTTGGCTCGTCCTGATCGGCCTGGGGGCTCTGGTGAGGGTTCGGTGACCCCTCCTCAAGGGGGGGGTACTGTTGTGAATTCTGCTCTTGGGCTCCCTCCGGTGGTTGTAAGTGGTACTGCTGCTGATCTCAGCAGTCATCAGGTGCTTTCACTTACTACCAATTTTGACTGGGCTACTTATTCTGGCTAGATCCTTTAGTCAGTGCCAGTTGTCCATTGTTTTCTGGAGGATTCACATCTCTGCTTGGTTTCTCCTGTTGGATTGTTCAAATCATCAAAGATAAGTCCTGGCTTTGTTTTTGCATTCCACATGCTGTGGACTTTATAGCTCAGTGCATTGCTATGTTTTTTCTTGTCCAGCTTTGTCTGTGTAAGGATTTATTCAGCCAAGCTTGAAGCTCTGGAATTGCAGTCAGGATGGTATTTCAGATCCTTCGTGATAACGCCTTGTTTGTGAAGGGGTCTAAGTGCCTCTTTGGAGTACAGAAGGTTTCTTTTTTGGGCTTCATTTTTTCTTCCTCATCTATAGAAATGGATCCAGTTAAGGTTCAGGCCATTCATGATTGGATCCAGCCCACATCCGTGAAGAGCCTTCAGAAATTTTGGGGCTTTGCTAATTTTTATCGCCGTTTCATTGCCAACTTCTCTAGTGTGGTTAAACCCCTGACCGATTTGATGAAGAAAGGCGCTGAAGTGACGAATTGGTCCTCTGCGGCCGTTTCTGCCTTTGAGGAGCTAAAACGCCGATTTACTTCTGCCCCTGAGTTGCGTCAGCCGGATGTTTCTCTTCCTTTTCAGGTTGAGGTTGACGCTTCTGAGATTGGGGCAGGGGCTGTTTTGTCTCAGAGGAATTCTGATGGTTCCTTGATGAAACCGTGTGCCTTCTTCTCTCGAAAATGTTCGCCTGCGGAACGCAATTATGATGTCGGCAATCGGGAGTTGTTGGCTATGAAGTGGGCATTTGAGGAGTGGCGACATTGGCTTGAGGGGGCTAAACACCGTATTGTGGTCTTAACCGATCATAAGAATCTGATTTACCTCGAGTCTGCTAAATGGCTGAATCCTAGACAGGCCCGATGGTCCCTGTTTTTCTCCCGTTTTGATTTTGTTGTCTCGTATCTTCCGGGTTCTAAGAATGTTAAGGCTGATGCCCTCTCTAGGAGTTTTTTGCCTGATTCCCCTGGGGTCCATGAGCCGGTCGGCATTCTGAAGGAGGGGGTGATTCTTTCTGCCATCTCCCCTGATCTACGACGGGTTCTTCAGGAATTTCAGGCTGATAAACCTGACCGCTGTCCAGTGGGGAAACTGTTTGTTCCTGATAGATGGACTAGCAAAGTGATTTCTGAGGTTCACTGTTCTGTGTTGGCTGGCCATCCTGGGATTTTTGATACCAGAGATTTGGTTAGTAGGTCATTTTGGTGGCCTTCTTTGTCACGGGATGTGCGCTTTGTGCAGTCCTGTGGGACTTGTGCGCGGGCCAAACCTTGCTGCTCACGCGCCAGTGGGTTGCTTTTGCCTTTGCCGGTCCCTGAGAGGCCTTGGACGCATATTTCTATGGATTTTATTTCAGATCTTCCGGTTTCCCAGAGGATGTTGGTTATCTGGGTGCTTTGTGACCAGTTTTCTAAGATGGTTCATTTGGTACCTTTGCCTAAATTGCCTTCCTCTTCTGAGTTGGTTCCGTTGTTTTTTCAGCATGTGGTTCGTTTGCATGGCATTCCGGAGAATATTGTGTCCGATAGAGGTTCCGAGTTTGTTTCCAGGTTTTGGCGGGCCTTTTGTGCTAGGCTGGGCATTGATTTGTCTTTTTCTTCCGCATTTCATCCTCAGACAAATGGCCAAACCGAGCGAACTAACCAGACTTTGGAAACTTATTTGAGATGCTTTGTGTCTGCCGATCAGGATGATTGGGTGGCTTTCTTGCCATTGGCCGAGTTTGCCCTTAATAATCGGGCTAGTTCTGCTACCTTGGTTTCACCTTTTTTTTGTAATTCTGGGTTTCATCCTCGTTTTTCTTCGGGGCAGGTTGAGCCTTCTGATTGTCCTGGGGTGGATTCTGTGGTTGACAGGTTGCAGCAAATTTGGGCTCATGTTGTGGACAATTTGGTCTTGTCTCAGGAGGAGGCTCAGCGTTTTGCTAACCGTCGGCGGCGTGTGGGTTCCCGGCTTCGGGTTGGGGATTTGGTCTGGTTGTCTTCCCGTCATGTTCCTATGAAGGTTTCTTCCCCTAAGTTCAAGCCTCGGTTTATTGGTCCTTATAGGATTTCTGAGATTATCAATCCAGTGTCTTTTCGTTTGGCCCTTCCAGCCTCTTTTTCCATCCACAATGTTTTTCATAGATCTTTGTTGCGGAAATATGTGGTACCCGTCGTTCCCTCTGTTGATCCTCCTGCCCCGGTGTTGATTGATGGGGAGTTGGAGTATGTTGTTGAGAAGATCTTGGATTCTCGTTTTTCAAGGCGGAGGCTTCAGTATCTTGTCAAGTGGAAGGGTTATGGCCAGGAGGATAATTCTTGGGTTGTTGCCTCTGATGTTCATGCTGACGATTTGGTTCGTGCCTTCCATTTGGCTCGTCCTGATCGGCCTGGGGGCTCTGGTGAGGGTTCGGTGACCCCTCCTCAAGGGGGGGTACTGTTGTGAATTCTATTCTTGGGCTCCCTCCGGTGGTTGTAAGTGGTAGCGCTGCTGTCTGTCCTTCACAGCAGTTATCAGGTGTTTCCACTCTGGACTGGGCTATTTAGTCTGGCCTCACCCTTTAGTCAGTGCCAGTTGTCCATTGTATTCTGGAGGATTCACATCCCTTCATGGTTTCTCCTGCTTCCTGGTCTTTTCACCAAGATAAGTTCTGCTTGTTTTGCAGCCCACATTTTGTGGGCCTCATTGTTCAGTGCATTTCATGTTTTTTCTTGTCCAGCTTAATCTGTGTAAGGATTTATGCAGTCAAGCTGGAATCTCTGGAGAGGCAGATATACCCTCCATATCTTTAGTTAGATGTGGAGTTTTTGTATTTTCTGTGGTGGATATTTCCTAGTATTTTAATACTGACCGCATAGTTCTCTGTCCTATCTAGCTAGATTGGCCTCCTTTGCTAAATCCTGTTTTCAGCCTGTGTATGTTTTTTCCTCTCCTCTCACAGTCAATATTTGTGGGGGGCTGCCTATCCTTTGGGAATTTTCTCTGAGGCGAGATAGTTTTCCCTTTTCTATCTATAGGGTTAATTAGTCCTCCGGCTGTGTCGAGGTGTCTAGGATCAGTAGGTACATCCCACGGCTACTTCTAGTTGCGGTGTTAAGTTCAGGGTCCGCGGTCAGTATAGATACCACCTTCTCCAGAGTACGTCCAATGTTACTCCTGGGCCACCAGATCATAACAGAAATGAGAGCGACTCTTGATGGGCCAGAGGCTGGATTCAGTAAAGGGCAGAGAGCTTCACTCCAACTCAGACGCCAGCAAGGTGGAGGTGGGGTACTGGTGGGGGCTGATATCAACAAAGATGAACTCGTGGGACCTTTTCGGGTTGAGGATGGAGTGAAGCTCAACTCCCAGATCTGCTGCCAGTTTCTGGAAGACAACTTCAAGCAGTGGTACAGAAAGAAGTCGGTATTGTTCAAGAAAAAAATGATTTTCATGCAGGACAATGCTCCATCACGTGCCTCCAACTACTCCACAGTGTGGCTGGCCAGTAAAGGTCTCAAAGAATAACAAAATAATGACATGGCCCCTTGTTCACCTGATCTGAAACCCATAGAGAACCTGTGGTTCCTCATAAAATGTGACATCTACACGGAGGGAAAACAGTACACCTCTCGGAACAGTGTCTGGGAGGCTGCTGCACGCAATGTTGATCATAAACAGATCAAGCAACTGACAGAATCTATGGATGGAAGGTTGTTGAGTGTCATCATGAAGAAAGGTGGCTACATTGGTCACTAATTTTTTGGGGTTTTGTTTTTGCATGTCAGAAATGTTTATTTCTAAATTTTGTGCAGTTATATTGGTTTACCTGGTGAAAATAAACAAGTGAGATGGGAATATATTTGGTTTCTATTAAGTTGCCTAATAATTCTGCACAGTAATAGTTACCTGCACAAACAGATATCCTCCTAAGATAGCCAAATAAAAAAAAAAACCACTTCAACTTCCAAAAATATTAAGATTTGATATTTATGAGTCTTTTGGGTTGATTGAGAATATAGTTGTTGATCAATAATAAAAATAATCCTCTAAAATACAACTTGCCTAATAATTCTGCACAGTGTAGATCCTCAGCTCATTCACCTCTTCTTAGGTGCCTTTTTTACCACCCTCACACAGACCCTTTAGGCTATGTGCATACGTTGCGGATTTTCCTGCGGATCCGCAGCGTTTTTTACGCTGCGGATCTGCAGCACTTTTCCATGCGTTTTACAGTAGCATGTTAAACTATGGAAAACCAAATCCGCTGTGCACATGCTGCAGAAAAAAAACACGTGGTAACGCAGCTGTGTTTTTTCCACAGCATGTCAATTCTTTGTGCGGATCTGCAGAGTTTCTGCACCCATTGACTTGCATTGAGTCAGGCACATCCGCAGCAAAACCACAGATGTAAAAATCTGCGGATTAGCTGCGGATGAAACGCTGCAGATCGGGAGGAGGGAAGTGTGTGGGTGGAGTGCGGGCGGAGCTATGTGCGTGTGTGTGTGGTCGGCGGGGCTGTCCGTGGGTGTGCGGGGGGCTTCGGGCTGTCCGTGGGTCTGCTGTCTGCCGGGGTTGTTCGGGGGTCTGCCGGGGGTCTGTGTTTGTGAGTGCAGGCATCATCTGATGGGACTCCAAGTCCCATGTGGCTATGCCTGCTAGTGACAGCGATTGACACATTAGCCAATGATGGGCCAGTAGTAGTCCCATCATCCGGCTAATGTGTTGAATGTAAAAAAACAAAACAAAATAAACACATACACACATATACAGTACATACAACATACAGAACATGCAGTACATACAACATACAGAACATACTCAGCAATCACCTTGATCCCGAAGCCATCGATCACCTGTAAAAAATATAAAAATAATAAACCAACAGTGTACTCTCTGATCCGCAGTAATCCAATACGAGTGTGCCACGACGATCTCCCGTGGAGAGTTGCCACATCAGCTGATGCGACTGCTCTCTAGGGGCTCCGGGATACTATGATGGAAGGTATCCTTCCGCACTGTATCCCTCCGCCGCTGTGAGTATAGTTCATACTCTCACTTGCGACACTGCTGCGTGAGAAAATTCCCACACAGCATTGCCATATAGTGAGAGCAATGAACTAAGGTAACCTCTTCAGTGATGCACTGCAGGAGCCATTGTCTCCTGTCTGTGTTTCTGGAGGCCATATAGAGCAGTGACATCACTCAATATCACTGTTCTATAGGGGAGATCGTCCTGGGACACTCGTTATTGGACTTTGGCGGAAAGGGAGTATACAGTTGGTTTATTATTTTTTGCAGGCGATCGAGGGCGTCGCAAGAATTAGGCGTGCTAGTAAGTATGGTGAAATTAAGAATATTAAAATACTGTGTGTATTTTTTTAAACTCTTTCACTACTATAGGATTAGTAATGGATAGGTGTCTTATTGATGCCTCTCGATTACTAGCCGGGCTTAATGTCACCTTACAATACAAAGGTGACATTGACCCTTTATTAACCCATATCCCACCGCTACACGGGAGTGGGAAGAGAGGGGTTAAGTGCCAGAATTGGTGCCATTTCTGGGGTGGCTGGGTGCTGGTATTTGTAGCGGGGGGGGGAGCAATATCCATGGCCCCTCTCTAGGTTATATCAGTCCGCAGCTGACTGCATAGCCTTTCTGGCTATAAAATATAGGGGGACTCCACGTTTCTTTGGGGGGGTCCCCTATTTTAATAGCTAGTAAAAGCTACGCAGACAGCTGCGGGCTGATATTCATAGCCTGGGAAGGGGCCATGGGTATTCCCAGGCTACAAATATTAGGCCCCCGGACGTTGGCTTTTCCCGCTGTGGCGCAGAAAATTGCGCGGGAGCCCACACCATTTTTTTTTAATTTAACATATTGTTCATTAATAAACATCGGCCTTGCTATTATATATCTATGGATAGATGTAGATAGATATATCTATAGATACATAGATATAACTATCCATATATCCATCTACATCTATCCATAGATATATCTATAGATATATGAATATATCTATCTCATTCCTTCTATCCCATATCTAGCTATCTAATTCCTTCTATCTATCCCATATCCATGTTTCCATCTCATATCTATCCCATATCTATCTCATTCCTTCTGTCTATCCCATATCTATTTTTTTTTGTTCAATAATACATCTTTAAACTGTAAAGCGCTGCGGAATATGTTGGCGCTATATAAAGATTATTATTATTATCTTTATCTAGCTTTCAAAAACGCATCAAAAAACGCATCAAATCCGCACAAAAAACGCATCCAAAATACACCTGCATTTTCTGCCAAGAGATGCGGATTCAGTGCAGAAAAATCCGCAGGCAAATCTGCAACGTGTGCACATACCCTTCGTGACTGAGCACTACATAGTGAATACAATTAAAAAGCTTGGGCTATACTTTAACTTTTGCCACAACACAGGTAGCAAAGTCAAAGATCACCCTGTGCAACTGCTACACTGCAGCATAAATTAGGTGAATGGAGTTGCATTGTGACTTATAGGGTCACAAAAAGTCCAACCTTTTCTGACTTCGGGAGGTCCCACTGCCACTCCATTCACCTAATTTATGCCCATGTGCATTCAGTGTGGCAGGATATATCTCGGACAACCATTAAAAAAGCACTCTTTTTTTAATGTTCTAAACCTGTGTAAACATTAGCTTAGTGTCAGTGTGTTTATGTACTGACGGCTTGCCATCCTCTCCAGTAGCCAGGGCAGGTTCACTCCTCTTCTGACAAATTCTAAATGGCACTTCGGAGATGGATGCGATGCTGGTGTAGGTTTCCAATCTGTATCAGTAGTGAAACTCGGCATTCACATGAATGTGTTGCATAACAAGGTGAATTTATTTACAGGGAATCAGTCCATAGATAAACAGCTAGTAGTAGAACATTTCGGGCCACAGTGCTTCCTAATTGTGGCTTTTAGCAACCATACCTCCAAGCAGACTTATCCCTTAGGCCGGCGTCACACTGGCGAGTTTTACGGACGTATGAGCGCAGAAAATACACCCGTAAAATACGCATAACACACGGCCCAATGATTCTCTAAGGCCCAGCTCCTATCAGCCGTATTTTACGGATCCGTATTATACGGTCTCCTACGGCCGTACAAAATAACAGCATGCTGCGTTTGTCACCGTATTGCGCAAAAAAAATCGCCAATGAAAGTCTATGGGGGCGAGAAAAATACGGATTACACACGGACCAGCAGTGTGACTTGCGAGAAATACGCAGCAGTGTTCTATAGAAAAGCCGGCTAAAAACATCTGCCCCCAGCCGCCCCAGAAAAGGCACACCTGGAAGATGCGCCTTTTCTGGCACTTGGCCACTCTCTTCCCACTCCCGTGTAGCGGTGGGATATGGGGTAATGAAGGGTTAATGTCACCTTGCTATTGTAAGGTGACATTAAGCCAGATTAATAATGGAGAGGTGTAAATTATGACACCTATCCATTATTAATCCAATAGTACGAAATGGTTAATAAAGCACACATTATTTACAAGTATTTTAATGAAATAGACACAGGTTGTTGTAATATTTTATTATACTGGTAATCCACCTGATAACCCTCGTTCTGTAACAAAGGAAAAATAAAAACTCAATATATCATACCTTCCGACGCTCAGGTCAAGTCCCACGAAATAAATCCATCTGAAGGGGTTAAATCATTTTACAGCCAGGAGCTGTGCTAAAGCAGTGCTCGTGGCTGTAAAACCCCTGGGAATGAATGGATTGCAGGGGAATGACCTATAGTTAACCTTGAGTTGCGGTGAGGCGCCCTCTGCTGGATGTCCTCATGAACTGGAGCCTGCTAAAAGTTCCCACGCTCGAGTTCATATGATCATGTGACGGGGTCGGCGATTCGCTCATTTCTGGCCCGATGGCCAGAAGCGCCGGTTAAATGCTGCTGTCAGCGTTTGACAGCGGCATTTAACTAGTTAATAGCGGCGGGTGAATCGCATCTTCACAGGCTGCTATTCCGGGCACATGTCAGCTGTTCAAAACAGCTGACATGTCCCGGCTTTGATGCGGGCTCACCGCCGGAGTCCGCATCAAAGCGGGGGTTCTGACCTTGGACGTACTATCCCGTCCGAGGTCAGAAAGGGGTTAAAACATCTCATTTTTTTCAGTATTACATATGAATACCTTTCATCACATTTTATATGTCTTAAGCTGGATACTTCATGATGAAGTGAAGGAAGATATGAAAACCTTAATTTTTATTTTTTTTCTCATCTCTGTTGACGAGATACTACCTTGCAAAATTTCTCTCATTTCCCTTTCTTTACGAGGGGCATTTCATTTTTACCTCTTGGTAAACTTTGGAAAAATGGCCATACCGGTGCTTTAATGACCAAATCATAAGGTTGAGCTGTTAGTGTAACTGGGGTGAAGACTCACTCAAGTGGTCTGGCCACCAGATATTATGGCACCTAACACCATAATCTCTGGAATAAGACCAGTGTGACCTTCAATAAAAGGGGACTCATGGCACTGGCCACATGGTCTCAACAGATTCGAAGAATGGGGTGTAGTTATCCATTCTATACTGCAAGTAAAATTACATGGCACATAACAAGCCTAAGGTATCAAAGTGTCTACGCAATCAATCAAAAGGCATTTGCATGACATTGGGTTACTACCTAGAAGTCCATCTCAAACTTTTCTACTGACTTCATGTCCTCGCTCTCAAAGGCCATCATGGTGCCATGCAAGATGGCAGTGGAGGTCTATTCTCTTCCATGATGAATTGCGCTTTTGTCTTGGGTGCAATGATATTGATCTTGAAACCACATGGTCAGTGCCTTCATGAAGGAATGTGAAAGTATCCTAAGAGCTGTTTTTCCACAAAACAATGCCAGTTGCTCTTGTGTGGCCTAAACATGCTACTCTGGACTGCAGCAGACTTGTCTCCTATTGAGCACATCCAGGTTGTCATTGGTCAGCAACTGCAAGGGGAGCTGCCAGCAGCAGATCTTGATGATTTGTGCGCCAAAGTACATTTTGTGTGGCAGAGTATTACTCAGACAATTATTAACCTCACTTATAGGATGCCAAGATGTATAAGTGCATGCATTTCTGCACGTGGTGCTCGTATTTACTTGAATAATCGAGATGTTTTGAAAATGTTTCCAGTTTTCCCTCATCTGCATATCATTAACACATCTGTCGATCAGTGATTTTCAGAATTCCACTATCTTTCCTTCTTGATGTTGCAATTTCAACATTAAGGAATGTGTGTGTGTGTGTGTGTGTGTGTGTGTGTGTGTGTGTGTGTGTGTGTGTGTGTGTCTGTGTGTAGATATCTATGTTTGAATTAACCTAATTTCTCTATCCTAGAAGTAAAAAAAAAAAGAAAAAAAAAAAGGAAGAGTCAGTATTACAATTTTTTTGGGTCACCACATTACCCTAAAACATGCATTACAAAAAGTCATAACTTCCTTAAAATAGTACCATCCAAAGATATAGTTACTTCCCAGTAACAGGATATCTCAGAGCTCATGATAGCACCACAGAAAGGGGGGATCCGCCCTTCAAGAACAGGAAACCTACAGATCAAAAAGGCGGTACCCTCTCGCTCACATCAGTTGGTTTACAGAGCACAGAAGGACCTCCAGATTATTGTTAAAAATAAACATTTTAACCATAATACTTAAAAGCAACACCCCGTGACCTATATATAAATCACACACGCTCTCGTTGTCTGTGCTCACCCACACATGACGGGAGTATAAGGGTGCTGTCATGGGCTCTGAGAAATCTCGTTATCGGTAAGTAACTATGTCTTTCTCCTTCCCCCTTGACAGCACCATGGAGACAATTGCAGAGAATCATATCTTATGGAGCGACCACAGCCTATAGAACCCTTCTCCCAAAGGTTAGATCAGAAGAAGAGGCTCAGTCCAGCCGATAGTGATTGTACAAGATAGAAAGTAAAAGGTACCAAGTAGCAGCCTTACAGATCTGTTCTATGTATACCTTGGACTTTTCAGCCCAGGTGGTTGTCACTGCTCTCATAGAATGAGCTCTCAAACAGTCGGGCGCAACAGTCCCACTAGATGAGTAGGCCAACGAGATAGCATCCCTTATCCATCTTGCCAAAGTACTTTTTGAGGCCTTGAGCCATTTCCTAGGCCCCTGAAAACACACAAACAGAGACCTATCCTTCCTACACCCCTGGGTGGACACTAGATACCGAACTAAACACCTTTTTACATCCAACGTATGGAAACTCTCCTCTTGCGTTCTTGGGGTTGGAGCAAAAGGAAGGAAGGACTACTTCTTGGGACCTATGGAAACGAGATGCTACCTTGGGCAAGTAAGCAGGGTCAGGTTTCAGAATGACTTTGTCCTCTAAAATTTGAGTGAAGGGAGGGCCTGCAGACAGGGTCTGAATGTCGCTCACCCTGCGGGCTGATGTCTGCCATAGAAAGACCATTTTAAGGGATAGAAACTTGAGTAAAGTTAAAATTAAGGGTTCAAAGGGGGAACCGTTAGAGCGGATAATACCAAATTTAAATCCCATGGTGGTTATTTCTGGCTGGCAATGGGCCCAGATCTTGCGGAGGCTCTAATGTATCTAGCTACCCATGGATTGCCTGCTACATCATGATTATACAGGGAACCTAATGTGGCCAACTGAACCTTTAACCCTAGAACGCATACCCATAGAAATCTACACATTCACGCACCTGGGGCCTTTTAGGCCTGTTTACGATTATCATGGAATAACTCAAATAAAAACACTTTTCAAAGTTTATTGCAAAGTAAGGATGCATTCCCACTAGCGCAGGGGTCCGCCAGGACGGGATTCCGTAATGGATCTGACCTCCTGGTGACCCCAGCTAAGGCTGGCGGACGCATACCTGGGGCCTCGCAGGCCTGCCAGGTTACTTGTTTTCTATTTTCTGTAAAATTACTTTAGTTAGAATTTTGAAACTCTAGGTATTCCTCAGGTATATAGTTGTTAGTAATTTCCAGTTGTTCATATATTTTTATGTTTTAGGCATTTCGGTATAACAACCTTTTTTTGGGACTACCCCATATTCACGCACCTGGGGCCTTTTAGGCCTGTGTGCAAATAACACGGAATAACTCAAATAAAAATACTTTTCAAAATTTATTTTACAATTGCAAGGTAAGGATGCATTCCAACTAGCGCTGGGGTCCGCCAAGAGGGGATCCGTAATGGATCTGACCTCCTGGTGACCCCAGCTAAGGCTGGCGGAATCCCGCCATTCCGGCAGCCTTAGCTGGAGTTACCAGGAGGTCAGTTCCATTATGGATCCCCTTCTGGCGAACCCCAGAGCTACTGGGAACACAGCCTAAGATGTGTATATTTCAAAACATACCGTATTTTCTGGCGTATAAGACGACTTTTTAACCCCTCAAAATCTTCTTAAAAGTCGGAGGTCGTCTTATACGCCGGGTACAGACAAATGTGCATATGGTGGGTGGGTGGGGGGGGGAGTGGTCCCGATGACGAAGAGAGGGGGCGTCTCACAGGAAAGTGTGAGTGGAGTAGCCCCGTTACCTCATTGCGGCAGCGTGGGGGTCTCTGTGCTGGGGAGCGGCGGCTCCTCATTGCGGTAGCATAGGGTTTCTGTGCTGGGAACGGCAGCTCCTCTTCGTGCCGTGGGGGCTCTGTGCTGTGGGGCGGTACATCTTCTTGCAGCGTCGGGGCTCCTCCATCTCCTCAAGGCCCGGAGGCAGCGGCAGCTCCATTGCTGCGATGCGGTGGCCTCCGGGAAAATGGCCGCTGGCCGGCGCATGCTCAGATTCAGATCTCGTCCCGAGATCTCGGGAGACGAGATCTGAATCTGAGCATGCGCCGCCCCCAGCGGCCATTTTCCCGGAGGCCACCGCATCGCAGCAACGGAGCTGCCGGTGCCTCCGGGCCTTGAGGAGATGCCGGAGGAGTCCCGATGCTGCAAGAAGATGCACCGCCCCACGGCACGAAGAGGAGCTGCCGCTCCCAGCACAGAAACTCTATGCTACCGCAATGAGGAGCCGCCGCTCCCCAGCACAGAGACCCCCACGCTGACGCAATGAGGCAATAGGGGGCTACTCCACTCACACTTTCCTGTGAGACGCCCCCTCTTCATCATCGGACCACTCCCCACCCCAAAAGGCACATTAGTCACCGGCCCAATAAGACGACATACGGCGTATAAGAAGACCCCCGACTTTTAAGAAGATTTAATATTTTAACTGGAAAAGTTGGGGGGTCGTCTTATACGCCCAGTCGTCTTATATGCCGGAAAATACGGTAATTATGTGCATAAAACAAAAAAGTAAACGGGCACGCCAAATATAGGCATTCTATATGCAATTTTTTTATGAAAACATTTTTTGGTTGTAGCAAACATGGTGCAGGAATATTTATTTGTAACTTTACATATTCCCCCGACAATTCTCGCATATTATTTTTTCGGCTGAATGTTCCTTGCATACATTTTGTCCGCAAGTAGAACAGAAACGCTCCGATTTTCTTTCCTTCTTTGCTGGACAAATATAGCAGCGCTTTCTTTTTTTTTCCCTCTTTGCTCTGGATGTTCCAGAAAGCGTATTCCACATCAGATCATGGCCTCCGTAATTTGCCTTGATAAGCATATCATGCTGCTTCTCTCCATCATAGTAGGCATCAAAAGTTCATAACAAAGTTCTGTCAAAAATAGACGTGTCTTGTCTTTCCTGTTGGCATGGAATTCTGGATTAGTTTGACAATAAACAATGTAGCTATTGAGGGCTGACACATCAAGGATATTAGAAAAAAGGGCAACAGGCCAACGTTTAGTCTGCCTTTTGCACGAATACTCTCCAATCATTTCGTCCATCTTGTCAACACCTCCTTTTGTCTTATTATAATGCAGTATGATTTCAGGTTTTTTTTCCTGTCATTGGTGTCAATACTTCCATCATGATGCATTGTACTCAGTAATATCACGGATTTTTCTTTCATGGCTTTATAAGACACCATTGTTGCTTGATTGCAGAAACCGAATACACTCTCGTAGATTGTTCGCTGTGCATTGTGCTTCATGATTGGAGGAATTTCGCGGCGGTTTGGCCTCATAGTACCAACAAGTGTAAGTTGCTTTTGAAGCAAAAAGTTGGCCATTTCAAAATTGGTAAAGTAATTCCATTGTAATATTTTATCCTGAATTAAAAATTGGTAGAGCAACTGTTTTTACTATGTCGGAACATAGGTCTTTCTGGACTGGAGCATCAGCTTCTTTGCCACAGTAAATCAGACCATTCATCCCATAATAGCTTGCTGAATCGCACATCCAGAAAATTTTTATGCCATACTTAGCTGGCTTACTGGGCATATACTGAATGAATTAACAACGTCCCCTAAAGGCAAGAAGTTGCTCGTCCACTGTCACATTATCACTGGAATGGTAAAGCTTTGTACAGTTCTTGATAAAAAGATTCCAGATATGGCTAATTTATTGGTTGCCAACCTCACAGGGCGAGTTCTCTTTTCATCAAAACGAAGGCATCTCCGAATACCCTCAAATCTATTGATGAACATAGTAGCTTTGTAGTGTGGATCTGCAAACGGGTTCTGAAATAACTCTTCCCAGCAATAGCAGAGTCATAAAAGTTCTTCCCCAGGAACAATACAGACAAAAAGACGGAGTATCACATGTAAACCTAGTACAGGCCTAAAAGGCCCCAGGTGCGTGAATATGGGGTAGTCCCAAAAAAAGGTTGTTATACCGAAATGTCTGTAACATAAAAATATATGAATAACTGGAAATTACTAACAACTATATATCTGAGGATTACCTAGATTTTCAAAATTCTAACTAAAGTACTTTTACAGAAAATAGAAAACAAGTAACCTGGCAGGCCTGCGAGGCCCCAGGTATGCGTTCTAGGGTTAAGGTGATAGTAGCAAGGCCCTGCTCTAGTCCCTTCAGTAATAATTCCAGGATGGCCGTAATTAGAACCCTATCTTGGACTCTGAACCCTGAGGTGGATAGGAATTTTTTCCAAGTTCTCCCATAGGTTCTAGTAGTGACAACTTTCCTACTTTGGAGTAGGGTAGAAAACAAACTTGGGGAAAACCCTCTGTCCCTCAAAAGTGAGCTTTCAAAATTCCACGCTGTTAAGTGTAAATTCGCTGCCTGAGGATCTTATACCGGTCCCTGGGAAAGAAGATCCAGAACTTCCAGTAGTACCCAAGGGTCATTGATGGACATCATCCTCAGCCAGGAGAACCAACTTCTTTTTGGCCAGAAAGGAGCTATCAGGATTACTCTTGCCCTGTCTTCCCTGATTTTTCTTAGGACCACAAGTATCAGGATGACCAAGGGGGGGAAGGCATAGGCAAGGCTCTGATTCCATGAAATCATGAAGGCACGTAGAGCCTGACAGTTCCCTCTGGGATCTATGGAGCAAAAGGAGTCTACCATCTTGTTGTCGATGTTGGCAAAGAGATCTATGAATGGGAGACCCAACATCTCTACAATCTGGTTGAAAATGGACCCTTTTAGAACCCATTCGCCCTGTTTCAACTCAGTGTGGCTCAAGAAGCCTGCCTTGTAGTTCTCTCCCCTCCAGCTCCCCGTATGTGGAATGCTGTCAGACAGGAAATTGCTCTCAGCCATCCAGAAAATCCAGGTTGTTATATTAAGGGACGCGACCTGGTTCCTGATGGTTCTGATAGGCTACCACTACCTGGTTGTCTGAAAATACCCATATATGCTGACCCTGAAGAGAATCTAAGAACTCTATCAGACCATGACTGACTGTTAATACACTGTGTGCAGAATTATTAGGCAAGTTGTATTTTGATCACGATACTTTTTATACATATTGTCCTACTCTAAGCTGTTCAGTTTTGAGAGACAACTACCAATTAAGTAAATCAGGTGATGTGCATCTCTTTAATGAGCAGGGGTGTTGTCTAATGACATCAAAACCCTATATAAGGTGTGCTTAATTATTAGGCAACTTCCTTCCTTTGGCAAAATGGGTCAGAAGAGAGATTTCACGGGCTCCGAAAAGTCCAAAATTGTGAGATGTCCTGCAGAGGGATGCAGCAGTCTTGAAATTGCCAAACTTTTGAAGTGTGATCACCGAACAATCAAGCGTTTCATGGCAAATAGCCAACAGGGTCGCAAGATGCGTGTTGGGCAAAAAAGGCGCAAAATAACTGCCCATGAATTGAGGAAAATCAAGTGTGAAGCTGCCAAGATGCCATTTGCCACCAGTATTGCCATATTTCAGAGCGGCAATCTTACTGTAGAAACAAAAAGCACAAGGTATGCGATACTCGGGGACATGGCCAAGGTAAGGAAGGCTGAAAAACGACCACCTTTCAACAAGAAACATAAGATAAAACGTCAAGACTGGGCCAAGAAATATCTTAAGACTGACTTATCAAAGGTTTTATGGACTGATGAAATGAGAGTGACTCTTGATGGGCCAGAGGCTAGATAAGTAAAGGTCAGAGAGCTCCACTCTGATTCAGACGCCAGCAAGGTGGAGGTAGGGTACTGGTATGGGCTGGTATCAAAGATGAACTTGTGGGACCTTTTCAGGTTGAGGATGGAGTGAAGCTCAATTCTCAGACCTGCTGCCAGTTTCTGGAAGACAACTTTTTCAAGCAGTGGTACAGGAAGAAGGCGGTATCATTCAAGGAAAACATGATTTTCATGCAGGACAATGCTCCATCACATGCCTCCAATGACACCACAGCGTGGCTGGCCAGTAAAGGTCTCAAAGAAGAAAAAATAATGACATGGCCCCCTTGTTCACCTGATCTGAACCCCATAGAGAACCTGTGGTCCCTCATAAAATGTGAGATCTACAGGGAGGGAAAACAGTACACCTCTCGGAACAGTGTCTGGGAGGCTGTGGTGGCTGCTGCACGCAATGTTGATCGTAAACAGATCAAGCAACTGGCAATCTATGGATGGAAGGCTGTTGAGTGTCATCATAAAGAAAGGTGGCTATATTGGTCACTAATTTTTGGGGGTTTTATTTTTGCATGTCAGAAATGTTTATTTCTAAATTTTATGCAGTTATATTGGTTTACCTGGTGAAAATAAACAAGTGAGATGGGAATATATTTGTTTTTTATTAAGTTGCCTAATAATTCTGCACAGTAATAGTTGCACCTGCACAAACAGATATCCTCCTAAGATAGCCAAATCTAAAAAAAAACCACTCCAACTTCCAAAAATATTAAGCTTTGATATTTATGAGTCTTTTGGGTTGATTGAGAACATAGTTGTTGATCAATAATAAAAATAATCCTCTAAAATATAACTTGCCTAATAATTCTGCATACAGTGTAGTTCTTTCTTCTTTGAGGAAACCGATTTCTGCTCCCCGTCCAGACTCTCTGAGCAACCCTGTTGTTTTGATGAGCCTCCTCAAACTGTAGGGCTTGCATCTGTGGGGACAAGGAACCCCTTTGGTCAGATTTCCTATTTTTTTTCCACCAACCCAGGGAACTAATAGTTTTTGAAGACGGTCACGTGTCCTTCTAACTGTCCTTTCAGGAAGGCCTGATTTCTTAAGATGTCCCACTGAAGCTCCCTGGCGTGTATTTGGGCCCACTGAACCGCTGGCATACAGGAGGTTAGGGAACTTAACAGGGACCTAGCCTTTCTCAAAATCATGGATGGGTGTTGCGATGCCCTCGACACCTGACCCATAATCTTTTCCCTTTTGTCCTCCTGGAGGTGACACTCCTGATTCTGAGTGTCTAGTATAAGCCCTAAGAACTCCTGTTCCCTTTTTGGTTCGATCTTTGATTTTTTTAAATTTAAGACCCAATCTAAGTTTAATAAGGAGGTCATTACTCTCTGGAGTTGAGCTCTACAATGTTGGATTGAGTTGCCAATCACTAAGAAGTCCACATAAGGGACAATCAAGATGTCCTGTTCCCTCAGGTGTGCCATTGCTTTCGCCACCAGCTTGGTAAACACTCGAGGGGCCACCACCAAGCCGAAAGGGAGGGCTTTGTATTGAAAATATCTGATTTCTCCTCCCATGGAGACTGCTACCCTGAGGAACTTCTGAGAGTCTGTGTATGGGAATGTGATAATACACATCTGTCCGGTCCAGGACTGTTATAAAGCAATCTGGAAACAATATTTTGACAGCTGATTTTATTGACTTCATCTTGAAAGTCTGAGTCCTTAGATACTTGTTCAGTTTTTTTAAGTTTATCATTATCCGGAAGGATCCGTCTTGTTTCTTCACCAGAAACAATGAGACGTAGAATCCTTCTGTCTTTTCCTGAGGGGGGACCTCTTAAAGGGAAGCTTTGTCCACTAGATCCAAGACTTCGTATTCCAAGGCCTATTGTTCCTCTGGAGAGTATCGTAGAGGAGTTATTACAAAGTTCTGGACTGTAAGTGAGAGGAATTCTATCCACAGGCCTGACTTTATTAGGCTTAGTATCCAGGGACTGCTGGAAACCTTTTTCCAGGCCGGAAAGAAGAGAGAAACTTTCCCCCACCTGGGAAAGGCCATTCACTGGGAGGGCTTTCTATCTTGAGAGGAACCAACAAAGAGAAAAACTCTATTTTTCTTTTTTCCCTCTTCCCATCTACTTTGCTGTCTCGGGGCCCTCCTACGAAAATGTTGTTTTACTACTAAAGGACTTTTTATGTGTGAGAATATACAGGTTAGGAAATCCCTTTTTCTTATCCCCAGCTCTTTCAAGGATGTAATCTCATCTCTGTTGACCCAAAGAGAATAGTAGCTTCACAGGGGATAGAACATAATTTAGTTTGTCTATCTCCAGGCCAGCACTTAAGCCAGAGAGCTCTATGGACTGCATTAGAGAAAGCTGCGGACTTTGCCGCCAGTCGAACTGAGTCAGCTGAAGGATCAGCCAAGAAAGCCACAGCTCCCCGCATTAAGGGAATAGACTTTAGTATCTTATCCCTAAATACCCTATCCCGGAGCTGTTTCTCTAATTGGTCTAGCCATATAATTAAAGACCTAGCTGTGAAGTTTTCTGCTATAGCAGGTCTTAAACTGCTCCCTGATGCTTCCCATGCACCCTTAAGGAAGGATTCTGCCCTTTTGCTAGTGGGTCATTCAAAACTCCCATGCCCTCAAAGGGAAGGGCAAATTTCTTAGATACCTTCGCAACCGCTACATCTAACTTCAGGGCTTTATCCCAGGATGCGGATGCCAAATCATCAAAAAGGATATTTTCTTTTGAGGGATGGCACAGAGGTGTCTTTTTGAACAGGTCTATTGGATTCCTTTTTAATTAGGGACTGTATATTCTCATTAAGAGGAAATGACCTATGTTTCTTTTGTCCAAGTCCTCCAAACATCACATCCTGCACTGTTTTTTTTCCTGGACGAGGGTCCATCACTCCCATCGTGGCCCTTACTGCCTTTACCAGACCCTCTATCTCCTCTAATGGGAAACAATGGCGCCCTCCCATCTCTTCCTCTGAGGATGAAGAAGAGTCCAACAAACCGAGTCTCTCTTTTCTTCCTCTTAACTATTGGTCTCAGATTCAGAGCACCTTCTGCTAGTCTTTGGTTCTTGACACTACCCCACTGGGAAAGGGATTTAAAAGTGTTTTCAACCTCTGTCCTGATTACAGATCTCAACACGGTGGCAAAATTTGGGGTCTCCTCACACAGCACCTGCTCTATGCATGAGTGGTAGAGTATTTCCCAGACCAGGTAAATCCTCTTTACACACACTGGTCAGCTCCTGTGCTAGGTCTTAGCCAAGCATTTTCCTCCCTAAATAAATAAGAGAACGGGGGACCCCAAATACAAAGTGAACTTTCACGAAGATCACTCACCAATCAGATGCAGCCACTCGTGCTGGTTTTGAAGGAGGAATGAGGTCCGCTGATGGACCTTTGGGGGCTGGAGACTTATCCACTGCGCTGGAGTTTCTGCTCTGTTGGGTAGAATGGCTGCTGGAATGTCCACTTCGTCGGGACGAAGAATCATGCAGTTGCATCTCCTTTGTCTTCTTGGTTGCTGCTGCTGCTGTGGTGGTGGTTTACTGTCGTTCACCTTCATTCCTACAGAGGACCGCCTATGCTGCAGCAAGTGTCTTACCCAGCTTCAATTTTGAATACAAGCCACCAGGCGTGTCCCCTCTGCTCCTTCAGGTTTCTTCACCGGAAGTTGCTCCGATCATGTGACCCGCTGGTCACGTAATCAGGGGGCGAAGTCGAAGTGTCCCGCAGACAAGATGCCCGGAAACCGACACCGAAGCATTGTGTGATGGCTGTGCTCCCTCCCACACACCCTGAAAAGACCCTTCAGTCCCAGCGGTGGCGACTTCAGGACACCGCACCAGCCATGGTAGGGGAATCCCCGCTGCCTGTACCTGTCTGGCCAGGCCTTGACACGATCTCTTCAGGTACGCCATACTGAAGGTTCCCCGTCAAGGACAGGAAACCAACTGATGTGAGGTAGAGGTACAACCCTTTTTATCTGTAGGTTTCCTGTCCTTCAAGGGCAGATCTCCCCTCTCTCCGTGGTGCTTTCATGGACAAAGGAGAAAACAAGCGCTTGTACAGCACCACTAATGGAAAAATGAAAAAGTAATGGCTCTCTGGAAAATGGTGAAACACCAATTTATTTAATTTTTTTTAGGAATTTCAAAAAGCACAAAAATAAAAATTGGCTGCATCACTAATAATAGGAAAAGGTAGCTAAGTTGCATACTTTAAAAAGCATAGCAATTCAGGTTTATGGGTAAAAGTCTGAGCCAAGCAGATCAGGGATAATATGCATATGTAATAAATGTATGTCTACATGCACAAGAAATATTACAAATCCGCTGTCCAGGTGCCATTAACACCCATGTTGTAGAGCAAACAAAAGGTCTCATTAGGTGCTGTAGTTAGTTGTGCAAAAGATCATGATCTTGTTACTACTTTAGCAGAATGGCATTGTACATCATTATAATGGAAGATACCCCCAATGTACCGATCACAGATGGATTTGAAAAACCTCCTGAAGAAACTGGCACAAATGAACAGCAACATTTTTTTTCTATCCAGATGCAAGAAGGAAAACCTAATCCCTAAAGGCCTCATGATAAGGAATCCAACAAAGTATACCTACAATACTTTAGCAGAAAAAATTCTCCCCCATAATCAAAGTGCTCATCTCCTTTCTCATTGACAAAAGGGATGATAGCATCAAGAATAGCTCCTGTATAAGCCTCCTAGGATAATTGGAGGTTGTACAACTCCAAGATAACAGTAACATGCATTAAAGGCCCCGTCTCACTAAGCGATTTACCAACGATCACGACCAGCGATACGACCTGGCCGTGATCGTTGGTAAGTCGCTGTGTGGTCGCTGGGGAGCTGTCACACAGACCGCTCTCCCCAGCGACCAACGATCAGGGGAACGACTTCGGCATCGTTGAAACTGTCATCAACGATGCCGAAGTCCCCCTGCAGCACCCGGTAACCAGGGTAAACATCGGGTTACTAAGCGCAGGGCCGCGCTTAGTAACCCGATGTTTACCCTGGTTACCAGCGTAAATGTAAAAAAAAACAAACAGTACATACTCGCCTTTCGGTGTCCAGGTCCCTTGCCGTCTGCTTCCTGCTCTGACTGAGCCGCCGTACACTGAGAGCAGAGCGCAGCGGTGACGTCACTGCTGTGCTCTCACTTCTCACTGTACGGCCGGCAGTCAGTGAGAGCAGGAAGCAGACGGCAAGGGACCTGACGGACATCAGAAGGCGAGTATGTACTGTTTGTTTTTTTTTACATTTACGCTGGTAACCAGGGTAAACATCGGGTTACTAAGCGCGGCCCTGCGCTTAGTAACCCGATGTTTACCCTGGTTACCAGTGAAGACATCGCTGGATCGGTGTCACACACACCGATTCAGCAATGTCAGCGGGGCCTCAACGACCAAAAAAAGGTCCAGGCCATTCCGACACGACCAGCGATCTCGCAGCAGGGGCCTGATCGCTGGTACGTGTCACACATAGCGAGATCGCTATGGAGGTCGCTGTTGCGTCACAAAACTTGTGACTCAGCAGCGATCTCGCTAGCGATCTCGCTATGTGAGACGGGGCCTTAAGGTACCTTCACACTGAACAACTTTCCAACGAGAACAACAACGATCCGTGACGTTGCAGCGTCCTGGATAGCGATCTCGTTGTGTTTGACACGCAGCAGCGATCTGGATCCCGCTGTGATATCGTTGGTCGGAGCTAGAAGGCCAGCACCTTATTTCGTCTTTAGGTCGGTGTGTATCGTCGTGTTTGACAGCAAAAGCAACGATGCCAGCAATGTTTTACAATGGTAACCAGGGTAAACATCGGGTTACTAAGTGCAGGGCCGCGCTTAGTAACCCGATATTTACCCTGGTTACCAATGTAAAAGTAAAAAAAAAAAAAAAAAAACACTACTCACCTTCTGATGTCTGTCACGTCCCCCGGCGTCCGCGCTGCTGCTCAGAGCTTCCTGCACTGAATGTGTCAGTGCCGGCCGTAAAGCCGAGCACAGCGGTGACGTCACCGCTGTGCTCTGCCGGCCCTGACACATTCAGTGAAGGAAGCTCTGAGCAGCAGCGCGGACGCCGGGGGACGTGACAGACATCAGAAGGTGAGTATGTAGTGTTGTTTTTTTTTACTTTTACATTGGTAACCAGGGTAAATATCGGGTTACTAAGCGCGGCCCTGCACTTAGTAACCCGATGTTTACCCTGGTTACCCGGGTACTGCAGGGGGACTTCGGCATCGTTGAAGACAGTTTCAACGATGCCGAAGTCGTTCCCCTGATCGTTGGTCGCTGGAGAGAGCTGTCTGTGTGACAGCTCCCCAGCGACCTAAACAGCGACGCTGCAGCGATCGGCTCGTTGTCTATATCGCTGCAGCGTCGCTGAGTGTGACGGTACCTTTAGCAGCCCCCTACCTACATTTAAACTGCAAGACAATCCTGAACAATTGTTGTTCAAAACGCTCATTTCATGACTATCTTGCAGTATAAACACAAGGATGAATGACCTCGGGGAGATCAAAACATCCAACACTGCGGAAACACCATAACGTGTTTCTCAACGCAGTGATCCAGAACACTGCCCCCATCCCTAAAGGGAAATATGCAAATGCATGTAGAAAAGCCGCAGAGACACCATCACGTGTTTCTCAACGCAAGCAATGAATAGCCAGGTCTTTCACCGGGAAGGAACAACCACGGGAAGGGTAGCATCCAATAAAGGAAAAACACCTATGCAAAAACATGGTATCCATCCACAGACAGCTGTTTCGGGGTATTTGCCCCTCATCAGTGTGAAGTAGGAAAATGGCTATTAGGAGCAGTGCCTAGTGAAAATCTTGCAGTGTAAACAGGCTGCTGATCATTCATAAGGTGAAATGATCTTTTTCGCAGCAAAAACCCATAATTCTCAGCAGTGCATTGTCCCCACGATAGCACCATGGAGAGTGATTACAAAGGAATCTCTAGGAAGGGACCACCGCTTTAAAAACTTTTCTCCCAAAGTAAGTCTATGTGCGCATGTTGCGGATTCGTGTGCAGATTTTTCTGCACCATTTTTGCAAAATCCGCAGGTAAAACGTACTGCGTTTTACCTGCGGATTTACCGCGGAATTCCTGCGTTTTTGTGCAGATTTTACCTGCGGATTCCTATTGAGCAGGTGTAAAACGCTGCGGAATCCGCACAAATAATTGACATGCTGCGGAAAATACACCACAGCGTTTCCGCACTGTATTTTCCACACCATGGTCACTGCGGATTTGGTTTTCCATAGATTTACATGGTACTGTAAACCGCATGAAAAACAACTGTGAATCTGCAGGGGCCAAGCCACTGCGGATCTGCAGCCAAATCCGCAACGTGTGCACATACCCTAACAGGTCAGGAGACCCATAGTCCAACCGATAGTGCTTAAAAAAAAAAGATAGACAGTGCAGACTAAATAGCCGCTCTACAGATCTGCTCAAGAGAAGCATTTGCCCTTTCTGCCCATGAGGTAGATAATGTTCTAGTAGAGTGTGCTTTAAGTTTCCATGAGGGGCATGACCACCTGAAGTGTAAGCTAATGAAATAGCTGCTTTAACCCATCTAGTTTGAAGCCCTTTGGTTGCCGCCTGGCCTTTTACTAGATCTCTGAAAGAACAGCTAGACAGATTTTGTGAAACTAGCTATAGAATCTATTATATAAAAAATCTCCCGATGTCTAAATAATAAAATTCTGACCCTCTTGAATTTTTAGAGTCATTACCAAAAGAGGGCAACACAATTTCCTGAGATCTGTGAAATGCGGAGGGTACCTTAGGGAGAAACGTAGTGTCAAGTCTAATGATGACCCTATCGGAAAAAATATTGGTAGAAGGTTGGTTCACTGAAAGTGCCTGAAATTCCTCTATCATTCATTCTAGCTTAAGAAAGGGCTATCAGAAAGGATAGTTTTAAAGGTTAGGACTTTAATTGGGGATGATGCCAGTAGTTCAAATGGGGGTTTAGTTAGGGCACCCAGAACTAAACTGAGGTCCCATGGTGGGACTTGAGGTTGAGCCAGGGTGATTGGCTACTCTATGGTTGAAGAGAGCACCCAGGGTTAAAATCTGAACCTTAAGGATGTTTACGCAAAGAATTCCAAAATTGTAAACCATAGTACTGGATTATCCTCAAAACACACAAATCTAAAAAATACATTTATGCCACAGTTTGGAAGAGTACATGGAAACCTTTTTCCTACACTTCAACAGGGTGGAAATCAAAGTCTTGGAAAATCCCTTTGACATGAGTTGCTGCCGAAATGCTAAACCGTCAAATGAAGGCTTTTCACACTGGGATGCAGGTCTGTACCCTGAGATAAAAGTTCCGGATATCTGGAAGGGCCCATGGGTCCTCTACTGCTACTAGACCTAACCACTTTAACCAAGTTCTCCTGGGCCAGAAGGGTGTCGTCAGGATCACTTTGGCCAGATCTTTCTGAAACTTACTCAGCATGGCTGGAATGAGGAAGATTGGTAGAAAAGAATAGACTAAGCTGTGAGACCACTTGTAGAGGAAGGCATCCTCCCCATAAGGGGATTCCCTGGAATTGATGGAGAAAAATATTAGGACCTTTGTGTTCCCACCTTTTGAAAAAATGGTTGCCTCCACCAAAGATTGATTTTCTGAAAAACCACTGGATTCAGGGACCATTCGTCTTGGCTCAAGTGATGACGACTTGGATAGTCTGCCTTAAAATTTTCCTTCCCTTTTAGGTAACCTGTGAACAACAGAAAACTCTTTGCCAATATTATCTTTCCAGCTTCAGTCATGAGGGTACTGGACCTTGTGCCCGTGCCAGCTTTCAAAAGATACTGCTGTCTTCTTGTCCAAGTGGTTTCTCACATTGCGACCCTCAAGCCAGGGTAGGGCTTCCACCATAGCCAACCTAGTGGCTGATGTCATCTGTAATGATGACCGAGGGGTTTAGGATCTCCCAGGGAACTCCCTGGGCCAGGTTTTTCATGCAGAACCACCAATCTAGTTTTTTTGTTGTCAATTTTGAAACTAGAATTTTTCTAAGTTTCCCTCGACTTCTCTCCCCCTTCCAAAATCTACCATTATAGATCCCTAAAGTGGATTTGTGACAGGGTAACTGCTGAAATGCAAGATGTTAGGGCTCTTAACACAGACATGGCCCTTATTTCAGCGATTAAGGGGTCTTGGTATGACTGGATATGGAATCGAATATCTTCTTTACATTTTCCTTTGAAAGAAAGGACCTTTATTTGCTGGAATCCAGTAGAATACCCCGCAAAATCTGTTTTTGATCTGAAATCAATCTTGACTTTTTTATGTCTCAGCCAACCAACAGAAGCCAGAATCTCAGATACTTGATTTACCACTCAACTGGATTCTAACTCCCCACTCCCCCCATTACTAAGAATTCCTCTAGATGGGATTTAAATAAAATGACTTTTACCCTGATATGGGCTAACATTTCTGCAACAATTTTTGAAAAGGTCCTTGGAGCCATAGAGAGGCCAAAGGACCTTGTACTGTAAATGAATCAAAAGCACCTGAACATTTATTGCCACCCTAAGATATTTTTGGTGAACTCAAAAGATTGGCATATAAGAGAAGGCATCCTGTAGATCGAATATGGCCATTAAGCATCCCTGGAACAGAAGCTTGTCCGCCGTATAGTTTCCACTTTTAAATGTTTTACTTTTAGAACTGTTTTAGGTTTACAATAGTCATGAAAAAAACCACCTGATTTCTTTCTCAAAAAGTGCTGTAGAAACCTTTTTCCTGTATGGATTTGAGAATTGTGGACAAAAAAAAAAAATCATGAACTTGGTAAGTGCTGCCAAGGATGTGGAGAACACAAAGGAGGTATAGCACAAGACTTAATTTGAACTACACATTTCGGAGTCGATCAGATCCTTCATAAGGTACTGATGCTTGATGAAAAATTCTGATCGACTCTGAAACGTGTGGTTCAAATCAAGTCTTATGCTATACCGCCATTGGATTCCCCACATCTTTGGCATCGCCTAACAAGTCCATGATTTGTTGGTTCGCAATTCTCAGACTTCAGTTCCATTGCTCACGGGTTCAGGAACCAGCGGGTGTAGCTGAAGCCGATGGAGGAACCACCCAAACGATGCTCAGCGTTGTACCTGTTTTGTACAATGTGTTTAGGCAAGTGTATCAACTCACATTTGCTGAACCATCAGCTGGTTGATCTTTCTCTGTTCAGATTTGGGAACTGGAGATCGGACAACTTTCTGCAGTCGTAACAGGACTTTCTGTTCTAGGGCTTTATGGCTTATCTTGTAGGACTTAGACTTGGTAGCTACGAGCCACATTATGGGAAGTTAATTCTTTGCCTATGGAGTCTACAATCTACCCACTCACTAAGATTTTTGACTAGGCAGGTAGAAACTCTTAACCTCCCACCTACCTGGGGTCTGGTGTCATTGACATCTTGATTCTTTAGGGAGATCAGAGGAAAAACTGTAGAACATGAATTTTTTTCCTTTATTTCTAGGGAACTTCTATCTCGAATCTGTTTGTTTTGGGGGACAAAAACTGACTGTTCCTCAATGATAGACAAAATAGCCTTTTAAACTTCGGGAGGGTTGTGGAGGGAAATCCCTTTTTTCCCCCCCCATCAGATGCTTTAGCCAAAATCTCATCCAAGACTGGAGCAGAAACAAACTCACCCTTACAAAGAAGGCTACACAGTCTGGACTTTGAGTGACGATATCCTGACCAATTCTTCAATCAGAGAGCAAAATTTGCCAAGGAACAACTGCATGCCATTAGTCTCATTGCATCCCATTCACTAAAGCGTCAGCTAAAAAAAAAGTCTGCCTTTAGGACACTCGAGAGGTTTTCCAGAAACTGGTCTTGAGGACATATATTTACTAATCAGATTACAGGTAGTTGAGCCATATGATTGAAGATCTTGCCATGAACGTAGCCGCTATATCTGTTTTAAACATCGCTACTCCTTACTCCCAGGCTCTTTTCAGGAAGCTTTATGCTTTCCAGTCTAATGGATCTCTTAGAAGACCCGTGTCATCAAAAGGTAAAGCAGATTTACGAGACACCCTAGAAACGGTCATGTCGATCTTGGTCTCTTTATCCCAAACTTCACAAATATCAGCCTCAAAAGGATACTATCAACTCAGTTTGGAATAAATCCCTTTTTCTCTGGCTTCTTTCACTTTGATGAGGGAGGGCACGTTTTTTATGACCTTCAAGCCACCAAACATCAAATCTTGCATCGTTTGTTTTTTTTATATACTCTATTTTCATTGTGGATCTAACCGCTTTTACCAGTTTATCTGTATCCTCCACAAGAAAACATGGCGCCAGCCCCGATAGTTGTTGGAGGGAGCAGAGGTAGACAACTAAATAAACCCCCTCTAGCTCGGAAGAAAAGATGGAGAATTAGTCTAGCATGATGTCTCTTCTCCCTCATGAAGCCTTATGGAACTCATTATCCTTGAATTCTTTAAATGAATTTTTAATTTTGGTTAAGATGGGGATTCTTCTGACAATACACTGCTGACATTACATCTTATATGTCGGTAACAGTTTAATTCTGTATAATGCACATTCCGCTTTTCTTTTTTTGCTTGTGCCTTCTTAAGTCTGTCCTAGAATACATTTAAAAGAAATAACAGTATTACACGGGCAAAAACTTGTAATTCACCCACACTAAGCTTGGTGGGACTGAACCTCTACACTGGCTGATGTCCTAATTGCAACATTGTAGATACAGAATGCAGACTTCTCTCTGGAAAGCCTGCTCTGGAGTTGCTCCTTCAACCCTCTGTATGCTGCTTTTTAAACGAGTGTGCTGTACCAAGCCGTGCCCTCTCCTGGAAATGACCTCTGATGTTCTGCTACAGGTTATCCCAGCATTGGTCTGTGGGTGTAGAGTGACCGCACCATACTAAACTATGCCCCCCAAAAGTTAGCCATAGGATTTAGCATCACTTCCATGCACACATGACTTTATCCAACAGAGTCCTGGGCACTCACCATACCTACAACTCTTTTCTCACTGGGAAATGACAGCACCCTGGAGCCTCCTTCTGACTCTAGCTCCTCTGTGCTGGACAGGGCATTTCCAGGAGCGACTGCCCCAAGTCACAAGCAGGGCTGTGGAGTCGGTATAAAATGGACTCACTCAGACTCCTAAAATATATAATAAATTTGGTACAGGATGTGCTGCAAATGTTTTCATAAGAATTTGGGAAAGTTATGAAATGTCCTATAAATGTCTGTTCTATTCCTTATCTAAGAATCTAGGCTTTTTCTTGAGATGAATCTGTACTGCACTTTATGTTCGAAACGCATCCAGTTTTCTATTCTCTTGGCACCTTCCACATTCCGATGATACTTACAATTATGTCACAACAACTGTCTGTTTTAAAGGCTTCAATAAAGACTTTGTGATTTTATATTGCTGAAGCTGGATCTTTTCTACTTACGTGCACTTCGCCTCTAGCCTGGCAGAGACGTGGAGCTTGTGCTTCATCCCATGGAAATCACTGGAAATCTAAGCGTGAGCCGAAAAATTCACTTTTCATTCATGCTGCACTTTATGTAGATGCTCAGTAGTGAGGCAGTGCTGTGGAGTCAGGAGTCAGGGAAATTGAAGAGTCAGACGCAGAGTTTTGGCTTACTGACTCCACTGTCCCTAGTAACAAAAACTATCATCCCACCCCTGGCATTACCGGGGTGTGTAGTTCTTCTAAAGACAGGAAACCTGTAAAGTGAGTAGAGAGGCTCTGTCTTTTAAAGCTGTAGGTTTCCTGTCTTTTTTGGACAGATCCTGTCTCCATGGTGCGGTCGTGGTTGATAATGGACCTAATTCAAGTGCCAAGCAGTCAGATGTAGGTTGTGAACCTGAAGGTGGAGGACTGGGTCCTGGGACAAAAAACGGAGAATGTCAAGTAATGTCCAGGGGGTCAGAGACGGACATAATTCATAGCCAAGCAAACCATTCCCTTCTGTGCCAATTATTATGACTGGCTCCCTCCTCCCTAATTTTCTTCAACACTATCGAAATTAGAAGGGAGGGAAGGCGTAGGCTAGGTGAAAATCACACGTCTGCTGAAGGGCATCCACCTTACTTGGTAATTCCCCTGGATTCAGGGAGAAAAGTATTTCTACCTAGCGATTCCCTCTGGTAGCTAATAAATATGTTTAACAAAGACCTAAACATGGCAAAAATCTGACTGAAAATCTCTCAATTCAATGTCCGTTCTCCTTAGCTGAGTGAATGGCGGACTTAGGTAGTTGGCTATAACATTCTCTGCCCCTTTTGCATTCCAAGCGGCTATGGATGAAAGATTTTCTTCCGCCAACAGAAGATTTTGCCTACTTTGGTCAATAGTGAACCCCCTTGGTGATTTTTGTAGGTCATTGTTCTTCTGTTGTCGAACATGACAGCCATATTTCTCCCTGCAATCCATTCTAAAGAAACTTGTATAGCCTTCCTTACTGCTTTCATTTCTTTCAGATTTGATGAACTGTTTATTGCAGTATCTCACAGACCCTGAAAAAAGTGATCGTCCAGGTGGACTCCCAGCCTTCTGGACTTGCATCCATGGTAACTACTATCATTTCTTGAATTGTCCATGGAACTCTTTTTAAGAGGTTCTTTCTGTCCATGCACCAGACTAAGGAGTCCACAACCTCTGCTGACAATTAGAATTTCTAGTCTAGATGACATGACCCACTGGTCTGTACTGGAAGGACCTCCCACTGAAGGCATCTTGAATGAATCTGGGCCCACTGGTCAGATAGAATCATGGCTGCCAGAGAGCCTAACAGAGACATTGCTCATTTTACCAAAATCTCCTGAATCCTCTGGACTTTCAATACTTTCTGCCAGATTCTCAGAATCTTTTGCGAGAGGAAACAACGTTGAGAGATTGAATCCAAACAGAACCCAAGAACCTGAACCTGTAGAGGTTGCATTCTTGACTTGCTCTTGTACACTAGCCAACCCAGTTCTGATAAGATAGCGAGGACCTGTTTGACGGCATTTGCACAGTCTTCCTCGGATTTCTCTATTAGGAAGTAGTATAAATAGGGTACCATTAAAATGTCCTATTTCCTTCTGTAATATGCAATTTCTGCCACTATTTTGGTGAAAATTCTGGGTGCTATAGAAACGCTGAAGAAAAGTCATTGATATTGTAATTGAAGCCTGTCTCTAATTTTTACCGCTACTCAGATATTTCTGATGACCTAGGTGGATTGTAATGTGAAAATATGCTTCCGTCAGGTCCATCACTGACATGAAGCAAAACAGGTTTATCTCAGGGTTTCCATTTTGAATTTTGTGGCTTCTAGATAGCAATTCAGAGCTTTTAAATTGACAACTGTTCTGGGAGAACCATCCATTTTTTAACTAGAAACAGATTGCTGAAACCTTTCCCAATGTCTGTTGCTGGTAATCTGACCAGTAGCTGTTTTTCTAACAGCTTTAGAATTCCCATATCCAAAGTCCTTTGTTCCTAATCATGTTACTACTACTCATCCAGGAGGGGGGAATCTAGCCCCAGTCCTTCGGTGAGTGTTCAACAGTAGGCTGACAGCAAGGCCAACTGATGTAATAAGACCTTTAGCCTCCCCTGTCCGGAGCCTGGCGTCATGGTTGCTTGGATCTTCCCTTCAGGTACATCCACCAGTCCCACTGTCCTTTCTCCTCCCCTTACCCTCAGAACCCCGAAAAGATCTCTTGAAGTTAGGAAAAAAGGAATATTCTTATTATCAGCACTCTCTCTCTCCTCATCAAAAACTGAGCTGAACAAATAACCCCTTGGCAGGGAACAGCAGACGCCTTCATTTTAGACTAGAAAGCAGCTGCCCAATTTTTTAGCCAAAGCACTCTGTGGGCAGTTTGAAAGGGCACAGGAGCAGACGGCAAATCTAATGTCCACAGATGCGCACGCAAAAAAAAAACAAAAAACAGTCGCCTACTGAATAGTAGGTAAGGCCTCTATTAATTGATCTCTTAGATACTTATTCCTTATCTTGGAATTTAATTCCTGTAGCCATTTAATTAGGAACACAGCTGTAGAAGTGGTCATTATACTGGGCTTAAAGAAACAAGCACTCGCTTCCCATGCTCCCCTAAGGAAAGTGTCAGGTTTCCAATGTAAAGGGTCCTTAGAACATCCCAAATTGTGAAAAGGAAGAGTTTTTTTTTAATCAAATTTCACACAACTCTTTGTGAAACGGGTATTTCCTCAAGTGAATTAGGGGTTGAAATCATCTTAGCAGGTTTTCTTTCAATTTTTTTTTAAATGAAAGAGTAATCTCTTATGGAATGAATACACATCATGTTTACGTTCCTCTAACCCAATAAACAGTCCTGGAAAGATGAGTACCATTCTACTCCCATGGTATATCTAATGGTTTTAAGCAATTTTGCAGAATCTTCTACCAGAAAGCACAGTAGCCCATATTCACCAACAGAGCACAGTAGCCCATATTCACCAACAGAGGATGATTCTTAACAATAACTACAAATTCCTTCACCATTCTCATCTATCTCTTGCTCAGAACTAGCATCAGAAGGAGCATAATGTTTATTTGAGGGAGGACCGTTAGTCTGACACTTCCCTTCTGAAAGTACTCTTAACTTTGTGTTTAATGACTCAGAATCTCACCACATCTGACCTAATGGGTATACAGGCTACAGACTGCTAAGGAGAATGATACCTGTATGCTTCATATCAGATGTCTCGTTGTGGATAAATCTTTTATCACTTTATATAAATGGTCTCTTCCAAGCTATGGGGAGGATGCTGCCTGGAAGATAACTCTTCCATCAGAGATTATTTTACATGAAGGAGGAGTTACCAGTGTGATAGGTAATGGTCACTCTCTGCTTTCATGATATCACTGCAGAGCTGTGGGTGATTACACCTGACATCTGCAGGTTTCTCTCCATCTTCCATCTCACAGTCAGACTATGTTAGAATATTGTTGCAATACAGCAGAGCTCAAAAGCTGCAAAAATGTTATTGCAAGACGACAAAGTTCTCCTGTTCTGTGTTGGTTACTTGTCTCACACTGGTAACTCACCCATCATGTAAAATAAGCTCCGGAGGCAGAGTTATCTTGCAGGCAGCATCCTCCCCAGAGCTTGGAAGAGGTCATTTATATAAAGTCATAAAAAAATGATTTATCCACAAGAAGGCATTTGATATGAAACATACAGGTCAATCTTTTTTTCAGCAGTCTATAACCTGTATGCCCATATTAATAGCTTATAGGTCAAATGTGGTGAGATTCCCTTTAATCTCAAACCAGGGATGGAGTTTCTTCAGCCACTTTTCTCTATATAGGAGAGACAAAGGCTTTTAGTATATGCTTTAGGTAAATTTCCTTTTCATGAGGCACATTCCTTGTTCTTGTCTTTGCCAACGCCTTTCTAGGCCTATCCTACGGAATATATCAATAACAATCAGAATGATATATCACATCTGAAGTACTCAGCCCATCTTATGCACTGGAAAGAACCGTGCTAGGAGGAGGTTTTGGGTCATTTGTATCACCGCTGGGCATTACTGGATCATCCATGCTGCAGTTTCCCACCGTAGCTGCACATCTACTGTCAGCAGGAAGTACTCACAAGCCCCTTGTATCTGTCAGGGAGGTGTTTCGAGGTGGGGTGAGGGGACGACTGCTACTCCGACTGGAGAATTAACACATCTTGGGGTGAGTCGTATCACCTGAAATACTGATGCACATTGTGAACTTGGAAGCAGCCAGACCGACTGTATGCACCTCCACTAACCTGAAAGCGCTGGCATAAGCTTGCAGAATGCACATCTTGCCCCGTCTTCCGTACCCTGAATTGGCATAAAGGGAGCTGAGCATTATCCCGTCCCTATACCAGCAACTGCATGGAAAGACAGGGAAGGCACCAGTCACGAAGTCAATGAGCCCATGGGAGCCACGTCGACTGCTCACCCTGGGAAAGCCTCCTGCAACTTCCGAAAAAAAAAAATTCTCCAGGAACATCATTCTTCACCCTGCAGGGCTGTAGGTCTCCTCTTCACAGGAACAGGAAACACCGACTCCTACGGAGAGGTTCCACCTCTTTATTGCGTAGGTGGATACTCTCACTGTACAGTGATGTCAAGGTATAGGGGAAAACTGGCTTAGGTGGGATTTATACATGTCCCCCAATGACTGGTTTGAAGCATGCATGTTCTTTGACCAGGTAGCACGTGAAGGAGGTGACCTGTGTCCGTCACCTATTTTCATTACATATTATATCTATTCACAGAACATAACTTACAGTTACAGCTTTTGGATGTTATCTAGGGGAGGTTATATTATCCAGAGCAAAAAGAAGCTCCAGGTCTTGTGGACTCATGGCCATTTATTACAAGGGTCCCCACTGACACAAATAATCACCACTCACTAAATTTGTTCACTCACAGTTCTCTGACAGAGCTAACCAACTCATTTAGTAGACTAAACTATATTCTAATTAAATGAACATTAGTAAGAATAACAAATCACTTGGTCTTTTGAAGTTTATTCTGAGGACATTCATTCATTGGTGAAATTAAGTTCTGAGGATTTCAACCTCCTCAGGCAGAATGAAAATAAAACGGTATATTTTGTAAGAAAAGCATCCAATTCATGTGTTACACAGCAGGTGATGTCTGGACAGCATCAAGCGTTCTTGTGCTGAGAACCTGCTCAGTTGTAAGTTAGAATTTGGGGCCTGTAAATATTAGACTTCTGTTGTATGAAGAGTTAATTTATCCAAGTAGCACTTGCCGAATAAATATAAAGCAAGTGTCTCTTTTAAAAAAAAACATTTTAGCAGCATCGGGGTGTTTGTTTCTAGTCATCATCTATGGTTGGCTTTATTGTCACTCCTCTTCTTATCTGACCCCAGCCAATCAAACTGCAGAGGAAAAAAAATAGATGTCAAAATAATGTGTACACTGGGAAAATACATAACCGTGATCACAGTAATGATATCCAGAGGGCTTCTGCAGGCACCGGCAAATATAAAGTTGAGAACAGTAGAAATACTCATGAAGACTGCAGTCCAAAGAGCAACATGGATCATGGAGGAGATTAATTAGACTCAAAGAGGCCCAGAATATTCTGTAATACCTCTTGCTAGGACGAAGCAATCTGAACTAAACAAAATGCAATGCGCTCGTAGTATATGGATGGTTTTCAGATGAGGCATGGTTCCATTTGTTGGGTTACGAAAACTCGCAAAACGCCAACATATGGGCTGCTGAAAATCCCTTTGCCACTCACCGAAAAGGACCCTATGATCAAAAAGTTGGCGCATGGTGCACAATGTCTCGGTTGTGCATCATAGGGCTCATTTTTGTTTACATCATCTGGACACCAATGTGCACCTGGACATTTCTGAACAGTTCGTGAACCAACTGGATGATCGTAGGTTAATGGAAGATTAATTCCAGCAAGATGGAGCAACATGTCACACGATCAGCAAGTAGTATGGCGGGAATGGAGTCATTTTTGGCAACAGAGTAAATTCATAGGGACTGTGGCCACCACCAGACTTCTTTCTTTGAGGCATGCCCAAAGTAAAATAATGGCCGTTTATCCGAACAAGCCTCTGTGGAAGGTTTAAACAAAAAAAACAAAGACACCCCAATGTGAAATTTCTGCTATTACTCCCTCCCTCTATATGCTTGCAGATACATACGAGAAAATGCAACACGGCATTGAAATGTGTCTGGGAGATCACTTCCAGTATCGTTTGTAATGCAATCAATCACACGTCAAGGTATTAGACCTATTTTTGGGCTCAGATTGCTTCATCCCAATAAGAGTTAAAACAGAATATTCGGGGCCCCTTTTGAATAAATCTCACTGTATATCAAACTGGCTTCTCAGGAAGTTCCAGTGATAGTGGTTCATACAAAATTAGATACATCACTCATGTGAAGGGGAAATTCAGCCGCCTCCACCCCAGAGTCACTATTTATCCACACTCGGGGAGCACATTATTTGCCACTTCTTACTCTTCACCTCTCCATTAGCTGCTTATTTTTCTGATATTCTTTACATTTTTTGGCAAAATAGGGCAGATTTATTAATCCTGTGTGTAATTACACAGGGACTACTTAGACTGTCACCAGGTTATCCCTATATTAACTATCACCACCTTTCAGTGGTTTTCATTTCACTTTAGAGCCAACCTGCCTTGAATACCCAAGAAAACACCTTTTTCCTCACAATATGTTAATTGGCACCTTCTGGTTCAATGGATGTCTCCAGAAAGTGCTCAGCTCCTCCCCTGTGCCCTTCAGTCGCCATCTCTTATGCCTTTATTGATGTGAATAATGTCTCCTACGAAATCCAGTCTGATCAACCTTCGTGTCTGCACAATAGGGAAAAAATGCCAAGCAAAACATTGTTGTGATGACGTCAGCCATGTCAATCAATGCAGGAGGGCAATGTCCAAAGAACCCCAACAGACTAGATGGCATGGCAAAATTATGAAAAGCATTTTCTAAAGTATAGGGAAGGCTGCGCTCTTATGAAGAGGTTGCAGGAGTGCTACTAAAGATTATTCATAGGTGGTGGATATAATTGAAGTAAGGAAAACATGGTGACACATTCCATTAAATTCGGGGGTACCCCAAAAAATGACTTTACATTTTTTTTATTTTAGATAACATCTTGAAAACATTACTCCCAGTCAAACTACTGATCATTATATGCACATGTCCCAACAATTTTTTCCACTTTTAGAATATATATATATATATATATATATATATATATATATATATATATATATATATATATATATATATATATATATATATATATATACATACATATATATATATATATATACACTCACCGGCCACTTTATTAGGTACACCATGCTAGTAACGGGTTGGACCCCCTTTTGCCTTCAGAACTGCCTCAATTCTTCGTGGCATAGATTCAACAAGGTGCTGGAAGCATTCCTCAGAGATTTTGGTCCATATTGACATGATGGCATCACACAGTTGCCGCAGATTTGTCGGCTGCACATCCCAAAGATGCTCCATACAAGGCAGGATGGATCCATGCTTTCATGTTGTTTACGCCAAATTCTGACCCTACCATCCGAATGTCGCAGCAGAAATCGAGACTCATCAGACCAAGCAACGTTTTTCCAATCTTCTACTGTCCAATTTCGATGAGCTTGTACAAATTGTAGCCTCAGTTTCCTGTTCTTAGCTGAAAGGAGTGGTACCCGGTGTGGTCTTCTGCTGCTGTAGCCCATCTGTCTCAAAGTTCGACGCACTGTGCGTTCAGAGATGCTCTTAGGCCTACCTTGGTTGTAACGGGTGGCGATTTGAGTCACTGTTGCCTTTCTATCAGCTCGAACCAGTCTGCCCATTCTCCTCTGACCTCTGGCATCAACAAGGCATTTCCGCCCACAGAACTGCCGCTCACTGGATTTTTTTTCTTTTTCGGACCATTCTCTGTAAACCCTAGAGATGGTTGTGCGTGAAAATCCCAGTAGATCAGCAGTTTCTGAAATACTCAGACCAGCCCTTCTGGCACAAACAACCATGCCACGTTCAAAGGCACTCAAATCACCTTTCTTCCCCATACTGATGCTCGGTTTGAACTGCAGGAGATTGTCTTGACCATGTCTACATGCCTAAATGCACTGAGTTGCCGCCATGTGATTGGCTGATTAGAAATTAAGTGTTAACAAGAAGTTGGACAGGTGTACCTAATAAAGTGGCCGGTGAGTGTGTATATATATATATGTGTATATATATATATATGTGTATATATATATATATGTGTATATATATATGTGTATATATATATATATATATATGTATATATGTATATATATATATATATATACATACATACACACACACACATACTAGATGGTGGCCCGATTCTAACGCATTGGGTATTCTAGAATATGTATGCGTAGTGTATAGCACAGCCCATGTATTATATTGCACAGTCCACGTAGTATATTGGCCAGCGCACGCAGTAAATTGCGCAGCCCTCTGAGTACATTGCGCAGCCCACGTAGTACATTGCGCAGCCCACGTAGTACATTGCGCAGCCCACGTAGTACATTGCGCAGCCCACGTAGTACATTGCGCAGCCCACGTAGTACATTGCGCAGCCCACGCAGTACATTGCGCAGCCCACGCAGTACATTGCGCAGCCCACGCAGTACATTGCGCAGCCCACGCAGTACATTGCGCAGCCCACGCAGTACATTGCGCAGCCCACGCAGAACATTGCGCAGCCCACGCAGTACATTGCGCAGCCCACGTAGTACATTGCGCAGCCCACGTAGTACATTGCGCAGCCCACGTAGTACATTGCGCAGCCCACGTAGTACATTGCGCAGCCCACGTAGTACATTGCGCAGCCCACGTAGTACATTGCGCAGCCCACGTAGTACATTGCGCAGCCCACGTAGTACATTGCGCAGCCCACGTAGTACATTGCGCAGCCCACGTAGTACATTGCGCAGCCCACGTAGTACATTGCGCAGCCCACGTAGTACATTGCGCAGCCCACGTAGCACATTGCGCAGCCCACGTAGCACATTGCGCAGCCCACGTAGCACATTGCGCAGCCCACGTAGCACATTGCGCAGCCCACGTAGCACATTGCGCAGCCCACGTAGCACATTGCGCAGCCCACGTAGCACATTGCGCAGCCCACGTAGCACATTGCGCAGCCCACGTAGCACATTGCGCAGCCCACGTAGCACATTGCGCAGCCCACGTAGCATATTGCGCAGCCCACGTAGCATATTGCACAGCCCACGTAGTATATGGCCCAGCCACGTAGTATATTGCGTAGTAGCACAGCCCACGTAGTATATTGGGCAGCCACGTAGTATATTGGGCAGCCACGTAGTATATTGGGCAGCCACGTAGTATATTGCCCAGCCAACGGAGTATATTGCCCAGCCAACGGAGTATATTGCCCAGCCTATGTAGTATATAGCAGAGCCCATGGAGTATATTGCCCAGCCGACGTAGTATATAGCAGAGGCCATGGAGTATATTGCCCAGCCGACGTAGTATATAGCAGAGCCCATGGAGTATATTGCCCAGCCAACGTAGTATATAGCAGAGCCCATGGAGTATATTGCCCAGCCGACGTAGTATATAGCAGAGCCCATGGAGTATATTGCCCAGCCGACGTAGTATATAGCAGAGCCCATGGAGTATATTGCCCAGCCTATGTAGTATATAGCAGAGCCCATGGAGTATATTGCCCAGCCGACGTAGTATATAGCAGAGCCCATGGAGTATATTGCCCAGCCGACGTAGTAAATAGCAGTGTGGGCATCACATGCCTGGTAAAAAAAAGAAAGAAAATAAAAAAATCGCTATATACTCACCTTCCGGAGCCTCCGCATCCAGAACCAGGCTTTCCCGCTTGCGACGCGCCGGTGACTGATCCATGCTGCGGTCTTGCGAGATGATGACGTAGCGGTCTCGCGAGACCGCAACGTCATCATCTCGCGAGATCGCAGCATGGAGCAGACACCGCCGCGTCGCAAGAGGGAAAGTCCGGTTGTGGATCCAGGGGCCGCCGGACGGTGAGTATATAGCGATTTTTTATTTTGTTTTATTATTTTTAAACATTAGATCGTTTTACTATTCATGCCGCATAGGCAGCCTGAATAGTAAAAAGTTGGTCACACAGGGTTAATAGCAGCGGTAACGGACTGCATTACACCGCGGCATAACGCAGTCCGTTACCGCTGCCATTAACCCTGTGTGAGCGGAGGGGAGTATGCGGGCACCGGGCAGTGAGTTCAGGGAGTAAGGAGCGGCCATTTTCTTCCGGACTGTGCGCGTCACTGATTGGTCGCGGCAGCCATGACAGGCAGCTGCCGAGACCAATCAGCGAACGAATAACCGTGACAGAAAGACGGAAGTACCCCTTAGACAATTATATAGTAGATAGATATATATATATATATATATATATATATATATATATATATATATATATATATATATATATATATATATATATATATATATATATATATATATATATATATATATATATATATATATATATATATTTTTATTTTCTTTTCTCAACTATTGCTGTTAAAAGTCTCCAGCTATTTTTTTTTAACCTCTTCTACGTCCTGAAAACGCTTTGCCTTTAGGTTATTCTTCATTCTTTGGAATAAGAAGCAGTCGCATAGGATTAGGGCGGGTGAGTAAGAAACCGGCGTCATGACGTTTTTCGCCAAAAACTCATTGATTGTCAACATTGTGTGGGCAGGCGCATTGTCATGATGAAGCAGCCAGTCCCTCGGTCGGAACAATTCAGGTCGTTTTTTTCTCTCACTGCCTCAGGAAATCGCTTCAGCACTTGCTGATAGTAATGTTGGCTCTCTGTGGTGCCCTGAGGAACAAATCCAAAGTGAACGACTCCTTTGATGAAAAAAAATAAATAAATAATATAAATCATTGTGGACTTAAAATCTTATTTCACTTGCCATGTTTTTTTTTGGTCTGGGCGATGAAGCTATCTTTCACTGGCTGGACAGCAGTTTTGTTTCAGGATTGTAAGTGCAACATTAAAATTTATCTCCTGTGATCATTTTTGACAAAAAATAAAACAACCAGGGTCAGTTTGTGCCCGTTCTTTCAATTCCTGACACTCTCAGGCGGTTCTCCCTCTGGTTATCGGAAAGCAGTCGTGCAACTTTGCCGCAATGCGTCTCATGTTCAAATCTTCAGTTAGGACTCTCTGGCATAAACTCCAGGAAATTCCAGTTATTTCCTCCAATTTGTCAATTATTTTGTGACAATCAAACATGGCACAGTTTTTGAACATTTTCATCTGTTCTGGAAGTTGTGGGGTGACCTGAAGGGGGGTTCATTTTTAAGTGACATTTGGCCACTTCCGAACTGGGCAAACCACTCAAATTCTTGCCTGGCTTAGAGCTTCCTTCCCATAAGGCTTCCCTCAGCATTGAAACTATTTCTGCAGCTGTTTTCTTTAATACGAAACAGAATTTGATGTTGGCGCGATACTCCTTGAAGTTTGCCACCGCAAAATCGCCTTGGACATTGGGAGGGACTTAAGAAAACAATCTCTGTCTGCGATGGTTTCTCATGAATGCTATTTTGCCAACTGAGAAGGGAGAGAGGGCAGCACCTCCAACTGACTTGACTATAGAAAATAATGCTCATTTTTTGGGGGTACCCCCTCTTATGCACTAAATTAATCACAGAGGGTCAAGCTGGAGGATAAATTTGGCACCTGTAGACAGTGTAGTCTAAATTTATTCTATTAGTTGGCTTGCTTTTAGACCACTTTTTAAGCTAAAAACATGGAGCATCTTAACCCTTTGTCGCCATTTACAGAGGTGGTGCACTATCATTATATAATGTGTGCTCAAAGAAGACCTGCTCCAGTTAACCCCTGAAAGTAACTGGTGCAGTCGGAGTTAATTTCGACCACAACAGTTGAACCTTTTAGATGACACGTCAGTCATGACAGCAGCATTTCTAAGGTTAGGAACTAGTGATGAGCGAATATACTCGTTACTCGAGATTTCCAGATCACGCTCGTGTGTCCTCCAAATATTTGTTATTGTTCGGAGATTTCGTTTTCCTCACCTCAGCTGAATGATTTACAGCTAGTAGCCAGGCTGAGTACATGTGGGGGTTGCCTGGTTGCTAGGGAATCCCCACATGTAATTAAGCTGGCTAAGAGATGTAAATCATTCAGATGCCGCAATAAAAACTTAATCTCTGAACACTAACAAATACTCGGAGGACACACGAGTGTGATCTGGAAATCTCGAGTAACGAGTAGATTCGCTCATCACTATTAGGAATACATGGTGGCAGTTGGCAACGTGATTGCGGGGTGCTGATGGGCGGTCATGGCAAATGCGGCCTAAGTAAAGGTCGTCTGTCTTCCAAGTTACTACTTCTATGAAGCATTGCATAGGGAAAGCATCAATTTACCAATACACTGCAATATTACAGTGTAGGCAAGACACCTTCAGAGCAGGACATAAATTCCATAGGAGGCTGGCAATTAATATTTATAACAAATATAATAGACTGTAATACTATCATAGTACAGTGTATTGTATAGGTGATCTAGCGATAGTCTCCTCAGTAAACAAACATGCTAATTAAAAACATAAAATACATTGAATAAAAACATACATCAATATAAAAAAATAAAAAATATCACAGAAATCATGTGGACAGCAAAATGGAACCAATACGTACTACTCGCAAGCATATTTTGTTTTGTTTTTTGTACATGCGGATTAAAGAGCTGTAACATTTATTAAATTACCGTATTTTCTGGTGTATAAGACGACTGGGCGTATAAGACGACCCCCAACTTTTCCATATAAAATATGGAATTTGGGATATGCCCGCCGTATAAGACGGGGGTCATCTTATACACCCAGTCATCTTATACGGCGTGTGGTTCCCAGGGTCTGGAGGAGAGGAAACTCTCCTTCAGGCCCTGGGATCCATATTCATGTAAAAAATAAAGAATAAAAATAAAAAATATGGATATACTCACCCCTCCGACGAACCCTGGCTGTCACCGCTGCAAGCGTCTGCCTCCGTTCCTAAGAATGCAGTGTGTAGGACCTGCGATGACGTCGCGGCTTGTGATTGGTCGCGTGAGCGGTCACGCGACCAATCACAAGCCGCGACGTCATGGAAGGTCCTTCACTCTGCATTCTTAGGAACGGAGGGAGATGCTTGCAGCGGTGACAGCCAGGGGCCGTCCGAGGGTGAGTATATCCATATTTTTTATTTTTATTCTTTTTTTACATGAATATGGATCCCAGGGCCTGAAGGAGAGTCTCCTCTCCTTCAGACCCTGGGAACATCCAGGATCGCTCCCTGCACACGCCGTACCCGGCGTATAAGACGACCCCCGACTTTTGGGACAATTTTTAGGGGTTAAAAAGTCGTCTTATACGCCGGAAAATACAGTACATCATTTTTGCGTCACTCTTCTGTATTCTTGAGGCTTAATTTTATGTTTTCACACTTTTATTTTGCCGATATCGAGCAATATTGGTGGGAAAATAAATTAAGTACCGTATATACTCGAGTGTGAACCGACCCGAGTATAAGCCGAGGCACCTACTTTTGCCATGGAAAACTGGGTAAGCTTATTGACTCAAGTATAAGCCGGGTATGCATTGTCCCCTCATCCCTGTCCTGCTATGAATGCCTCCCCATCCCTGTCTGCATGCCTCCCCCCCCCTTCCCTGGTAAGAATGCCTCCCTCGTTCCTTCCATGTATGAATGCCTCCGCCGTTCAGGCCCTGTATGCATGACTTCTTATTCCCTATCCCTGTGTGCATGTTTCCTATTGAAAAAAAAAAAAAAAAACCATACCCGCCTACATGCGTGCCCTGGGTGCTGGCACTGCATCTCATTCCGGCCGCCGGCACCAGCCTGCAGCTTTTTCTGTGCTCAGCGGTCACACGGTACCGCTCATTAAGGTGATGAATATGCGCTCCACCTGTATGTGAGTGGAGATGCGTCCATATTCATTAATTAGTGGTAGCACGTGACCGCTGAGCACAAGAAGAGCTGCAGGCAGGCGCCGGAACAAGATGCAGTGCCAGCACCAAGGGCGCGCAGGTAGGCGAGGGGGGGCGTCTTCAGCACACAAAAATGTGCTGAAAAACTCGGCTTACACACGAGAATACACTCCCTGACAGAAGTTGTCGCTTATCCATGTTATGTAAACACCGGATTACGTACCGGTAATGCTCTTTTATAGAGCCACGACAGCACCCACTGAGAGAGGGGATCCGCCCCTAGGAACAGGAAACCCTATGGAGAGATAAAAAGGGGCGGTCCCCTCGCTCCCACAGTTTGGGTTACAGAGATTGCGAGGAACCGCCCACCAGTATTAGTAGGCAATTCTATTATCATTTTATCTTAGACTACTAATATTTACAAGAACCAATCACCCTTATCCGTGCTCATATGCAAACTAATATATAAGGGAGGGAAGTGAAGGGGTGCTGTCGTGGCTCTATAAAAGAGCATTACCGGTACGTAATCCGGTGTTTTCTCTTCGCCACGACAGCACCCACTGAGAGACTTTCAGAGACAGTCATTTGGGGGGGATTATCGTGTTAAGAACTGATCTACCGAAACACAGGTCAGTGGAGGCAGATAAATCTAGTCTATAGTGACTATAGAAGGTAGTAGGGGACGACCAGGTTGCGGCCTTACATATGAGTTCTATCGGAACCTCTGCTCGCTCTGCCCAGGATGATGCTATCGCCCGGGTGGAATGTGCCTTCACAGTCTCAGGTGGATCTTCCCCTTTAGATGAATAGGCCAGGTATATCGCCTCCCGAATCCATCGGGATAATGTGCCCTTAGTAACACCAGCTCCTTTCCTTTGACCCTGGAAGGAAACAAAGAGAGCCCTGCTCTTCCTCCAGGGACTAGTCCTGTCTAGATAGGTTATCACAGCCCTTCTCACGTCTAAAGTATGGTACTTTTCTTCCTCCTGATTAGTAGGGTTATTATAGAAGGTAGGAAGAAGAATTTCTTGAGACCTATGGAATTTAGTACACATTTTAGGTAAGTAGGAAGGGTCTGTTTTTAGGACAATCCTATCTGGCAATATTGACATAAATGGAGGATCTACCGATAGTGCCTGTATGTCACTTACCCTTCTTGCCGATACTAAGGCGACAAGAAGAGCCGTCTTGAGGGAGACATGTTTAATGTGAGCAGAATGTAGAGGCTCAAATGGGTGATCCGTCAAGGCTTCAAGGACCAGATTAACATCCCAAGGAGGTGAGTGGGGAATTTGGACCGGTTCTGCTCTCTGGCAGGCTGAAATGAATCTGGATATCCACCTATCTCCCGCAACGTTGTGACTATACAGAGCCCCTAGCGCAGAAACTTGCACTCTTAAGGTATTAACTGAAAGGCCTAAGTCCCGTCCTTTCTGGAGAAATTCGAGAATAAAGGAGACTGGAATTTCCTTTGACAGGGCTGAGGGATAGAGGCTTAAAAATTTCTTCCATACTTTTACATAGATCGATGTAGTGGATCTTTTCCTACTCAGCAGTAGGGTATCAATTACTCTATCAGAGAAGCCCCTTAGTTTCAATAGCTGCCTCTCAAATCCCAGGCTGTCAACCGCAGACCCTTCACATGAGGGTGGTTGAAGGGCCCCTGGAAAAGCAGATCCTGATTCTCTGGGAGAATCCATGGATCCGAGACGGACATGGCTCTGAGCAGAGAAAACCATGGTCTCTTTGGCCAGAACGGGGCAATTAAGATCACATTCGCTCTGTCCTCCCTTATCTTCCTGATTACTGTTGGAAGAAGAACCATCGGGGGAAAGGCATACGCTTTCTGAAATGTCCACGGGATCTGGAGGGCGTCGAGAACATCGGGGTTGTCTGTCCGGAACATTGAGGCGAATGTTTTCACTTGCCTGTTGTCTCTTGTAGCGAAGAGATCTATGTCGGGTATACCCCATTTTATAGTTATCATATTGAATATCCGACGATTTAACACCCACTCCCCCTGATGGAGGGTATGACGACTGAGAAAGTCTGCTTTTGCGTTGTCTATTCCTCGGACATGTAGTGCTGATAAGGACAGAAGATGATCTTCGGCTATAGTCAAGATGTTTTCGGCTATAGACATGAGAGTGCCTGATCTCGTTCCGCCTTGATGGTTGACGTAAGCCACTGATGTCATGTTGTCTGAGAGTACCCTGGTATGTGTTCCGCGCAACTGTGGGAGGAATTCACATAGGGCATGATAGATGGCTTTTAGTTCTTTTTTATTAGACGAATCGTCTAACTCCGAAGCCGACCACAATCCTTGGACAACCTGGTCCCCCAAGTGTGCCCCCCAACCATGAGGGCTGGCATCCGTAAATATTATTTTTGAGGGTTTAATATCCCAGGGAACCCCGCCAATTAGATGATCTGGCTGTAGCCACCAGGTTAGGGATTGGATTACGTCATTAGAAAGGGAAATTTTACCGTCTAACCGCCCTTGCAATTTTATCTCCTCATGTAAAATTGCATATTGTAAGCACCTCGAGTGGAATTGGGCCCATGGAACCGCCGGGATACATGACGTGAAGGAGCCAAGTAAGGACATACCTTCCCGAAGGGAAATTATAGGTTTATCTAGTATAGACTGAACTTTCTTCCCCACCGTTATTTGTTTAGATTCTGGGAGAAAACATCTTTGAGTTATAGAATCTAATATAATCCCCAAAAATACTTGCCGAGTCGTTGGGATCAGCCTAGATTTTTCCCAATTTATTATCCATCCTAAGTTCTGCAAGGATGAAATCATGTGACTTAATCTTTCTTGGCATTGTGAGGGGGATTTTCCTACCACTAGAAGGTCGTCTAGGTATGGGATTATGAGGGTGTCTTTTAATCTTAGATATGACATGACCTCTGACATTAGTTTAGTGAATACCCTTGGAGCAATTGATAGTCCAAAGGGCATTGCTGCATACTGAAAGTGTCGTATATATCCTTTTATGACAACCGCAACGCGGAGATATTGTTGATGTTTTTTAAAGATTGGGAGATGGTAATACGCATCTTTCAAGTCCAGAACCGTCATAAAGCAATGGGGAAACAGGAGTTTTATGGTGGATCAGATAGACTCCATTTTAAAGGTTTGATTTTCTAAGAAGGTGTTTAATTTCTTAAGGTTTATAATGGTTCTGAATGATCCATCCGGTTTTGGTATTAGAAATAAAGGGGAGTAAAACCCTTTGCCCTCCTGAAGAAGTGGAACTTCCTCCAGAACCCCCTTGGACAGAAGACTCATTACTTCCTGCTCCAATGCCTCCTGTTGTGATTGAGATTTTAATGAAGTCAATAGAAATGAGTCCGGAGGGACGCGGGAAAATTTTAATTTTAAGCCGGAGGTGACAAGATCATTTGCCCAACTATTTGATGTTATCAGCCGCCATTTATCTGAGAAGGAGGATAATCTACCTCCCACAGGTAGATCCGCTCTAACGGGGTTTGTCCTCAGGTTTGAAAGGGCGCTTCCCAAAGAATGCACCCCTTTGTTTGGTGTCTCTAGTGGCCCAGCGGTCTTGGTTCTTAAAATCTCTCCTTTTATTAAACACGGGCTTCCGGAATGCTCTCCTATAGGATGGAAGGTAATTAACGTTAGGGAAGCCTTTCTTCCTCTCTCCCGCTTTAGTTAAGATTTCGTCTAGTTTAGTACCAAACAGGTACTCACCCTGACACGGGAGGCCACACAATTTAGATTTTGTTTGGGGATCACCCTTCCATCCTTTAAGCCACAGGGCTCTACGTGCTGCATTCGTGAGTCCCGCTGACTTAGCCGCCAAGCGTATGGAGTCAGCAGATGAGTCCGCCAGGAAGGCTGTAGCCCCTCTGATCAGGGGTATAGAGGACATTAACCTGTCTCTAGAGAGACCGCTTTTTAGTCCCTCCTCCAAGTCATTTAGCCAGACTAGCATGGACCTAGCGGTGCATGTAGCCGATATTGCCGGCCTAAAGGCTCCCGTACATGACTCCCAAGCTCTTTTTAAAAGAGAGTCGGTTTTGCGGTCTAATGGGTCTTGTAATGAACCCGAATCCTCCACGGGCAGTGAGGATTTTTTGGATGTGGATGCCACTGCCGCATCCACCTTCGGGGCTTTTGACCATAATAAGAACTCGTCATCATTGAAGGGATAACGTCTTTTTGAGGTTGGTGGTAAACCCCTTTGCCCCTGGCTTTCCCACTCTTTCTTGATTAGATCTTTTACCGCTGATATTACAGGAAAGGAGGGCCTTTTCTTTTCTGACAGACCAGCGAACATGATATCCTGCTGCGTTTTAGGGACCTTAGAATCTTCAATACCCATGGTGTTGCAGACTGATTTTACCAGGTTATCAATGCTATCGGTGGGAAAGCATGTATCTTGGTCCTCATCTGAGGAAACGTATTCACGGGAAATGTCAGAGTCTGCATTTTCTCTGTCAGACGACTGGTCAGATATAGGGGAAACGTACCCTTTTTTCACTTTAGTACGCGGCTCTTTGTCAGAACTATGTAAGGCCCGTAATTCTTCCCTGATCATGACCCTAATATCCTCAGATCTAACCGAGGCTTCTTCCCGCAGGGTAGAGTCAATACACGGTTTACACAGCCTCTTGTTATGACTATCCGGAAGGGGCTGGAGACATAACGCACACTGTCTGTGTTTCGTTTTTTCAGTCCTTTTGGCCTAGGGTGTGAGGGAGAGGGAACAGTAATCAGCCTAAATAGGGTAGATATACACTCACCCAGTGAAGCTGTTTGTGAAGGTACCGGCTGATGAGGAGGAGACTGAGGCACGGGTTGAGGAATAACACGATCCGACTTGCTCTTTCTAGAAGATCCGCTCTGTTTAGAGCGGCTGGTGCTGGCATGGCTGCGTGGAGTGGATGCGGTGGCTTCTAACGAAGACATCACAGCGTCCTGCGCAGAATCCATAGTGGACGCCGGAGCGACATCGCCGGCGTCCTTTCATATGGGGGCCGCCATCTTCTTCCGGTTGTACCCGGAAGCGCTAGTCACTTCCGGGTCGCGGCCATACTGCATGGGCCTGCGCTGCCGCCGGTGTCAGCGCAGGCGTTGTACTCCTCCTCCATCACCCCGGAAGTTTACCTGTACTTCCGGGGGAATACACTGGGGCTCCAAGCTGTGTATGCGTCCGCCGATGCCGGCGCGACGCTGACCGCACCACAGCGTTGCTCCCGCAGACGAATCCGGCTGGTATCCCGAGAGCCAGCAACCACCCGTCCTGGCCTCACGGCGTCTGCCAGCAGAGGGGGGAAACTGAGCCAGGACCCCCGACGCTGCTTCCAGCTCTGGAGCCCCTGCCGTCCTCTAAGGTAAACTGCGCAGGCGGCATCCAGGCTAGGTATCCTCTTCTCTCCATGGATTCCCGTAGGAACAGGAAACCAAACTGTGGGAGCGAGGGGACCGCCCCTTTTTATCTCTCCATAGGGTTTCCTGTTCCTAGGGGCGGATCCCCTCTCTCAGTGGGTGCTGTCGTGGCGAAGAGAAAATAAAAGCTTATAACCAGATGTTAAATTCATCCATTGGTTCTATAAATTATTCTTTTGAAAGCTGAAACCCTCCGAAATGTGGTTTAGGTTAAGAAAATAAATTGGCATCAATGCAAAAATATTGATCAGTTAATGGACACAGAATGGTCAGATTTTGGCAAGACAAAAGTTGTCGCCCGGTCATATAATGCACCCAATCCTAGTTTACATCCTCACCTGTGCTCAGTAAATGATCGGTGGGTGGGTGTGTGTGTGTGTGTGTGTGTGTGTGTGTGTGTATGTGTGTGTGTATGTGTATGTGTATGTGTATGTGTATGTGTATGTGTATGTGTATGTGTATATATATATATATATATATATATATATATATATATATATATATATATATATATATATATATATATATATATATATATATATATATATATATATATATATATATAAATAAATAAAGAAACCCAGCACCCCAGACCTTCACTTGAACTGCAACTTGAGCTTTGACAACATGCCAAAAATCCACCCTGCCTAGATTATCAAGAGGCTGAAGACCAGATCCACTGCAGAGGTGGCTGGCACCTTTAATGTGTCTCAGCGTCATGTACAAAGAATAAAAAAAGATTTGAAGAGACGAGATGTGTTTGACAAGCCCAGGTCCGCCAGACCCCGCAAGACAACTGCTCAGTAGGAACATTTGTTGGTTAGAAAATCCAAAGCAAGCCCCTCTTCCACTGCAGCAGAGCTCCAACAGGCCTGGTCACCTTAAGTCCCTGTGTCAACTAGAACAGTTTGTAGGATTCTGTCTCAAAATGGCCTCCATGGTCGAATCAGTGCCCAGAAGCCAGCACTAAACAAAAGGCAAATAAAAAACCGTGTGGCGTTTGCAAAGTCCCACAGCCTGCGAAACAGATGGACACTGGAAAAATGGCAAAAGGTGGATTTCTCTGATGAATCTTCAGTAGAATTACACCACAGCCGCTGCAAATACTGCAGGAGACCTACTGGAGCCCATATGGATCCAAAATACACACAGAAAACAGTTACATTTGATGGTGGAAAGATCATGGTCTGGGGTTACATTCAGTATGGGGGTGTGCAAAACATTTGCTAGGTGGAAGGCAATATCAATATCCTAAAATATCAAGAAGTATTAGCTACCTCTTATATTCCAAATCATAAAAGGAGTCAAATTCTGCAGCAGGATGCTCCATCTCATACATCCATCTCTGCAACAAAGTTATTCCAGGCAAAAAAGATCAAGGTGCTCAAGGACTGGCCAGCCCAGTCACCAGACATGAACATCATTGAGCATGTTTGTGGTAGGATGAAAGAGGAAGCTTGGAAGACAAAACCAAAGAATCTAGATGAACTCTGGGAGGCATGCAAGACTGCATTCTTTGCTGTTCTTGATGACTTCATTAATAAATTGTATGAATCATTGTTGAACCGCATGGATGCAGTCCTTCAAGCTCATGGAAGTCACACAAAATATTAAATATGACTCTAATAGCATTCACTAATGTTATGCAACATATATTTGTATTTTAAGTTAATTATTTGTTTGAATATCACATTACTTTCTGTGGGCGACAAAACTTTTGTCTTGCCAAAATCTGACCATTCTGTGTCCATAAACTGATTTCTGCCAATTTATTTTCTTAACCTAAACCACATTTTGGAGGGTTTCAGCTTTCAAAATAATAATTTATACACCCAATGGATGAATTTAACGCCAGTTTATAAGCTTTTACTTATATAACATGGATAAGCGACATAACTTCTGTCAGGGTGTGTATACGGTATGTCTTTTTCACATTTTTTTTTTTTTTAATGACCACAAAAGACCACCAAGATGCATTTTAAAATTTGTTACCAACTGTTGTTAACATTTTGTTACAGTGCCATGCGAAAGTATTTGGCTGCCTGGAACTTTTCAACCTTTTCCCAGATATCATGCTTCAAACAAAGATACCAAATGTAAATTTTTTGGTGAAGAATCAACAACAAGTGGAACACAATTGTGAAGTTGAACGAAATTTATTGGTTATTTTAAATTTTTTGGGAAATTCAAAAACTGAAAAGTGGGGCGTGCAATATTATTCGGCCCCTTTAACTTGTGCCACCTTTTTCTGCGATTACAGCTGCAAGTCGCTTGGGGTATGCCTCTATCAGTTTTGTACATCGAGAGACTGAAATTCTTGCCCATTGTTCCTTGGCAAACAGCTCGAGCTCAGTGAGGTTTGATGGAGATCGTTTATGAACAGCAGTTTTCAGCTCTTTCCACAGATTGTCGATTGGATTGAGGTCTGGACTTTGACTTGGCCATTCTAACACCTGGATACGTTTATTTGTGAACCATTCCATTGTAGTTTTTGCTTTATGTTTGGGATCATTGTCTTGTTGGAAGACAAATCTCCGTCCCAGTCTCAGGTCTTTTGCAGACTCCAAAAGGTTTTCTTCAAGAATGGTTCTGTATTTGGCTCCATCCATCTTGCCATCAATTTTAACCATCTTCCCTGTCCCTGCTGAAGAAAAGCAGGCCCAAATCATGATGCTGCCACCACGTTTGACAGTGGGGATGGTGTATTCAGGGTGATGATCTGTGTTGCCTTTACACCAAACATATCGTTTGGCATTGTTGCCAAAAAGTTTGATTTTGGTTTCATCTGACCAGAGCATCTTCTTCCACATGTTTGGTGTGTCTCCCAGGTGGCATGTTGCAAGCTTTAAACGACACTTTTTATGGATATCTTTGAGAAATGGCTTTCTTCTTGCCACTCTTCCATAAAGGCCAGATTTGTGCAGTGTACGACTGATTGTTGTCCTATGGACAGACTTTCCCGCCTCAGCTGTAGATCTCTGCAGTTCATCCAGAGTGATCATGGGCCTCTTGGCTGCATCTCTGATCAGTCTTCTCCTTGTTTGAGATGAAAGTTTAGAGGGATGGCCGGGTCTTGGTAGATTTGCAGTGGTATGATACTCCTTCCATTTCAATATGATCACTTGCACAGTGCTCCTTGGGATGTTTAAAGTTTTGGAAACAATATCCAAAATCCGTCTTTAAACTTCTCCACAACAGTATCACGGACCTGCCTGTTGTGTTCCTTGGTCTTCATGATGCTCTCTGTGCTTCAAACAGAACCCTGAGACTATCACAGAGCAGGTGCATTTATACGGAGACTTGATTACACACAGATGGATTATATTTATCATCATTAGGCATTTAGGACAACATTGGATCATTCAGAAATCCACAATGAACTTCTGGAGTGAGTTTGCTGCACTGAAAGTAAAGGGGCCGAACAGTATTGCACGCCCCACTTTTCAGTTTTTGAATTTCCCAAAAAATTTAAAATAATCAATAAATTTCATCCAACTTCACAATTGTGTTCCACTTGTTGATTCTTCACCAAAAGTTTACATTTGGTATCTTTATGTTTGAAGCATGATACGTGGGAAAAGGTTGAAAAGTTCCAGGGAGCCGAATACTTTCACAAGGCACTGTACTTAAGTCCTACAAAAACTCAAAGCTCCATTAGGTTGTTAATGCATCATAATGGATTCTGAATACACACTGCAGAAATTCCTTCAAAATCTGCAGAGGGCGAGTCCCCTTTCATGCTGTCCCACAACAACTTACACTGGACATTTAATCTTACCGCCAATGTTTCTCAACTCTTCTGCTAAGAGCAATTTTCTCTCCTACTTCTGTGCACACTGGATTTGTAAGCACAATTTTTCCTAAATCAGCTTTCACAGCACTCACACGACCACCAGTGGATAAAGATCCAATGTTGACCATCAGAACTTCATTCTTAGAGAGTTTTTGAACCTGAAGAACAAAATATATATTTTTTTTTAGAAATTCAAAAATGGATGTGGACATACACCACATCACGGCTGGAAAATTTGCAATTTTGTTCTTGTGTTAAGCCCTTACCTTAGCAGCCTTCTTATCCCCCTCTGTACGTACTCCAAGGAGTCGCCGCAGGAGGAAGTAGGAGATTTCCAGCTCTGTAAATATTTCAGGCAATGCTCCAACTGCACCTAATACTTGCCCGACCATACGATCAGCACGACACAAAGTTGGATCAATCTTGGTACCAACACCTGCATGAAAAAAAAAAAAAGAAAATAGACGAATAATTCTTAACTACACATTATAACTGATTGCGATGCTAGTCAAAAGAGGTTCAGTCAGTAGAAGTTGCTGCCATGAGTAAAGGCCTACGATTTAATTCCCACTGTGAATGTCCTGTAATTCGGCATGTGATAGTGCTCTCCAGCCTTTATTGGGCCTATATACAGACCAGGCGTCAGTAATGTGTCCATACTAAGGTAACATCACATGAAACAGCACTGAGGCTTGGTGTCCATACAAACCAGGTGGGACACATGAACAATATTTTACTCCCTGGGTCCAGCACTCTGACGCTGCCCTGGTTTATGCTTTGCTGCAGCATTATCGTTAGGCAAACAGTGCTGCAGCCCATCTCTGAGATCAACAACTCGTGCCATCTACTGCTACAGACCTGCTAAGCTCAGTGATTGTCTGCAGCACTGTCGCAGTGAAAATAATGTTACCGTACTTTCAAACAGACACTGTTTATGTCTAACTATGCCAGCCAGCTGAGACTTGATGAAAGCGGAAAACGCCTTTAAAAAATGAAGACAAGCCTATACTGATAGTCTCTTACCAATAAGGCCTCCGGGAGCAGCATATTGTAGATCATTGTGCTCAGCAAACAGAGACACAATTTTAGAGAAGATAGGCTTGCACATGAGCTTGCCTTCACTGTCTTTAGAAACTATGCCAGGGCGAACCTCTATTTCTTGACCGACCTATGGATTCAAAAACAAACAACCAAAATACTATATATTTGGAGACTAGCCTGAAAATATTGCATTACATTACAATGGCTGAATGGGATTTATATAACATTAATGTACCAAGTGAAACAAATGTAAAGATTTAGACATTTTAAAGCATGTTCTATGAAACAGCAAAGCTGATCTAATGCCCATTATTTGGGGTCTCATTATGTGACACGGTCCATTGAGACAGATGCGCAATTTCCAATTTTGATGTGCTCCACTCCGATATGCACGCCGATACTTTCCACAGCCTAATTTTCGCCAGTGCGATCTATTATGACATGCACGCCGTTAACAGGATAAAGAGGACCCGGACTGCATCTGTCTCTCCATTGGTTACGATGGTCTTAATTAAAGGTAGCTAGGTACAGACTTGTTTGTTAGTCACATTACATATATATGGGCATGCAATCTGACATTATCTCACTCCTGAGGAAGCCACACCAGGTGGCGTAATGCGGCGGGACTCAGACACTCTCTACACAGACCATATTGGATGACGGACCTGGTGGGTCACATTTTTTCCATATTTTATTTATTACTATATAATGTGACCTATGCTTATTTCCTTCTTTGAATATTATTTATCATATATCACATGACTACATGGACGCTTTGTTGATGAAATCTAATTAATCACCGATTATAATACTTTGTTCATACAAAACTAGCATTATGTAATGTGCTACATGTGGAATTTGAGGTCCGAGGGCTAGATAGACTTTTTCTATTAATGTTTGGTATATCAATACTTAACCTAATATTTCGCTGTTAGGGAGAACATACCTAGTCCTTTCTTGGCTAGGTTTGATGTATTGTACACATCTGTTATTACTTTTTTTAATCTTTTATGTCTTTTTTGCATATTAATATAGGTCATTATATTTTTCAGGCATCTCTTCAAGTCTTTTCCTTTTTTTGTTGCATTATTTGGGGTTCCAGAATTACTTTTGTGGTGGTTGGAATTTCGGATTAGATACTAATAGCCGTACCTTTAATACGCCTTTTAGAATACTTCCTCCAGCTACACCACCTTTCAGATCATCAACCTCACATCCTGGCTTGTTCACATCAAATGACCTGATAACTGAGAAGACAGAAAATATTTTTGAGCTCCATAACAACAAAAGGCATGATACCAAAAAACACCTACTTGTATTGTGTTCAGCAGAGCCAATGGCCCCAGGTAAAGGGCACCCAGTAAAATCAGGACAAATGTATTCCACCGTTTAGTAGATTAGTATCAACATTGCAGATTAAATTTGATGAAATCTCATCTCAAAACCTACAGCATAAACAGTCGAGCAGTGCGGATTGCATCTCACGGGTTGCCAATTTATGTTGCGGTCATTTATCAGACAACCGGTCCTGCTCCCTTTATTCTCTACTTCTGTGCCAGAGACAGTCAGATGATGGTGTTCTGGCAGTCCCATAGAGAAAGAATGGAGCAAATGAGTGCATGATTGCCCAATCTTCAATTTCAAACAGGCATTTCCAGACCCTGTTGTCAGGATCGGTAGGAGTACTAAATGCTGTGCTGGTCCCCAGTGATGATCTCCTGCGGATGGTGGGACTGTAAGGCTCCCAATCAAGCGAGAAAGCTAGGCATTACTTTATTCCATCAATCAAGTGAGAAACTTTGGATTAACATTATCAGCTTGTAATTCTGTTCGAGTACAGTAGACCCCATGGGTTCTACTTCTGTAATTACACATTCCCTTCTGGTTTTCCTGATAAAAGTGGCACAACATCGCTGCCATTAGCAGACACTGCCCACAGCACATTTTTGCTGAAGATCCGGTTTAAATTCTTTAGCTTTAAGGATGAGATAAGTTACTTACCTATAAGTCTGGGCTCAGATGTGAAGTCTCTCAGAGGCACTGGGATTTTCTTTACAATATATTCACATACGACTTCAATGTTATACTTCAACTGAGCTGAGATTGGAATGATAGGAGCACCCTCCGCTACTGTACCTATAGGGAAAGCAGGGAAGGTGAGACCACAATGCTCCTGTGGAAGCGGAGCCATAGAGAAAGCACTGTTAAAAATATCTCGGTACTGGAGCAAACTTCAAATGATCCATTATTATTATTATTGAGAGATGTTAAAGAATGTTTTACAAGTCACTTAAGAAAATTCTCTTCCAGTATATACATCCAAATTATTTTAAAGAGTTCCATAAGCTTTTAGCTAAAGCAACAAAAGACCTTGAAGGGGTTGTCCAACGTCTGGATGTTACAGGACTGGTGACGCATGTGACTGGCTGCAGCGGTCAGGTGAGCGGAATAGCAGATGACCACACTTCCACTGTTCTAGTCACCTGACAGCTGCAGCAGACCTGGAACATTCAGAGAACGTCGTCATCACTTCCAAAACCACTGCTGGACACCAAAGCAATCTCTACTGGATCTACAGGGGTCACAGCAGTTAATTATCCCTCTATATTAATATTTTTGATAATAAATGACAGTGTTTTTTTTTTTTTTTTAAACACCTGACAAGCCCTTTATAGTTAGGAAAAGAATAATGAAGTCTCGGCTTCAGCGCAGACGCCTTACAGTTAGCCGCCTGCCAGTGTGTTTGTTTCTTTCTTACCTTGTACAAATGCCAGGATCTGCTCATACTGCTCCTTGGCTTGACTTTCTTTAACCAAATCAATCTTATTTTGTAAAATGAGGATGTGCTTTAGCTTCATGATTTCAATGGCAGCCAGATGTTCTGAAGTCTGCGGCTGAGGACAGGATTCATTACCAGCTTTAATATAAAATCAGACAATAGAAAGTCAGTGTTTATCAGGACATGGAGACTGATGGAGAACTGGTGATATAGGATCGTAAAGATCAGTGGTATTAAAGAACTTTAACCTCTTTCTGACCTTCGGACGGGATAGTACGTCCGAGGTCAGAAGCCCAGCTTTGATGCGGGCTCCGGCGGTGAGCCCGCATCAAAGCCGGGACATGTCAGCTGTTTTGAACAGCCGACATGTGCCCGTAATGGGCGTGGGCAGAATCGCGATCTGCCCACGCCTATTAACTAGTTAAATGCCGCTGTCAAACGCAGACAGCAGTATTTAACCGGCACTTCCGGCCGGAAATGAGCGCATCGCCGACCCCCGTCACATGATCGGAGGTCGGCGATGCTTCTCCATTGTAACCATAGAGGTCCTTGAGACCTCTATGGTTACTGATGCCGGTTTGCTGTGAGCGCCACCCTGTGGTCGGCGCTCACAGCACACCTGCATTTCTGCTGCATAGCAGCGAACATCAGATCGCTGCTATGTAGCAGAGGCGATCGAGTTGTGCCAGCTTCTAGCCTCCTATGGAGGCTATTGAAGCATGGCAAAAGTTTTTAAAAAAAAAAAAGTAAAAAAAAATGTGAAAAAAAAATAAAAAAAATATAAAAGTTTAAATCACCCCCCTTTTGCCCCATTCAAAATAAATCAATAAAAAAAAATATCAAATCTACATATATTTGGTATTGCCGCGTTCAGAATCGCCCGATCTATCAATAAAAAAAAGCATTAACCTGACCGCTAAACAGCGTAGCGAGAAAAAAATTTGAAACGCCAGAATTACGTTTTATTGGTCGCCGCGACATTGCATTAAAATGCAATAACGGGCGATCAAAAGAACTTATCTGCACCGAAATGGTATCATTAAAAACCCCAGCTAGGCAGGCAAAAATTAAGCCCTCAACCGACCCCAGATCATGAAAAATGGAAACGCTACGGATATCGGAAAATGGCGCAATTTTTTTTTTTTTTTTTTTTAGCAAAGTTTGGAATTTTTTTTCACCACTTAGATAAAAAAGAACCTAGTCATGTTTGGTGTCTATGAACTCGTACTGACCTGGAGAATCATAATGGCAGGTCAGTTTTAGCATTTAGTGAACCTAGCAAAAAAGTAAAAAAAAAAGTGTGGGATTGCACTTTTTTTTGCAATTTCACCGCACTTGGAATTGTTTTCCCGTTTTCTAGTAAACGACATGCTACAACCAATGATGTCGTTCAAAATTACAACTCGTCCCGCAAAAAAAAAAGCCCTCACATGGCCATATTGGCGGAAAAATAAAAAAGTTATGGCTCTGGGAAGGAGGGGAGCGAAAAACGAACACGAAAAAACGGAAAATCCCAAGGTCATGAAGGGGTTAAAGGGAACCTGTCACGTTATTTCAATAATCTGTCCCCAGAGTGTTTCTATAGTTTATGGTAGCGGCTCCTTTTGTCATAGGGGTATACTTCATTTTCTGGTCAGTCACAGGCATCGCAACCACTCAATTTGATTTCCCTGGTTGTGCCGACGTGACTGAAATGCCGTGCTTGCGCAGTGTGTAGCGTGAAGCCGGGGAGTATTTGCTCTTCTATAGTGACATGTCAACACCATCTATCACCGCTGCAGCCAATCAAGTTCAGTGGCTCTGCCAAGCTAGATAGCTTGTGCTGCAGTGGTGATGTGCTCCTTCAATGTGTGCCGTCAAATAGCGATGGGGATCAGGTCCTGGACGAGGGGAGGTGAAGTACCTGCTTCTGTGTTATTTTAGGTATTTTACAGTGTTTGGAATACACTTTCCTACAAGTGCTAACACCTTAATGACCAAGCCAAATGTTACAATTCTGACTACTGTCACTTTTCGAGGTAACTCTGGAAAGCTTCAACGGATCCCAATAATTTTGAAACTGTTTTTTCGTGACACATTGTACTTCATGATAGTGCTAAAATTTCTTCAATATGACTTGCATTTCTTTGTGAAAAAAACAAACAAACGGAAATTTAGCGAAAATTTTGCAATTTTCAAACTTTTGTATGCCCTCAAATCAGAGAGTTATGGCACACAAAATAGTTAATAAATAACATTTCCCACACATCTACTTTACATCAGCACAATTTTGGAACCAATTTTTTTTTCTAAGGACGTTAAAAGGTTTAAAAGTTGGCCAGCGATTTCTAATTTTTTCAACAAAATTTACAAAACCATTTTTTTTTAGGGACATCACATCACATTTGAAGTGACTTTCAGGGGTCTATATGATACAAGATACCCAAAAGTGACACCTTTTTAAAAACTGCACCCCTCAAGGTGTTCAAAAACACATTCAAGAAGTTTATAAGTCCTTCGGGGGCTTCACAGGAACTCAAGCAATGTGGAAGGTAAAAAAATGAACATTTAATTTTTTTTCACAAAGAAATTTACTTTAGATCCAAACTTTTTTTTTTTTTTTTTTTACTTTTTTGTTGTGCACCATAAAAATTACAGCTCCACTACCACGTGGTCATTACACATTCTGAGAAGAGCTCAGTAAAAGACAGATAAAAAACAGAAACTTACAACTCAATTAGAACAGGCCGACTGCCGGATTCTTAGTAAAGTCATTCTGCAGTCAGATATAGACAGCGCAACAGAAATACTAAGAAACATAATAAAACATGTGAAAAGACTTTATGCTGAAAAAAAAGTTACAGATATGCACAAACTCACCTATTAACAATAAGGCAGCATCCATAACAGCTGCTCCGTTCAGCATAGTCGCCATCAAAATATCGTGACCCGGGCAATCTACAAAAGATACATGCCTGGAAAACAGGACAACAAGCACTTAATGGGTGCCCTCATAAAAGGCACAAGCCAAGTATAGCATTGAAATAACAAGTTATTACTTTTTCATACAGTAATATTCATTCATTCATTAAGCAACAGTGACACTTCTAGGCATAGTTTTCTCTTGAATGCTCAGTTTTTAGACATTCATGATTCAAACCGATTCAAATTGTAAAATGACAAAGTTAATAACGAATTCATGGCATGGAATAGAAAGGAAGTTTTCCAACACATAGTAGCCAGACATATGCCAGGGGGGCACTGGTCAGACAGTCATCAGGTTCATAGAAACTACATAGTGGCCGTTTTCTAACTAACGCTAAATCTGTGTGACCCAACGTACACACATTCATCGGCTACTTACCGCACCAACTTAAAGTTGCCCTTGGTGCTGGGTATGTCTGTGGGAAATTCATCAGGGGTGCTGCTGCCGCAGGACCGGTAGCATTCAGGCCGAGAACAGCTGGGGTCATCAAGTTTGTAGATCTGCAATGCCAACAGTCATTAAGCAACAAAGCACATCAGGGCAATGGATTTGTAGTATTATGGGAATTAGTTTATAATTAATCTAACATTATTGCAGGCAGCATTTCATCATTGCAAGGACTGGGAATCCAGCACAAATCTCCAAATTAGAGCTGCATGATAATCTGAACGATCAGAACTAGAAGACTCGGGAATCTCCTCTGAATATAGAGAAAGTGATAACGAGAGATTGTCATTATTATAAAATAATCCCAGGTCTATAGATTGCGTGTGTAAAAATAATGTGTGTGCGTATTTGAAAGTATGTGCAATGTGAACTCACCTTGGCATTGGCATAGCCAAGCTTGATGGTGATGTTTCTCTCAAGTTCATTCTTAAACCGGACAGTGTGCACACCAGAAATGGCTTTCACTACGGTGGACTTACCATGGGCTACATGACCAATGGTACCTAGAACAGGAAAACTGACCAATAAGGTAATGTATCACAAATCAAATTAAAAATTATATCAACAATATTCTAAAAATTCTCCAATAGAACATTTTATTATTATACCCAGAAAAGGGTGTAGCAGCAACTCAATTAGAAGCCTAAACAAAGATACCAGAGTCCATGCAACGTAACCATAAAAGTGTACATTTTTATTGAAAAACATTGACAAGCCCCAAATGCATAAACAATGGGCCAAGAAAAAAAAAAAATCAAAGAAAAGCAGTGACCCTGAAATAATGGGGCTATGGGAACTGCTAATATGGTAATAACCAGTGAAGCATTTGCAAATTATTCCCTATTAATTAGTGAAAATCATGGCTATCGTATAGCAAAATATCTAAATAATGATCAATTTAAGGAGAAAAATCCACACATGGTGTGTCAGAAATATAATATATCTGTCTGCATGGAACCAGATCCTTAGTGGCGCCCCCTGAGGAAGCAACAGCCAGCGAAACGTACATTGGGGATAGCGGGCCAATGCGCTGCTACATTCACACTGATGGGTATTTGCTCCTTTGCTTACTAACCTCTTTTTATCACTATCCTCTCTGTATTCATCTATTTAAGATATCATTCAATGCATTTTTAAGACATTTATCCACCCATGGTCTTGTCTGTCAGTAACCTGTCAACCCATTTATATGCATGGAATGAAACTGCATCTTGCCAGAGCATAAATAACCAAAGCTCTGGTTCCATGCAGACATATATATTATGTTACTTACACACATTGTATGGATTTTTGTCCTTAAATTGATCATTATTTTGATCTTTTTCTATAGGATAGCTATGATTTACACTAATAGGGAATAATTTACAAATGCTCCATTGGTTATTACCATATTAGCAGTGCAGTGCTAAAGCCCCATTATTTCTGGGTCACTGTAACTGTTTTACTTCGATTTTTTGCCCGTTGTTTATGTATTTTGTGCTTGTCAATGGTTTTCAATAACAATATATGCTTTTATTGTTATATTATTTTATTGTTTATTGTTAAGTAGCGTGGACTCTGGTTTCTCTTTGTTTTGTAAAAATATTGTAACATTTACTATACTAAAACGGATCATGTCTTTCTTCAGCCACTGGGGGCTGCCACTTTTATTTTCTGGTGTGTGTCAGAGAACAACATGTACCACAGATACGGCAGCCTTAGTGCACAGGAGACGGTGGTGAGACACTGATGGCGTCTCCTATACTACGGCCGTATCAGCTGCGTACGTCCCTGGCATGCCCAGTTCACAATTCTGGGGGGAGCTGGGCTACATTTTATTGTACTGGACATACACAGGATAAGGTTGTTATCTATACAGCGTGCAGATTTTACCTATGTTAATTGTGGCTTGTCTGCTGATAATTTCTGGAGAAAGTGGCGTCAACTTGGTGACATCCTGTCAAAAAAAAAAAAAAAAAAAGAAAGCATTTAGAAGACAGATATTTCATGAATATTTTATAATAAATTTTGTATTTTTTTTCCGACAAAGAAAAATAGTCAAAATTAACCCCTTCACCCCCGGAGCTTTTTCCGTTTTCGTTTTTCGCTCCCCTCCTTCCCAGAGCCATAACTTTTTTATTTTTCCGTCAATATGGCCATGTGAGGGCTTATTTTTTGCGGAACAAGATCTACTTTTGAACGATACCATTGGTTTTACCATGCCGTGTAACAGAAAACGGGAAAAAAATTCCAAGTGTGATGAAATTGCAAAAAAGTGCAATCTCACACTTGTTTTTTGTTTGGCTTTTTTGCTAGGTTCACCAAATGGTAAAACTAACCTGCCAATATGATTCTCCAGGTCATTACGAGTTCATAGACACCAAACATGTCTAGGTTATTTTTTTATCTAAGTGGTGAAAAAAAAAGTTTACTAAAAAAAAAAATAAAATTGCGCGATTTTCCGATACTCGTAGCGTCTCCAATTTTCGTGATCTGGGGTCAGGTGAGGGCTTATTTTTTGCGTGCCAAGCTGGCGTTTTTAATGATACCATTTTGGTGCAGATACGTTCTTTTGATCGCCCGTTATTGCATTTTAATGCAATGTCGTGGCGACCAAAAAAACGTAATTTTGGCGTTTTGATTTTTTTTCTCGCTACGCCATTTAGCGGTCAGGTTAATCATTTGTTTTTATTGATAGATCGGGCGATTCTGAACGCGGCGATACCAAATATGTGTAGGTTTGATTTTTTTTAATTGTATTATTTTGATTGGGGCGAAAGGGGGGTGATTTGAACTTTTATATATTTTTTATTTTTTTTATATTTTTAAACACTTTTTTTAAATTTTGGCACGCTAGAAGCATGCACAACTCGATCGCCTCTGCTACATAGAGGTGAAGCACAGATCACCTCTATGTAGCAGAAATGCAGGTGTACTTTGAACGCCGACCACAGGGTGGCGCTCAAAGCAATCGGCCATCAACAACCATAGAGGTCTCAAGGAGACCTCTGGTTGTTATGGCAATGCACCGCTGACCCCCGATCATGTGACGGGGGTCAGCGGTGGGAGCATCTCCGGCCGCGCGGCCGGGAGCGCTGGTTAAATTCCGCTGTCAGCGCTTGACGCGGCATTTAACTAGTTAATGGGTGCGGGCGGATCGCGATTCCGCTCGCGCTCATTGCGCGCACATGTCAGCTGTACAAAACAGCTGACATGTCACGGCTTTGAGGTGGGCTCACCGCCGGAGCCCACCTCAAAGCGGGGGTTCTGCCAGCTGACGTACTATTCCGTCAGCTGACAGAAAGGGGTTAAAAAAAAACAGTGCTTTCAGACCTCAAATAATGCAAAGAAAACAAGTCCATAATCATTTAGAAATAACAATACTAATGTTCTAACTGAGGAAGAGTTCAGAAATCAATATTTTGTGGAATAACCATGATTTTTAATCACAGCTTTCATGCGTCTTGGCATGCTTTCCACCAGTCTTTCACACTGCTTCTGGTGCAAAAATATAAGCAGTTCTTCTTTATTGATGGCTTGTGACTATCCATCTTCCTCTTGATTACATTCCAGAGGTTTTCAATGGGGTTCAGGTCTGGAGATTGGGCTGCCCATGACAGGGTTTGGGATGTGGTGGTCTCTTAGGCTACTTTAACACTTCCGTCTTTTTTCCTCCGTCGCAATCCGTCGTTATGGCAAAAAAACGGATCCTGCAAATGTGCCCGCAGGATCCGTTTTTTTGCCATTGACTTTAATGTACGACGGCTTGCCACACGTCGCATCCGTCGTGCGATGGATGCGTTGTGTTTTTGCGGTCCGTCGTGACAAAAAAAAAGTTCAATGTAACATTTTTTGTCCGTCGGATCCGACATTTCTGACTGTGCATGCGCGGCCGGAACTCCACCCCCTCCTGCCCGCTCATCACACTGGGCAGCGGATGCGTTGTAAAACTGCATCTGCTGCCCACGTTGTACTAAATTTAGCACAACGTCCGTCGGTATGTCGGGCCAACGGTTTGCGACGGCCCCGTACCGACGGAAGTGTGAAAGTAGCCCTAATTTTTGCCAGCGCTGTAAAAAAACACGGACATGTGAACAGCTCCATGGATTATAATGGGAAGGTGTTCTAACTGAAAATGCACTGCTAAGATGTACATACAAACAGATGTCTGAATAAGGCCATGGGTTAGGAATGCTTCTCTACCAGGTTTCCAGCTGTCAGAGAAATAATCCACACCACAAATAATGCACACCAGCAAGGTTTTCTTATCAGCTGAAGCCAGTGATACATACAGCAAGCAAAGCTTTTCTTCTGTAAGAGAGCGGCATGGGAAGTGCAGGATTATATAGTGGCCATGTACAAAGATGTCCATGTAATACAGGGATGGCTTGTGTCCGCTAGAACTGGAGCTGCTCTCCGTACGACTGTGGTCAAGCTCAGCGGATAGTCCCAAGTATTGGATTCCCTGTATTATGTCAATATGCGAAAACAGGGCATAAAAACACCACGCTAACCTGCTATTAGATATTAATTGGCATATAGCGGGTACAAGTAGGGCACATGACGTCAGTAGTGATGAGCGAGGATACTCGTTGCTCGGGTGGTCTCCGAGTATTCGTAACTGCTCGGAGATTTAGTTTTTGTTAACGCAGCCGCAGGATTTACAGCTGCTAGCCAGGCTGAGTACATGTGGGGGTTGCCTGGTTGCTAGGGAATCCCCACATGTAATCAAGCTGCCTAGTAGCCGCAAATCTTGCAGCTGCAGCGACGAAAACTAATTCTCCGAGCACTAACAAATACTCGGAGACCACCCGAGCAACGAGTACACTCGCTCATCACTAGGCGTCAGTTCTCTACACAGCATAGAGAGCACTTTACCTCCAGACTTCCCATAGAACATACATTGGCATACACGTTTTCAGAATTCAAAAAATATATTAAGTAAAAGCTTTTCATGCCGCCATACTAATAGTAGAGTGTGACTGTCAAACATATATATAACAATTTTACAGACACGGCAAGTAGCCTCCGATCAATGGGGGACTGGCTCCAGAGACCCCCCAGATCCCACAAAATACTGCTTTGAAGTGAGCAGCTCTTGCATGTGGACGGTGTGTACAGGCTCAATAGTAATACTCTGCACCGCTCACCATTCACCCAATGTACTGCCGCTGCAGAGCTCATTAGTAGGAGCGGAAAAACAGCCCATACACAGTGTACAGGGCCATGCTGTTCAGGCTCCATACAACACCTAACCAGTCAGAGACCTGGTGTTGGGCCGTCGTGTTGTCAGAGTATCTTGGGCCTGCTCGAATAATATGTTTGAGTCCCTGTGGATATCCAAGAAGTATCACTTCTCCTTGCGAAGATTGACATGCTAACCATGCAGAGATGAGGAGATTTAAAGCCACAATGCTCCTCTGGGAAATTTGCTAATTATGCCAATTGTCTCTTCAGAGAGGAAGAAAACTAGAACTCTAGTGCCACCTATTGGAAGGTAGCAATCCTACAGGTCAATGTCGACCCTTTAACGAGCCTTGTCACATGACTTAGGATAAAAGCCAAACCAGAATCTCAATTTGCAGACACTGTGTTTCGGGGTACTGCCCCTCGTCAGTGCAAAGTGGAGATCTGGTATGGCTGTGTGAGGCGTCCAATCGATATCCAAGAAGTATCGTTTCTCCTTGCGGAGATTGACATGCTAAGCATGCCGAGATGAGGAGACTTAAAGCCGCAATCTCTGTGGATGCATGATTTGTGTCACTGTGCTTACAAGATCCAGTATGACTGTATTGGCTTGTTCACGTGTGTCCTATGTAAAGAGGACCTACTGTATACTTAAAAAGGATTTCCCACGAAGTACATTTTATGCAACAGATCTTGGAATAATAATAATTTCCACAATTGGAGGTGTTAAAAAAAAATGTTCCTGTGCTGAGATAATCTTAGAAATGTGCCCTTACTGTGTAATGACTGTACAGGGACATGGTCTGATCATACCACATCTCCTGGGCAGGGGAGGAAGCAAAAAAGTGTATACAGACAGGACAACATACTATGGGATACCAGCTGATTATTTCTGTGAAGGAAAACAATTCTCGGCCTTTTTTTTTTTTACGTTTTATCTGTACATTGTTTGTGGGAAAACATCTAAATATACAGTAGTCCTCTTAACATTATCAAAATAACTAGATCACAAGCGAACAGGCCAATACAGCCATGCTGGATCTGTAATCATAGGGACATCACGGAGACCCTGCTGCTCCGCACTTTAGCTAACTTGTTTGTCAGCAGCATCTCATAGTGGTCAGAAAACTAATGAACATCAGTGAAGCCAATGTGATTATATCTGCAATCTGACAGATTGTAACCGGAGCTGTGGAGTCACAAGAGGTAGAAATGGCCGACTCCAACAGGAAATATGATCATGTATCACTAGTAGAATGCACAGCTTTCTGCACATCTACTTTCATAGGACTTTATACCTACTCCATAAAGGAGTCGGAGTCGCAAGTTGGTTTAGGCCGGGTGCCCACGATCCAGAACTGGCAGCGATTTGGAAGCTGCGAACATGTTTGTGTCTATTAAATACAGGTAAAGCCGCATGTGATCACTGACCTGTGCGGATTCACCGCGTCCAATACATTCTATGGGTGATATTTCTCTTGTGAAGACTCGCGCCTCCGCAAAAGAAACATGCCGCAGTCTGGAAAAAGACACCGCATGTCCGTCTCCGCAGCTGATCCAGGGGCCTCTTTGGACACATAGTGGACATGGGATTTCTTGAAATCCCATCCAATATGCTGTAACATCTGGACGCTGCAGGTTTGATGTTGCATAAGTACACAGCATCCAACCCAGTGTTTACTGAACGTGTGCACATACCCTTACAGTCTCCATAGCTCTAATTGTATCACTAACTTGAACTCTATCCTAGTGGAAGCACCAATCCTACACTATTGAGCCTTTAACGAGCCTTGCAATACGACTTCGGATAAAAACTAAATCTCAATTTGCAGACAGTGTTTTGGGGCACTACCCCTCATCAGTGCAAAGTGTGAGATCTGGTTTGGCGGGGTGAGAGGCTAAGACTGAGATGTCAGGGGTACGGAGAGTGACAGGCCAGGCCCCTGGGGCAGAGGAATAAGTGATGAGAACACATCTTCTCTGGAGTCTCTCACAGAACTATACAGCAGCCCTGCTCTGTAACATGGCGCCTGCAGGTTGCTCGCACTCTCCATGGTGATGGCTTCCCTCCTTTAATTACCAGAACATGGGGTCACCCGGCCATAGCTGCCCCCGACACTCATTCCTGAGGCGGGTGCACAGCAGGAGCCGGTGACCGGGGAGGCCCCGGTGCGCACACAGCGGCTGTGCCCGGGCCTGCGGTGCGGATCACGGCAGCACACGCGGCAGCAGATAAGCCCAGCCGGCACGCTGCGGTCATGCGTCCCCTCCCTGCACGGCCCCGGCTCCCTCCTCACTGCCGCACACTCCGGCAGCAGCTCTCGGGGACTGTTCGAGGCCACAATAAAGAAGAGCTCACCAGAGTAGTCAGATCCTGCTTAGATAAATGCGGCTGTCCCAGAGTCACTCCCGGCTCGTCACCCGCCATCTTGCTGAAGAGGAAGTCACTGGCAGACGACAGGCAATCCCAGCATGCTCACGGAAACCACTTCCGGTTCAGATTGCGTTCCACACCTCCACATCATTTTGGGACCAACGCCCCTTCTGGCCAAGGGTTAGCAAGTGATTGGTGGATGGACGGTGATGTCATGATTTAGGGGCGGGTACATAGAGGTTACACTCTGAGCGCCGGGTATAGTTTATAGAGCTGCTCTGTTACGTGCTCTGCTCATTCATCCGGACGGTGTCACAGTGCAGTCATCTGCGGGGGTCGTGAAATAGGGCAACCGGAAGTAGTTAATGGTTCGCTCTGAAGCCTTCACAGCAGCCGCACACCGACACTGCAGATGATGCAATCCGACCACCGACACTGCAGATGATGCAATCCGACCACCGACACTGCAGATGATGCGGTCCGACCACCGACACTGCAGATGATGCGGTCCGACCACCGACACTCCTGATGATGCGGTCCGACCACCGACACTGCTGATGATGCGGTCCGACCACCGACACTGCTGATGATGCAGTCCGACCACCGACCCTGCAGATGATGCAGTCCGACCACCGACACTGCAGATGATGCAGTCCGACCACCGACACTGCAGATGATGCAGTCCGACCACCGACCCTGCAGATGATGCAGTCCGACCACCGACACTGCAGATGATGCAGTCCGACCACCGACACTGCAGATGATGCAGTCCGACCACCGACACTGCAGATGATGCAGTCCGACCACCGACACTGCAGATGATGCAGTCCGACCACCGACACTGCAGATGATGCAGTCCGACCACCGACACTGCAGATGATGCAGTCCGACCACCGACACTGCAGATGATGCAGTCCGACCACCGACACTGCAGATGATGCAGTCCGACCACCGACACTGCAGATGATGCAGTCCGACCACCGACACTGCAGATGATGCAGTCCGACCACCGACACTGCAGATGATGCAGTCCGACCACCGACACTGCTGATGATGCAATCCGACCACCGACACTGCTGATGATGCAATCCGACCACCGACACTGCTGATGATGCAATCCGACCACCGACACTGCTGATGATGCAGTCCGACCACCGACACTGCTGATGATGCAGTCCGACCACCGACACTGCAGATGATGCAGTCCGACCACCGACACTGCAGATGATGCAGTCCGACCACCGACACTGCAGATGATGCAGTCCGACCACCGACACTGCAGATGATGCAGTCCGACCACCGACCCTGCAGATGATGCAGTCCGACCACCGACCCTGCAGATGATGCAGTCCGACCACCGACCCTGCAGATGATGCAGTCCGACCACCGACCCTGCAGATGATGCAGTCCGACCACCGACCCTGCAGATGATGCAGTCCGACCACCGACCCTGCAGATGATGCAGTCCGACCACCGACCCTGCAGATGATGCAGTCCGACCACCGACCCTGCAGATGATGCAGTCCGACCACCGACCCTGCAGATGATGCAGTCCGACCACCGACCCTGCAGATGATGCAGTCCGACCACCGACCCTGCAGATGATGCAATCCGACCACCGACACTGCAGATGATGCAATCCGACCACCGACACTGCAGATGATGCAATCCGACCACCGACACTGCAGATGATGCAATCCGACCACCGACACTGCAGATGATGCAATCCGACCACCGACACTGCAGATGATGCAATCCGACCACCGACACTGCAGATGATGCAATCCGACCACCGACACTGCAGATGATGCAATCCGACCACCGACACTGCAGATGATGCAATCCGACCACCGACACTGCAGATGATGCAGTCCGACCACCGACACTGCAATGATGCAATCCGACCACCGACACTGCTGATGATGCAATCCGACCACCGACACTGCAGATGATGCGGTCCGACCACCGACACTGCAGATGATGCGGTCCGACCACCGACACTGCAGATGATGCAATCCGACCACCGACACTGCAGATGATGCAATCCGACCACCGACACGGATCGCAGCTTGGATCTAATTACCTGCAGACACGACCGTGGGCGAAATGCAAGGAATCCCAGCTAAGGGCTCTTAGAGCTGCTGTGTATTGTAACAGCTTATAGTATTAGGGTATTTTCCCACGGTCAGGAATGGCTCAGGATTTGACGCAGATAAAATCTGCACCAAATCGGCATCTGAGGTCACCGGCAGGTCCCCTGCGTTTTTGATGCATTTTTCATGCTTTTTTTGTCACTTGAAATAAAGCTAAATGAAAGTTGGCTTCTGGGAAGGAAAAAAAGTGATTTCCTGTTTGCAGATATATTGGGATATGTGCCCACGGTCAGTAAACGCTGCGGGTTGGACGCTGTGTACATCTGCAGCATCAAGCTGTTACAGCATAGTGGATGGGATTTCAAGAAATCCCATACCCACTATGTGTGCACCGATGCCCCTGGCTCACCCACAGTGACGGACATGTGACGCATCTTTCCAGACTGCAGTATGTCAATTTATGTAGTGGAGACACTCAGTCTCCGCTGTGTAAATTACCCATACACTTTCATTAGATGCGGTAAAACTGCATTATCTTACTAATCACATGCGTATTAAGTGCGGGAACGCAGCTTACTGTGCATGTGCATTAATTTAAATAAAGGTGAATCTTGTGACACAGCCGGACATATATGACACAGAAAGTGAAGGAAAGCACAGAGGTCCCTTCCTTTTTAATAATTAAAAAAAATAGCGTGGGGTCCCCCTATATATGTTAACCAGCCAGAGTAAAGCAGACTACTGGGACTCGTATTTCAGGCTTGTAAGGATCCAATATCCATGAATCTTACCAGCCTGATAAAACCAGGCCGCAGCAGTCTGCTTACCTTGGATGGTTATCAAAAACAGTTGCATCCCCTCCAAAATAAAACGGAGTGGGGTCCCCCTATTTTTGTTAACCAGCCAAGGAAAAAACACAGCTGGTATTTTCAGGCTGGTGAGGCCCATGGATAAAAATAGCAGCCCGCAGCCGCTCCCACAATTATCACATCCGACAGCCCTTTAGCGGTGGCAAGTGGGGTAATATTTGTGGGGTTGATGTCACCTTTGTATTGTCTGGTGACATCAAGCCCACGGATTAGTAATGGAGATGCATCTATGACACCTATCCATTACTAATCCTATAGTTGTATGGTAAATAAAGACAGGGCCAGAATAAAGTCCTTTAATAATCTTAATTAACCATACTTACTGCATCGCCGACACCCTTGATTACCAGCAAAAACTGAACACAAATACTCCCTGTCCGACGTAGTCCAATTACCGAGTGTTCCACGACGAGTCCAGGTCTGCTACAACTGGATGCCTTTGGCTGAACACTTTGCTAGTGACCGGAGATAACCCCGGTGGTCACGTACACGGCAGTTCTTGCGGGCAGCTGATCTCATCACGAGAACTGCAGTGTACGCAAACTTCCAGCTGAAACAAGGTAAGACATTATTTAAATTAGTACACATGCGTAGTAAGCTGCGTTTCCCCACTTACTACGCATGTGACTATAAAGATGATGTGGTTTTAGCGCATCTAACGATAGTCTATGGGAAATACGCGCCACATGTCAGTTTATGCATGGAAGCCACAGGCTTCTTTTAACGCATAGTGGAGATGGAATGTCTTGAAATCCCCTCCACTATGCTGTAACATCTGGATGCTGCGGCTGTACGAAGCGTCAAACCTACAGCGTTTACTGACCGTGGAAACATACCCTTAGAAGTCGCATGACTGGTGCACACTGCATAGGCCACACACTAAGCATTAATGATAACCGAACCAGTTTCATACTACTAGGGGGGTGAAGCACCCTTGGTAGCTAAAACACCCCCTCAAAAACTGCACCCACTCTATACAGAATTAGCATATCGGAGAAAAAGAGTATCAAGTGCTAAAATTACAAATAATGAATTTTATTAATTATCACAATAGAAAAAGTCACAATCTGTATATATATGAGGCATCGTGATTACTCGCTAATCCCACCCCCTGCACTGTAGCTCCGCCCCCACCACATCACCGCACATAATCCCGCCCTCCATCCCATTACCACACACAATCCCGCCCTCCACCCCATTACCACACAATCCCGCCCTCCACCCCATTACCACACACAATCCCGCCCTCCACGCCATTACCACACACAATCCCGCCCCCCCAACACATCACCACACATAATCCCACCACATCACCATGCTACATAATCCCGCCCCCCACATCACCACACATAATCCCGCCCCCCCACCACATCACCACACATAATCCCGCCCCCCACCACATCACCACACATAATCCCGCCCTCCTAACACATCACCACACAATCCCGCCCCCCCACCACATTACCACACAATCCCACCACATCACCATGCCACATAATCCCGCCCCCCACATCACCACACATAATCCCGCTCCCCTACCACATCACACATAATCCCACCCCCCAGCACATTACCAGATAATCCCGCCCCATCACATTACCACAGATAATCCCGCCCCATCACATTACCACAGTTAATCCCGCCCCCACCACATTACCACACATATTCCTGCCACCCCATTACCACACAATCCCGCCCCCTCACCACACAGAATCCCGCCCCCCACATTACCACACATAATCCTGCCCCCCACATTACCACACATAATCCCGCCCCCACCACATAACTACACAATCCCTCCCCCCCAGCACATTTCCATACATAATCTGGCCCCCCCACCACATCACCACACATAATCCTGCCCCCTCACCACTTATAATCCCACCCCCCACCATATCACCACACATAATCCCGCCCCCCCACCACATTACCACACATAATCACGCCCCCCACCACATTACCACAGATAATCCCGTCCCCCCACCGCATTACCACATAATCCCGCCCACCCACCGCATTACCACACAATCACACCCCCCACCACATTACCACAGATAATCCCGCCCCCACCACATTACAACACAATCCTGTCCCCCACCACACTACCACACATAATCCCGCCCCCCACCACACTACCACACATAATCCCGCCCCCCACCACATCACCACACATAATCCCCCCACCACAATACCCCACATAATCCCACCCCACACCACATTACTAGATAATCCCGCCCCCCACCACATCACCAGATAATCCCGCCCCCACCACATCACCACACATAATCCCGCCCCCCCACCACATCACATCCCACCCACCGCATTACCACACATAATCCTGCCCCCACCACATTACCTCACATAATCCCACCACATCACCACAGATAATCCAGCCCCCCACCACATCACCACAGATAATCCCGCCCCCCCACATCACCACAGGTAATCCCTCCCCACCACATCACCACACGTAATCCCGCCCCCCCACCACATCACCACATAATCCCGCCCCCCCACTACATCACCACACATAATCCCGCCCCTCCACCACATCACCACACATAATCTCGCCCCACCACATCACCACACATAATCCCGCCCCCCCACCACATCACCACACATAATCCCACCACATAACCACACATAATCCCGCCCCCAAAATCACCACACATAATCCCGCCCCCCACCACACATAATCCCGCCCCACCACATCACCACACATAATCCCGCCCCCCCACCACAATACTCCACATAATCTCGCCCCCCCACCACAATACCCCACATAATCTCGCCCCCCACCACATTACCACAAAAAATAATCCCGCCCCCACCACATCACCACAAAAAATAATCCCGCCCCCACCACATCACCACACATAATCCGGCCCTCCTAACACATTACCACACATAATCCCGCCCCCCCACCACATCACCACATATTCCCGCCCCCCACCACATCACCACACATAATCCCGCCCCCCACATCACCACACATAATCCCGCCACCATCACATTACCACAGTTAATACCGCCCCCACCACATTACCACACATATTCCCGCCCCCCCACTACATTACCACACATAATCCTGCCCCCTCACATCACCACACATAATCCCGCCCCCCACATTACCACACATAATCTCGCCCCCCACCACATTACCACAGATAATCCCGTCCCCCACCACATTACCACACATAATCCCGCCCCCCCACCACATTACCACAATTATTAACTTCATTTTAAGTTAATTTACCACCTGCGTAAGTGCTATTGAATGTGGTCATTATTTACTTTAGTTTAATCACCAGCAGCGTTAATTAGATAGCAATGAGCATGCCGAGCGTTAGCTGGCTGGAAACAGCTAGTAGTACAATAAATAGGAATACCCAGGACAGTTCACAATAGGTAGGGGTCACCTTTCCACTAGTAGCAACAAATAAAGTGCCAGTGCATGATACCACATTCACTAATAGCCAAACCATATTAATAACCACCCATTAGGATCAAATATACCACACAATGTCTAACAATAAATGAGGAATGGCTTACCAGGATATTAAGAACCGACTGGTGGTGACGCCCAAAAGAATGTAGACCCCGACGCGCGTTTCGCTGGCTGGAACGCCGCTTTATCAAGGAGATACTGATTGGGTCTCAAAAGGACCTTAAACTAGCCGTGACCCATTGTCACATGGTGCAAGTCTGCCAATCGCAGTGGCATAACCGATGGATAAATAGGACCGTACAGGGCCATCACAAAAATGGGCTGAAACTTAAAGATTCATTCAAACCCCTGGGGACCATCGTATCCAGTCGCCGAGTCGTCTATAACACTTGCGATATCATCTTTCACCTGGGCTTGCAGCTAAACTTAGACAAGTTTTCCTCATTTCCAGCCCAGCAGATATCCTTTTTGAGGATGATCCTGGACACTTCCAGAAGGTTGGTATTTCTCCCTTGAGACAAGGCTGTGGCCCTTCAACAGGGAGCTCGCGCACTTGATCACTCATCCCCTCATTCCATTCGATTTGCTAGGAGGGTTCTGAGGAAAAATGGTGACAGCAATGGAAGCAGTTTCCTTCGGTCCGCTCGTTTTCTGCAGGTCAAACAGGCTTTCAGAGGGTAGTCTCTGAGCTCTTCCCCCATCCAGGGGAGATCCTTTCTCCCGGTTCAATGGTTATTAGTGACTACCGATGTCAGTCTTCTTCTCCCAATCATTGTTCTGGGGATCCAAACGGTACGGCTAGTCCTACAGCAGGTCCACTGCCTTCTGGCGGGTCACCCCATCGAAATTCAATCGGATAATGCCACGGCTGTGACATACATCAATCATCTAACAGGTACCCACGGTCAGGCGCCATGGCCGAGGTACCTCATCATATTCTCTGATGGGCCGAGATCTAGCATTCGGTGATCTCGGCAGTACACATCCCAGGAGTAGAACTCTGGGTGGCGGACTTCTTCAGTCGTCAGGGTTCCGCCTCAAGTAAGTGGGAACTTCACCCGGAAGTCTTCCATCAGATCTGCCTTCACTGGAGCACTCCAGATGTAGATCGGATGGCGTCCAGACTGAACACCAATGTACTCGAGTTCATGGTTCGGCCTTGAGATCCAAAAGCCATCGCAGTGCATGCTCTGGTTCTTCCATGGTACCAGTTTCCATAACCCCGCTTCCATTACTTCGGAGAGCCTTTCGGAAGCTGGAAGGGCCCCAGTGATCCTGGCAGATCTGCACTGACCACGTCAGGTTTTTCGTTGCGGAGCTAGTACTTTTCCGTCTTATTGAAACAAAACTGCAAGTAGGTAATTTCTTGCAGGGAGTTTTCACATGTGGTTCTTCCCTATCGCATACCGTTAGATCTTTGGGTCCTTAATGGTCCTGGGAGTCTTACAGTAGACTCCTTTTGATCCGGACAGACTTTACTACCAGGGAAGGTCGCCCTTTTTTCTCTGCGATCTCATCCTGATGAGTCTTCGGAGCTAGTCGCTCTGTTCTTTCAGACTTTTTTCCTTATTACCATCAAGGCAACGTTGTCCTCAGGCCATCCCCGTCCCTTGTTACCAAGGTGGTATTGTATTCCCACTGTTACGAGGACATCGTTCTTCTCTCATCTCTTTCGGCACCAATGCACAAAACGGAATGGGTTCCCCATATTCTGGACAAAGTGAGTGCTCTGAGTAGGTACGTATAGAGGATGGCGTCCTTCCGAAGGTTGGACACTTTATTTGGGCTTCCTGATGGTAAGAGGAAGGCTTCCTGATGGTTACAGGAAGGGTTTAGCCGTTTCATCGGCCATGTTAGCCTGGTGGATTCGTTTCACCATCCAGGAGTCCTTCCGTGTTAGATGTCAGCCTATCTCCAACACTCACAGTAAAATCCTTTTCTCCGAGCCATTCATTGGAGGACACAGCTCCCACCGTTATTAGCTTGTGCTTGTTTTATGATTTGACATGTTATACTCTCATATGTTGTTATTGATCTCCTACTGCTTTTGCACTGAACTGGTTCTCTGAGAGGCAGCAGGCGGGTGTATACTGCAGAGGAGGAGATAACTTTCTTTGTATCACTTAGTGTCAGCCTCCTAGTGGCAGCAGCATACACCCATGGTCTGTGTCCCCTAATGAATGGCTCGGAGAAAAGGATTTTACGGTGAGTACACAAAAATCCCTATTTTCCCCATCTACCAATTTCCTCTTGGGATCAGCCCACTTGTGCAGAGGTGCTCATACCCCACCCCCACCCCCTATAAATACCTAACATAGTAACATAGCAGAAAAAGACATTTGTCCATCCAGTTCAGCCTATATTCCATCAGAATAAATCCCCAGATCTATGTCCTTCTAAAGAACCTAATAACTGTAAGATACAATATTGTTATGCTCCAGGTAGACATCCAGGCCTCTCTTGACCCTGACTGAGTTCGCCATCACCACCTCCTCAGGCAAGGAATTCCAGATTCTCACTGCCCGAACAGTAAAGAATCCTCTTCTATGTTGGTGGAAAAACCTTCTCCCCTCCAGACGCAGAGAATGCCCCCTTGTGACCGTTACCTTCATTGGTATAAACAGATCCTCGGAGAGATATTATATACTTATACATTGTTATTAAATCGCCCCTCAGTCATCTTTTTTTCTAGATAAAGTAATCCTAATTTTGCTAATCTCTCTGTGTACTGTAGTTCCCCCATCCCCTTTATTAATTTTTTTGCCCTCTAGTTCCATTATATCCTTCCTGAGCACCAGTGCTCAAAACTGTACACAGTACTCCATGTGCGGTCTAAACAGAGATTTGTACAGAGGCAGTATAATGCTCCCAACATGTGTATCCAGACCTCTTTTAATGCACCCCATGATCCTGTTTGCCTTGGCAGCCACTGCCTGTCACTGGCTGCTCCAGGTAAGTTTATCATTAACTAGGCTCCCCAAGTCCTTCTCCATGTCAGATTTATCCAGTGGTTTCCCGTTCAGTGTGTAATGGTGATATTGATTCCTTCTTCCCATGTGTATAACCTTACATTTATCATTGTTAAACCGCATCTGCCAACCTTCGGCCCAAGTTTCCAACTTATCCAGATCCATCTGTAGCAGAATGCTATCTTCTCTTGTATTGACTGCTTTACATAGTTTTGTATCATCTGCAAATATCGATATTTTACTGTGTAAACCTTCTACCAGATTGTTAATAAATGTTGAAGAGAATACGTACCCTTGCGGTACCCCACTGGTCACAGCGACCCAGTTAGAGAATATATCATTTATAACCAACCTCTGCTTTCTATCACTAAGGCTTCTTTTACACTTCCGTCTTGAGACGGCCGTCATAATGCGTCAGCGCGACGTATTGACGGACGTTGAAAAAAGATTGGCAAACGGATGTAACACATCCAGTAACCTGACGGATACGTCAAATTTGGTAGTACCTGAATTTCAGCGACGGATCCTGCATCCATAGGTTTCCATTATAGCCAACGACAGACAGTGCAGGACCCATCGCTGAGCGTTTTTCCGACGTGCAGAAAAAACGTTCCTCTGAACGTTTTCTCCGCACGAAAGACCGCTATTTTCTGATGGAGCCAGTGCACGACTGATGAAACGGATGGCCATCCGTCACAATCTGTCGCTAATACAAGTCTATGGGAAATAACAGGATCCTGCAGAAAAATTTGCAGGATCCTGTTTTTTCAAAAATCGACAGATTTCGACGGGAGGAAAAAGACGGAAGTGTGAAAGAGGCCTACGCCAGTTACTTTCCCATGTACACACTTTTATTTTGTGCACCAACCTCTTGTGTGGCACAGTATCAAACGCTTTTGAAAAATCAAGATATACCACAATCAATGACACACCTTGGTCCAGTCTATAGCTTACAGCTTCATAAAAACTGATTAGATTGGTTTGACAGGAGCGATTCCTCATAAACCCATGCTGATATGGAGTTAAACAGTTATTCTCATTGAGATAATCCAGAATAACATTCCTCAGAAACACTTCAAATATTTTACCAACAATAGAGGTTAGACTTACTGGCCTATAATTTCCAGGTTCACGTTTAGAGCCCTTTTTGCATATTGGAACCACATTTGCTATGCGCCAGTCCTGTGGATCAGACCCCGTCACAAAAGAGTCCCTAAATATAAGAAATAATGGTTTGTCTATTACATTACTCAGTTCTCTTAGTACTCGTGGGTGTGTGCCATCCGGACCCGGAGATTTATCTATTTTAATCTTATTCAGCCAGTTTTGCACCTCTTCTTGGGTTAGATTGGTGACCCTTAATATAGGGTTTTCTTTGTCTCTCGGCATTTCACCTAGCATTTTATTTTCCACCGTGAATACCGTGGAGAAGACGGTGTTTAATATATTAGCTTTTTCCTTGTCATCTACAACCATTCTTTCCTCACTATTTTTTTAAGGGGCCTACACTTTCACTTCTGATTCTTTTACTATTGATATAATTCAAGAACAGTTTGGGATTAGTTTTGCTCTCCTTAGCAATGTGCTTCTCTGTTTTCTTTTTGGCAGCTTTAATTAGTTTTTTAGATAAAGTATTGTTCTCCCTATAGTTTTTTTTTTTAGAGCTTAAACGGTGCCATTCTGCTTTAGTAGTTTAAATGCTATATTCAATTCAAAGTGTGGAAGAAGGTCACTGAATTTGGGACTCTGGCTAGCCTGTGATATTGTATATCAGGCAGACCCCCTACAGAGACTAACAAAGGCACACATGACCCCACCAGATGCAGGACAGGGAATGCTAATGGAGGCTTAAATACATTATGGTCCATGTAGGCTAACTTGGGGTGACACTTTATTACAAGTTTCAAATCTGGTGTACGTTAACTGGTTCCTCTGTTTTCCTGTATCATGTGATGAGCATAACGGTCTCAGTTTGCAGGTATGTGTCAGCATTTGCTGAAGGTTGTGGAGTGAGGACGAGCTGACAGTCACACTTGTGTAAAAAAACGAGTTCTGAGAAATCTCAAAAATGTTGCCTACAATTACCCCATATAATTGGGGTGCATGAGCAATTATCATTTGATGAAGATGTTAAGGTTCTTAGCAAGATAGAACTAAATGAATGAAAAGTTATTCCAATGCCCCCTGCATTGCCTAAAGGAAAAGTATATGTGTGCTGCTCACAATCACCGGAAAAGGCGTCAAATGGATTTCAAATATTACCTGTACAGGTATATTTGCAATGGTTCTAATATGATTTCACAAATTAAACTACAGTTATTAAACAATACTACTACCTTAAAGAAAAAAAAACAACCATTGGCTTCAAAAAACATGTACATTTTCTCAGAAAATCAATAGAGAGGAACAGATTCCTGGTGATGAAAAACTGTCAAAGCGATCCTTCGGTCCTACAACAAAAACTATGTTCACTGATTTAAGAAAAGACATTATGACGTCAAAGAACTGTAAAAAAAAAAAAAAAAAAAAGTCCACAGCAGTTTGTTGGCCAATATGTCACAGCCTAATGAACAGTAGATGGCTGTGGTTTTGCCATGTGATTTAAAACAGGTTCAAAATTTGGGCTACAAATTAAATAAGAAAATCGGTAATGACGAAATCTTCTGTTTGAGCTATGCAATCAATTGGAGTTATTAGAATTCAAATGTTTCCAGAACTTACAGTATCAATAAGCATGTACTCTTATACGGCAATCTTGTCAAGTTTGACACAACTTTCAATATTGGAGATTTGATACCTGTCTCCATTGATTATGAGAAATGTAGCATTAGTAAGAGATCCATTATTCCCTGTTGCATTCCTCCTTGTGAAAACATTTATGAGGGATCATGAATATTTTTTAAGTGACAATCTCCACCAACTAGATTGCACAAATATGACATTGGTGCTTTTGGTCACAGATAGAGAACCCGGATTTACAGGAGCACTGCAGAAATACTTTCCTCAAAAAATGTGCACTGTGATAACCATATACTAAGAGATGTTGCTTTATGGATTCAGAATCATGGTGCCAAAAAAAGAGGATTTGAAGGTCCTTAGGGATCCTAAGATTCAGCTAATTAACAGCAATTCTTTTGAAGACTACAGCCAAAAATACAAACACTACAGCAAAATGTGGATCAGTGCATTTAAAACATACTTTGATCTCTAATTCAAGATGGCTTTTCCTAAACTCTCAACAGATTTCTTTACAGAACAGTTTGCTGTATTTCGAAAAGACTGTACAGCAACAAACAATATGTGAGAATTTCAACAAAATGGTGAAAGAATATGCATTTATACTTCTAATTATCATGCCAAATGAACAGGCATTAGGATATCAACTTCATTCATATATTGTAATTTTGGATTTGCTAAATGACCCGTTTCATGGTATTGCATTTTCTTATCTCTCGATTGTGGAGTATGATTTGTTTGTATCTTCCTATATTAAAACCAATACAAATTTTGAATTAGAAGAAAATGGTGAAAGAATAAACTGAATGGAAAGAATTAACCCGTTGAAGCACTAGTGCTTGCAATGTACAAGATGCGGTGTTTTTACCTTTTTGAATTTCGGCGAGCATATTGTAACATGGGGAAATATCACGTGAAAGAGCAGTTTTCCTATTTGCTAAAGCACTGCAATGAAGTAGAATTTCCCATACTTTACGAACTAGAAAAAATTGTTGTGGCTATAAAAGGAGAAGTTCCAGCTTCTGTGAAGAAATGCTATGGAAGAAAGAAAATTTCAAAAAAATTCAGGCCGACACAGAAATCAATGGCTAGAATGATTATTAACTCTGGACATGTTTCACTTTCACAATTAGAGACTTCAGGGGTCCTAAAGTTCAAGCTGTAAAACTTGCACCAGAACCAACATGCTCTTATAATAGTACTGGGAAATGCTACCATTTTATTGCAGCTGAAATAGCAGTTAGTCTAAATGGTGGGAATGATAGACATACCTACTCATTGCGTTTGCTTCTAAAATGCATGCGAGACAGAAGCACCAAATCGGGAAGAAGCTAAAGCTCGATTATGATATTTTACCTGCTCCAGATTCTTAACATAACACTGTTTCTCAAAGAAAATTTGAAGGAGATGATACAAATGAGAACGTGAATGATTAATTTTCTAACAATTTTTTTGGGGAATAATTTATTCCCAAAACATGTAACACCAAACAAAAAAGGCATTGAATGTTTACTTGATTTGTGAACCATGGAATGTGCAACCTAAAAAACAAGATCTTACTCTATTTGAAAATCTATAGGAGGACTTAAAAGAAACCCTTGAACCATTTGCCGGGCTCTGGGGAGAAGATGTAGAGAAAGTCATTATGAACTTTATTTGTAAATTAAAGTATGCAGAAAAACATCTTGTGTCCAGTTTATAATTATCTGAGCATTGTGAGAGGGCGCAGTAGTTTATTCTACAGTTTTCTAGCAAACAACCCCACTCCTAATAAGGATATTTTGCTAGTTCATTTTATTACAGATGTATATGGACTAGTCTGCACTGGTGCTTAGGAGTGATTATACTTAAAACAAAGGAGATTGTCATTCTTGATTCATGCAAAGCTTTGAAAGCGCGCAAGCAAACATTTCAAAGCTTGTTTCAATTGCTGCATGTCAAGATTCCTCTGCTCAGTGTGTCTTGGATGCAGTGAGTGACAGCTCAGCCGTCCAATGTAGTGCGAGGGTGTGCCGATCTGTCGGTACTTTGATAAACTGCTCAGCCTTCTTGTGAAGGAAATATACACTTGTAGGGGAATATATAACTTCAGTAAAATAACTAGTTAAGTCTGCATCCACATGACTGTCTCTACACAAAGGACATAATCTCTGCCTACTCTTATTGCAAGAATTCAGAACCATAAGGCTATGTTCACACGATGCGGTTTTTGCTGCGGATCCGCAGCGGAATTGCAGCTGCGGATCCGCAGCAGTTTTCCATACAGGGTACAGTACAATGTTACCCTATGGAAAACAAAAACCGCTGTGCCGACGATCCTTTTTTTCGCAGGCAAATCCGCGCTGATTTGCCTGCAGAAAAAAGAAGTACCGTATTTTCCGGCGTATAAGACGACTGGGCGTATAAGACGACCCCCCAACTTTACCAGTTAAAATATAAAATCTTCTTAAAAGTCGGGGGTCTTCTTATACACCCTATGTCGTCTTATAGGGCCGGTGAATATGTGCCTTTTGGGGGGGGGGAGTGATCCTGATGACGAGGGGGCGTCTCACAGGAAAGTGAGTATCCCCCATTACCTTATCGTAGCGGTGCAGCGTGGGGGTCTCAGTGCTGGGAGTGGCGGCGGCGGCTGCTGTGCTCTGGTGCGGCGGCTGCTGTGCTCTGGTGCGGCGGCTCCTCTGCTGTGCGGTGGCGGTGGCGGCGGCATATCTTTATCCAGTTGGGGCTCCTCCGGCATCTCCTTAGCCCTGGAGGCCCCGCCGCAACTCCATGAGTGCAATGCAGCGGCCATTTTCCCGGAGGCAGCTCAATAGGTGCGATGCGGTGGCCTCCGGGAAAATGGCCGCTGCTCAGATTCAGATCTCGTCCCGAAATCTCGGGACACGAGATCTGAATCTGAGCAGCGGCCATTTTCCCGGAGGCCACCACATTGCACCGATGGAGTTGCGGCGGGGCCTCCAGGGCTAAGGAGATGCCGGAGGAGCCCCAACTGGATAAAGATACGCCGCTGCCGCCGCCACCTCACAGCACAGAGGCCCCACACAGAAGAGGAGCCGCCGCACCAGAACACAGCAGCCGCCGCCGCTCCCAGCACTGACACCCCCACGCTGCACCGCTAGGATAAGGTAATGGGGATTACTCACTTTCCTGTGAGACGCCCCCTCGTCATCAGGATCACTCCCCCTCCCCACCCACCATATACACCGGCGTACAAGTCGATTCCCGGCGTATAAGACGACCCCCGACTTTTAAGAAGATTTTCGGGGGTTAAAAAGTCGTCTTATACGCCGGAAAATACGGTACCATGTCAATTCTTTCTGCGGATTCCGCTGCGGGTTTCCAACAGCACCAATAGGAAACTGCAGTTGGAAACCCGCAGTGGAATCCGCAGTAGAAAAAGGACACAAAACCGCAGAGAGAAGCACCGCCGTTTTTCACTGCGGATTTGCCCGAAAAAGGACCTGAAAAATCCGCAGTGAAAAAAGGATCGTGTGAACGTAGCCTAAGAGTCTTCTGGAAGAATACTGAGAAATGTCAATTGTGACACCTTGGTCTAGAGAGCCAAGCTTCAAAGTGTGAACAGATGGTGATTATAACCAAGCTGAATATTACCTATGTACTGTAGCTAGAGACACAGGATATTTGAAATGCAAGGCTCTGGCCCATAAATTAGCCCAACAACAATTTTTAAATAGTACAATCCAGGCCAACCTGGAAATATGAGCACAGGACCAGGCATATAAAAGGTGACGCAATAGGAACGTGTTCACATGTGGGAATCAGCGTCTGCCGATTGTGATTGCTAATTCATTTCTCCTTCAATCAAGGAAACAGAAGATAACTGTAGACAGAAACGTTTAAGTCTAAGCATTGTATGCTCAAAAGAATCCACAGCTTTTCAGAAATTGTGCGGACTTTTTTTGATTGCCTGACAGTAACATATTTCGGAAACTCATTATCCCATGTGTTTGATGAGTGGTGGCAGCGTGTTGCGTATCCGTGTTGCGTAGTCTGTGCTGGGGATGTGATTTATGCTCACTTTATAGCCAGTAAGATTGCTGGATTGAGTGAAAAGAGATAAATGAACCCTTGCTGACACACCCACGTCACGTGCTGGGAAGTGGGTACGTGACATGTCTAATCTGAGACTGAGGTGCTGAGCTTTCTACAGGTGTTCCCTGTTCTAGATTGTTAACCAGCTACTTAGCTAACCTGTCAGCCACAGATCTCTGGCAATCATAGCATTTGGTCGCTGGTGCTTTGCCTTGTATTTCTGTGCTGTTTTTTGAGCTATTGCCCCCACACTTTGGACCTAGTTCTGACCATTCGTTTGCCTAGCTCCTTTGTTTTGATCTGGTATCTTGCTGGTATTCTGACCTCGGACCATTATCTGACTATGCCTTTGTCTTATTCCTTTTGTTTACTGCCACTAGGCATCTGACCCCGGAACGTTTAACTATCCTGCCTCACGGCTCGGCCATGAGTAGCGACTAGTGTCACACTGCAGCATGCTACCAGTTGGGTAATTTAAAATGTAACATGACTGAATGAAATATCTTTTTGTGTGAGGATGCTGTGCAAGAAAGCAGTTGGTATGATTGTACACTCTAAAGAATCCATAGCCTTCAAAAAGTGAGGCTTTTTTTGATTGTTTGACAAAATAAATAAATAAAAGACAAGGGACATCAATGAGTAATTAAACCATAGTGGGAGCCGTGCTAAATATATAATATATACAAATACCTAATTGTGGGTATGAAGGATAGGGAGATTTGTCAGCTTACAATCCTGAAAACGTGCAGGTGTAACAGAAAACCTAGACCCCCCTCAGTGTGCAGCTAGCACCAGCAGGGGGTCAAAAGGCAGTGACATCTCACACCTTGAGCCAGCTAAGCTCAGAACAAAAGGCTTGTTTGCCATGTAGATACCATGTGGTCTAAACTGCTTTGTTGAGTCAGCTATGATTCCATAAGGAGTTATAGAGATACTATGCTTCCTAGGTGTACATTGTGTATATTTCCGAGATTACCAGAACATGGCGAACGCCCACCTGTGTCTCGACCCGTTCTAGCACCCAGAGGTGTGGAGATACATAGAACAGAAAGGAGAAAGCAAATAGCAAAGCTGAGCTTGGTCTTAATACATAGCAGGGGCCCGGCTGGATCCGATTGCGCCAAACCAGCCTCCTTAGGACTGACCATTAAAAAGCTATGACTCATCTTGGGCTTTTGAGTTTTAGCTGCCAGAGGCAAAGGTAGAGGATTTTAGGTTCACAGAGGGCAGGAGGGGATTGACCGAAAGGGGTTAAATGCTTGTGTAAATCATTATTTATTATTTATTTATATAGCATGATTAATTCCTTGGTGCTGTACATGTGAAAAGGGGTTACATACAGGGTTATAGATATCGTTAACAGTAAACAAATTTACAGTGACAGACTGGTACAGAGGGGAGAGGACCCTGTCCTTGCAGACTTACATTCTTCAGATCAAATCGTGGCGTATTGCTTTTTCTATGGGTAGGTCAAGACAACATATTGCGTGGGGAGAAGTAAAGGAACAGAGGGGACCACAAGCTTCCCATGTGGTAGCCCTCTTCCCAGAAAGCCGGACCTTACATCTACTGGTAACTGATCCATATATTCTGCTTATATCTTTTGCCCTACCACTACTGTATTTGCAAATCTGACCATTGTATATGTATAACCATCGTGTATATAGTGTATTGTATAGTGTGCCCTTAAGGTGATTAAATACTGTATATATTTTAACCTTGGCTGCTCTTTTATCTCGATCCATGAATCCACACGTGTTTCTCGGTTTAACTTTCCATGCTACCGGTGCTGGTTTCTGGTCCGATATAATCCCGATAACGGGCTTATATCTAACGAGGAACTGGTGGCAGTCCTACTGGGCTGACAGCACTCTGTTTCACTGGTGTTAGTGAAAGGGTATTACGCAAAAAAAGGCCCTTGTTTGTGTCTTTTACAGGGCACCTCCTCAGTATAATTAGCACATCCAGCCTAGAGGATACTATTAAAAATTAACTTTTATTTTAAACATATTTTAAAATTTCAGCAGAACAGCAAAGAGCCCAAATCCAAACTGGTCTTGAAAAAGCAGACTGACAATTTTGGTAAATTGCATTGGTCTTTAAAAAAAATGGACCATGACAGACATTAAACTGTCTGAAATGCCCTTGATAGATTACTCAATTAACTTTATGGATGATCATAGCAGATGGTCAAACTGTCTAGCTGAGACTTGTCAGGGAAACTATACCCCTCTGCTTGAAATGGTATTTTGGTGTGGTTGCAGAAATTGTTTGCATTTGGAGTGTCTTAAAACAAAATGCAAACAAATTGCCAACTGACTATATCTGCGCCAAATGTTCTCGGAAAGAAGATATTAAATTAAAGACTAGCAGTATATGACTATAACACTTCAGCAATTTGGACTTTGATATTAACAATGAGATTTCAGTGTTAGTTTTGCACTTCCTGATAATTAATCATTATTAGTTTATTAATTTTGTTTTCTTATCAATCATTTATTTATAAAGTTTATGAAGATGGGAAGATCACTGGACGTACTGGTATGTCCTATTTTGAATTGCATTCCCGCAAATGGACGTACAGGTACATACTGACAACTATGCAGGTACAAGAGCTTTACCGGCACAACTGCCATGTGGAGCTCGGCTTAGGTGACAGTAGATCTCTAGCTGTTTAACCCTCTAAATGCTGCAATCAATAGCTATCGCAGCATTTAGAAAGTTTGGAGAGTGAGGAGGCTCCCTTTCCCATCCAATCAGCAATCCAGCAAGGTAATCGCAGGCTGCAATGGTAGTCATGACAATTCTTGGTAAAATAATGACCTTCAAGACTGCCAGCTATATTAGCCTGTTAGATCATGCCAGGAGCATGGTCTAAAATGCATTTTGTCTGTGTCACACTGACCGATGTAATGCATTGCATTAGACCAGTGATCAGAGTAATAAAAGTTAAAGTCCCATAGAGGAAGTACTGCATTTTGCAAACTATAAAACGTATCGGACCATAAGACATACCCCAAATTGGGGAGAAAAATATGAAAATGTATTTAAAAAATAAAATGGAAGAGTGTCTTATAATCCGATTTTACGATAGCTTACCGGGGAATAGGGGGGCAGTTCTGGTGGAGCGGGGTCACAGGAGGCAGGGTCGATGCTGTGGTAGGCTGGTGGTGGCAGGAGTAGGTCAATGCTGCGAGACGTGGTATGGGTGGAGGGGTGTCTTGGTGGTGTGAGGCAGCGAGCCCGCGGCTGTCAGAAAATATGGGTGGTGAGCGAATTCCCCACTCTTCCCATTAATTTTCCTGCGGTGGGTTACAGGAAAATGGCCGCTGGAGGCGGTGCACGCTCAGATTAAAGGGACTCTGTCACCTGAATTTGGAGGGAACAATTTTCAGTCATATGGGCGGGGTTTTCGGGTGTTTGATTCACCCTTTCCTTACCCGCTGGCTGCATGCTGGCTGCAATATTGGATTGAAGTTCATTCTCTGTCCTCCATAGTACACGCCTGCGCAAGGCTTTATCGTTCGCTCATCACGAGTAGTTACTCAAACCTCCGGAAGGACATTTTTGGTGGCCAAAGACATCAGCAGAAAAAGGCTAGGAAACTTAGAAACCAGCAAGTGGAAATTCAGGTCATACGGTGTGATTGATAAAAATAATGAATAACTATATATAGATAAATAGATAGATCGGAAAAATATATATTTATTGTACGAACTAATGCAAGTAAAATAAAAATACGCATGCAATGTTTCCACGCATAAGGAAGCATTCAGCTGTAGAAAAGCTTTGTTCTTACAAATAGTGACCTATCCGTGAAATATGTAAAAGTTCTTAGCAGCAAAAATGAATTTGCAGGTAAGTCGATATACAGGTTTGTTCTAGACATACTGGAAGGTATTGTAGGAGACTGAATTCCATGATCCCTCAATATTCTGCACCCCTCTTTCTTTGGTACGCATTTCCATGATTGCTCCTTATTGGTATTATCTGTAGTACCCATTGTCTACGAGCTTTGGCTTTGACCATTTCTGCTTTGCACCACAGCATCAAAGTGTCGCTTTCCATCCAAATACAGCATGGACTCTGGAAAACAAATATTCACGGATGCACAATAGCAAGTGAAAAATGAAGTAATGATTGAGCCATACAAAACTGCTGCATCTGTGCTGATCTGTGGGGGATTTTTAATTCCTATTTTTTTTAGGGAACATGACTGGACCCACTTTTGTGAACACCAAAAAACCCAGATCTGTTAAATACGATGGCTTCGGAGTTTAATGTTCCAGACACATGGACGCATAAAAAAAAAAAAAAAAAAAGACGGACATATGACCAGTTCCATTACATTCTTTGGGTCTATGTACTGTTGTCTCTTTATTTGCATGTTTTACTGTAGCTACAACTTGGCAAAGAGAATGGTTTGCAGTTGATGGATGGTTTGGCCAACGTAAAATCATCAATAAAGAGAATCCATAGGAAGACCTGCACCTGTGTGCTTTGGAAGAAAGTCCAATATACAACTTTTTATTTTTAGAATACAAAAAGTTGGCCAGCTATCAAGTCACACTAGGCAAGCAATGTAAAGGGGTTTTGTTAAAGGATGATGTGCAAATAGCCTCTTCAGAGAGGAACAAGACAGGAACTCAAGTGCAACCTATTGGAGATAGCAATCCTAAAAGTCAACATTGATCCTTCTAAGGCCATGTTCACACTTTGCGGGTTTTACCGCGGATCTGCAGCGTTTCTGCAGCTGCGGGTCCGCAGCAGTTTCCATTGCGTTTACATTTACGTGTAAACCCTATGGAAACCGCAAACCGCTGTGCACATGCTGCGGGAAAAACCGCGCAGAAACGCAGCGGTTTACAACCCGCAGCATGTCACTTCTTTGTGCAGAATCGCAGCGATTCTGCACACATAGTAATGCATTGATCCGCTTACTTCCCGCATGGGGCTGTGCCCACGATGCGGGAAGTAAGCGGATAATGTGCGGTTGCTACCCGGGGTGGAGGAGAGGAGACTCTCCTCCAGGCCCTGGGAACCATATTAGTGTAAAAAAAAAAAAGAATTAAAATAAAAAATGATGCTATACTCACCTCTCAGCGCTGCACGCGGCTGTCCGGTCTCAGTTGCTGTGCGAGCAGGGCCTGAGATGACGTCGCGGTCACATGACCGTGACGTCACGAAGGTCCTTCTCGCACAGCATCTTTGGAACCGGACCGCCGAGTGCAGCGCCGAGGAGATCGGGACGTCAGCGGGTGAGTATATAACCAATTTTTATTATTTTTAACATTACTATTGATGCTGCATATTGCTGCATATGCAGCATCAATAGTATAGGAGTAAACCCGCAGCGGAAACCGCAAAACAAACCGCGATAAATCTGCAGGGATAACCGCAGCGGTTTTGCCCTGCAGATTTATCAAATCCGCTGCAGGAGAACCCCGCAAAGTGTGCACATGGCCTAAAGAGCCTTGCCACATTAGGATAAGAAGCCACACCAGAAACTCCATATACAGAGATGTGTTTCAGAGTGTTTGCCACTCATTAAAGCAAAGTAGTAGAACTCAATAGCTGGGTGAGGGAGAGGCCTCAGACAGGGAGCCTAATTGGCAAATAGAAACTGTACACCTTATGCCCCATTAGAAGGTTTTCACCCAGCAAACTATTTTTCCTGTTTTGCACTGATAAGTGGCAGCCACACTGAAATATGTGTCTGCAAATGGAGTTTCTGGTTGGGCTGCTTATCCTAAGTCAATATTGACTTTTAGGCTATGTGCGTGTACACGTTCAGGATTTTTCACGTTTTTTCGTCTGTTTTCCGCGGAAAAACCTCTAAAAAATGCTTACATTAAGCATCTCATCATTTTAATGCATTCCGCAATTTTTGTGCACATACTGCGTTTACGCATCGCGGTAAAAAACGCATCACGGTAAAAAAAACGCAGCATGTTCAATAATTTTGCTGATTTTTTGCGCTTTTGCCACTATATTATTGCATTGGGAAGCTCCAGAAAAAAAACGCGAGCGGATTTCCTGCAGAAAAAGTCCAGTTTTGTTCAGGAAAATTCTGCTGACATTCCTGAATGTGTGCACATAGGCAGGGCCGTATTTGCCACTAGGCACTTGAGGGCACGTGCGTGCCTAGGGCGGCAGGATGCGGGGGGGGGCGTACTTGAGCTAGATTTTTTTTATTTTTTTTATTTTTTTTAAACTCCGGGGTGAAGTGCCCGCCCCCCCTCCTTCAAGTCCCATAGGGAATGAATGAGGCCGTAAGTGATCCATTACGCGGCAGATGCGGAAAAACTGCCGGATCTGCTGCAAAAGGCGACTTTCACATCAGCGATTTTTGCCAAAGTCACTGCCGATAGTGTCATACTCACCAATGGGGGAGGCAGCACTAAAAGTGCCTAGGGCAGCAGAAACTCTAAATACGGCCCTGCACATAGCCTTAGGATTGCTACATCCAGTAGGTGGCGGTCCTCTTCCCCTCTTCTTCTCTGAAGAGTCTATTTACACATTTAAATTCCCATCATATGTGCATGGCCTATAAGTTTCCCTAGACCAACTACGCACACTCCACAAGGGTAAAAGATGACACATTCATTATAAAACATTAATAAAGAAACAATCAGGGAAAGACAATGTCTTACAAGAAATTATTGTATTATACTCACGTCCATATGTCTGTGGCACAATCTGCGGCATTTCTTTTTCTGACATGTATGTAAAATGGAAGATGTTGGTTGTATGATGTTCTCGGGTTATGGGATCTGAAACTTCGCTGTGGACCCTGATTTGTATGTAGTTATTCTCTGTGTAACACACCTGTATGAAATACCAACAGATTCAGGGCAGATGGAATGAACACATTAACGTAAAACATTTATCAGTTTGCATTATGTTATAATATTTGTCCTTTCATTTCATCCGAGATATGGAAGAGATTAGTGCATGCTGATTTTTTTTATTGAATGATGTACAATGATAAACTTTATAAAAAAAAAAAAAAAAAAACAACACTTTTTGCTAACTGGTTTTAATCAATTAAAATATGGAGGCACAATACATTTTCAAGCCCCTTCCTTTCACCTTGCAAATAGGTGTTCTTATGTGAGTGTTTATCGTTTATACTGTATGTGCCCTCTAAAGCCAAAAATATGAATTTTACAATGTCTCCCACAAAGGTCCTACCTGAGAGGACAGGAAGAGTAATGATCCAATCTCCACTGGTCGCTGGAACATGATGTCATCAACAGCAACAACATATGGCCTAGAACCACTGGAAAATTAAATATTGCAAAAATCCTGTAATTTTAGGAATTTGTGTTTTACATATCTGAAACATATGATGTCTGAGCGGTTATAGTTTCTGCACAATTTGTGTGATGTGGATTTAACATATTTTAGGGGTTGTACTCCCTCAGGTGTGACAGGAGGAAACAGGAGGCACCTTTCTTTAAAAGTTCATGTGGGTTTATTGCTTCATAAACCCAGAAGCACCAACAAAAGCAAAACAGCCTTCAAAGCAGGCAAAAACAAAACATCAAGGTCCATAGCAGGGCTCTGCTCTGCCAGGCCTGTGGGCACACAGGCTGGAGTAATGTCCAGTACTCGGGCTCGGTCTGGAGCCACACACACAGGAGGCCTTCTCCCTCCCAACACACAGACCAAGTGCCAAACAACAGCCTCCATTACATAAGCTGTAACCACTCCCAGAGATGAGGTATGTGGGTAGCCAGACCCGCCCATCTGTCATAGCTACCCGCAACCTGGACCCAGGTGCACCAAACGACATTTTAGTGCTTAAGTGCACTAAAGAAAATACTCCGGGTTACGTCACAGAGAGCAGCCATCTCTGTGATACATACCGCACATCGACGATGCGGCCATTAGCCTCCTTAAAATATACATTGTCCCGATGTCCCAGAAGGAAACAGTCCCATGAAGTTCTGCTGAGTATAGTACCTCCTGTGCTATACTAAAGGATATTCATTGTTATTTAAAGAGGACTTGTCACTAGGTCAAAAGTGTGCCGGTTTTGCTACCATTTTAGCCCCACTGCTCCCGAGTATTCAGCTTTTCTATTGAGCTTTTATGCTAAATTTGCATGGTCTTTACCATTAGGACATTGCGAGCAGTCTAAAGACGCAACTCTAGAGGATCCTGTGCACAACTCCACCCAAGGTAAAGACCATAAAAATTTGCATATTGGCTGCACTAAATAAAAAGGCCCACATCTCTGGAATTGTAT